>NC_057804.1:293897374-294521043 GCF_018294505.1 Triticum aestivum | reverse complement strand
ATCCCGCCCGTGTGTAGGTGGTTACCGCTGGATGAACAGGTCCCCGTGGTAGTACACGGTTGCCGTTGGATGAATAGGACCCCGTGGTAGTACATGGTTGCGCTAGATGAACATGACCCTGAGGAGGCCGCCACACACGCCCACCCGGTTGGAGTGGATGAACAGTAGCTGGTGGAGGCTGGGGTAAGTCGACGGTGGATGAACAGTAGCCCGTGGATTCCCTTTTTGTGTTACGCCACACACCCATCCGATGAACAGGACCCCGTTTCGACCATAGGCGGTTGGAGAGAAGTCCGTTTCATCTGTTTTGCGGTACGTCAGACCCTCACGATGAACAGGACCCTGTTTTGACCATAGGCGGTTAGAGAGAAGTCCGTTTTGTGGTACGCTAGACCCCTCCCAATGAACAAGACCTCGTTTGGACCGTAGGCGGTAGAAGAGAACTCCATTTCCTCTGTTTTGTGGTACACGAGACCCCGAGTCGATGAACAGGACCCCGGTGCTATTCCGTCCAAGTTGGTTGGCTCCCGATGAACATGACGCATTCTGACCCAGTCGCTTGCCTCTCGATGAACACGACGCGGTTTCCTCTGTTCCGACCCAGCCGGTTGGCTGCCGATGAACAGGACACCATCGCCGTACGCGTTCGAGACCCCGCCCGTATGTACATACGTAGCCGTATTTACTTTCTTGTAGCATGGTTGTATGTAAGTGTACATGATTTAGACTCAATGTCTATGTCACACGTGCCGCTCCTTGCTCGTCCATAGCTCATCCTTGTAGAGAGACCGATGGACTAGTATGTACGTACACGTTCGCGACCAGAGAGACAATCCTACGTATGGTTCGACCAGGTGGGTCCTAGCTATCAGGGAAGATAAGGAGGCACTTCCTTGCGTGAGAAGATATAGCTGATGGGTCCCAGCTGTCAGGGGAGCAATATTTTTTTTGCCCGTAATAAGGATGCACTTCCTTGCGTGGGAAGAAGTCGCTGGTGGGTCCCAGCTGTTAGGGGGGAGAAAACATTATTTTCAACGTAAAAAGGATGCAGTTGCATGCATGCTTCCATGGGCGTGGTGCGTCCCCACTGTCAGGCTCTCCACATAGAGTCATCTTCCGATGACTCTCGTTTGTTTACCATGTTGACCATACCGTGCCGAGCACACCAAGGCCAGTGGATGATGGCGAGGCCCTAGACTGGAATGCCCCATAGATGGGGAAGATGCCGTAGTGGAGTCATAGACAGAGAGGAGTGGGAAACTTGACTGGTTTGGGTGCGGGGTGGGCCTACACTCGACAGAGAATAACAGGAGGTGCGGAGGAGTGGAGGGATGGCCTGGCCGTTGGTGGGGTAGCATTTCGCCGCGAGGCGCACAAAACAGTGCAACTGGGCGGCAGATGCTGGAGCAGGCGGTCCCGGCAGCATTGCAGGAAGAAGACGAGAGATTGAAGAAGAATGCCGGCTGTTGGATGTAAATCCAACACCATGCTTAGGCTTCAACCTTTTTAATTTTTTTTACGAAAGTGCTTAGGCTTTGACCTACTGGCCCAGATGTCAGCCATTCCATTTTGTTTTTTAGTCCATTTGGTGGGCTGGGTGAAACAATGATGTAGCGTCTATGCAACCGGTTTATATAATATGTTATAATTTAAAGCCCAATTGCATTTTTCTTGAAATCCGCGGACTTGCTGGGCTGGCTGGAAATATCATGTTGGGCTGGATGGAGAAATGTTATAAAAACATAAACACATGATTGCACGTCTATTACTGCATTGGTCAGTAAAATCTTTGCAAGCTTATGTATGCAATCACCAGGTGTTCACTTGCCAAGTTATATATAAACAATTATTATTATTTTTTTTAAGAACTTTTTATTTACGAAATAAAATATCATTCTAATTTGATGAGTTAATAGGACGTGGGTATTATTATTTTTTAGGCTAGACGTGGGACAATTGAGTTGGTTCTAGGGAAAAGTACTGGGAGAAAACTCAGATTACATCAAAAAAGAAAGTGGGAGAAAATTCAGATATAGGATTAATAAAAACAAAAAATAAAGGAAGTGGGAAGGTCTACATAGTGGTTGGACGAAAGACAGGTTTAAAGGAACCTTATGTTGTTTCTATTATATATATATATGTGTGTGTGTAATAAAATAAGATATAAATATAAATATATATACTATTATAGAAGGGAAAACAGAAGTTCAGTTTTGCATTCTTCTAGATAAACAGAACTAAGTTGTGTGTTGTCTTGAAAAAACAAACATAACTTGGGTTGCCGATGTTACAGACAAGCTAGGCTGGGAGGCCGAGAGGCTGCTTGATACCTGCTTGACCCCCCAAAAAAGTTGAAACCAACTGGATCAACTGTGTCTCCATGTCATGGGCTGCCCATGTTAAACAACAAAACCTAGGCCATGGACCTGGTGGGCCCAGGACTGTCAGCCTCTCGATGAATGGTCGTCTCCTGATTCCTCTCATTTTATTGACCATGTTGCGAACCACAGAAGGCGGTGCCGCGGCGAGGGACCAAGTTGGAGGACGACGTCGAGACCTCGGACCAGAACAAATCGTAGCTAGGGAAGATGCAGGCGGAGGGGAGTACGAGGGTTGACTTGTTCGGGTGTAGGGTGGGCCGATGGAGCTGCCGACTCCGAAGAATGTGTGGGAGTAGAGGAATGTCCTAGCCAGCACCATAGGCTAGGATTGGTCACCGAGGCATGTGCGATAGCGCCGCCAATCGCTGTAGGAAGAGGACAAAAGAATGAACAAAATAAAGAAATACAAATGGATAGGTGGTTGGTCCTAGATGTCTGTGTATGAGACCTGCTGGGTCCACGTGACAAGGGGAATGTTTTGGGAGCGAGGAAGGAGATTTAAAGCACGACAGCCCAGTGAACTAGTTACATATATAAGCAAATAGCCAGTCAAAAGAAAATAAAATAAGTTAATGGGTTCTTAGACGAAATCTTTCAGACAAAACAGATAATTATGACACATAGGCTAATGCATGAAACACTCAGATGATAATGGTGCTTAAACAGATAAAGTACATCATCTAGACCTCCCTGGCATGCTTGATCATCACGCTGCCGCTGTCCGTCTACTCATCGGTTACAGGAAGCAGACACGCCCTCATGTCAAAGATCCGCCTGTACATGTCATAGCATGCATATGCGTCCTTGGCCGCATAGGTTATGTAGGCTAGGCTCAGAGGTACGTCCCACATGTTCAGGTCCTTGGCATCGATGTCTTCTTTCATGTTGGCGTAGCAGGGGTCGACGATGGTCGCAGCGAGGTCAACCACCGAGTCCTTCTCCTATCCGTTGTTGATGATCTTGTATTGCTTCTGGATGTCGACAAGCTTGTTGCACTAGATGGTTGAATCATAAAGCACAGTCGCGTTCTTCCTGCTCTCCACCATAGCGAAGGTGCAGTCAACAGTGCTGATGAAAAGGGCGAATGCTTTAGAACCTTTGATGGCCTTACAGCAGTGGTAGACGAGAACCTTGTCTCGCACGCATACCTGGGCGATGGCAATCTGCTGATCCCTGTCAGGAGAGGAATGGATGGGCACAAAGTCTAGTCCCGCGACCTTGTGCTTTCTCCTCCTGTAGGTCCTGCTTGAACTTGGCGAGGCAGAGCTTCACTGAGTCTAGATCATTGGTGTACATCACATTCAACTTGTTGCTGCCATCGGCCTGAACGGTGAACTCAAAGGTGAACTCTCTGCTGAAGTCTATATCCGGTAGGCTCTCCCCTCGGATCGCCATTGGCATATCTTCTCATGCAGAGTTGATGTGGCGGTTCTCATTTTTTGGGGATTGGAGGCAGGGGGATGAAGATGATCGGTGTGTACTGGGGTACTGGGGGAGGCACCACGACAACATCAGTTTGTTTTTACAATCTTGGGGAACCGCAATCAATGGTAAACGAGTGGGTAGGCGGCGGTAGCAGTTCATTTTTCAGCTCTTGGGGAACTGCATCCAACAGTAAACTAAGTGTGTATAGGCGACAACAGTTACTACACCTCCCTCGCCCGGTGCACGCCCGGCAGAACATGCCCCTCGCGTTCATGAGCGGGTCTATATTGGTACTGTAATAGCAAGTGTTAGTGGTCACTTTGCGTAAATTTTATTAGCTATAATTAAAATTTATTCTTAAAACAACCAAAGCATTGGCTCGTTCTATCAGTGCCATAGGATCAACATGCACAACTATTAGAATTATTATTCTTAGAACGCTAACGATTAGATCATTTGCCGCACTTTCACACAGACAATACTACCATGTTTGAATAGCTTGTTATGGTTGTTGTCCTCTGCATCATCACGTCGTGTTTCCTAGCTTGCAAGATTCAGAACCAACCAATAAGATTCAAATAATAAGTAAAACAAACATGCCTACACATCACAATGATTCCCAGCTTGCAACATTCAGAAGCAACCCATTAGATTCAAATAATAATGATTCATGGATCAGAGCCAATCATAACTGTACAACTCAAACGTTGTGAGAATGTGAACAAATAAATAAAAATTGATTAATGCTTTACGCAAGCAATTTGATCGAAGGATTTTCTTAAACATTGAAACGAGTCCTTTTTAAGGCCACGCAGGTCAAACATTGGCAGCTGAAATATTTTGTATCACTAGTGGCACTACCACTTCCAATATATGCACAAGAGGGCCTTCTAAATTTTGAAGTAGTGTGTATAGAGCCTCATACTTAGTATTCAACAAATACACATAGCAGAATCTAGTGGAATCATGAATCAACGTCCTGAAATATCTCTTTCCACCTTGCACACACGCATGGCACTTTGGAGCCTTTGGCTAAAGTGAATCTCGGGATTAAATCCATCTTGCCTGGCCATGTCATACAACCCCAGAACTTGGCGAATGCTTTGGACCATCACAACATCTGTAGTTGAGTATTCCTGTTTGCATAGATAAGAAAGAGCATGATTACTATAATATTGGCACTAGTTAAAGCAACTTTATTTCCAAAATGAGAAAAGATTGTGATATAATAGCTTTGTTAAAAAATACAACATTAGCACAATATGAAAAAGCACAATCATGTTGATAAAGGACAATACTGACCTGTGTGAGATGACTTTGGGAGATCAAGCTATTCTTCATGTCCCCATATCTTGCCATGAAGGCAATTCGTTGACCTCACTGTGGCAGTAGAAGGAGGAGCGTGGACTCATTTCAATCACTTTTTTGTGCAATTGAACTAAAATTATGGCGCTCGCAAATTAGAGAGGGGGCCTGCGCCACCTCAACGGTAGTTGTGATGGACTCAACTAGTTCAGTGTAGCTATGTGATTGATGCAGTGCACATGGACTTGATTCTGCCGGATAGGCCTTCTGCAAGTTATGTACACTGGAAATGAAATGGTAGATAAGACAGTAGCTCTATTTTAAATGTATTATTACTATAATTTATCAGTGGTAGTAGCGGTGCCAAAAGATTGCCTCAAATTATTAGTGGCATTAAATTAAGATGCAAAAACAATATCATTATTAATTTCTCATAGCTGTGCCAAAACAATAGCACAAGATCACTAGCTGGATGTAGAGTCAAAATCAACCAAAAAGGAACATACCCGGTCATGGGAACCATAACTGAGAGAGGGGCCCTACGCCCCCGCGACTCAATGTGGTGAACCTGCAGATCCACTCGGATGATTCAATTCATGCAAACTTCTTCGGCAGTCCGCCTGAAATGAAGCAAAGATTACATCATGCAACTAGCAAGAAGTACTTGCTCTCATGAGCTGGAAGGTTATTCTTTAGTAGTTGCACTAAAATTGAGCAAAATTAAGGTTAGCTGTCCTGCTCATGTAAGGTGCAACTATAATTTGGTTATCCTTTTGTGCAGTTCCACTAAAGTAAAGTGCCATTGTGGTGACAATGACGGCTCATCTTGCAAAGGCTAATAAAATGTTGCACGAGATTACCAGCAGAGTTTGACAGAGATGTTGGAAACTCCCATCAACCTTTGTGTCGGCGTTCTAGATACGGGGGTACCCAGACTTGCCAGCCTGCGGCCCACGGCATGGCTCCATCGACGGCCTGGTACGGCTCAGTTTCGACATCAACGACCCAAGACCCTCGCGAGGGGCCAAGCCTCACGAGGCTGATGGCACCAAGACCTCCAAAGGGACCAGCCTCCTTAGGCTGGCTCCCGAGGAGCGGAGATTTCTATGCAAGGCTCACCTCATGAAGTTCTGGTGATGTGAGCCATGACGATCGAGGCCGGTCGGGCGCCAGTGGGTGTAATGTACCGGTTTCCTCTTTGGTGCAAAGGAGGCAAGTAGGAGGCGCGGAGTCCCGAGGGAGCAGCCAAAGGTTTCGATTCCCGTGCAACTAGACCAAGACCGCCAGGACGGCAGGATGGAGGTCATCACTGAGCCCACCATGGCGTCACAACCAGAGGCTTTTGCAGGCGAAGAACACTTTAGTCAGGATAAGATGTACTTGTTCTCCCTTAAAATTTGGCTGTTGTGGGATCCCTTCCCGCCTCCACTTGGGAAGACGACCAAGGACACTATAAATAGAACCTAGCCACCACCATAAGCAAGGGGACAAAACATATCCACTTGACCCTCACCAACTCACTTGAGCTCAAGAACACACCTCCTGAGGTTGTTCTCCGCTGTACTAGTTCATCCTCAGCCCCTCGAGGCAAATCCACCACAAAGCAGGAGTAGGGTTTTACATCGCATGGTGGCCCGAACCTGGGGTTTGTGTCCCATTTCCTTCGAGATTGACGCACTAAGCTATGAGATTGGCGAGTAGGAAGATCGGGGAGAGTGAGATCTTTGCACGCACCCCAGATTTCGAACCCCTCAAGGGTTTGCGGAACCCAAAATCCGACAGTTGGCGCGCCAGGTAGGGGTGCGTCAGAGCCTCTCTTCCGTTGATCGATTTGCCACCGCTCCACCGCCTCCATGGTTGACTCTCTAAGGGCTCGCATTGCGCACTGGGTTGTTCAGCTAGACCAGGCAGCAACAACTAACTAGGAAGATCTCCACTCCGCACTGCTTGCAGCCCGCTCACCACCTGGTGCCGTTGGTCGCGGGCAGTGTGGTCCACCGTCGTCTTCCCTCGTGCCGCGCTGCAACCGTGCCACTGCACAATCTTCGAGTTATGCCACAGCGACAACACCACACACTCACCAGGAGCAGCCAAACATGCGAGCTACGCTCATCGTGGCCCGGGAGTTGCTGCGTTGCAGGCTGGCGAAAGGCGGCCGTGATGCATGGCTGGAACGAGTCGCCGAGCTGCTGGACGCCGCGTAAGGGGAGCGACACCGTTTTGCGCCCTCCCTACATCACAAGTTGTTGCGGGGGCGCACACTCGCCCCCGCCACGACCGCGCGCCCCCTGGAGCTCCTGGGGGGCCTCTCAGCGTCACCCATCCTACTCCGACCGTGCTGCCTCAGGGCGAGGCAGACCCGGACGGCCTCCACTAGGGTCGTGCCGGGGCGCCAGCCCACGCCCGTCGGGACCTGGAACTAGGCCCGAAGGACAGTAGCCTGGGGCACCCGGGAAGCGACTCGGGCGCAGCCAGCTGGAGGCCTACGTATCAACCGCGATGGATCTGCAATACACGTCAAGGGAAGGCCCCAGCCGACTCCCCTCACCAGGATGGGTGCTCGAAGCGCATGAAGCCGAGGCTCTCCGTGAGCCACCCCAGAGCTTCACCAACACCTTCAGCGACAATAGTCACTGGATACAGCCGAGCCTTCAGGAGCACGATTACACTAACCATGAACCGCAGGTGAACCCAACACCAGCCGCCGCCAGGGCCCGCAGGGTGATGGCCCTGCCACGGGAGGGCGGAGAGCCTTGGGAGCAGCATGAGGGGAGCCCGAGAGCAGGGCCTCCCCCGCGTCGCATGGAGCAAGGCGCAACACGGAGGTAGGTCCTCTGCCGGGGAAGGCACCGGCCAGCCCTTCCCTCATGCAGGGGGCCTACGGTCGCCGAGGGCGCCGCCAGCGTCCTCCTTGCCCCTTGGTCTCGTCTTAGTTTCCAGACGCCCCAATGGTGGTCAGGGGTGGCGCAGGGCGGGGCCCTCGTCGGGCAACATGAAGCAAGGCCCCATGCCTGTGAAGGTCTCCGCTCGTGACACTCTCACGTAATAATGAGTGGGGTTGTACATGCCCTGGAGTCTCCTGAGTGCCGCCCTGGGGCCTCACAAGGGCTCCCGGCCACGTCCAAGTGGAAGCACCATGCTCGGCGCTGGCTGTCGACACTGTCCCCCAATGACTATGCCCACATCCAGTGGAAGCACTTAGCTCCACGCCGGTGAGAAGACCAGAAGACTAGTTAGGTGCCGGACGCGGCCGTTTGCTTTTGCCCCTTTTTCTATAACCCAATTTGCCATCTCTTGGAAAGAATTTGGAGTTTCATATGCTTATCAAAAGAAACAATTGGGTGAACTTTTCTTGACTCATGATGTTTTCTTGCTTTCTGGCTTCATGTTTAAAAGCGAGGCTCATGCCTGCTGCCCCCCCTCCCCCCCCCCCGCGAGCACGCGAGGCGGGGCTAGGTGTGGTATGCATGCATTGAGCATGTTTGGTCTAACCCCGAAGATGCTATGTCCCCTCTCGAGGGTCAGGAATATGACCACCATGCGCGTACCTTGCCGTAACCTGGCAATCGACTCCTTGCGAGGCACTCTAGGGTAGGTTAGTAGGCTCCTTGGGAGGCTTAAAACCTCGTGAGCCCACGGCAGGCTCACCTCAGGGGAAGGGCGCCACTATGACATCAGGACCCGCTCAAGACCCGCAGAACCAAAGATAAGTCGTAATAATTACCCCACTCAAGATCCCGCAGGATCGCTGGAGCACACTCCAGGCCCTAATTAAAAAGCATTTCATCATTCTGTACATCATAAGGCCCCCCTTTTAAAAAGTGCTCTCACGCCCCACAAGGCTATGTCTGGAGTTTCTCTTCATACAGGTCAAAAGAAAGAATAAACACAAGACTAGTTGGATGCACCGTCTTCAGCATCTCCGTCTGCGCTCTCGTGATCCTCCTCCTCATCCTCGTTACCTGTACCGTCTTCTTCAGTCGCAATCACGACCGCATCATCCTCGGGAGAAAACTCCACTACCAGGGCATCCACATGATCGTCCACCCAGCCGGATAGGTTGTCCTGGATAACCACGGGCACGGGGGCTATGCGGTGTCGAACTTGAAGTGAGGATCACGGTTGAGGAGGTGGCTGAAGACACGTGAGAACGCACGAGCAAGAAGACCCGACTCCTCTCTTCAACAAGCTCGCAAGCCCTTGCGGCCCCAAACTCCAGGCGGGTCACGATGTTGGTGAAGAAGCGGAGGTGGCTGGCTTAGTCATCCTCGTGCGGGTGAGGAGCGCTCTCATCACAAAGGCGCCCAAGGCTCAGTTGGCTCTGACTATGAGGGCCTAGAGCATCAAGGCGTGCTCACGTTGCATCGTCCGGCGGCGGTTCACTTCATCTGCGGTCTTCTCCGCGAGGGACCTGACGTCCTTGATCTGCTGCTGAAGGGAAGATAGGTCAGCGCAAGCAGAGGCCAAGGCAGACTCGGAGGAGGCCTGAGCTTCCTTGGCGGCTCTCTCATGCTACTCCGCAGATTCCAGCTTCATCTTCAGGTGGCGGTCCTGCCCTCAAGTTCAGCCTCCAGGAGCTCCAACTTCAGGCAATATTCGTTTGCAAGAGCCGCAAGAACCCCCGCCACCTTCTAATTGACCTCATGCTAAACCCTGGCCTCCTGGGTGGCAATGACATCCTCAGGAGTGGCTGCCTAACACTCCCTCACCTCCAGTCATTCAAGATCCAGGCTGCACTCCATAGCGTCCAGCGCCAGCTCCTCCTCATGCTTCTGGATTTTCGCCTTGTCAGGAAGTGCTTTGCCTGGTGACGCAGCCAAGGCAGCCTTGCACGCTTCAACCTGCTGCTCAAGGGCAGCGTTTGAGGCCTGAAGTCGCCGCTCACGCTCCTTGGCCGCCTCGCGACAATGGTTGGTGGCCCTGGCCTCCTCCTGAGCACGGGCGCAAGCTGTGCGAGAAATCGCAAGGGATGTCGTTGCGCTGGCACTTGCTCGCTCATGCTGAAGGCGCCCAAGGTTGATGGCGACCTTCAGCTGGTGCCACTCGCGCGCTAGGCAGAGATCCTCCGTCTCCATGTGGGCGTCGACGTCAGCAAGCTCTCCTCCAAGTCAAAGCTGCATGCATATCGCCTGATCAAAATGCTCATGGCGGACAGTGCTACGCCCACGCACGAACTCCAGCGCGCGGCCATGCCCTCGCTCCATGCCGAGGGCTGATGGAGGGGCGCGGAGCATCTCGCCTGCCCCCGGCGGGGGGCTGGGAGGCGCGGTCCTGCTGCTTGAAGATGAAGCCAACACCGAGGGCGCCCAACCATCGGTAGTGGCTAAAGGAGGGCCCCTGGCGCGCCTCCAGCAACCCAGACCAGGCCACGAAGGATGGATGCTGGAGGCTCAAGGCTGCGGCCTCCCGGTAGCACGTTAGCCGCTTGGATTATACCTGCACCTCGTGCAGCAGTCGGGCATGGGTGGCTTGGAGTCAGGAGCGGATCGATTGCCCCTGGAAGACGCCTCTCCTGAGGTCTCGCCGCCGCAGACGAAGGGATCCTGCAGAGCCTTTGTCAGGGAAAGGCGCGACATGCAAGAAGTCACTATAATAAGGTACTTACTCGTGCACGGCTATGTACTTCCTCTGCTTTAGTGGTCGGTAGGCGTCACCATTGCAGCTCGGAGGCCCTTTCCTCTTGCAGAGTGCTTCAAGATTCAGATGAAGCCGGTCGGGCTTCGGGAAGGGATCCTCAGCAGCTGGAGCGCTTGGCAGGGCCCCTTGGGCAGCAGCCTCAGGAGCACCAGGAGGCACATGCCCGTTAGCCACTGCCTCGGGACCGCTCGCCCGAGTCTCGGTAGTGGTCGCCTCAAGGGCATCGAGTCACGTCAGCACCCCGGTGACTCCTTCAGGGGCCCTCGCCAAGACCTCAGGAGTATCTACCTCTTGGGCAACCGGCGGCACCTGACCCCTGGTGGTCGTCCCGGTGGAACCCGGTGGTGTGCGCCCCCCTGCGTCCACACTCCGGGCACGTGCCACTAGGTCGATGATCAAGGGAGCCACGAGGATAGGATTCTTGTGAGGCCCTTCTAGGCCTACCGGGCGCAACCCCCACTCGTCGAAGAGGGGCCTCACGAAGTCCACCTTGTTCGAGCACTGGTACAGGAGGCAGCCCTCCCCTGGAAGCGCGGCTGGCTCTAGGTCACCCGTTAGAAGCCTGAGCACCATGCGCAGTGTCTTGGAAGGAAGTGCAGGCATCTAGAGCCTCATGGGGTCCTTGGCACCGGTGAAGGTCCACATTGGGCGGGAATGGTGCTGGAGCGGGGCGATGCACCACTTGATGAATTCTTGCATCACCATCGGCGCTGTCACCCTGAGCTTCTTCAGCCTGGTCGATCGAGTCCAGACATGGGCAAGCCGATGGTCAACAAGCTTCACGTGCCCCCAGCCGGAGCTGGGCACCGCTGGTGCTCGAGGGGTCAGGAGCAGGGGCTGCGTGTGTTGGCGTCTCCAAACAGCCACTGTTTCCGGAACCCCTCCGCATCTAGTGAGAGCTCAAAGTCAATCCCCGAGCTAGCCATCACCGCAACAACCTGGAAGGTCATGCACCTTGAGCGATGGCGGGTGTCAACTAGATGAAGCAAGAAGAAATGGTGGAACAAGGCTACGGAAGGAGTGATGCCGGCCATGGTTTCGCAAAGGAAGGTGAAGACGGCGAGGAGGAGGATGGATCGGGGGTCCAGGTGCAGAGCATGGATCTGGTAGTGCGAGAGTATGGCATTGAAGAAAGGAGAGAAAGGAGGAATCAGGCCCGCGAAGAGGGCATGAAGATGGATAGGGATCTCGGTGACATCCATGTCGAGCGCAGACCAAGAGGTAGGCCGGACAATCGTCGCCTTCCACTCATTGGAATCAGCAGCAAGAGTTGGGTGGACCATGGCTAGCCCCTATCGGTTCATCACCGTCGACCACTCGAGAGCAGTTTCGAAGGCCGGCGGGGATTCGGCCGGAGCACGAGACTTCCCCTTCTTCTTCCTCTGCTGCGGGGCCATGGCAGAAGCAAGAAGGGGGAAATATTGGGGACGGATCTACAAGAGGGGTTGCAAGTTCAGGGGAGAGAGGGAGCCAAGGCCAAGCATGACAATCAACGGAGGTAGGCTACACTAGCAACAGACGGCCGCCAGTCCTGGCGGATTTCAAGGCGACGTGGGGAAGGGGAGACGCCCATGTCCCATCAATCGCCACATGTCACTCTAGTACGTAGGCGGTTAGGGCCCGCGGGGCGCCTCACTTGCCTCTTGGCTTCACCTAGAAGCCAAGTCCGAGTGTGCCTTGGGCCCAGGGGCTACTATCGTCATTCTGGATACGGGGGGGGGGGGTACCTAGACTTGGCTGCCTGCGGCCCGCAGTGTGGCTTCATCGATGGCTTGGTATGGCCAAGTTTCGACGTCAATAACCCAAGACCCTCGCTAAGCGCAAAGCCTCGCGAGGCTGACGACACCAAGACCTCCAAAGAGATCAGCCTCCTTAGGCTGGCTCCCGAGTAGCGGAGATTTGTATGCAAGGCTCACCTCGTGAGATTTGGGTGATGTTAGCCATGACGATCGAGGCCGGGCAGGCCCCAGCGGGTGCAGTGTACTAGTTTCCTCTTTGGTGCAAAGGAGGCAAGCATCAGGCGCTGAGTCCTGAGGAAGCAGCCAAAGGTCTCCATTCCCGCGCAACAAGACCAAGACCGCTAGGACGGCAGGACGGAGGTCATCACCGAGCCCACTGCAGCATCACGACTAGCGTCTTTTATAGGCGAAGACCACTTTATTCAGGATAAGATGTACTTGTTGTCTCCCTTCCAATTTGGTCGTTGTGGGATCCCTTCCTGCCTCCATTTGGGAAGAGGACCAAGGCCACTATAAATAGGACCTAGCCACCAGGAAAGGGGACAAAACAGATCCACTCCACCCTCACCAGCTCACTTGAGCTCAAGAACACACCTCCTGAGGTTGTCCTCCAATGTACTAGTTCATCCTTAGCCCCTCGAGGCAAATCCACCACAAATGAGGAGTAGGATTTTACAGCGCAAGGTGGCCCGAACTTGCGTAAACTACTGTGTCCCATTTCCTTCGAGCTTGATGCACTAAGCTGTGAGATTGGCGAGTAGGAAGACCGGGGAGAGTGAGATCTTCGCATGCACCCCAGAGTTCGAACCCCTCAAGGGTTTGCGGAACCCGAAATCCGACACTTTGTGCAGTTCAAACAAACTTGAGAGACATTGCCCATGTGACATTTTAGTTGAATTGCACAAGAAACTCATTCCAAAAAAGTGTTTTGTGCAGTTCACCAAAAGGTCACAATAGCAACAAGGTGAAATGTATATCCCTATCCACACAAAAAGATAGAAAGAAAACAATTACTAGTCAATAACAAGATGCGAAACATACACGAAATGAAAAGAAGCATGTTGATTATGTTCATGGCAATCATGCAAGAACAGTAGAAATTTTAAAATGGTGGCATTGCTTCATGTTACTGGAAGCACTACGATCAACAATGACGTTCGTCAAATATGGGATTGCTTTAATGGTGGTGTTGCTTGTTTACCAGATACAGTAGATCAACAAAAGATAAAGAGTTGGTTTAAGGGCATGCGACAGTGGGGACAACAGGACACTCAACAGCGTAAGAAGCAACTTACTTATCTTATTGGGAAAAATAGCAAGAGTACCATTTGTAACACAATTTAATTGCATCATATTACTTGAGACATTATATTAACAAAAGCACTGGTTAGACATGTCCTTACGATAACGGTGTGAATGCTTTAGTTTACCTGCGCCCTTACATTAACAACAACAAATAGTTGGTATAAGGACATGCGACAGTGGATGCATCAGCACAATGTACCTACAAGGAGATATAAAGTGGTGATGACGAGTTTGTTCATACTCTGTGAGGGCAAATAATCTAATCCTGGAGACCTTTTACTATGTGAGGGCAGCAAATCAAATCCTGGACATACTTTGTTGACTTGTCCACCAGCCACCACTTTCTATCCCTTTTTAAACCAATAATAGATATGTTCCTTATCCAGTTTGTACTGTCTTTTCCCTTTATTTCCCTTTTCAACCAAGAGACCGGTTGGTATCCAGTCTCTACTACTTTCCCCTGCTATTTCCTCTTTGAATCAAGTTCTACATTCATGCTACAAGTTTACCCCCTTTCTTCGTTGTTTGAACCAAGTCCTAGATTCGACTTCATGAAGTAGCTTTACCTCTAATAATACTAAAAATTTAGGTGGCTTTGGAAGAGCTGATGGAAGTAGAAAAAGATCCACATGCAGACACGTGGGGAGCTGGGGAAGTAGAGCAAGGACGCTTTTGAAGCAACTTATACCTGAGGGTCGTTGGGATGTGTCTAGGAGGCCGGCGGCAGGTCAGATCTACTAACAATACGACAGGGAGGAAGAAGGGGTCAGAGGACTTCCCGAGCCGGTGCTGTGTTGGAGAGAACAACACGGGCAGAGGATCGGGCCCCACCGATAGTCGTGGGTTTCCTCCCTTGCCGCCGATGACCACGTGAACGATGCACCTAGTCCCCCACACACCCTGGCCAAAGGGATCTGGTCGGATCTGTGACCAGCGGTGAGCAGAGAGAAAATGTCGCTACCGCTGTCTTGTTAGGTCTAGAGCGGATGAGAGAATGAAGAGAGCAACCTAGTAAAGCAAGCACTCAGGCCCCTGCCTATATATATATAGTGGAGTGGATATCCTTTTCTCCCCACAATAAGCGTTTCAATCTGTGTACGTGGCGTTAAAGAAAAGTAACTCTCTATTTCGCATGACTAACTGCACGTCGCACTTTTTACTGTACTGTACTACACCTACTACTACTTATTACTAGTAGTATTGTTCACTTGTGCTCCCCGACCCTCCATTCATTGAACAACCCCTTAGGTGAATAAACATACATTACTGTACTATTAACATACTCCTAGAATGAACAAGCTCGAACTATTTTGGCTTTCAGATATCGATGGTACAGTTTGACCACATTGCATCAATGGACTCGGTACTTTGAAGTAACCTATACGTATAAACACATGCACGGTTTACATTCCGAATCTCTAGCTAGAGCTTGAACTATATTTGTTTACATGTACCACCTTTTTTTGGTTTTCTGCTCCATGGCACAATTCATCGGAACAAAATTATACTATGAGTATTTAAAATTTGAGGGAGGGGCTTTCCCGGGCAGGAAGTGCGGTTGTTTTTGTGTAGCCGGTTTGACAGAGAGGCGAGGAGGTTGAGGGAGTAGCGGATTCAACTTACTACTGGAAAGGTAGGGTGATACGTCTCCAACGTATCTATAATTTTGATTGTTCCATGCTATTATATTATCTGTTTAGGATGTTTTATATGCATTAATATGCTATTTTATATTATTTTTGGGACTAATGTATTAACCTAGAGCCCAGTGCCAGTTTCTGTTTTTCCTCGTTTTTGAGCTTCACAGAAAAGGAATACTAAACAGAGTCCAAATGGAATAAAATTTCATGATGTTTTTTCTTGGACCAGAAGACACCCAGGGGACTTGGAGTGCAAGTCAGAAGAGCCACGAGGCGGCGGCAAGGGTGGAGGGCACGCCCCTACCTTGTCGGGCCCTCGGTGACTTCCTGACCTAGATCATCCTCCTATATATTCGCATGTATCCCAAAACCCTTAGAAGCATCCATGAAAACAGTTTTCCACCGCCGCAACCTTCTATTCCCATGAGATCCTATCTTGGGGCCTTTTCTGGCATCCTTACGGATGGGGATTCGATCACGGAGGGCATCTACATCAACTCTATTGCCTTTCTGATGAAGCGTGACTTGTTTACCTTAGACCTACGTGTCCATAGCTAGTGGCTAGATGGCTTCTTCTCTCTCTTTGATTCTCAATACCATGTTCTCCTCGATGTTCTTAGTGATCTATCTGATGTAATACTCTTTTGCGGTGTGTTTGTCGAGATCCGATGAATTGGGATTTATGATCAACTTATCTATTAATATTATTTGAATCTTCTCTGAATTCTTATATGCATGATTTGATATCTTTGTATTTCTCTTCGAATTATCGGTTTGGTTTGGAAACTAGATTGGTTTTTCTTACAATGGGAGATGTCCTTAGCTTTGGGTTCAATCTAGCTTGATTTCACGAAGTGACAAAGTAGGGGTAGCGAGACACGTATTGCGTTGTTTCCATCGAGGATAAAAAGATGGGTTTTAATCATATTGCTTGAGTTAATAACTCTACAGTATGTCATCTTACTTAAGGCTTTACTCCGTTCTTCATGAACTTAATACTCTGGATGCATGCTAGATATGGGTTGATGTGTGGAGTAATAGTAGTAGATGCAGGCAGGAGTCGGTCTACTTGTGATGCCCGAATAATTAGGCTACAGTAATCTCGCGATAACGATGCCACGCCACCTCGATTACTGTTGATAATCTCGCGTTAGATCAAAATAGATTCAAATTCAAAATTCGAATTAAAGTTTTCAAAAGTCAAATCTAAAATGTTCGATGTGTTGAAAATATTCCCTAACTATTTGTCGTAAAGAAGCCATGTTTTTATATAAGGCCTATATATTTAAAATGAGCAAAAACAGAAAAGAAATATAAATAAAAAGAGGAAGAAAAACAAAACAGAAACTAACAAAAGAAAAAAAATACAAAAAAAGGAAAAATTGCCCCTGGCCCAACTGGGTCACGGCCCAGCTGGTCGCAGACCCAACCGGCCCACCCCGGTCCATCTAACCCCCACTAACACCCGCTACCCCGTAACCCTAGCCCTGCACGACGCACACTCCCTCGCCCCCCACGCGCCCCCACCTCCCCCTCTGCCTTTCCCTTGATCTCGATTAGGGCCAGGCAACGGCTGCCCCCGGCGCCTCGCCGCTCACCACCCGTTGCCGGGTACCCCGACCCCGTCCCCCTCGGACCTCGACATCGCCCGGCCCCGCCGCGGTCGCCACGTTGCGTAGGAGCCGCCCCCGACGCCGTCGCTCGCCGCTTCCTCGCCTCTCCTTCGCCAGTCGTCCCCGTCCTCCTCGGCCACCACCACCGCCACCACGCCGGCCCACCACTTTGACACCACTCCGACTGTCCCGAGCTCTCCACCGACCTCCTCCAAGTGAGCCATGTCCATTTCCCTCTTCCCCGTCGATCCTGTCGTTGATTGGTGCTGCCCCACTCGCGCCTGAAGCTCGCGACGACTTCGCCCTCACCAAGCCGCCCCTGGCTACGTCCGCGCACGTCGGCCGCGCCCCGGAACTCCAGCCTCGCGTGCTGGCTGTCCCCTGGCCGTGCGCCCAGCGCCCTACCCCCGCTCACCACTGCTGGCCGTGCTGCCCGTTGCGACGCTCTTCGCGTCGGTCGCCAATGGCCGGCTGCACCGCCCGCGCCTCGCTAGTGGGCGGGCTGCGGTTTCGCGTGCAGCCACGCCCGCTCGCCCAGCGCCCACAAGGCCGCCTGTGCCTATGACGCGTGGGGCCCGCCCCTCGAAAGTTTTTTTAGAAAAATATAAATACATTAAAAATAATAAAAAATAGATAATTAATTAGTTAATTAGTTAAATTAATTAATTCTATTTAGATTAACCTAATCATTGGTTAGAACTAATTAACCTTCATTAGTTAACTCTTAATAAGGAGTCAATGACAGTGGGACCCACACGCTAGTTTGACCAGGTCAACTAACTAGTTGACTACTGACATCACTCTGACATCATGCTGACGTCATAATTACATTTTTCTAATTTAATTAATTCTGTTAATTCTGAAAATGAGTTAAAACTTTAGAAAATAATATAAAATAAACTGTAAGTCGGAAGAAAATACTTTGTACATGAAAGTTGCTTAGAACGACGAGACGAATCCAGATATGCAGCTCGTTCGTCCGCCACACATCCCATGCATAGCGAACATGCAACTTTTCCCCTCTGGTTCACCTGTCCGAAAATGCAAAACACAGGGGGTACTTTCCCGGATGTCCCCCCCCTCCTTTACCGATATCACCTACTACATGTTAGGGCACACCTAGACCCCGAGACTGCCGGCGACCCCAGTTCGACTACGGAGTTGATGACCCCTAGTTGCCAGAGCAACCAGGCAAGCCCCCCCCCCTTGATCACCAGATATCACCTATTCTTCCCTCTACTGCTTGCGTTAGAGTAGTGTAGCATGTTACTGTTTCGATTAATCCTATTCTGTTGCATAGCCTGTCATTGTTGCTACATCTGTTGATACCTTACATGCAATCCTAAATGCTTAGTATAGGATGCTAGTTTACCATTAGTGGCCCTACATTCTTGTCAGTCTGCCGTGCTATACTATCGGGACGTGATCACTCGGGAGGTGATTACGGGTATATACTATACTAGTAAGATGCCTTTGCTTACGCTACGGAATCACAAAAGAGGGCGGGGATTGTTTACTGAAGGGTGAAGAGCCTACTAAACAATTAAATATGTACCAAGACATCTATCAAAAAAGATGCCATATTGTTGATAAGTACACATCAAGCAAATCGACTGATGAACCTCCGTCCAAGCCAAACATTTCTTCTCAATTTTCACTTTGCAGAATACTTATGTTCTTCCTGCCCAGCTTTCTCCTTCTTGTCCCATATTGAGGGGGCCGGAGAGCATGCAACAAATACAAAATCCATCCAGACACATTTGGCAACTGCGACCACCCCAACCAGCTTTTGGTTAACACATGATCCACCTCCAGTCCGCATCCCATTAACTGCTACAAGAATCTACCACGCGAAAAAGAACTGCTACACGAATCTACATACACTGCCACCATGAAGAGAAGCAATATTTTACACCCATTCATGCTTAGTTACACACCTTAGGCATCTATGAGGCCATGGAATCATTCGCCAAGCAAAGTATACCCTTCTTTTAGTCATTTTCTCAAAACATATGTGCCAACAATCTTAGTCCTCGAGTTCGCGCTCATCTACCTTCTCACAAAAAATGGTATGTAGTATATATAACAATCTGCACATACAAAAATATTACTATTGGACTATTTGTAACTTTATTACATCAACCAGGTTTATGCGAAGATAATGTTGATAACAAACAGCCAGGAAACAAATATTCAAGACGTGGCTTGAAAAATTGGATGTTTCTCCATATATGCGCAATGTGAAGTCAGCACCAAGAAATTAACATAGAGAAAAATAAAACATAACAAATGCAAACTAACACTTTATCAGAAAGGAAGGAAATGAAGAATTGACAAGACAAACACCGCAGCCACAACATTTTGCAAAGATAATTTGCTACCTACATTTGTCAATGACGAAAATGATAGAATAGGCATACGGCACAACTACAGTCTCACACATAGGGGCAAATACTAATTATTCTCTCTATAGGGCATAGGCCAACAACCATGAATGACAATAGAGCTGTTGTACTTCCGTGTTCACAATGAAATTATATCAGCTATTGGCAGCAAAGACACAGATAAATAGAACTGACTGAAGTGCATCACTTGTAACAGGATTTAAAACAGCGACCATCCAACTAAATACCGACAGTGGAGTAAAGGAGCAGCTATGAACTGTTGGAAACACTAATGTACAAAATTTTGAAGCTCACCTTCTAGATAATACAAATCACCTGAGGATATAGTTAGTCATGCATGAGCTTTGACATGGTCAAGAATGTCGAGCATACAAGTTTCCTCTAAAGGTATTTGTCCAATTTTGCAGTTATATTATCTGGAACTTTGTCTACATGCCAGTCATCGTGTTTGCTTGATTCTAGCCCATGCAAAGTTCTGTAAGCAGATTGCCTAAGGCTCTTCAACAATCGTTCTCCCTGTCTCCCATCAGGTAATTGGCCCAAGTGATTATAAATTATTAAGCTACTGATTAGTCTATATCTCTAGAAGAGCTAATCAAATAAATAATACTGGGGATGACATCATATCAACTATTGTAGACCTGAAGTTGATCCAATAATAAGCAAATAACATATGCAGTATTGGGGACGAAATCTATGTGCGTGCACCTCCCGGCGGATGGAATCACAACGGCGAAGCATGGAGGCAGAACATAGTAGCATCGGCATAGATGATGCGGGGTGCTGTGCCAGTGTGATTGCGCTACTGCTGGCGGCACGTATCCTGAAAGCCAAGAACTGAGACGGGGCGGCTTCGTCACGGTAATATGAATAGTTCAGAGCTTGCAATGCTCCACAGAATAAACACGGGATATTCCTCGTCTCCCGCAGACCCGGCTGCTGTCCGCGAGCGCACAAGGGACACAGCCAGTGGGAGACGGATGCTGGCGTACACACCATTAAGAAATCAAATTTGCAAAAAAGGAAAATCTTACCAAACCATATAATATGAAGATTGAATGAAGGCCAAACCCAACACCATGTAACAACTTTCATAGAGATGCATCACAGGAATTTATTTTCTTCTCTTTATTTCATCCCCTAAAAAAAGCAGTATAAACAAAGTACTGAATTTCCGAAATGAACCACACCAGTAACTTATTCTTCTCTCTATCTCTTCTCCTAAATCGATTTAAACAAAGAAAGAATAACTTGATAATATTCAGATAGAAACATTCCTTTCTTATCTAAGCCACAGACGCATAATGCAGAACCAATCTATTTTAGAAGGTGGTGATGGAGAAAGCTCACCGGCTGATATCACCAAAAGGAGGACCTCCTATGGTGTATGGGGCTTGCATATAATATATCAAGATCAAAGTATTCTCACAATTGCAGGCTACATTATGTATCTAAGTAGCAGCTGCAACTGCATGGTCACCAGACGCCTACCGCTGCAGCCCCGGTCCCTTGTCACCATGTTTACAAGTACCTAGAAGCAGCATACATATCTACATATCATGAAGCGAGTACCTAGTAGCACCAGTTGTAATCAGTAAGCAAGTAACAACATGAAGAAAACCAGTAGCAGCATGAGAAAATCGCAGCAGTGCTTTCCTCTACGGTCTCTTTATATATTCAATAGCAGTATATCAAGGCAGAGCAGCAAAATTAATAACATTATACTTATCAACCTTGATGCACTCATCGGCCAGGCCAGCTAGCACCCATCCCAGTGTTCGCGCCCTCCTCCGTGCGCAGCCATCCCCAACGTCCACGCCTTCTACCTGATCGTCTTGTTCCTCTGCCCCCAAGAACTTCCGCTGAGCTTAAGCTCCACTATGAGCGTGGGGAGAGAGGAAAAGGGAGGAGAAGGGGGGGGGGCTCCTGCACACCGTCCTAGCGTTCAGGCGCACGCACATGCACATATATCACACACACTATCGATCCAATGGCTCCGCCTCACGCGGGCTGGCATGGGGACGCAACAAAGTAGAGTGGAAGATTAAGAATTTGTTGGTGCTTGGATTGGGGGGGCAAGCCGGTGACCATGGCGGCGGGGATGGGCTCGATCCGGCATCTCATGATGTTGGGGTGGATGGGGGGACGCCCAGGGTAGTGGGAGTGTTCCGACGCGGGGAGAGGATGGGCTCTGGCGGCTAGAGGTAGGGAGGCGGCTCTAGAGATCTGTTTCTCAAGAGAAGGAGAAACTTCCAGACAAAACGCCTCAGCTCAATCTCAATCTTTGATTCAAGATCAGACAGTTCATATAGCCCAAAGGCAGACACACCATCATCACCGACTCACTTTTTTATAGGAGTAAGTAGATAAGTAGATAAGTAGATAAGTAGAGGTATACATACTATTCAGGTGGTGACTAAAGTCGGGTTGGCTCGTTGTGTACCCGCAAGTGATTTCAATGTGGGGGCTGGAAGGATAGGTGGCTCCATCCCGGTAGAGGTGGGCCTGGGTTTTCGACGGCCCCCAACTGTTACTTTGTGGCGGAGCGACAGGGTAGGTTGGGACCACCTAGGTGAGAGGTGGGCCTGGCCCTGGTCGGGGTTCACGGCTACTTCAAAATATCACGCTTAACGAGATCTTGGTATTTGATCTGAGTCTGGCCACTGGGTTATACGCACTAACCAACTACGCGGGAATAGTTATGGGCACTCGACATCGTGGTATCAGCCGAAGCCTTCTTGACGTCAGCGATTGTGCGGCACGCGCTAGGTTGGACCGCGTAATGCAACTTCCTTTGTAATGGAGGTTGCTAGGTCTGCTAACCGGCCACGTACGCAATGTGCAGGTGTGCAATGGGCGATGGGCCCAGACCCCTGCACGCATAGGATTAAGACGGGCGTGCTGACCTCTCTGTTGTTCCTAGGTAGGGCGATGACGTGTTGATCTTCCGAGGCCGGGCATGACCCAGGAAAGTGTGTCCGGCCAAAGGGGATCGAGCGTGTTGGGTTATGTGGTGCACCCCTGTAGGGAAGTTTATCTATTCGAATAGCCGTGTCCTCAGTAAAAGGACGACCCAGAGTTGTACCTTGACCTTATGATAACTAGAACCAGATACTTAATAAAACACACCCAAACAAGTTCCAAAGGCAACCCGGTGATCGCTTTCCCACATGGCAATGAGGGGAGGATCCCCGGGTAGGATTATGCTATGCGATGCTACTTGGATGACTTCAATCTACTCTCTTCTACATGCTGTAAGACGGAGGCTGCCAGAAGCGTAGTCTTCGACAGGACTACCTATCCCCCTCTTATTCTGACATTCTGCAGTTCAATCCACAGATATTGCCTCCTTACACATATACCCATGCATATGTAGTGTAGATCCTTGCTTGCGAGTACTTTGGATGAGTACTCACGGTTGCTTTGCTCCCTCTTTTCCCCCTTTTTTCTCTTCTTCCCGGATGCCGCAACCAGATGTTGGAGCCCAGGAGCCAGACACCACCGTCGACGACGAGTCCTACTACACTAGAGGTGCCTACTACTACGTGTAGGCCGCTGACGATGACCAGGAGTAGTTTAGAAGGATCCCAGGCAGGAGGCCTCGCCTTTTCGATCGTCGCTACTTTTGTGCTAGCCATCTTATGGCAACTTGTTTAACTTATGTCTATACTCAGATATTGTTGCTTCCACTAACTTGTTTGTGTTTGAGCACTTGTATTCGAGCCCTCGAGGTCCCTGGCTTGTAATATGATGCTTGTATGATTTATTTTACTTTTAGAGTTGTGTTGTGATATCTTCCCGTGAGTCCCTGATCTTGATCGTACACATTTGCATGCATGATTAGTGTACGATTGAATCGGGGGCGTCACAAGTTGGTATCAGAGCCAACTGCCTGTAGGAATCCCCCTTTCACACTCCTTGGCCGAAGTCGAGTCTAGACATTGCAAAACTTTTTACTAACATGGCTGTGTGTCTTACGGGCCCACGTCGCCATTGGGTGGTACTAGGATCTTTTACTCCTCGATCCTTACTCTGGGACTCTGATCTCTCTTCTATTCGTGTTAAATGATTTTACTAAATTTGACTCTAGGTTCTCGTAACTACTTCTTCCGGAGAACCCCTTATCACAGATGATCGCCTACTGCACTAGAAGATTTTGAAGATACTCTTCGATCATTCCTGAGACCCTTGTGCCCTATGCCTTTTCAATTCCCTATTACCAATGTATCCATATGGATAACGACATACACTTGTTGTTCATACAATTACTCTGAGTTTCTCTTGTTATTACAAGATGCATCGAATTGCTCTCCGACTCTTAAGAATCCCTTGTACCACTGCCTTGTAGTTCCTTGCCGCAGAAATACCCATATAGATCATTCCTCGCACTTATCGAGTATCCACTCATTCCCAGTTGTTCTTGTGTTCCACAAAAGACTTTGAAATACTATTTGATCTTTCGAAAATCCTCAACAGCCTGTTGTTCTGGGAATTCTTGCATACTTACATTCCGATTAATTCCTTTGGTCTAGCAATTTACTTTAAAAAGCTTTGTGATTGTCGTTCTGATCCTTTTTATTCAACTTGTGTGTGAATGCACACAATCATCAGTTGTTCCCTGGAATTTATCCTTCCAATTCAGACGTCATTCCAGACATGAGCTGGATCTCGACCAATCAAATTGCCATCGATTGTACCCCTAAGGCTATTCAACTTATCCACCCCTAATCAGAGCGCTGCTTCTGATCCCTTGTCATGGAATTCATAATTCCTTTGCATTTAAGCTTTGAGTTAGTCAGTTGTTTCTATAATCCGATGCACTTGCATTCCTTCTTCCTCTGATAGAGTACCGATACTCACATCAGCTCCATTGTAGACCACCGGACCTCTTGTTGGATTATTATCCGACGGTGTCCTTCATATTCAAATAACCTTGTGAGCCTTTCCACGGATATATAAAGCCTTTGGTAAATTGTATCCTCTGTTTTCTCAACCATGCTCTGTTTTCGAGCTTGTGGTATTTACTATTGAAGCTTGTGCTATATGTTTCCACGATACCCTGACGGGTTGAACCTATGCCTTCCTTAATATGTGTGAACTCGAAAGTTTTTCACGAGTCATACTCTTCTGGTATATTCCTAGATAAAATTTCAACACTAAAACTTCTTCGAAAGTGAAAGGTGAATGGAAGGTTATACATTGAAGAAGTGGGAGTCGACCTTGAACTTTGATTTCATGCCCATGGACACGATGTAGACCCTACCATAGAATCTTCTTGTAATAATAACTATTTCATTGTTATAATATCATCTGGTATCTATGAATTGATCCTATGCAATCGTGGTTCCGACCATATTTTCTCTTTGATCCCATTTCTCGGACACGTTAAAGCACTTGTCTTTTGCAATTCAATACACCAGTCCAACCTCTACCTTGATTTACCGTCGAGTATTACCCTTTGGTATCTCGAGAATATCTAAGAACTGTGTTGCATCTTATGAGTCTTCATCAACTATTATTTCTCATTGATTCCAATTTTTCGTGGGCTCTGAGTTGTTAGTCGCTCAAGAACACCGGTAAGTGAACTGATTCAGCACTCTGGTTCGATAACTCTAAGTAATCTTCGTTGCTTATAAGTTTAATACTCCTTCAAGTCATTCCTAGCCTGTACGGCTACATCATTATCGTGCTAATTTTAACTGTGCTACCTGGTCCTTCTTCCCGGAGCACAACTTTCGACGGTGAGCTAATCTTATGTCGATCTTCCTCGTCATATCATTTATCCTTGAACAACAAACTTGATTTCGAGTTTGGGTCATACCCATGGTTCCAATAGCCATTCGCTTCATCATTCCTTTGACTTGATGCCATCGCCGATTGATTACATCTTCATGAAATCTCTCAACAAATGTGTCGGATCACCTTCAACACTTTGACTTCTTCCGAGATGTCAACTGTGTTCATGATGAGAAATGCCCTCCTTGCCCTCGATGATTTTCATTATCATCGACAACACCCTTGACTTCCTTTCATCGCGAACTTGTCCACATTATGAATACAACTTGCTCTCCAACTAGTGTTGTGTTCTGCCTTGAAGTATTACTTTCTTTTATGACGAGAATGTTGTGGGGATTGCTCCACCCCTTGGAAATTCTCGGTATGATGATACTTCTCACCATCACCATTCTTCCTTGGTCCCCATGTTGTTTTTAACCGGGATACCAATATGCTAACAATGTTGCTTGAGTTATGTACTTCTAGCAACCCTATTGCTTTGAAGTTAATGATCGACAGTTCGTTCTTAGACTGTTGGTTATTGAATCATCACTCTAACAATGATCTTGCTGCCTAAGGTCATATTTCGGGCACACCTTTCAACTTGTGATTGATGGTGTATGTTTTCCTCGAGCATGCACCATTATATAAATTGAATTGACAAGTGTCATCTTCCTGTTCACATTATTATGGAAATCCATCCGTTCAGAATTCTCGATGAAATGTCGCTGAGCCCATCAGCCACCTCCTCAACCCCTCATTGATTTAATGATGAACTATTCCTTCAGGAACCTGCTCCCATAGTTCATTTCCCGAGAATCTTGCAATGTCATTTCGTCGATTTGTGACACACCTTTTCTTCTCGGACATCCTGAATCTGAGGTATCATGACACCAATTGGATCTAAATCTCGCTCAGATATGATGGTTGGAACATATTTTCAAGAGTTATAATGTTGGTATTAAATGACTCGGTAAGGTGATGTCATGCCTAGCACCACCTGGCCAGAGGACCTATGGTTATAGTTTCCTTTTTAGAAAGGTTAACCATTCTTCCATGAGGAAATGGCAAGACTTATTCTACAAATTGTTAATGGATCCTTTGTGTATCCAAAGTCTGACCCTTGCTTCAAGACCATGCCAATGCTATCTCGAAGCATGTCTGTGGTACTCCGATTTTCAAATCAGAGCATTTGAAGCACAATGATAAATTTTCTTTGTCCGTTATCCAAACACCGTTGTATGGGTAACATCTTGATTAATCCTTTCCTTTTATCTGAATGGTTGGGTACTTGCTCTCCTACCCCGTATGCCATGTTCTGCTTGTACATGGGAAGGATATACTCCTAATAATTGTGTGTAATCACAATTTTCCTTTCCATTGTTCTGTTTAATCTCATAATCGTGTTTTCCTTTCCGTTCTTTTGTTTAACCTTTCTTGAGTCTGACTTAACTAAGCAGAGATCGTTCCCTGCTTAGGTAGGCACCTTGTTGTACAATTCTGTCTGTAAGACCCTGTTACTATTGTTGATGACATTCCGGTAACCACCGATGGGAGATAACTTTGCCAATTGGTTCGCCTCGTTCAACAAGCATGAAAATTGCTCCCTTTGTTCCTGTCCTTGGTATCGACTTTGTTGCCGGCATAGCTGACAAGCTATTCACTGACATGCCTCCCTGTCATGGCTGTGCAAGATGTCACCACCCTTCCTAATTTCAACCCACATGGTGGGCCCATAACCCACAGGTCCACTGGATCGAAACCTGACTCTTCTTTATAACTCGGATTCTAATGTATCCTTTGCACCTGGCTTCGTATGTGATTCACGATCCAAATTCTATACCATTATTCACCCTGGAATCAAACACCATGTTATTCTCGTTGTTCAAACCCCCATTCCAGCTTCTGTCTAGTCATCGAATGATTGCCTATCCGTTTGAAACTGTGGTGCCATCGTATATTGCACTCGACGATTTCGTTGAAACACAACTCATGGGGTACCTTGTGTATTTCCCATTGAGTTCACCGTCAGATGCCCAACTTTGTGGAGATGCGTTCTTCCGGAGTTTTTCCCCTTGGCCGCATTCGTAGGATGATGGAGATCCTGAAGAAAGGATGACGAATTGATCATGGTGACTTGAAGCAGAGAAATGAAGACATCAATGAAAGAGATCAACCTCTTCAAAAAGGGCAACCGAGACAGAGAAGACTCGTTAGATTTTTGCTACCAGCAATTTCCCCCCTTACTCTGCCGCTTAAATCTCGGGACAAGATTTCTTGTAGTGGAGGAGATTTGTGACGCCCAGATAATTAGGCTACAATAATCTCACGTTAACAATGCCACATCACCTCAATTATTGTTGATAATCTCGCGTTAGATCGAAACAAATTCAAATTCAAAATTCGAATTAAAGTTAAAGCAATTAAAGTTTTCAAAAGTCAAATCTAAAATGTTCGATGTGTTGAAAATATTCCCTAACTATTTGACGTGAAGAAACCATGTTTTTATATAAGGCCTATATATTTAAAATGAGCAAAAACAGAAAAGAAATATAAATAAAAAGAGAAAGAAAAACAACACAACAATAAACAAAAGAAAACAAAATACAAAAAAAGGAAAAACTGCCCCTGGCCCAACTGGGCCACGGCCCAGCTGGTCGCACACCCAACCAGCCCACCCCGGTCCATCTAACCCCCGCTACCCTGTAACCCTAGCCCCGCACGACCCACACTCCCCCCACGCGCCCCCACCTCCCTCTCTACCTTTCGCTCGATCTGGATCGGGGGAAGGCAACCGCTGCCCTCGGCGCCTCGCCGCTCACCACCCGTCGCCGGGTACCCCGACCCCGTCCCCCTCAGACCCCAACATCACCCGGCCCCGCCGCCGTCGCCACGTTGCCCAGGAGCCGCCCCTGACGCTGTCGCTCGCCGCTTCCTCGCCTCTCCTTCGCCGGTTGTCCCCGTCCGCCTTGGCCACCACCACCGCCACTGCGCTAGCCCACCTCTTCGACGCCACTCTGACAGTCCCAAGCTCTCCACCGACCTCCTCCCAGTGAGCCATGTCCGTTCCCCTCTTCCCTGTCGATCCCGTCGTTGATTGGCCCTACCCCGCTTGCGCCCGAAGCTCGCGACAAAGTCACGCTCACCGAGCCGCCCCTAGCTGCAACCGCGCACGTCAGCCGCGCCCTGGAACTCCAGCCTCGCGTGCTGGTTGTCCTCTGGCCATGCGTCCCGCGTTGTACCCCCCGCTCACCACTTCTGGTCATGCTGCCCGTCGCGGCACTCCTCTCGCCGGTCACCATTGCCTCCATGCGCCGCGCCCGTGCCAGCCGGCTGCACCGCCCACGCTTCGCTAGTGGGCGGGTTGTGGTTTCGCGTGCAGCCACGCCCGCTCGCCCTGCGCCCACAAGGCCCCCTGTGCCTATGACGCGTGGGGCCCGCCCCTGGAACGTTTTTTTAGAAAAAAATACATTAAAAATAATAATTAATAGATAATTAATTAGTTAATTAGTTAAATTAATTAATTCTGTTTAGATTACCCTAATCATTGGTTAGAACTAATTAACCTTGATTAGTTAACTGTTAATATGCAGTAAATGACAGTGGGACCCACATGCTAGTTTGACCAGGTCAACTGACTAGTTGACTGCTGACATCACTCCGACATCATGGTGATGTCATAATTACATTTTCTAATTTAAATAATTCTGTTAATTATGAAAATGAGTTAAAACTTTAGAAAATAATATAAAATAATCCGTAACTCGGATGAAAATACTTTGTACATGAAAGTTGCTCAGAACGACAAGACGAATCGAGATAAGAAGCCTATTCATCCACCACGCATTCCTAGCATAGCGAACACGCAATTTCCCCCCTCCGGTTCACCTGTCCGAACGCGAAACACCGGGGGTACTTTCCCGGATGCCCCCCTTTACCGATATCACCTACTACGCGTTAGGGCACACCTAGCACCGCGTATTGCCATTTACACTTTGGGATGCTTTGATTGTTCTGTTATTTATTGTGTTCCCCCGCTGTTACTTCTTTCCGGCAGACCCTGAGACTGCCGGCGACCCCAGTTCGACTACGGAGTGACGACCCCTACTTGCCAGAGCAACCAGACAAGCCCCCCCCCTTGATCACCAGATATTGCTTATTCTTCCCTCTACTACTTGCATTAGAGTAGTGTAGCATGTTACTGTTTTGATTAATCCTATTCTATTGCATAACCTGTCATTGTTGCTACATCTGTTGATACCTTACCTGCAATCCTAAATGCTTATTATAGGATGCTAGTTTACCATTAGTGGCCCTACATTCTTGTCAGTCTGTCCTGCTATACTATCGGGCCGTGATCAGCCAGGAGGTTATTACGGGTATATACTATATATACATACTATTCAGGTGGTGACTAAAGTCGGGTTGGCTCGTTGAGTACCCGCAGGTGATTTTGATATGGGGGCTGCAAGGACAGGTGTCTCCATACCGGTAGAGGTGGGCCTGGGTTCCCGACGGCCCCCAACTCTTACTTTGTTGCGGAGCGACAGGGCAGGTTGAGACCACCTAGGCGAGAGGTGGGCCTGGCCCTGGTCGAGGTTCGCGGCTACTTCAAAATAACACGCTTAACAAGATCTTGGTGTTTGATCTGAGTCGGGCCACTGGCCTATACGCACTAACCAACTACACTGGAACAATTATGGGCACTCGATGTCGTGGTATCAGCCGAAGCCTTCTTGACGTCAGCGACTGAGCAGCGCGCGCCGGGTTGGACCGTGTAATGCAACTTCCTTTGTAATGGAGGTTGCTAGGTCTGCTCACCGTCCGCGTATGCAACGTGCAGGTGTGCAATGGGCGATGGGCCCAGACCCCTGCGTTCATAGGATAGACCGGCGTGCTGACCTCTCTGTTGTGCCTAGGTAGGGCGGCGACGTGTTGATCTTCCGAGGCTGGGCATGACCTAGGAAAGTGTGTCCGGCTAAAGGGGATCGAGCGTGTTGGGTTATGTGGTGCACCTCTGCAGGGAAGTTTATCTATTCGAATAGCCGTGTCCCTTGGTAAAAGGACAACCCGGAGTTGTACCTTGACCTTATGACAACTAGAACCGGATACTTAATAAAACACACCCAGATAAGTTCCAGAGACAACCCAGTGATCGCTTTCCCACAGGGCGACGAGGGGAGGATCGTCGGGTAGGATTATGCTATGCGATGCTACTTGGAGGACTTAAATCTACTCTCTTCTATATGTTGTAAGACGGAGGCTGCCAGAAGCGTAGTCTTCGATAGAACTAGCTATCCCCCTCTTATTCTGGCATTCTGCAGTTCAGTCCATAGATATTGCCTCTTTATACATATACCCATGCATATGTAGTGTAGATCCTTGCTTGCGAGTACTTTGGATGAGTACTCATATTTGCTTTGCTCCCGCTTTTCCCCCTTTTTTCTCTTCTTCCCGGATGTCGCAACCAGACGTTGGAGCCCAGGAGCCAGATGCCACCGTCGACGACGACTCCTACTACACTGGAGGTGCCTACTACTACGTGCAGGCCGCGGACGATGACCAGGAGTAGTTTAGGAGGATCCTAGTAAGGAGGCCTCGCCTTTTCGATCGTCGCTACTTTTGTGCTAGCCATCTTATGGCAACTTGTTTAACTTATGTCTGTACTCAGATATTGTTGCTTCCGCTGACTCGTTTATGTTCGAGCACTTGTATTTTATCCCTCGAGGTCCCTGGCTTGTAATATGATGCTTGTATGTCTTATTTTACTTTTAGAGTTGTGTTGTGATATCTTCCTGTGAGTCCCTGATCTTGATCGTACACATTTGCGTGCATGATTAGTGTACGATTGAACCGGGGGCATCACACTACTTGACACGGACGTGATGCCTATATTTCATAATCATTGCCTTGGATATCTTCATAACTTTGCGCTTTTCTATCAATTGCTCAACAGTAATTTGTTCACCCAGCGTATTAACCTATGGCCCCCAGGTCTATTTTCCATCATATTAGTTTCCAATCTACTATTTTGCAATCTTTTATTTTCAGATCTATAAACCAAAAAAACCCAAAAATATTTTATCTTTTGTTTAGTTCTAGCTATCTCGACCAGACTTACCTTTGCAAGTAACCTTGCAGGGATTGACAACCCCTTTATCGTGTTGGGTGCAAGTGTTTAATTGTTTGTGTGGACACATCTATTGCGTACTTGCGCATTTTTTCTTCTGGATTGATACCTTGGTTCTTAACTGAGGGAAATACTTGTCTCTACTGTGCTGCATCACCCTTTCCTCTTCAAAGGAAAGACCAATGCAAGCTCAAGAAGTAGCAGGAAGAATTTCTAGCGCCGTTGCCGGGGAGATTTACGCCAAGTTAAGACTAGTCTCTTGTCAACTTGCCAATTTTTGGCGCCGTTGCCGGGGAGATCTACGTCAAGCCTACCAAGTATCCATCATAAAACTCTCATCTCTTGAATTACATTATTCGCCATTTGCCTCTCGTTTTCCTCTCCCCCACTTCTAAAACGATTTTCAAAAAGATTTGCCTTTTTAGTCGCCTTTCTTCCGTTTGTCTTTTCGCTTGCTTTTTGTTGGCTCGTTTACTAGATCGGTTTGTTGCCACCATGTCTGAATCTGGGGAGGTTATCACTGAAAATTTTGAGGGTCCCGCTAGTATAAATCTTGAGGAAAAACTTGGATCTTGTTCTTTAGATCCTGAAGCCGAAGCTCTCCCTAATTACAAAGCGAAACTTTACATGTGGGAGATGGTAATATTATTAGGAAAAGTGTTATTCATGAATTCTTTGATTGTATGGGAACTATGCCCATTAGTAAAAAAATCTATTCATCTCGATACAAATTATTATGCATATGCCATTGTTATGCTCGTTGAGAAACTAGATAGAAAATTTGTGCACATCCATCCTGCTTTGCAAAAGGTGTTTTATGAACTTCCCGATATTAACCATCCAATAGCTAAAAAGATTGCCACCATCATCCTGATGCAAAAATTTGATTTTATAATACAATAGGCTAGGGATATTTTTCTTTCTGTAATAAATACGTTGATCACCCTCCGATTGAAGATATCCTCCATGATAAAGAAACGATGCGTAGTTCGGAATCTAGGGATTATCAATCTTATAGCAAAAATCTTAGGAGGAGAGTTCCCTACTCAGAAATCATTCAAACCTTATACTTTGAGGCTTACGATGAATTTGATTGGATTACAAGGGGAATTTATGTAGGGTTTAAGAAGGGTTGGTAGAAAATAATAATTAAGGAACCCGTTTGAAAGGAGATACGTATTTTATATGACAATATATATGGTGATGATCTAGCTTACGAGTTTATGAATGTCAAAATCACTAATCAAAGCCATTTTCATGATTTAAGTTCATATACTAGAAAAGAAATAAAGGAAAGGATAGATTTGTTAAGACGAATTTTGGAGGATTGACGAGAAAAGAATTGCATACCACAGATGACAATACCTAGATCTATGTTTTTATGCCTAGCTAGGGGCGTTAAACAATAGCACTTGTTGCGAGGCAACCCAATTTTAATTTTGTTCTTGATTTTTTTGGTTCTGTTGTTCAATAAATAATTCATCTAGCCTCTGGTTAGATGTGTTTTTGTGTTTTAATTAGTGTTTGTGCCAAGTAAGAACTTTGGATGGCTTACATTGATAGTTGATTTGATCTTGCTAAAAAAATAGAACCTTTTGCACCCAGAAAAATAATTTTCATAATTCACAGAAGCGTGATTTTGATATGAATTGTTTTACACAAGATTTATATACAAATTTTACAGGTTTACCTAATTTCTCAGAATTGTTTGAGTTGTAGAAGTATACGAAGTTCTCTGATTACTACAGAGTGCTCTGTTTTTGACAGATTCTGATTTTCCTAATTCACAGAAGCATAATTTTGATTCTGACAGTTCGGACAACCGATGCATACATGAGGAAGATTTCACAAGACTTGGTGATCAAGACAAGGATTCCTCTCCACCAACGTATTCGACCAGGACTCTTGTTACCCTAGGCCTCTCATACATTATATAAGTCAGGGCCAGGCTAGTCGATAAAGGATTATGACATTATTCATCACACGCTTAGGTTTTAGACCACAACATAATGATCTCAAGGTAGATCAACTCTGTAATCATACACATCGAATATAATCAAGCAAGAGTAGGGTTTTACCTCTTAGAGAGGGCTCGAATCTGGGTAAACACCGTGTCCCTCGCCTCCTGTTACACATCGATCCTAAGACACACATCTTGGGACACCCTACTCGAGATCTGGCAGTTTTGACATAAACAATGGTGCTTTCATTGAGAGTTCCGTTGTGACATCGACGAAGGATCAATGGCCAGCCTGCAGATCAACTGCGACATCGGCATCTTCGTCGCCGGCTCGACCGGTTACCTTGGCTCGACCGAGGATTATGCTCCACGTCAGATCATCATGTTCGGATGAGAGAGTTCATCAACATCAACTTCGATCTCTATCAAGAGCATGGAGGAATCATCAATGGAGCTCGGGGGCTCAACGTCAACATCGCCCTCGGGCGACCGTGCTATTTCTCTGGACAACAAACCTGTATCCGCCGCCACCGCCTCCTCGAGCGTTGCTTTGATGATTGCTCCAATGGAATTGTGCGGAATTGAGTGTACAACAACCCTGTAAAATTTCGTCACGTTCTGATGGAGGAATCTTCGGCGATCTATGATATACTGGAGGCCTGTCGAGTCTGGACCGAAATCTGGACGATTTCCAACCATTCATCTTCTCGGGAATTTCCACATCTACCACCTCCCAAAATTTCAGCTCGATCTGACCGTTCAAACTCCGCGAACCTTCCGATTAGTGCATCACTTTTCGGATCTATTTTCTGCGTGAATACGAATCCGACCTGAGTTCATCTTTCTTCATGAACGGGATATTGGACAACCTTTTTGGAAGAATCTCTTTGTAGGTTATTGTGTTTCATTTTTGAACACATGCTCACAAATTTTGCTCCTTTTTCGGAGGTAATCTTCACCATCATGCCGTTGTCAAACCAGCTCGACAATGTTGCTGTACGGCTGCCGACCTGCGCTAGACAGGTGTTCGCTTCATTGAGCCGAGCTCAAGCTCATCGGATCATTAGCTCGGCAAGCCGAACAGGTATTCGGCATCGCGATGGCTAAATCATCACCAATATCTTCGCCACACGGATTGCGCGGATCGGGCGCATCGGCATCGCTACACGGTCACTTCATCAACTCGACATTTAGTGCGTCACATTACGACCTGTGCTGGCGTTGGCGTGCCGCCTCTTCTTCAAGCCAACATCCCACACGCCGACCTACTTCGACACTGGACTGGGGGCTCTGCTATTTCTTCATCAACATACTCTGGTGACTTCGGTGTCACCGCCCGACCAACTTCGACACATCGGCTGACAAGGTGGCTGCAACATCACCTCACCGACCTGCACCGTCACCTCAGCTAGGCCTGGGACTTCGTCATCAACCTACTCCAGAGACTTCAACATCAACAGTTAACCAGCTCCGTCATGATAGCTGGATCGGGGGCTTTAGCTCAGCGAGCCAACCTTTGCCAGCATTTCCATGCCATCGCTTCATCGCCCATCAGGCAATGGGTGTGCGGACCGAGTCCCAATTTTGGGAGTAACCTTTCTTCATATTGCTACAATAGATAAACCAGGTGCTATTAATCCTAGTAATTTTTTCTTGCTTGGGTTTATTTTTTCCGAGAAGTATTACTCTCATCTGTTCCATTCTTTAGACATAGGTTTGTCAAATGGTGGCCATATTAACGAGGTCGCGTGGTGGTTCGGTCAGTTTCTGTACACAGTTCGGCAAACGCCTCATCAGGGACTCGGACCGCCCTGTGAATACAGTCTTTGTCACACCGGCGCCCTGCACCGACATTGGCTTCGATACAAATATTTTGCGTAATCAACATCGAATTCGTCACGCTATCACTTCGGCAAGCCGACGTCATCGTCCCAATTGGCGTAAATCGGCTCTCGTGATCACCTTGTTGGTCGAATTGCCATACCGACATGTCCGGTTGCCTCGAGGACTTTGGCATTGCTGAGAGAGATCTACCTCATCGAGTGTTCAGCACACGGGCCATATTTATTTTATTACTCACTTTGTAAAAATTATTTATTATGCTATGATTTTTTTAATTTATTATCATTACTATTATCTCCGGCTTACACTATTATGCTATTATTTATTACCGTCCCCCTAGACCCTCGAGCCCCCTCCTCTCTTTAGCCATCCCATGGCATCTGCCGTGCGCCCACCACAACAGTTGGCGCCCACCATGGGGAAGCTTGAGGAGCTGGCCATGAGCATGCTTCAAACGGGGCCCTTCTCCTACACCGATGAGTCCGTCGTGCTGGTGGATGACATCATCGGTGCGCTCGCCGCCTCCTTCGCCGCACTACGCATCTCTGATGCGTTCGCGGCCGACGAGTACCCCAGCGAGGTGCTCAGCTACTCCGGCTCTCCCCTCTCCCTCGGCGGCGGCGTTTCCTCCAGGGCAATGGACGTCCATGTGGAGGTCTTGTTCACCGGCGATGGAGCCTCCTCCTCCTCGAGCAAGACGAGGAAGGCCGCCGAAGCTAGGGCCGCAGCGGAATGGACCGAGCCGTCCGATCCGTTGCACGCCGTGATGCAGAGCCTCCGCATCCCCATCGGCACCGAGCTCGAGGAAAGGTACCAGCAGATGCTGGACCTGTCCGAGACGCTCGCCGCCACTCAACATCGCATGGACGCCGCTCAGCTGGAGCGCGATGCCGCCTACGGATTCACGCCCGCCGCGGCCGAGCCAAGCCGGGTCGCCAATGTGCGTGCCCGGGGAGGAGCGATCGGCCGGGCCCTTGGCGCCGTCCCGACCCTCTACGAGACCCCAGCGAAGAACATGCGTGCTGCCCAGGCAGGCGCAGTCGGTCTGGACCAGCTCGCGAGTGAGGAGCTAAAGGTGCGCATCGGGCGGATGCGCGAACTCCTCAATGCCGCCAACACCCAGTAGGACCGCCTCAACTAGCTCGCCAAGCCGGCGGGATCCGGCTCCGCCCACCTTGGCGGACCCGGAGAACTCCTACACACAGTTTCCTCACCACCCGGCGAGGCGCACTCCGGCCGAGCCCGGACTTGGCGCGATCCGGCCTCCACAGCCGTCGGCGGATTGGGCGACGAGCCTGTCCTAGAGATCAAGCGTGGACCCGGCCAGCATGGCCATCCTCCGGCTCCAACCGACCCGCCCCCCCGTGGCCTGGCCGCAAGTCGACTTGGCCCGCGCGCCATCGATGACGCCGACGCTCGCCACCGCCTCGATCAGCTCGCTCGCTCCCTGGAGGTGGAGGAGAGCGGTGCTATCGGGCCGACGTGCTTCAGCCCATGCATCCGGGAGGAGCCCTTCCCCAAGGGGTTCATGCTCCCCTGCGACACCCCCAAGTACAATGGGACCGTGAAGCTAGAAGACTGGCTCACCGACTACACCACGGCCATTGGCACCACCGGTGCCAATCGTCGTCTTGCCGTGCGCTACGCACCGCTCATGCTCCAAGGATCGACCCGCACATGGTTGAACAGCCTGCCGATGGGTAGCATCAACACGTGGGTCGATTTCGAGGAAGCCTTCGTCCGCAACTTTACGCGGAACTACAAGCGACCCGGCCACCCTAGCCAACTCGCCATGTGCATGCAAGGGCCTACAGAGACCGGTCGCGAGTACCTCACACGCTGGACCGAGCTCTGGAACAGCTGTGAGGGCGTCCATGAAGTCCAGGTGATCAAGTACTTCGTCAGCGGGTGCCGAGATGGTACCCTCCTCAAGCACAAGCTCTTACGCTACGACCCGGCCACCATGGCCGCGCTCATAGTGACAGTGGACAAATACGCCAACGCTGACTCCGCCATGAAGATCCAGGTGGCGCTGGATGAAGCCGGCAAGGCAAAGCCGGTTCCCCCTCCGAAGCCGGCCAGCGAAAGAAGCCGGTAGTAGCATCACCAGAACAACAAGCGCAAGGCCGGCCAGCCGGCGCAACGCCACGACAACCGGCTCGTCGTGGCCACCGAGCCCGCGGCGGACGCGGCGGCGAAGCGCCGGCAGACCGGCAACACGGCATGGCAACCCGCCATGAGTTTCGAAGAGATGCTCGACGCCCCCTGGAAGCACGACAGCGGCGCAAGAGCCTCCACGCACACGCTTCGGCAGTGCGCCATCACCAACCGCATCATGAGGGGCGACGTCCCGCCTCCTCCGGCTCTTGCTCCAGCTCCAGGCGTGGGACAGCCTCCTCCGCCTCCACCACCGCCTCCCGCTGGCGGCGCGACGCACGACGACGCCTACCCGAACCAGACCGCGGCCTACGTCGTCTTCACCAGCCTCGGCGACGACAAGCGCAGCAAGCGCCTCCTTCAGCAAGAGGTGAACACCGTCGTCCCAGCCAAGCTGGAGTTCATGCATTGGTCGGATCGCCCGATCACCTAGACCCGGGATGATCACCCGGCGGTCATGCCGAGTCCAGGTGGTTACGCCCTTGTTCTCAACCCCACCATCATCACGTGACACACATGCAAGTTCTCCCGAGTCCTCATCGACGGCGGCAGCAGCATCAACATCCTCTACCACGACACGATGACCAAGCTTGGCCTCAAGGCCGAGGACCTAGAGCCGATGTAGACGATCTTCCACGGCATCGTGCCCGGCCTCTCCTGCTCTCCCATTGGCCGGGTTCGGCTCGATGTCCTGTTCGGAGACAGCAGCCACTTCCGACGCGAACCGATCTGGTTCGAGGTGGTGGACCTGTCCAGCGCGTATAACGCGTTGCTGGGCCGGCCCGCGCTCGCCAAGTTCATGGCAGTTCCCCACTATGCGTGTCTTAAGATGAAGATGCCGGGTCCCAAGGGCCTCATCACCATCACCGGCGATTACCGCAAGTCCTTTGAGTGCGCCCGAGACGACACCAAGTTGGCCGAGTCGCTGGTCATTGCCGAGGAGCGGCGCCAGCTCGACCGGATCGTCGCCCTGGAAGGCGAGGCCTCCGCTGCGTCGATCCCGACCCCGGACCCGGCCGACGTGGCCGCCTTCATGCCCTCCAAGGAGACCAAGAAAGTGAAGCTCAACCCAGAAGACCCTAGCTGCAGCAAGTACGTTGTCGTAGGCGCCCGCCTTGGCAGCAAATAGGAAGGCGAGCTCGTCGACTTCCTCCATGAGAATTGGGATATCTTCGCATGGACCCCCAAGGACATGCCGGGTATCCCGGGGAAGTGTGCCGAGCACAAACTGCACGTCCGCAAGGACGCCAAGCCTGTCCGTCAACCCCTACGATGATTTTCCGAAGAGAAGAGAAGGACCATTGTTGAAGAGGTCGCCAAGCTTTTGGCGGCCGGCTTCATAATGGAAGTGTTTCACCCCGAGTGGCTGGCCAATCCAGTCCTCGTCCTAAAGAAGAACAAGACCTAGTGCATGTGTATCGATTACACCAGCCTCAACAAGGCCTGTCTCAAGGATCCGTTCGCTCTCCCATGGATCAACCAAGTCATCGACTCGACCGACGGGTGCGAGCTCCTGTCCTTCCTGGATGCTTACTCCGGCTACCACCAGATCAAGCTGGACCCAGCCAACGCCCTAAAGACGTCCTTCATGAAGCCCTTTGGGGCGTATTGTTACATCACCATGTCATTCGGCTTAAAGAACGCCGGCGCCACCTTCCAACGCTGCATGTAGAAATGCCTGCTGCCGCAACTCGGCCGCAATATCCACGTGTACGTGGACGACATCATGGTGAAGACCAAGCAGCATCTCACGCTCCTCGACGATTTTAAGGAAACATTCGCCAACCTCCGCGAATACAAGGTCAAGCTTAACCCGGAAAAGTGCGTCTTCGGCGTCCCGGCCAGAAAGCTACTCAGCTTCCTCATCTTGGAACGCGGCATTGAGGCGAACCCGGAGAAGATCAAGGCCATCGAGCGCATGCGCAAGCAGGCTCGGCTGCGCAATGTCCAGAAGTTCACCGGATGCTTGGCCTCGGTCAGCCGGTTTCTAAGCCGGCTGGGCGAGAGGGTGCTACCCCTGTACCAGCTGATGAAGAAGAGGAGCCCGTTCGAAAGGAACGACAAGGATGATGAGGCCTTTCAAGACCTCAAGCGCATGCTCTCCACCGCACCAGTCCTGGCCGCGCCGACCGACAAGGAGCCGCTGTTGCTCTACACAGCCGCGACCTCGCAGGTGGTCAGCACGGTGCTGGTGGTCAAGCGACCAGATAAGGGCAAGATCCAAGCCGTCCAACGCCCAGTCTACTACCTGAGCGAGGTGCTCTCCATCTCCAAGCAGAACTACCCGCACTACTAGAAGATGTGTTACGGTGTGTACTTCACCGCCAAGAAGCTGAAGCAGTATTTCCAAGAGCATGTCGTCACCGTGGTCAGCACGGCGCCTATCAGAGAAATCATCGGGTCACCAAGTGGGCGATCCAGCTAGCCGGCCACACCATCCTCTACGAGCCCCGCAACATGATCAAGTCTCAAGCCCTGGCTGACTTCCTCGTCGACTGGACCGAGACCCAGTACTTGCCGCCGCCCCCCGACTCGATGCACTATCACATGCATTTTGACGGATCCAAGATGCGACTCGGCCTTGGGGCCGGCGTCGCACAGTCGTACTCGGCCTTACGCGCTCCATATCCACTTCGCCGCCTCCAACAACATCGCCGAGTACGAAGCCCTTGTGCACGGCCTCCGGCTTGCCAAGGTACTCGGCATCCGGCGCATCCTGTGCTACGGCGACTCGGACTTGGTGGTGCAGTAGTGCTCCGGCGAAAGGGACGCCCGCGACTCCAACATGGCAAGCTACCGCTTCCTCGTCTAGAAGCTGTCGGGATCCTTCGAGAGCTGCGAGTTCCTCCATGTGCCGCCCGCGGAGAACGAAGCAGTCGACATGCTCGCCAAGATCGCATCGTCCCGATAAGACATTCTGTCCGGCGTCTCCCTCGAGCACCTGCGCAAGCCGTCCGTCAAGCCATCGCCGGACTTCGAGTCCATCCACGTGCCAGATGACCCGGCCGCACCTCAACCCAGCCCGGGGGCTGCTGAACCCGGCCCGGGGGCTGCTCTTCTCAACCCGGCCATCATCGCCCCGGACCCGGTCGTCGCCATCCTCGACCCGGGGCTGCTCAACCCGGCCCGAGGACTGCCGACTCGGAACCCACCCTGGTGGCCATCTTCGCCGTGGTTACGGCTCCATCTTGGGCCCTCCCCATATCAGAATTCTTGGAGAACAGGGTTCTCCCCATGGACTAGACCGAAGCTCGGTAAGTGCAGCGCCGGGTGTCCGCCTACAACATCATCAACAACGAGCTCATCAAACACAGCTCTACCCGCGTGTTCCAACGCTGTGTCGAGCAACATGGCATCGACATCCTCCTCGACATACACCAGGGCGAGTGCGGGCACCACGGCGCATCACGATCCCTGGTGGCCAAGGCGTTTCGCCATGGTTTCTACTGGCCCACGGCCCTCCAAGATGCCGAGTCGCTTGTCCTCAAGCGTGAGGGATGCCATCACTTCTGCAAACGCAGCCACCAGCCGGCGTCAACACTTTCCACCATACCAATCGCCTGGCCCTTCGCGGTTTGCGGACTCGACATGGTGGGACCCTTCAAAACCGCTCGAGGCGGCACGACGCACCTGCTGGTGGCAGTGGACAAATTCACCAAGTGGATCGAGGCAAGACCAATCAAGAAACCGGACGGGCCAACAGCCGTCTGGTTCATCAAGGACATAGCGGTGCGCTATGGCATGCCGAACAGCATCATCACCGACAACGGCACTAACTTCGCCAAGGGCGCGCTCGTGCAATACTGCTCTGTCTCCGGCATCCGCCTCGACCTGGCCTCCGTTGCACATCCGCAGTCCAACGGGCAGGTCGAGCGGGCCAACAGACTCATCCAGTCCGGCGTCAAGCCGCGACTCGTCGAGCCGCTCATCCGCTCACCCGGCAGCTGGCTTGATGAGTTACCGGCCGTTCTCTGGAGTCTACGCACCACGCCGAATCGGTTGACCGGGTTCTCCCCGTTCTTCCTCGTCTATGGAGCCGAAGCCGTCATCCTAACCGACGTCGAGTTCGACTCGCCGCGCGTCGTGATGTACACCGAAGCCGAAGCCAGATAAGCCCGCGAAGATGGCGTTGACCTGCTCGAAGAAGCACACCTCCTAGCGCTTAGTCGTTCGGCCATCTACTAGCAAGGCCTGAGGCACTGCCACAACAAGAATATTAAGCCCCTCACATTCCGCGAGGGTGACCTCGTCCTCCAACTCATCAAAGAGCAAGCAGGCCAGCACAAGCTGTCCCCTCCATGGGAGGGCCCATTCATCATGAGCAGGGCCTTGCGCGACCGCAACACCTACTACCTCATCGATGCACGCAAGTCAAGGAAGCACATGAAGGACACCACCGGTAAAGAAACGACCCTGCCATGGAACGCGGAACTCCTCCGCCCGTTTTATAGTTAGCCGCACGAGTGTATGTATCGTCGCCTTTGGTAAACGCAAGAAACTATGGGGTTGCCGAACGAGACTCGGGGGCTGTCTTTTGTCGACCAATTTATTGTGTCCCTATTTTCCTACATCACTATGCCATGGAACCTGGCCACCGGTCCGACTCGCTCGACCCGGGGGCTCGGGGGCTGGCCGGCTGGGTCGCCAGCCTGCCGCCTCACTTGGTGATTCCTGATACAGTTAGGATGCCGCGGTCCCCCACTTCACCCTAAAAGCCACAGATCCAGCTTTGGCTGTCAGCTGGCAAGCACAACGGGCCATAGCTCCTTTACGCTTCAGACACTAAGTCAAAGGCTACCGGGTCGATCAACCCGGCCCGCCGCTCATCAAAATAGCCGCACGATCGGCTTCTCGCCAACCGGCTTCGCCATATTGCCGCCAGCCGGCCTAGTGGGTGTTTAGCTCGCGCTCAACGTTTTGAAGGTCCCAAGTCCTGCGCGCTCCTCTCGAAGAATCGAACTCCTTGTCACGGACTGGAGCCTCGGCCGTCTGACTCGCGGGGGGGAGGTTTGAGAAAGGAAAAAGCGCATGATATCGGTCCAAAAAACGGAAGGCAAGAGCGAAAACACTCATGACATTCACACACAAATATTTAAGAAAAGGCTCATGGCCCAAGTTCATTACACCCTAAAACCCCCAGTGGGTGGGTGGACCTGCTACTTAACAAACTTTACATAAAGTGTCTTAGGCATCTCCAGCGTTGCGTCGTGACGTCGACGGCTCTCCCCTGGGGGCCTCCAGGTCCAGCGAGGCGCCGGTGTCCTCCTCGGCACCCGCGTCGCGGTAGACGCCCATCTCCTCCGAGCTCCCCTCCGGATCATGGAGAAGCAAACCGTAGTCGTCGCCGTCCACGCCCCTGCCGTCTTTCGTCCGCTCCGGATGGAACTCGTCGTGGAAGGCGAACTCGGCGATGTAGCTGGCCCGGGAGGCAATCCGGCCGGCTTGCTCCTGCAAGAGCTGCTCCGAATCGGCCAGCTGACCCATCAACGCATCCAACTACAGGTCTGGATGCCAAGACAGCGCGAACCGGAGCGCCATCTCAGGAGCAGCATGAGCGGCGGAAACGCGCCACTCGTGGAGCCGGTCCGGCCCCATCTCCAACCAACGCACCAAGCGCGTGAAGCTGCTCGGCACGACGGAGTCCGGCCAAAGGGCCGCCATCATCGCGGTGTCGGCCTAGGAAAGCCGTCCCATCTGCGTTCCCAAGACCCGCAGGCGGGCCTTAGCAGCGGCGATGATCTCCGGGAAGGTCCAGGCCACCCGCGGATCCGTCCCGGACCCAACGACGCCGGTCGGGTCATGCTGATAGCGGACGGCTTCCTCCGCGAGCCGCTGCGTCTCCGGGAAGGCCCCTAACACAAAATAAGAAGCAAATTAGAAGAAGAATAACAAGGAAGAAAGGCCGGATCCCAACCCGGCAAATTACAAGAAAAAGCACTTACTGGAGATGGACTCTTCCAGGTGTTGCGCCTAAAGCAACATACCACGCCGGTCCCACTCGATGGCGCGGTCGCGCTCCTCGAGCGCCTTCTCCAGATCGGCCGCCTTGGCAAGGGCCGCCTTCAACTCGGCGTCCTTGTCGTCGGCCGCCTTCTCGGCCGCCTCGCAGAAACGGGCCTCGTCCTGACGGGCCCCCTCAGCCGTGGTGACCTGCCCCCGCAGGCGATCCACCTCGTCTTGGAGCCGGCCCTTGTCGTCGACCAGTTGTGTCACATCCCTAGCTTCTGGCATTGCACTAGGCTAACTTCATGTGTGCATCATGTTTAAACTTTGAAAGAAACTTGAAATGGGGATTGCCTAAACCCTAGCATTAAAGGAATTCACTAGGTTCGACCAGAATATTTCCAGTAAATCATAATGTCTTTAAAAAACGTTCATAATCTTGGAAAAAGCTAGAAACAGTAACCTGAGGTGATGCACATTTTTGCATGACATATTTGGGCTCTGGATTAAATCATACTCTATTTGCATTTGGGCATTTAAATACTATTAAATATTTTAAATGCTCAAATAATCATAAACTAAAATGTTTACTGTAGGATATATTCCCAACAGTGATCATGAGTAGTTTCATGATTTTTGGCAGTGACTACGTATTTTTAATAAAGCCCTAAAGACTACAGAATAATAGAAAACAAAATTGATAGAAAAAGAGGGAGAACTTACCTGGCGGGCCAACTGACCCACCACTGTAGCAGCCCAGTCGGGCAAAGCCAGCCCATCCCACCTCCACCTCCTTGTCATCTTCCACCTCCTGCCAGTGGGCAGGAGGGCGTGTGCCCGCAGCACGCAAGCACGCGCCTCGCCACCTCCTGCCTCCCTGCTTGTCCTGGCCTTCTCTACACACACCACGCCACCCCCTGGAACTCTCTCACTCTCTCCCGACCTCTTCCCCCTCCTCTGCTCCCTCTCTCTCTCTCTCGAGCCTGAGCGCAGCCGCAGCCGCGCCACCTTAACGCTGCAGCCACCAACCCTACCACGCCTCGCCGACATGTCCATGGCCTCCACCTCGACGCCCTCGTCCTCCCCGTAGAGTCGCTCGACGCTGGACGCCCCAAAATGCCACCCCGACCTCGTCTTCATCGTTCGGCCACCGAGATCGCCGGTGAACTCCCGTTTTCATCAGCTCCTCCTCGACCTCGCCGACCCGCTCGTCGAGACCGTGGTGAGCTGCTGGCCGTTCCCCCCTCTCCGTTGTCTTCCTCGCATGCCATAGCGACTGCACCAAGCTTGACCGCACCCACCGCCGCTTGCGCCCGCTGCCGATGCGGTCCCGGCAACCAAATGGCTCGAGCGTCGTGTCCAACATGCTCGCCGCCTCGCGTAGCTGCTGTAGGTGCCATGAACGCGCTGCCACGACCACTGCAGCCCCGTAGCCACAAACACCCGAACACCGGTGCCGCCCCGAGCTCATTTCCAGCGAGCTCCGGCCGTCCCCGCTGCTGCCGCATGTCGCTCTGGATGCGGGCGAGCCCCAGCTCCCCACGTGTGCCCTGCGCTGCTCGATTGGGCGCCGGAGGAGCAATCCCGAGCCCTCCGCCGCGTTCGGCCTCGCCGACGGCTAAATGCCAGCGGGTTGACCGCTTTGACCGCCAGTGGTTTAGCCCCGGTTGACCAGGGGATTTGACCTCCCCTAGGTCTATGACATGGGGGCCCTGCCCGGCTATTTAATCTAGTTTAAGTTTAAACTTAATTAGAATGACCCAGGTTAGTACTAACTAAACTACATTAGTTTAGCAAACCACTGACACGCGGGCCCCATAGGCCAGATTTGACCTGGACCGGCTCCGTTGACCTACTGACGTCAGGCTGGCATAGTAAATCATTTTCTGGATTAAAAACAATTCAGAAATTCCAGAAATTTCTATAAACTTCAAAAATTCATAGTAATTCAACCGTAACTCCAAATGAAATAAATTATATATGAAAAATTATCAGAAAAATCCAATCTATCCATCTGCACTGGTTTCATGCCAACTTATGACTACTGTTTAGGACAAATGGAATGGATGGCATTTAAATAACCACATGTGGAGTTTGAATTTGAATCTTAGATTCAATCCAACTGCATTTAACTTGTTGCTAGCTGCATTAGCTCAAACCACGACATATTGCCACGTCATGATCATGCATCATATTGTGCATTGCATTGATTGTGTTTCCTTCTGTGTTGCCGGTATTTGTTCCCTCTCCATAGACGTGTTCCGACGATGAGTCCGATGACACCGATGAAGAGCTATATCTTCTTCAGAAGTGCTAGGCAAGCAAAACCCCTTGTTCATTCCGATACAATCCTACTCTCTCGCTCCTGCTCTCTTTTACTGCATTAGGACAACAATGACTCATGTGTTACTTGCTGGGGTAGTTGAATCCCTTTTCCTCTGCATGACCTGTCATTGCCACAGTAAGTAGATGAAACCCACTAGCATGAGTAGGATTTGTTTGAGCCCTGATGTTTCTACTCATTCATGCTTGTTTGTCATGCCTACTATTGCTTAGAGTTGAGTTAGGTCTGATTCATCGGGGGTGAATTGGAACGGTATTGAACATGGCCTACTGTGTGTGAGCTAAGTGTGTGAACAAGATTTGGTAAAGGTAGCGGTGAGAGGCCATGTAGGAGTACATGGTGGGTTGTCTCATTTAAGCCATCCTCAGGAACTGAGTTCTGTGTTTGTAATCCATGAATAGTTACTACCACTATTTGGGATCCTTAATTGACCCTCTTGGCTTCTTAATCACCCTCGTCATCTGTCCAGGAGTTGCAAGTAGTTTCTGGTGTTTGTAGTATGCTGGAGGCCGTGTGCAGCGCTGGCCCGAGGGGTGGGCTGTGATGCGGTAGGCACATGGCACGGTGTATCGAGCGCCTGTTTGGTGTCTTGGGAACCCTGCTCACATCGTTCGGGGCCGCATGTGGAAACTTCGGCCGGACTCCCTGCGGATGGAACCTGAAAAGGCGATAAACCTAGACTAAAGACTTGAGTGTTTAGGTAGGCCATGGCCGACACCCTCGCCAGGCTTCCGCTTGAAGGTTGCCGAGATACATGATGTGTACATGGCGGTAAGTGGCGAGAGCATGTGTGAAGAAGTACACCCCTGCAGGGTTAACATCATCTACTCGAATAGCCGTGTCCGTGGTAAAGGACTTCTGGGTTGCCTGTACAGTTCATAGACAAGTGAAAGTGGATACTCTAAAATACGCAAGATAAGCGTGAGTGCTATGGATGGCATTCTCGTAGGGAGACGGGAGCGGATCCATAGTTGTGTATTGATATGGTGAATATGTGGACTCGTGTGCTCCACCTCAAAAGAGTTACTTGCAATCGTAATTCAGGATAGCCACCGGGTCAAAGCTGGCTTGCTATAGTTAAACCCCACCATCCCCTTTGTTGATCATGATGCATATGTAGTTAGTTCTGATGTAAGTCTTGATGGGTACATTTGTACTCACGTTTGCCTATTTTATGTTTTTGCAGAGAGACTTCAGTCTCACTAGTAGTCCCACGTGGACTTCGACGTTTAGCTTGTTACCTCAGCTATGATCTTGTGCCCTCGGCAGGATCTGGTAGATAGTCAGGGTTCTCAGCCTTTTTCATTTGTAGATGTTTGTACTCAGACATGTTAAGCTTCCACTTGTGCTTTGACTTGTATGCTCTGGATGTTGGGTCATGAGACCCATGATTGTAATATCTCGCTCCTTGGAGCCTATTGAATAAAATACTTGAGTTGTAGGGTCATGTTGTGATGCCATGTTGTATTTGCACATATCGAGCATATTGTGTGTATGTTATTGAAATGCTTGGTATGTGTGGGATCTGACTATCTAGTTGTTTATCCTTGGTAGCCTCTCTTACCGGGAAATGTCTCCTAGTGCTTCCACTGAGCCTTGGTAGCTTGCTACTGCTCCGAAACACTTTGGCTGGCCGGCATGTGTCCTTCTTCATTCCTGTGTCTGTCCCTTTAGGGAAATGTCACGCGGTGTCTAACGGAGTCCTGTTACCCTGCTACAGCCCGGTTTACCGAAGTCCTGCTAGCCCAGTTGCTATAGCCAGGATTCACTCGCTAATTACCGACACGTTCGTTGCTGGGTCATGTATGCCTGTCCCTGTAAGTCAGTGCCACTTTGGGTTCACAACTAGCCATGTCAGCCCGGGCTCCTTGTCATATGGATGCTAGTGACACTATCATTACATGTGCCAAAAAGGCGCAAACGGTCCCGGGCAAGGATAAGGCGACACCCGTGGGAATACCGTGCGTGAGGCCACAAAGTGATATGAGGTGTTACATGCTAGATCGGTGTGGCCTTGAGTCGGGGTCCTGACAAGTTGGCTGCGCTACTGGTCCGCCTCCACCAGGGCCTGCTGCGCCTCCACCACCTTGGCGGCTTCCGCCTTAAGGAGCTCCACCTCGGCCTCGAGGCGGCTCTTGTGACCCGCCAGCTGCTCATGCAGCCAGTTGGCCTCGTCAAGAGACCGCCGGGCCGCGGCTGCCTTCGCCCTCGCCTGCGCCGCCTCAACACCAAGACGGATGGTGTTGGCAGCGAGCCGATCATAGTGATGACCGGCCCAGAGCAGACGAGTCTGCCAGGACAGCACCTCGGCTGCGAAAAAGAAGAATTCAGCAGAAGAAAAAAGCAAGACTTAAGATTTTGACCAACTGTTATACAGTTGGTCCAAATCTTGGGGGCTACACCCAGTGGGTGCGCTAGCGCGCCCCCACTAGAAAAGAGCACAAGAGTACATGCGGCGACACGAAGATCCTCCTCTGTGGCGGCAAGCTGCTCCTTGAGCTCTTGGTGCTTGCCTAGGAGACAGTTGTAGGCGACAACCCGGAAGGCGTCGAGATGCTGAAGAAAGCAGAAGTCAGAACAAGGCCAACGCTCTAAAGATTCAACCCAACCACTACGTAGTTGGCCCAAACCTCGGGGGCTACACCTAGTGGGTGTGCTGGCGCGCCCCCGAAAAGAAGAAATCACAAGAAAGAGAAGGCTTACCAGAATGGCGCGCTCCAGGTCGCGCGTCCGCTCCACCTCGGCCTGGGCAAAGGCCTCGAGCCGGTCCATCCGGCCACGCAGGCGGCGGCTAACGGCATCTAGCGCCGCCTCCTCCTGAGTCTGAGCCCCGAAGACCATATAGCCCCCACTCCGCGCCGACTGCGGCACGACGGCCCGTCACCCTCCGTGCCGGGGCACCAAGGCGTGCTCCCCGCTGGCCGATCCCGACGCGGCCATCACCTCCTCCGACGCCCCTCCCGGCACCGTCGACGACCCAGACGCCGGGACGCCCTGCGTCACCGCCTCCGGTCCGGACGCCGGGATGGCCTGCTGCGCTACCACCGGCCCAGCTGTCGGGGTGGCCTCCGGCACCGCCACCCGCTATGCCTCCTCCAACACCGGGGGCGCCTCCGGCACCGCCGTCCACAGTGCCTCTTACATGTAACATCCCGATTCTCATAATGTTTAAGAAAAAGTTTTCCAAAAACCAGTGCGAGAAAATTTCACTTGTTTTATTTGTTAACAAAGCTTAAATTGGACTTTTGAAAATATGAAGGATTTAATTTGAACTAATGTGAACCTAAATTAAAATTTGATTTACTTCTTTTATTTTAGTCGGGCTTTATTTTATCTTTGGCATATTAAATTATGCGCATTTGTATTTTGGAACTTCTGTTGAATTTGTTAGCTTCTATTCCTTTTCTACATTTTCCTAAGAAGGAAAATATATTTAATTTATTTTCCCAAACTCTGGGCAATTTTCGATGCTCAATCTACCTTTTCTATTTTCCCTTGTGTTTCTTATTCCTCTCGCCCGAATGGACCCAGCCCATCTCTTTTATTTTCTTTCTCCATCTCTCTTGGACTATAGCCCAACAACTCCCTCTCTCTAATTTTTCTCCTGCTTCCCTCCTTCCTCATGGGCCTGGCCCATCTCACCCAACAGAGCGACCTCTCTTCTCCTTCCTCTCTGTACGCTCACAATCCTACAGAAAGGAAACGTCAACAACCATGATTCCTCCTCTCCTTTTATTTCCCATAAACCCATCGGTTTCCAAAACTGAAAGGCCTTATGTGCGCCTCCACCTTTCTTCCACCTCGATCACTTCATCTCCTTCTTTGACCCACGCTTACACGCGCACCCATTATAGAGAAGAGAAAACCTACAGCCACTATGCACCCCTCCTCTAACTTCCTTAATACTTCACCATTTCCAAATCCATGAGTACATTGACGAGCGCCCCGATCTCCTCTCTCATTCCTTTCAGCCCTCCTGCCTTCTCCCATCTTTGTTTTACCAAGAACCCTCCTCAAACTGCTGCTGCTCCATGGACACGAGAGCTTGTTCCTGGTGACTCACCACACCTCCATCCAAATCCTTGCGCTCGAAGGTCCTGCTCCTTGTCATGGTTCCATTCAGGGAAGAAGGAACGCATTCCATCGACCACATGCGAAGAATTTCACTTGTGCATGTACACTTTTCGTCAAGTTCACCACACCGGTCCGTCCAACTCGGTGAGCCTCTATCCAATTCCTATTGTACACCTTCTAAACATCACTCATGTTATCTCCTAGACATCATAGTTCCTCCTATTTTTGTTGTTGGGTGCGTCGATGCTATCCGTCGCATGGACCATAGTTCATTGGTTTATTTTCATCGTTTTTGTTCACTGTTTGATCGTGATCCCAATAGATGAAATGTTTTAAGTGGGTAGAGGAACCTGTTTGTGGTTTTAGATTTTGCGTATATATTCTATTAGACATTCGTTTAGTCAAATGGGAATTACACTACGTGTATTTTTCTTTCACTTTTTATTTTTCACTTGTGTGACCTATACCTAGGAGTCGCTCCTAAATATTTCTTAATCGTAGGAGTTTCAATTGATTTACTACATTATTTGTTTAGTAAATTTAGATTTAATATAGATTTTATCTAGCCGCTCTTGTTGATTAAAACAATAGTTTTAAAATAGTGTTGCATGGTTATGTGTAGGATTCATTGGTGACCTTTTGTGTTAATATATTGTTATATGTTTTTTTATATGCCTAGGAGTGCATGGTATTCGCCTCATAATTTTGGTGTGTCATGTCACTTGCTTGATTTATTTACCGATTATAGTTATTTGTTAATTGTTGAACATGTTGTCCCATGTGACATTTTTCTTTGGTGCGGCACATGGTCATATCATATGTATGTGTACACGTTTTTGTGAATGATTACCATGTGTAGAACTTGATTGGTGTACCGGATTGTTATTGTTCGTACATGCTTATCGGGTGTTATTATTTTAATTATATTTGGACCATGGTTAGTGTAATATTATTGTTATTAGTAGAAGAAATATCTGGTACTGTTTGTTGTTCTATATTAAAAATGTGTATAGATTTCTAGTGATATTCTCCGTGCGTAGAACCTTGTAGAATTATTGTTTTTGCTTGATTTCTTTAATTATGAAATACTTGATGTATTGATTATTTAATTTTTATTAGCATGGGATATCTTAGATATGGTTTAAATATTCATTTCCATCCATGTCGCATGTTTGTTCTATTGGTTCGAAATCATTGTCATGTCTATGATCGATGTTCACATTTTTTTCATACGTGTTGTTGCATAGTTCTTTTATGCTAGAAAATGATATGCTTTCTTATTTGAGAACAAACCCATTGTGGTTCTTGTCGCATAATATACTATTGCCTAGATGATCCTCTTGTTTTGTAGATGTTTGTTATCCATTATTTTATGTGGTTGGTTGCTTCATGTCATGATTCAGAATTGTATTGTTATTGCTTGTATCATAGAATTTAATTTATACTTCTTGTTAATTATCATAGATGTTTTGTTTACCTAGGATGGTAGTTGCACATTCTTAGTTGCTAGACATGCCATGTTACTACTTACTCAAAGTATAATGCATATTTTGGTTATATGGCTACATGTGGTATATCATTGCTAGTTTGTATATTATGTTCATGCATTGGTTAGACTTTAATTGTTAGATATACATGATAGTAGTTTGTTGGTCTCATACATTCTTCTATTGAGTAAATTGTGCTTTATCAATACTATGCCATGTTATTGTGATTGCATAATTAGGTTGTATAGCATGTGCGTAGCAATTCAGGTACTAGATCATGCCTAAGTTGTCTAACTATCTATGTACTTGCAAGTGTATGGCATACTAGATAGGAAATGCATGTCATCTTGTTATTCATGCTTCTATAACACATGTCGATTTTGTTGATGAGATGATCTAGTTGTATACTTTTGTACGTGCTTAGTATGCTTCCATGTTCTCATTTATCATAACTAGCATGGTAGTGTTGTATGCTAACGTCGTGCTTGATCTTTAGGTCACTTGATATCAACTAGGTTATCTCATAGTTACACGTTGCATTTTATTAGTAGCATATTTTGGTATCTCGTGTCATGATCATCTATGCTTAGCATCATATCTGGTTTAGCTTACTGTTGCATTTGTGGTATGCCTAAGTCTAGACATCAAGTCATGCTAGTTATCTTTCATGTGTTATTATATTCCATGTGTTATAGTTGTACTTGTGTTGCTCATATATGCTTGACTTGTCTGATGTTAGTGTTATGAGTGTTTGGCACATGTCGCATTAGCTCATCACATGATTAGGATAGTTTACCTTTCAGTAGTTGAGTTGTGTCTTTCTCATATGCTTAGTGCACATTGTTTCTTTGTTGTTAATCATGTTGTGGTAATCTTTTGCTAGAGGTCATTTGGATATTAGTTGTTTCCTTTATTATAAAGAGTGTCCTAGTTTAAGTGTCTTCTCATGGTCACTCATATGTTTAATGCTTGTGTTATTAGATAAGACCTCTTCACGATTCTATACTCACATGCCTTGTATGATGTGTCTGGTTATTTAATTTTCCAATTAGTTTTGTGATAGCATTGGTTTGTCTTTTGTCATAGAAATGCTTGCTAATAGTTGTTATGATTGGTGTTTAGTCTTTGCCTATTGTTAACCATTATAAATATTGGATACATCCAAATATTTACTTGTGGTTGATTATTAATCTTAATCATATCATGCATGGATAGTAGTTCACTCTTTTGTTCCATGTGTTGTATAGTTCTTGTTAATTGTTTGATAAATGAATTGGTTTGATATAATGGAGTTGATCCTAAGTTATTTTAATGTGCTTAGGGCTAGACCTAGATCAAATAAATTCATATTGTTGAATGATGTTTGATTGCTTAACTTGTTGCCCTTGTCTTGGTGTTATAGTAGTTCCTTAGTCGTGATGTGTGGTGGGCACTATTAGTTAATATTAGAACGTTGGTTTCGATTGACAAGCCTTCCATAGTTGTGTCAACGTAAACCCTATCACTTCGTTGAATCCTCTCTACTTACCTCCCTATCATGCTATCTCATTTCAGAATCTCCATCTGATCGATATCTTGCTATCCATCCACTCTTAATTTGTTTCGGATGTTATTTGGATTTACTATTGCTTTGGTATTTTTTTTGTCTTTTGCTATCGTTACTACGAGTAGGGAGTGACGACGATGTTGGAGATGGACAAAACCAGATTATCAAAGAAGGAATCAACAACGAAGGCATGCCTCCTTCTTGATCATACTTATCCTATGGTTTACAAAATTGCATTGAGTTTTATTGTTACTATATGCATGCTATTTTAGTTCTCGTAGCTAGCGTGTCGATTGACACATTACCCTGATCCGCTTGTCTCCTATTTACTTGACCCCTGAGTAGAAGTATATAGTTCCAGTAGAGTAGAAATGCTTAGCCATGCTTATCATCCTATAGGTGCTTTGTTGAATGACCTCTGGGTCATTGACAGTTGAAACTTAACGCTGAGCTAGGCCAGTTGGCCCTTGTTGAACTCCTCTACTCTCTTCTACTTTGGGTGAAACTTACCATCTGAATGCTGGTGCGGGCGACAGCTGAATCAAGGATTGAAGGAGCGATTGGCCGCCCTTCACGAGTTGAAGGGGGCAATCAGTCGACTGTGCCGCATGAGGCCTAATAAGTCTTGGATTTGAAGATTGTGATAACAGTACAACCACATGCTATATGGGCACTGGCTTGGTTAATTAGTTAGTTCACTCTTATTGTCGTCATCGCCGTACCGCAGATGGGATAGCTGCCTTGCGAGGAGTATCCTCGGCACAAAAGGGGGGCCCGGACTGTGAACTGCAGTTACTTCCATGTTGAAACCTAGTGGGCTTGGCATAGTAAGTTTGGTCTAATGAAAGACCTCGTCACAATCTCCCTGCCGGTATACCAAATGGTGTACTATGCTAGCGACGGCTAGTGGCAACAAGTCGGGATTGTGTCGTGCGGGTAAAGTGTACAACCTCTGCAGAGTGTAAAACTATTCGAATAGCCATGTACATAGTCATGGGCAACACATGAATCTTTCTTGATGTACGGGACCTGTCTTGCTTATTCCCTCTTTGCCCCTATTCTTGAAACCTATGAAGGATGTGAGTTGATCGAGGATCCTCTCTTGATTAAAGTTATTCTGGAGATAAAACATGTTTTCATCTAAAACAACTTTTATCCAACTTCTTTATTTGTCAAACAAAATTAGCTTTATGCAAATGAGCCATACAGCCTTCCTTTGAAGCCACATGTAGATATTAGGTCCTTCCCCATGGGAGGCATGCTGAGTACATAATGTACTCATGGCAATAATTTTGTTGACAACAGAGTTCCATGAAGACGAAGGTGATCACTATGACAACTATGGCGATCCATAGGAGTGAGGTCACGTGGACTACATTGACTGCTTGTGGCTGAGATGGAGTCGCTACGCATTGTACTTTTCGCTGCTTTCTGGTTGTAATAAATGTCATGAGACATTTCTCTATCTATGCCTTGTGGCAAGATATATTTAAACTCGTAATACCTTTTACACATTGTGCAATGATATCATTTCGCTGTGTTGTCAACAATGATCCTGGGGTTGACAAATATACATAGGAGGGTCTGGAAGTTAATTCCGGGTTCTCACATTACAAGACGACACCGCCTCCACCACCATCAGCCCCCGCTCGCTCGACCACGTCGGCCCGCTGCGGGGTATCATCCCCCACCTCCATGACCCCCCGGTCGAGGATCACCACCTCAACCCGGCCTCCACGGCCGCGCTCCCTTACCGACGATGGCTCAAAGACCGTCGCCGCCAACACCGTGCCCTCCGGCATCTCGCGCCAGGCCGTCCTGCTCCCATGCCGCCACCGCGTCGGTCCAAGCACAGACCGACACTGTCACGCCCAATATGCGACCCTATCCTAAAGGAACTCGAAGGTCCCACCAAGGATAGAAGCGCATATTGGAGACATTTTTGCAAGGTGGATATCATTACATCGTACCATTACATAATAGTTGGGGATACATACAAGAGGTATACAATGCCACACGAATACAACAACATCATACATAAGAGCATCATCCGACTATGGATGAAACACAAACAGAAACTCAAACGACATCCACCCTACCAGCCTAGGCTGCCGACCTGGAACCTATCCCCTAATCGAAGAAGAAGCAGAAGAAGAACTCCAAAACAAGTAAACATCGCTCTCGCGTCATGATTATCGCAATACCTGTACCTGCAACTTTTGTTGTAATAATCTGTGAGCCACGAGGACTCAGCAATCCCATTACCATGGGTATCAAGACTAGCAAAGCTTAATGGGTAAGGAAGGGGTAAAGTGGTGAGGTTGCAGCAGCGACTAAGCATATATGGTGGATAACATTCACAAATAAGAGCGAGAAGAGAAACAACCGAAATGGTCGAGAAGCTAGAAGTGATCAAGAAGTGATCCTGAAGCTACTTACGTTCAAACATAACCCAAAACCGTGTTCACTTCCCTGACTCCACCGAAAAGAGACCATCACGGCTACACACATGGTTGATGCGTTTTAATTGAGTCAAATGTCAAGTTCTCTACAACCAGATATTAACAAATTCCCATCTGCCACATAACCGCGTGCACGGCTCTCGAAAGTTTATACCCTGCAGGGGTGTCCCAACTTAGCCCATCACAAGCTCTCACGGTCAACGAAGGATATTCCTTCTCCCAGGAAGACCCGACCAGTCTCGGAATTCCGGTTACAAGACATTTCGACAATGGTAAAACAAGACCAGCAGGACCACCCAACAAATCCCGATAGGAGCTGCACATATCTCGTTCTCAGGGCACAACAGATGATTAATCCGTACAACTAAAACTAGACCTCAAGTTTCCCTGAGGGGGCGCTGCACAGGGCTCTAGTTTGGCCCAACACTAAGAGGAGCACTCGCCCAAGGGGGTAGATAAAGATGACCCTCGGGCTCCGGAATCCCAAGGGAAAAAGGCTTAGGTAGGCAAATGGTAAAACCAAAGTTGGGCCTTACTGGAGGAGTTTTATTCAAAGCGAACTGTCAAGAGGGTCCCATAAATCACCCAACCGCGTAAGGAACGCAAAATCAAGGAACACAACACCGGTATGACGGAAACTAGGGAGGCAAGAGTGGAACAAACCACCAGGCATAAGGCCGAGCCTTCCACCCTTTACCAAGTATATAGATGCATTAATTAAATAAGAGATATTGTGATATCCCAACAAAATCCTGTGCATCATGGAGCAATCTTCAACTTCACCTGCAACTAACAACGCTATAAGAGGGGCTGAGCAAAAGCGGTAACATAGCCAAGCAACGGTTTTCTAGGAAGGGTGAAAAGGTTAGAGGCTGACATGGCAGTTTGGGAGGCTTGATCAACAAGAGATAGGTAGCGCGGCAAAGCGATAGAACGAAGGAACTAGCATAGCAATGATAGTAGTGAGATCCAGGGTGACGGTCATCTTATCTGAAATCCCGCTAGGAAGAAGAATGAGTACATGAAGAAGATGAAGCCACGAAGACGAACCACGCGTAGACGACGAATGCTCATGATCGCAACGAAACAGGAACTAACGAGAAGGAGCACAACCCGAAAGAAGCAAACAACAAGGTAAACACACAACACATAGACATGGCATGATGCTTAACCAAGTATGATGCATTACAAAGGCTACATGAAGCTACTCATGGCAAGGGATGATGCATACAAGAGCAACACATCAAAACAAGTTTAAATGAGGCCGGAAACAACATATAACAATTCCGGTAAGTCCTCATATGCAAATTTCGAAATTGGTCCAGATCTGAATAACCTTATGTTCAAGTTGTTAAACAGCAAGTTAAAATGCACCAAGATGATCTACACGAAATTCTAGTCAAGTTACATATAAAGTTCATTTAGTTCGGAGCTACGGCCTAGAAGATATGAGCAAAACAAGTTAAACATGGCATTGACGCAAAAGGCATTCAAACATCAAGTAAATACTCTCAAAACAAGGATTCAACATGACAAGATGAAACTACATGCAAATCTAAGCAAGTTTCATATAGAGCACGCTCAAAACGGAGCAACGGTGCAACACATACACTCCAAACAAGATATAACAACAATCTGTCCAAAACAGCCACTATGCATCTTGCAAGCATGATGAAAATATGCTACAACACCCCAACATGTAGAAAAATGGCATGGACGTGATGTACAAATGATTCTTAACAAAACATGAACACTGAGCTATCTCCAGAAATCAATAGAACATGCTCAAAAGGACAAGACAAGATTGCAAATAATAATAGTTTCACAGACTTAGCAGAAATCACTGTGCATGGCAGAAATAACATCAGATTGCAATGTTTACAGCTATCAAACAACATGCTACATGAACTTATCATGGCAACCAAAGGCATGGCATGCTATTACTAAATGCAATTAACAAAACTCCCTTACCGAACTTATTCCAAAGATCAACAGAAAAGATGGTAGCATCCATGCAAACATGGCAAATGATATGATAGATTCAGAACAACAGTACATGGCTGGAACAACAATAAGTATGCATGTTGGTGAGCTTGTACCACTCCCCACAAAGTATTTCATGGCATGTGAAGTAAACCAATAGTAAGATGACATAATTACAAAGTAAAATGTGGCAATAGAAAGTTCATAGGGTGCATGGATCACTAGTAAAACACACGGCAAAACTGAACTTCATGTTAACAGGCTAACAACAATATTATTTAGCAAGTTTGGAGCATGATAAGAGCAATCTAAAGTAGGCGATAAATGCAAACAAGGGCTTGGATGGTTAGAGCATGACATGTATAACAAGACATCCTTAGTGAACATCTCCAGATTATGCACATAATGACTTGTAGCAGTAGGTTTACATAGCATCATGATATAACAGATTCAGCCTAGCAAAACAGTAACAACAAGTACCCTACTTCACGAGCTTGATGCACTCACCACAAGGCACACAAAAATACATGGATTGCATCACTCTAAATATGGCATAAAAATGCTTCTAAAACATGTAGACATCATGCTCATAGGATGCACACACAAAATGCAATGAAAAAGACAAATCACCAAGTTAGAACAGTTTCAGCAGGTTAGCATCATATAGCACTTTTGCAACGATGATTAGGGCATCAAGATGGACTCAAACAAGCATGGCACAATGGAATGAAATGAAGAGCATCTCACTGTAAACAATTTGATATATTACACGCACAAAACGGAGCAACACAAAAGAAGTTATTGCATGATGAACTGGGCAACATAATGCAAAAATTTCGGGACTTAGCAAAATATTACCCTCTCAGATCCGGATCTAGGGATTCGGTGCGCGAACCGAGACGGCTGCAAGCTCGCCGGCGGCGAGGGCGAGGAGATGGCTAGGGAAGTCGGAGGAGGCCAGACGGGGGTGACGGCGGCAGATTCGGCCGAATCCGGGACCGGAGTGGTCGGATCAGGCGCCGGCGAGGAGGAGACGGCGCGGGGACGATGGCTATGGCGCAGCTCCAGCGAGCTTCGTGGTGGCGCCGACCATGGAGGCGGCGGGTGGCGAGGGGCGACGCTGGAGGGCGAGGACGGCGCAGCCCGGCGAGGAGGTGGCGGCCCAGGCGCTCGGGGCGCGCGGGCGCCTGCGGGGCAGCGCGGGCGAGGCGGAGCGGCGGCGGGCTGCTCCTGCGGGGAACGTTGGCAAGCGGCGGCGTGGGAGGCCGGCTGGCAGATAGGCCGGGGGTACCCGGCGGGCTCGGGCGCCCACGGGGCGGCGGCGGCGGTGTCCCGGGCCGGGGAGGGCCGAGCGCGGGCCGCGGCAGGCCGCGGGTGAGACGCGGCGGCTGGGGCGCCGGCGCTGCCAGATGGCGAGAGGGGATTGGGTGGGGGTGGCGGCTGGACGCGTCCGGACGGCGGCGGACATGTCCGGCAGTGCAGAGGGAGGTGGAGGTAGGGTTAGGGTAGGATTTGATCCGAAATTTCGGGGGAGGGGGTGTTTATATAGCCATAGGGAGCTAGGTGGGTCCAAATGAGGTGCGGTTTTCGCCCACACGATCGTGATCGAATGGCGAAGAGCATGGAGGGGGTTTAGATGGGCTAGGTAGGCTGTGTGAAGAGGTGCTGGGCTGCATGAGAAAAGGGGTTTCGGTTAACTCGGTTAACCGTTGGGGCATCAAATGACCTCCAAATGGAACGAAATTTGACGGGCGGTCTACCGGTGATATACCAAGGCCACTCGGCAAATCTCGGCCCATTCCGAGAACGTTTTGATCCCACTCACAAAACAAGGTCTTAGAGGTGCGACGGACGCGTGCGAGTGTGTCTGTGCTCAGAACGGATAACGGAGAGTACCGGCGGAACCCGAACGGACGCAAGTTTTGAAAAACATGCAGATGAAATGCATATGATCACAAGGCAAAATGCAACACGCAAGCAAATAACATGGCAACAATGACGAATAGCTAGAAGACACCTGGCGCATCGGATCCGGGGCGTTACAGACGCCGCCTCCAGCTCTGCCTCAGCCCTGTTCCTGTCTCGCCAGGCCAAGGCTTCGGTGTGGTTTGGGTCCAGGCCGAGGTCCGAGTCAGCCCGTCCCTCCGCCACGGTCTGGTCGGCAAGGTCGCACTGGCTCCTGCGGAACACGGTCCCTTCGGTGGCCGCGGCTTCCGCCGCCGCCCTCGCCAGTGCGATTGGCGACCTGAAGAAGAAGACAGAATAAGCAAAAAAGAAAAACAAGACCATCTCAACAATCTGGATGCGTGCAGAAGATAAAGCTTACCCCGACAAGACAGGGACCAGGGTTGGCCTCCCGTGCACAGCGCCGCGCTTCCCCTTGGCCGGCCTCCCGGCCCCGGCCGGGTCTGCCGTGCGCTTCGGGGCCAGGGGTTGCGTTGTGACACTATCTTTCCCGTGTGGGCAGCTCGGTGCCACCCCATGCGAAGACCCGGCTCCGCCCGCATCGCCACCTCCCCCGCCCAACGCCACTGCACCAACAACCAGCATTAGCATCGCCCACACCATGCCATGGTCAGCAACTCAAGACACATGAAGAAAACTACAAGACTTACCCGCGTGACACCTAGCGCCGGCGTCGGACTCGGCCTCCTGCTCCCCGCCGTGGGCCGTGGGCTCCTCTGGTGCCACCGACGCCACCTGCAACGGAGCCCGGGCATAAGGATGCCGGATCTTGTTCAGAAGCACCTCTTGCGTGGTGTCAGGACGGATGAGAAGGTGCACAGTAGCAAAGTAAGACGACTAGACACTCACCTGCGGCACCGGGTTCGACTTGCTGTACGACGCCTTGCCGAACCGCCAGTCCTCTCCAAGGTTGGCCTTGGAGATGTCGTTCACGCCGCGCGTGATCTGCTCCGCAGACAACCGCGTCGACCCCATGCGGTTGGGGTCTTGAAGGCTGACCATTTCGCCGATGAGGCAGGAGCGCCTCTGAACCGGAAGGACCCGGCGCATGATGAACGCGGCGAGGAGGTCGGTGCCGGTGAGCCCCTCCCGTGTCCTCATCACTGTCACCCGCTTGCAGAGATTGACAATCTCCTGCAAAGGGCGCCTGGGCAAGTAGCCCCAGTTCACCTTCGCCCGCGGCGGCGCGATGGCAAAGGCCAGAAGATTAACGCGATCCGCACCAAGATTGCGGACATAGAAGAAGGAGTTCTGCCACTTCTTGGCAGAATCCTCCAGCGGGATCTTGGGGAAATCCGCCCTCGACCGCTTCGAGATGACGGCGGCGCCGCAGTCGGTGAACTCCCTGGCCGATGGGCCCTGCTGCTTCAAGGAGAAGAAGCACTCCCAGAGGTCTATCGTGGGCTCGACCCCCAGGTACCCCTCGCAGAGGGTGACGAAGCCGGAGAGCTGGACGATGGCACCAGTGCCAAGATGATACGTCTGGAGCCCGAAGAACTCTAGGAACACACGGAAGAAGGTGCTCGCCGGCAGCCCGAACCCGCGCTCGAAGTGTGTGAGGTAGACCAGGTGCTCCTGCTCCTCGGGTCGAGGCCTCTGCTTGCCGCGCGGTAGACGGACGCCAACTTCCGTCTCCTGCGGAAGGCGCGGCGTCGCCCGGAGTTGGGTGATGTCCTCGATGGTGACATTCGAACCCATCCAGGAGCCCGATGGCAGAGCCATGTTCAGAGGAAGAAGAAAGGAGATGGACGACGAAGGAGTTCTGCTCGGAGCAGCAGGCGCCGCTGTGCGTCGCTTGCGTAGAGCGGAGCAAGAGCAGGGAGACAGGAGGGCGCAAGCGAGAATGATGTCCGCCGCCCCCTTGCCCCCCTCAATTTATAACCCTCGGTTCGAATGTGGGGAAGTGGGATCATCTACATGCACCCGTTCCACTACCCCGCAATAAGTGCGCACCTACATGCGCAGTAAATGCCCGGGGAAGAGCAATCGGCCCCCGGACACCGCAATAAATCCGCGCGCGTGGGCCAAGGGTGCGCAGCGGTGGGCCCCAGCCCGTCGCCCAGCCCCGTCATGCGCGTGGCCTGTTAGGCCCCTCTGACTTCCGGGCACCATGTGGCGCCCGTGTGAAGCCCGAGGGATCGCCCCAAGATTCGATGGACTCCTCAGTTCCCGCCACGGCCGGGATACCGCGATCTGGTTTCCAAGAGAACCGGCACACAGTGGGTGTCGCTGGACCCCGCGCTCGCAGAATCCACCTTGCTTCAGGGGGAAACTACGAAGGCGCACTCATCCGAAGGCGGCGGACCTTCACAACATCAGGTACTACTGTCGGGGGGATGAACCCCGGGCAGACAACAGAACCCGGATCCTCTTCAAAAACAACGGGGCTGGCACCGCCCCTCAAACCGGCATGTGCTTGGCCGGGTCGCTCGACTGGGCCAAGCCCTGCAACCCGGCCAGACACTTCGATCCGGCTAGACGCGACGACTCAGCCTCAACAACCAGCGCAAGAAAGCCGAACCCGGCACAACCAAATCTTCCTCAACAAGCCGGCACCACCTGTGGCGTGCTCCGCAATCCAACCACCTGCTCAGCTCCCGTCCCATCCAGGCCGTACGATGGGACGAGTCTTCAATCAACGATGACCGAGGCAACAGTACGCCACCCATGCCTCTGGTCAGCCGGAGTGTGGCAACAGTACCCCTCACCTACCCGCTGACCAGGGCCGGTGTGGCTACAGTGCGCTCGCCCTCACCACTAATGCCAGCAAGCGGCAACCTGACGGAGAGCCACTGTACACGACTCGACTTGGCCACGCCCTCACGATCGACAAGATGACGCACAGTCCCCCTAGGCATGCGGGGCCCGCACCTAGGGTAACCCGGCGAACCACAAGCCCTCAGCGGGACCCAACCCGGGTTCCCGGGTACCGACAATACGGACCCACTGAGTTGTAACATTACCGTTGGCATCTGTCATGCGCCAACCACGACAACGTCAGACACCTCTAAAACTTCGGCAATATCAACGTGGGGCTGTGACTAGATCCGAACCCACTGAAAGCCAAGGTACTTCATGGACTCCTCGGCAAAAACATTCTTGGATATTGCTATATATATATGCATCGGTTTCGAATTGTGTCTTCGGTCAATAGTTGGATTGCCCAGCTCCTGTGCTTGCCTCCTAAGTTCCGCTTTGTCCGGCTAGGAGTGCAAAGGGAGAACCACTGTGATTGTTCTTCCATCTCGCATGGTTAAAGCACCTCAGTGTAGAAAGCCAAAAACTAACTATCACAATAAGCGTAAACTGGTCAGTGATTTGATGACTGTGTTAAACTATAAGATTGATAGAGGTCACCCCATGTTAAACGATGGGCTATTCATAATATTCGCCGAAGTGTTTACGGCTTGACCTCAGCTGTCGCCGAACACTAACCGGGGGCTAGTAACTAGCCTCCCAACTTTATGCTCCCATGACTAAGTGAAAGTTATAAAGCCCACATATCCAATTGCCTCGTTTCCGCTAACACAACCGCCTTCAGGCACCGAGACATTGGCTAAGGGTTGTTTTGTTATTGCAGAAACACCCTGCATAGTATCTTCAAGGGGGTGGAAGCCGATGATGTGCCACTTTCAACTGATAAACGGTCACAAACGGAGTCAAAATAAACATATATCATTAGAATTTGTATTCATTATACAAGCACTGTCTTCCATAATTATCGTTATAAAGCCATAATTATGCATCAATTTTACTTATGGTTTTGGCCAAGCTGGGTTGCCTGGCTCTTGTGCTTACCCCTACATTCCCGATTGTTCGGCTAGGTGGTAAAGGGAGCACCTCTGTGATTGTTATTACCGGGTCATCCGGATTAGTACCTCAGACTGGGTGAAGCCAAAAGCTAGCTATCTTAAGAATATAATTGGTCGGCAATGACGGAAGTGAAAATTTCAGTTCATTAGACCATAGAGTTCGAGAACTTTTCCCGAACTAAATCCTCAATATTTTCCTCCCACATTGATTGGAGGTGAGGTTTCATGATCTTGATCAGCATGACAACCCAAAGAAAGGAACCGATAGCGGGACTATTTTCTTTGGAAGATGTTTCTTACGTAATATAACATATCTCTCCGCGTACCTTTGTTTATAAAACCATATGACCAGATTGCCTTGTTTGCCATAAATCTTTGCCGTTATAAGGTTTTATAAAGTAGGACAAACACTCTCCGGCTATTGGGCGAGGATGTTGAAGCCAATGGTCGGTCAACAAAGTTTTGTAAAATGCGGATCTAAGCATTAATGATGTAGAGTACTTGGATACATAGAATCATTACACATAATTTGTGATTATACTATGGACATCGATCCTTAATTCAGCCACCCATTCCCGCATTAAGGCTCAGGGGCTACTAGGCTTCGGGCTTATCATTTAGTAATATTAAAGGGGTACATCGATCCCCTGATCTGTTGTTTCCACCCGATCAGTGTCTCGGGGGCTACTGCATTGCCTATTCAATTAAGAAAATTTGAAGTGCTCAGTGTTCGGCTTGACCGAACTATGGGCAAAAGCGTCTTCAGACAACAATAGGTACCAACTGGGACTTATCCAGCATCAAGCTAATATATTACGGTGACTTCTCAAAACCCTTTGTCAAGGGCCCGTCCGCCGATCACTATCTCCTCTAATGTGCATCTCGGATTTTAGGCCGACACACACCTTGAGGGCTACTGGCTATATATCTCGTCAGCAAATAAAATAAAATCCACAAACAATCAACCCAAGACCAAGGTGGTACACCACCTTGGATACTGTCTGGCATAAAGATCAGATACAAATGGTTGTCTCCATAGAGGGCATATCTGGCATTAAGCTCGGCAGAACTCCTTCAAATTTTTCGAACCAAGGTGATGTATGACACCTCGGATAAAGTCCGGCGTTGCAGCTCGGATATAGTCGGAAGTTGGAGCTCAGATATAGTCCAGCGTTGGAGCTCGGATGCAGTCCGGCGTTGGAGTTCGGATGCAAGAGGATACCTCAGATGCAGTCCGGCATTGGAGCTCGGACGCAAAAGGACATTGCCGCACGGGAACAACTTCTATCGGTTTTAGGGATCCGTCAACCCTTGAGAGGTTCGAACTATGGGGAGCGTGCGGAGATCTCAACCTGTCCAGCCTGCCTACTTGCGATCCTCCTAGTCTAGCGCGTTGAGCTCAATGGTACACAAAGACACATAGATTTATACTGGTTCGGGCCACCATTGTGGTATAATACCCTAGTCCAGTGTGGTGTGGTGGATTGCCTCGAGGGGCTATGGATGAACTAGTACAGTGCATGAACAAGCCTCGGTAGGTGAGGTGTTCTTTAGCTTGTGTGGTGTTCTACTTGTTCTGATTTTGGTTCCCCTCTATGGTGGTGGCTAAGTCCTATATATGGTGGCCTTGGTCCTCTTCCCAAATATGAGCAGGAAGTGTCGGCGACCTGGGAATGGGGGTCCCCAAACTTGCCTGCCTGCGGCCTGCTGCGTGGCTCCACCAGTGGCCCAGTACGGCCCATCTTCATCAACTAACACTGAAGACCCTCGCGAGGGGCAAGCCTCGTGGGGCGGACGATGCAAGGCCTCCTCAGGAGTGGCCTCACCAGGAAGGCTCACAAGGAGGCGGAGAGATCAAGGCAAGGGGTACCTCGCGAGGTTCCCATGATGCAAGCCATGATGATCAAGACCAGGCGGGCGCAAGCCCGCGTAGTGTCCTCGTTTCCTCTTTGGTGCAAAGGGGGCAAGTGCAGGCGTGGAGTACCGAGGCATCAGGCAAAGGTTTCCTTACCTGTGCAACAAGACCAAGACCAGTAGGACGGCAAGATGGAGGTCACCGTGGAGCCCAAGACGGTGTCATCACCAGCACCTTTGACAGGCGAAGACCACCTTTAGTCAGGATAGCTTGTACTAGTTGCCCCCTTTCAAAATGGTCGTTGTTGGATCCCTTCCCGCTCAATATTTAGGAAGAGGGATAGGGCCTCAATAAATAGAGCTAGCCACCACAGTAGAGGGGAGCGAAGTTCATCTACACACCACACCAGCCCAAGAACACCTCTCCTCGCAAGGCTGTTCTACCCCTGTACTATTCATCGTCAGCCCAAGAGGCAATCCACCACCACACACAGGAGTAGGGTATTACACCACAACGGTGGCCGGAACCTGTATAAATCTTGTGTCTCTTGTGCTGTGAGTTCATCGATCTACCTTAGGGGTCGCGGCGAGGCTGAGAGCGAGATTCGGTAGGAGGAAATCTTCGTGCGCACCCAGTGTTCGAACCTTAAGGGTTTTGCCGGAACATGATATCCGACATTTGGCGCACCAGGTAGGGGTGCGCCAGAGTCTTCCTTCCTCCGATCTACATTCCACTGCTTTGTTGCATCCATGTCCAGCGACCCGCTGACCAACGCCGACCGCTGGGCGGCATGGCTAGCCCGTCCCACACCGCCTGCCCAAGGCGACCTCAACCCTGTGCCTCAGGCAGCTTGCGCACCACAGAACGCTGCGGGGCGTGGGCGGCGCACTACTAGGAAAAGGCCTACTAATGGCGCACCAGTTTTGCCTACTAATGGCGCACTACTGGTGCGCCATTAGTATCACGCCACTAGTATTTTTTACTACTGGTGCACCACTGGTGCGCCATTAGTATCTGGTATACTAATGGTGCACCAAGCAGTGCACCATTAGTATTGCCCACAGTACGCCACTAGTGTCTGCTATACTAATGGCGCACCACGTGGTAGTGCGCCATTAGTAACAATTTTTTTAATTTTTTTTGTTTTTTTCTTAATCTCAAGTCACTATTTCACATATGAGATATCCAACACATATATATACAACAAGCATCCATATAACAATCATATCCAACACACAAGTTTCATCATATATACATACATCGCCAACACATAATTCCATGTTACATATTACAAAAGTTTCACATTGTTCATCCAACACCGTTATCCATCAATTAACAAAAGTTTCACATTGATACAAAATAAAAACACAAATGGAAAAGAAGCACTCCATCCATGCAAGCTTCCGTGAATTAAATCAAATCTGCAAAATGATAAACAAGAAGTTAGAAGAAGAAGAAGAAGAAGAGAAGAATAAGAAGAAGAAGACTAGAAGAATACTAGAAGATGAAGAACACGAGAAGAAGAATAAGAAGAAGAATAAGAAGAATAAGAAGAAGACTATAAGCTTATTATGTAAACTTGATCATTTTGTGCTAACATAAGTAATTTTGGAGCTAACCTATAGGAAACTAAGCATATAAGCTCTCTAAGTTAGCATATTAGAGCCATCTTAGGTAAAATGAAGCTAACCTATGTCATTTTGGAAAAGAAGAAGAATAAGAAGAATAAGAAGAAGACTATAAGCTTATTATTTAAACTTGATCATTTCGTGCTAACATAAGTAATTTTGGAGCTAACCTATAGGAAACTAAGCATATAAGCTCTATGTTAGCATATTAGGGCCAACTTAGGTAAAATGAAGCTAACCCATGTCATTTTGGAAAAGAAGAAGAATAAGAAGAAGACTATAAGCTTATTATGTAAACTTGATCATTTTGTGCTAACATAAGTTATTTTGGAGCTAACCTATAGGAAACTAAGCATATAAGCTCTAAGTTAGCACATTAGAGCCAACTTAGGTAAAATGAAGCTAACCTATAGGAAACTAAGCATATTAGAGATAACATAGGTAACTAAGTATATATATATCATTTTGGAGATCTGACATACCTGACATAGTTCAGTTCTCATTGATCTTCTCCTTCTCCTTCCTCAGCCTGATGCGCCAAGAGCGGCGAGGCGGTGGAGGCAGTGGGATGTAGTCTTCTACCACAATTGGCGTGGTCATGTCGCCCAGTTGTGGGATCGCCGACGCCACCACCGGTGCGTGGTCATTGTCAGGCACCACCACCATCGCGAGGCCACCTTCAGGCAAGACGGGCACGACCATTGCTAGGTCATCCTCAGCCACCTCCATCTCTTGCCCATGGTCAGCCACCACCATCTCTTGCCCATGGTCAGCTACCACCATCTCTTGCCCTTGGTCAGCCACCACCAATGCTAGGTCATCCTCAGCCTGATGCCCATCGTCATCCTGCACCTCCTCATCCCCACTCTGCTCCTCTTCTCCCGCACTCCAGTTCGGATCATCCTTCTTGTTGTCTATGCTGCTGCCAGAATCGCTGCTCCTTTCGCTAAAGCCAGAATCGGTGTTGCTTTTGCTACAGCCATAGTCGCTGCTGCTTTGGCTGTAGCCAGTGTCACTGCTGCTGCTCCCATTACCTGTCCAAATGCAACAATGACCGTTAACAATCGATGTGAGACAAATCCAAATGTATAGGAATAAGAAGAGGCAGAACGTACTGGCATCATCATCGTCAGCGTAGCGCATGCGACACATAGTTGCGTTGAACACCTTCACGATGAGCATGGTGGCGTCGTCGTCGTACCTGAAGAGAAGGAAGTACCCCAGCCGCAGGTCGTAGGCACGGTAAAACTTCTCCCAACCACGATACAAGAACATGTGGCCCTCCTTGATCACCAACTCCACATCCCACTGCCTGCAAAACCCGCTGCCGGCCTGTCGCAGCTTTACATTATTTGGCGGATCTTCACCCAGCATGTTCATAAAACTGTCAGGCAGCCTCTGTAGTTTGGGACAATGAGTGATGTAGCAAACAACAAATATCATAATGAGATGGGTGAAGGGGAGATCTCTCATTTTATATACCTGCGTCATGGATGATACTGAAGTCCCAAGTATGATACTGAAGAACTCAGAAGCATCCAACTCGTACGGCGGTGTGGCAGAGCGGCGGTGGCTGCTTCCCCCCATCTCTGATAAGCAGTAGAAGAGACCAATTAGTACCATTACAACAGATCATAAAACATGCAATAGTGCAAGTACCCCATATGTCCTATTTTTAACAAAGTCATGCTAAAATTCATGTAAAATTTCAGCACAACCTTTGCTGAAAATAGGACATATGGAGTACCCGAATTTGCTGGAACGGAAGTTAATCGACATTCCGGCAAACTCAAGGGCCTCTCGGGGTACCTGCAAATTCATCACAACACAATGGTCAGAGACAAAACCCAGCAACTTTACAAGTCTTTCAATGTTGATTTGTTTGCATTGTTTTAGGAGTATAAACTGAGTATGCAAACTAGATATACACTGAATTTAAATAAATTTACAGAAAAATACAATGTGCTTGTGGGTGTGGTGTCCTATTTGCAGAAAAATACCATGTGCAAGTGGAGTGCAGTGTTCTGCAGAAGCAGATGTTCAGTTGGGTTTATGCTACTGAAACTTGCCAATTGCAAAGAGTACTGCTGTTGTAAAACTACTGTAAATCTACTCCTCTATACAAATCTTAAAAGCAGGTCTACTTCACCTAAAATTCACCTAAGAGCTACTGCAGGTAGGTCTACTTGCTTTTGGTGTGTTCTTGCACAACCTGTTTCTCTACAATGCCACATAAGCATGTGTACTAAACCTCTGTCTAACAAGTATTGAGGCAAACAAATATTTCTCCCAACTGAACATTTTCAGTTAACTATAGCAACAAGTATTGGAACACTGTGCTCAAAAAGTTCAGTTAACAGTATTGACTGCAACTCATTGAAACAAAAAGGGCAGATAATCCTTTTAAACCATTCTGTGAGTTTTGAATGAGGTGGTTACTTGGCTACTTTCATTTACAGATAGTCTGCACCTGCGTACTTATTGTTCTAGCAGAGCCTAGTTATAGTAGAAACATGGAAATAAGCACATGTGACACAGCCTCTTAAACCAGCTTCTTCCTCTTGCTGTCCATCTACAGCAGAAAATTGAAACGAAAGAAGAAGAAAAATAACTTCTAAGATGTCATGCACAAAACTGAACTAATGTTGTCCTCCGAATTGCAGCTAACCAATAAGAAGGAAGCACGCCATACATGGAATGCACACGAGCCATCGCATACACACAAATCACACACGAGCAGCACTTGAGATCAGCATGCACACAATCAGCGAATCTACTTCCCAAACAGATCGAACAACTAGGGTTACAGTACCAGGGGAGGAATCAGCAACGGAGAAGAGAGGGGTGCTGCTGGTCCCCAGCCTGCCGCTCGTCCCTAACCTCCTTCGCGCTGCAGCTCGGAGAGGAAAAATCAGATCAGGGTGGAGAGAGGGGGATGGGAACCAGAGCAGGAAGAGAGGGCATCCAGCGCCGCCGCCATCAGCCACCCATGGGGACGCCCGAGAGAGAGGGGGAAGAGCAGACCCAAGGGGAAGGAGGCGACGGAGAGGAGAGGGGAAGCACCTCGACGCGCCGCCGGCCGGGGCTCCAAGTCTCCGGCGGCTCCGAGGGTTAGGGAGGGAGGCGAGTGAGGAGGTGCTCGCGGGGGAGGTGGGGCTCGGGGGGGAGGTGGCGCTCGAGGGGGAGGAAGGGGAGAGGGAGGCGACGGGCGCGCGTGGGCGGCTGCGGCAGACGGAGGCGGCGGACGGCGGTGGCGCGTGGGCGGCTGCGGCGGCGGCGTACGGTTGGGGTCGATCGAGTGGGGAAACCTGGTACTAAGAAAAAATTAGTAACCCTGGTACTAATGGCTCACCATATGCAAATGCACCATTAGTAACCCTGGTTACTAATGGCGCACCTGCTTCTGGTGCGCCATTAGAAGTTTTGCAAAAAAATAAAAAAGTATATATTCTAATGGCGCACCGTGGAACAGTGCGCCATTACTAGTTTAAACTAGTAATGGCGCTCTGTGCCATGGTGCGCCATTAGTAGTTTTGCAAGAAAACAAAAACACAACAACAGTAGTGGCGCATCATGTTCCTGGTGCGCCATTAGGGTCTTCCACACTAATGGCGCACCAGAACATGGTGCGCCATTAGTATATACTAATGGCGCACCACATGACAGGTGCGCCCTTAGTGTCCCTCCCATCTATAGCCCTTTTCCTAGTAGTGGCGCGGTCTCGCGCCGCCCGCCCTTACTCTGCGGCAGGTGCGGGCAGCTGCAAGGGCCTCAAGCCATGCCGCGGCCATGGCGCCACACACTTGACGGGAGCAAGCAAACATGAGGGCTGCACTCACCGTGGGTCGGGAGCTGCTGCGATGCAGGTTGATGGGGAGCGGTCGGGACGCGCTGCTGGAGCGCATTGCCGAGCTCCTAGATGCTGCGGCCTCAGGGGCACCGCCCTTCTGCTTCCAGCTTCCACCCCGGGCCCCGGTCGGATCACGCGACGGGCCACTCCGCGCCCGCGTGCCCCCAGGCACGCCCCAAGGCTTCGTCAACACCAGCTCAACCATCAGCGCCGGACGCCAGGCTGCACCAGCACCGCCTACAACAAGCGAGGGCATGCGCATCGCCACCTATGGCCCGGGCGGACCGCTGCTCTACCATCCTCAAGACGGCGCGCTAGGTCAGGCTACATGGAGCGTGGGCCACTACGGTGAAATATTCGAGGCGGTGGCCTCGGAGGCTTACGTGCCCACATGGTGGATCGGGAGTACGCGTTGGAAGATGACCCTGGCTCGTTCCTTGGGTCAGGCTGGGAGGAAGATACACCAGAAGCCGAGCCTTTTCAGGAGCCTCAAGGAAGCCTCACCAACCGCGCTGGCAGCAGCCGCAGCTACCAGGTACCGCTAATTCCTCAGGAGCAAGCTTATGCTAACCATGGGTTGCAGGAGGTTCAGGTCACAGCAGCGGACGGCTGCCCCAGCTCGGCAGCCTCCCTTCCGCTATAAGGAGCGCACTGGGGGCTGCAGGAGAGGGGTTGGGAGCCAGGCCCCTCCCCACGGCGCACAGAGCAAGGCGCCCCCTGGAGGTAGGCCCTCAGCCGGGGAGGTGCTGCAAAGCCTACCCCCAGCAGAGGACCCGTGGTCGCCGAGGGCGCCGCTGGCGTCCCCTTTGCCCCATTGTTGTCGTCCTTGGTCTGCGGCCGCCGTCAATGGTGGTCGAGGGTGGTGCAAGGCAGGGCCCTCGTCTGGCGATATGAAGCAAGGCCTTTTGCCTGTGAAGAAGGCATAATGCTTGTGAAGCTCGTCGCCCATGACACTCTCACATAATAATGAGTGGGGCTGTAGACGCCCCGGAGTCTCCAGAGTACCGCCCTTGGGCCTCGAGGGCTCCCTCCCATGACCAGTGTCAGCACTTAGCTCCGTGTTGGTGAGAAGACGTCGAAGACTAGATTAGGCGCTAGACGCGGCCTTTTGCTTTTTGCCTCTCTTTCTATGGTCGAGCTTCCTTGCTTTGGATTTAAGTTGAAGTTGAATTTGCATTTGTGTGTGCCGGGGGGGAGGGGGTGGGTGGGGTGTCTTTTTTCGTTCGTGTGACTTCTTGTGTTTTGGTTTCTGCCCTAAATTGGAGTTCGCACCAGCTGCCTCCCCCTCACGAGCCCCTCGCGGGCGGGGCTGGGCAAAGCGCATATACACTGCGCGCATGCCATACTACGGCCGACACTTGCTCTCATGAGGCCCTCTCGACCGAGTCGGCAGGTCCCTCAGGGGATCCTCGAGAGCTGACGGCCTCACGAGCTAGTTCGGGACCTGATAACCCGCAAGTATACGGGATAGTTGTAGCCTCTTTCGATAAGTAAGAGTGTTAAACCCAATGAGGAGCTAAAGGTAGAACAAATACTCTCTCAAGTCCTATCAGCCACAGATACGACTCTACGCACGCTTGACGTTCGCTTTACCTAGAACAAGTAGGAAACTAGAAGTACTTTGTAGGTGTTGTTGGATAACTTTACAAGATAATAAAGAACGCGTAAATAAAAAGTAGGGGCTGTTTAGATAAATATGCAATAAAGTAAATAAAGCGAGTGTGGAAAAGTGGTGGTAGGAGTTGTGAAAGTGTCCACAGGCAATTGACTACTTTACTAGACCGATAGCAAGTATCATGTGGGAGAGGCCACTGCTAGCATGTTATCCCTGACTTGGAATTCTATGCACTTATGATTGGAACTATTAGCAAGCAGTCCGCAACTACTAATGTTCATTAAGGTAAAACCCAACCATAGCATTAAGATATATTGGTCCCCCTTCAATCTCGTATGCATCAATTTCTTTGCTAGGCTGAAGCTTCTGTCACTCTTGACCTCCAATACATAGTCCTATCAACATACAACTAACCCTTTGGTGTGATGCACGCGCGCGCTCATACGATGGGCACCAAAGGACAACAACATAACCACAAGAAAATTAAATCAATCATAGCAATTCATCAACCACCAATAGGACAACGAAAATCTACTCAGACATCATAGGATGGAAACACATCATTGGAAAATAATATGAAGCATAAAGCACCATGTTCAAGTAGAGGGTACAGCGGGTTGCGGGAGAGTGGACCGCTGAATATAGAAGGGGGAAGGTGCTGGAGATGTTGGTGAAGATCACGATGATGATGATGACCCCCGACGGCGTTCCGGCGCCATCGGAAGCAAGGCGGAGAGAGCCCCCCTTCTTCTTCTTCTTCTTCTTTGACCTCCTCCCTAGATGGGAGAAGGGTTTCCCCTTTGGTCCTTGGCTCCCATGGCTTGGGAGGGGCAAGAGCCCCTCTGAGATTGGATCTATCTCTCTGTTTCTGTGTTCTGGAATTCTGCCCTGGCACCGTTTCCTTTATATATGGATATCCGTAACTCCGACTGGATTGAAACCTTTGCCCAAATTGTTTTCCAAAAATTAGCTTTCTTGTGGCCAAAGAAGGGCATCAACCACCTTATGGGTGGCCCACGAGATAGGGGGGCACGCCCCCTGGAGTGGTGGCGTGGGCCACTCTCGTGGCCACCTCGGGCACCGTTTCGCGTTGATTCTTCCTCCGAAAAATCACAAATATTCCAAAATAATTCTCCGTCCGTTTTTATCCCATTTGGACTCTGTTTGATATTGGGTTTCTGCGAAACATAAAACATGCAACAAATAGGAACTGGCACTGGGCACTGGATCAATATGTTAGTCCCCAAAAATAGTATAAAAAGTTGCCAAAAGTATATGAAAGTTGAATAATATTGGCATGGAACAATCAAAAATTATAGATACGATGGAGACGTATCAGGACTCGTCCTTGCTAAAGGTAAACTACAACAACATGCTCGCCCTAGGGCCCTAAGGATCATGGAGGCACATGTTAAACATCATTCCTAAAAGCATACGGACGACAATCATTTTAGATGAGGGGCTTCCCCTCCCAAAATTCCCTTACAACCATTGGGGCCACGCCCAAGCTTTTGTATGCAGGATAAACCGTGGAGAAACACGGGATTAGTCAAACATATCGCTGACCGCATCCTCCTGGTCGCCTCTAGAAGCATCGCGGGCGCCGCTGTCATTGTCACTGGCATCACCATCACCATCATCGGCACCACCGTCACCACAATTGACCATGTTGCCGCCATCCGCCGCGACTACCACCTCGTCCTCGTTGGAAGCAAAGGCCCTAACAAGCGCATCCACGTTGTCCTCCACCCACCACGCCAGGTCGCCCTGGATGGCCTCGGGCACCGGGGCAATGACGGCGTCAAAGTCGAAGTTGGGATCGGTGTTCTGCAGATGGCTGAAGACACGGGAGAATGCACGCCCAAGCAGGCTGCCGCTCCTCTCTTGAAGAAGCTGGTGAGCTCTCTTGGAGCGGTTCTCCAGGCGCGTCACCTCATCAGTGAAGAAAGCGGAGGTGACTGGCATAGTCGGTCACGTGGGGATGTGGGGCGTTCTCTTCACAGATGTTTCCCAGGGCCGCGTTGGCCCTATTCCTGAGGTCTTGGAGCATGGGGGCGTGCATGTGCTCCAGCGTCTGCCGTTCGAGCACTTCCTATTTGTTCTGCTGCGCAATGGACTCGGCGTCGTCAACCCGCTGCTGAAGAGGAAGCAGCTCAGCACGGGCGGAGGCCAACTCAGTCTGCGCCGAGACCAGGGTAGCTGCGGTGGCCTCCGCGCGCCGCTCCACTTCAGTCAGCTTGGACCTAATGGCGGCAGTCCTGCCCATAACCTCGGCTTAAAATAGCTTCAGCTTCAGGTAATACCTGCTCACAAGATCTGCACGCGCCTCAGCCATGCGGCGGTTGACCTCCTCCTGGACTCGAGCCTTGCGCGCGCCAACATCGTCCTCCGCTTGGGCAACCTGGTGCTCCCTCGTCTCCAATCTCTCAAGATCAAGATTGCGCTCAGCGGCCTCCAGTGTCAGCGCTTCCTCACGCTTCCAGAGCTCCCCTTCAGCAACGCAAGGGCGGCCTGAAGCAGCTCCACTTGCTGCTCCAGGGAGGCGGTCCAGGCCTGGAGCTCCCACGCACGCTTCTCTGCGATCTCGCGATGATAATATGCTTCCCGAGCCTCTTCCAGAGCTCAGGAGCAGGCCTCTCGCGAGGCTGCAAGGGATGCCTCGGCCTTCGCATTGTCAAGCTCGCGCTAGTGGCGCACCAGGTTGATGGCCACCTTGAGCTTGCGTCGTTCCTCAATCAGCTGTATGCCTTTAGCTTCAAGGCGCGCATCCACATCCGCAAGCTCTCCACCAAGCTGGCTCATCGTGTCCATCGCCTTCTGGAGGAACTCATGGTGGATGATGCTTCGTTTGCGCGCGAGCTTGAGCATGCCGCTGATGTTGTCCTCCATCGCTGGCGCTGTCGGCGGGGCCCAAAGCGGTTCTCCCCCTCTCGGTAGGGGGATTGGGGCTGGTGCCCCCACGATCGTTGGCCGGGCCTCGCAAGGGACCCGGACCAGTGCAGGCTCACACCCTAAACAGGAGCCAAGGATTGACGCCCACCACTCGCCATCCATGACCAGAGGAGGAGCCCTAGGCAGGCTGTCTGTTCTCGGGGAAGGGTGGCGAAGGAAAGGCGGCAAAGGCAAGGGCTCAAGATACCTTGCAGGCAGGCTTGCTCCTCCGGCTGACCCCGTGTCAGGGGCGGCATGCATGCTTGGGACGCTCAAGGGCAGCAATGACGGCAAGGCCGGAGGATTTTGCTTCTTGGGAGACTCCGCGGGCTTGGCAGGAGGGATCCTGAAGAGCCGCGGTCAGGAAGGGAAGCAAAAATTGAGGAATTACAAGGGTAAGGTACTTACTCGTCTATGGTGATGTACTTTGTGTGCTTCAACGGCCGGAAGGTGCGACCACTACAGCTCAAAGACTCCTTCCTCTTGCCAAGTGTGGCAAAGTCCACGCGGAACCGACCTAGGTGCTGGACATGAGGACCAGTGTGTGGCGCAGATGGAGAAGCACCTAGGCGGTCAACCTCAGGAGCGCCAAGCTGGGAAGAGAAATCAGGCACCACCTCCCAATGGCTTGCCGAGGCCTCAGGAGCTCCGACCTCGGGAGCCGCGAGCTGCATCTCCCCCTCAACGACCGTCCCAGAGCGAGTCTTGTGAGCTCCGGAGCATGACGCTTTGGGAACACCATGCGGCATCGGTGCCTCGACACTCGAGCCTCCAGCCTCAAGCGATGCTCGCCCCCCTGTGTCCACTCTTGGCGCAAGATCGGTGTTGGCGGCGAGGAGGGGAGCCACGACGACAGGATTCTCGCGAGGCCCCGCAAGGCTAACCGGATGCATCCCCCATTCATCGAAGGAAGGCATCTGTCCCATGAACTCAACCCTGTACAAGCAGAGATACAAGAGGCTACCCCCTTGTGGCATACTGCCTAGCGAGGGGTCGCCAGTCAAGACTTCAAGCACAGTCCTCTGCGCTTCAGATGAAAGCTCCAACTCTAGAAGCCGCATGCGATCCTGGTCACCGGTCAGGGCCCACATCGGCCAAGAATGGTGCTGGAGAGGAGCAATGCGACACGGGAGGAACTCCTTCACCACCCAGGGCATAGTCACACCGAGATCTCCCAACCTCTTCAGTCAGAACCAGACGAAGGAAAGCCGGGGGCTCACGAGTCTCTCGTGGCCCCAGCCGGGATTAGGGATAGCGGGCAACAATGGAGGCGAGAGTAGGGGGTTGAGCACTCTGACATCCACGTACAACCACCACGTCCGGAACCCGCTCCTGGATGGCGGGAGATCAAAATCAATCCCCGAGGCGGCCGTCTCTGCCACAGCCTGGAAGCTCACGCACCCCGAGCACTGCGAGGGGTCGGTCAGGTGTAGCGAGAAGAACTGGCGCAAGAGGGCGACGGAAGGAGCAATGCCCACCATGGCTTTGCAAACAAAGGCGAAGACGACAAGAAGGGTAACGGATTGGGGATCAAGATGCATCATATGGATCCGATAATGGGAAAGCACTGCGTTGAAGAAGGCGGAGAAAGGGGGAACCAGGCCAGCCCACAAGGCGTCGACGAAGAACCGAACCTCAGTGACTGTCCTATCAATGGAGGCGCAGGACGCAGGCCAAGCCATCATCTTTCCGCACTCGTTGAATCTGGAAGCCAGCGCAGGGTAGACCTTGCCCAGGGCCTCTAGGTTGAGCACCAGCGACCGGCCGACGGCAGGCTCGATTGTCGGGGGTGAACTGGTTGAGGACAGAGGCTTCTTCCCCTTCTCATTGCTAGTTGGCACCATGGCAATGGAGGGAGCAGAGCTCAAGTCAGATTTGGAGCGGAAGCAGGGACTCGAGGAAGAATGGGGAATAGGAAGCATGCTGCCAGGGAGGAGGAAATAACTGTGTACGGTGCCATGACTGCCTAGCCAGGCGGATATTGGGGCACCGTGGGGAAGCGGAGACGCCCACGTCCAATCAGTCACCACGCGTCAACCAAGGTTGCAGCCTATTGGGGCCCATAGCGCTCCGCACTTGCCCTTTGGCTAACCGCTAAGCCAAGTCCGAGCGTGCCTTGGGCCCCGGGGCTATTGTCGGTGTCCTGGGAACGGGGGTCCCAAGACTTGCCTCCCTGCTGCCTGCTGCGTGGCTCCACCAGTGGCCCAGTATGGCCCATCTTCATCAACCAACACTCAAGACCCTCGTGAGGGGCCAAGCCTCGCGGGGCGGATGATGCAAGGCCTCCTCAGGAGTGGCCTCACCAGGCAGGCTCGCGAGGAGGCAGAGAGATCAAGGCAAGGGGTACCTCGCGAGGTTCCCATGATGCAAGCCATGACGATCAAGACCAGGAAGGCGCCAGGCGGGCACCAGCCCACGCAGTGTCCTCGTTTCCTCTTTGGTGCAAAGGGGGCAAGCGCAGGCGCAGAGTACTGAGGCACCAGGGAAATGTTTCCATATCGGTGCATCAAGACCAAGACCAGCATGACGGCAGGATGGAGGTCACCGTGGAGCCCAAGACGGCGTCATCACCAGCACCTTTGACAGACGAAGACCACGTTTAGTCAGGACAGCTTGTACTAGTTGTCCCCTTTAAAAATGGCCGTTGTTGGATCCGTTCCCGCTCAATATTTGGGAAGAGGGATAGGGCCTCTATAAATAGAGCTAGCCACCACAGTAGAGGGGAGCAAAGTTCATCTACACACCACACCAGCACAAGAAAACCTCTCCTCGCGAGGCTGTTCTTCCCCTGTACTGTTCATTGTCATCCCAAGAGGCAATCCACCACCACACACAGGAGTAGGGTATTACACCACAACAGTGTCTCAAACCTGTATAACTCTTGTGTCTCTTGTGCTATGAGTTCATCGATCTAGCTTAGGTATCGCAGCGAGGCTGAGAGCGAGATTCGGTAGGAGGAATCTTCATGTGCACCCCAGTGTTCGAACCTTAAAGGTTTTGCCAGAACCCGATATCCGACAGGAAGGTATCCCACAACGGCGGGATTTGAAAGGGGACAAGTAGTATAGTCTATCCTGACAAAAATCGTCTTCGTCTACAAAAAGCCTCTGGTCGTGACACTGCGGTTGGCTCGGTGATGACCTCCGTCTTGCCATCCTGGCGGTCTTGGTCTTGTTGCACCAGAATGGAAACCTTTGGCTGATTCCTAGGGACTCCACACCTGTGGCTTTCCTCCCTTGCACCGAAGAGGAAACCTGCGCTCTGTACCCGCCTGGCGCCCGCCTGGCCTTTGTCGTCACGGCTCACGCCAGCTGAGCCTCATGAGATAACTTGCATAGAACTCTCCGCCACTCAGGAGCCCTCCTGAAGAGGCCACCTCCTTCGGGGGTCTTGGCATCATCCGCCTCACGAGGCTTGGCCCCTCGCGAGGGTCTTGCGGTGTTGGTGTTGAAGCTGCGCCGTACCAGGCCGTCGTTGATGACACATGGTGGGCCGCAGGCAGGTAGGGCTGATACCCCCGAATCCAGGACGCCGACTGTAGCCCCCGGGCCCAAGGCGCGCTTGTACTTGGCTTCTAGGCGAAGTTAAAAGGCAAGGGCGGAGCGCCTCGGGCCCTATCAGCCTGCGGCCCTAAAGACACATGGTGGTTGATGGGACGTGGGCGTCTCCACTTCCTCACGCCGCCTTGATATTCGGTAGACCCAGAAGCCGCCCGTTGTCAGTGCAACTCGCCCTTTGCGGTGTACCGTGCCCGGCTCTTGTTTTCTCCTTCCCAATCTTGCCGCCGCGTCCTTAGATTTGGTGCAGGCGCCTTGCTCTCTCTTGGTATTCGCCACGGCTCCCAAGCCAAGGAAGAAGAAGGGGAAGCCGCTCCGGCTGGTCCTCCACCGGCCCTGGAGCCAGCCCTTGAGCAGTCGACGGTGATCGATAAGGAGGGGCTGGACAAGGTTTGCCATGCGCTCGCTGCCGATTCCAATGAGGGGAGGGTGACGGCTGTCCGCCCTGCATGTTGGCAAACCAGAGAGATGAGTGCCACTAATATTCCCATCCATCTCCATGCTCTTCTTGCTTGGTTGATTCCTTCCTTATCCTCTTTCTTCAATGTCGTGATGTCGCATTACTAGATCCATCTGCTGCATCTGGACCCTCGCTCCGTCATCCTCCTCGCCGTCTTCGCCTTCCTCTGCGAGGTCATGGTGGGCATCACTCCCTTTGTGGCCTTGTTTCACCATTTCTTCCTACGCCGATTGGTGGATGCCCGCCAAAGCTCTGGGTGCGCGACCTTCGAAGCCATGGCCGCGACCGATGGCTCGGGGATCAACTTCGAGCTTTCGCCTGTCATGAAGGGATTTCGGAAGCAGTGGCTCCTGATGGATGCCCGCGCATTCAGCCCCCTGCTCACGATTCCTGAGTCGCCGGCTTCGCGAAGCTCCTGCTGGTGCCAAGAGAAGCTCACCGACCAGCGTCTTGCTTTCGTCTGGAAGAGGTTGGCGAGACTCCAGGAACTGGAGGTGACGGTGCCAATGGTGGTGAAGGAATTCATGAAGCAGCGCATTGCTCCCCTCCAACACCATTCTCGCCCGATGTGGGACTTCACAGGCGCCAGAGATCCGATCAGGCTGCAAAAGCCGTCGCTTGCTGCTGATACCTTGAGTGTGGTGCTCAACCTCCTGACTGGCGAGCCCGAGCCTACTGACCTTCCGGGGGGTGATTGCCTTCTCTATCTGTGCTCGAACAAGGAGTCTTTCGCTAGGCAGATGCCCCTATTCAATGAGTGGGGGTTGCTTCCCGAGGGCATTGAGGGGCCCCGCGAGAATCCCGTCTTCGTGGCTCCTCTCCTGATCGACCCTGCCGTGTGCACCCCGTGTGTGGAGGTAAGAGGGTACGCGCCTCCATCAACTGTAGGGAGCTCCTCCGGAGGCCCGGCCTCATTAGAGGCTCAGGAGCCTGAGATTTCTGGGGCCTGGTAAGGAGCCGCCGCAAAACCTGTGCAACCCCAGGCTCCGGAGGCACGGGCCTCTGACGCCTGGGATGGTGGCTCTAGAGCAGCTGCTGATGATGAGGAGCCCACCAATGGCCACTGAGTCATGAGCCTGAGATCCTCGCCGGGTGCGCCTGACCTTGGGACCCCTACTCCCGATGCCACGCTGAGCCTCCCCTCCTGAGGATCACCCGTCGGGACTGGGTCGGCGCCGCCTATGCCTCGAGTCGCTCTTGAAGAGGAAGAGGTCCCCATGCCGCGACGATGGCACCCGTCGGCCGCTGAAGCCGAGGAGATACGTGGCCGCCAATGAGTAAGTACCTTTGCTCTTGACCCCCAAGCACGCCACGTTTTCTCATGGCTGGGGTTTTGCAGGGTCTCCACGAAGGCGAAACGTCGGGAGGCAGGCACCCCCACGGACTCCAGCATGGCGCATGCGCGCAGCCCCCAGCGCCCCGAGCCTGCATAATGCGTGGGACCAACTCCATACAACATTACGCCGGGAGGGTGCCCCGGAACCGGGCCCCATGTTCTCTCCCCCCGCGACTCTGCCCACGAGGCGAGGGGTGCACTGGTGATCCTTCCTCTTGTTACTGTCAGCTGGGGGGTGCCCTCTGGGCAGCCTTTGTCTTCATGTTGTGGGGCTACGCCAGCCAGCCCCCGGCCGGCGGCTGGCGGAGCGTCTAGCGCCTCCCGGGCGACTACCGGAGCCGGCGAAGATCTTGGCGATGAGCTCGCGGGCGTAGCACGGTGCGCTTCGGGCTTTTCGGTGAAGCGATGCGTGCGATGGTCCATCTTGGCGGGAAGCTTACCAACGTCGACACCAGGCTTGTGGTAGAGAAATGCCACTTGGAAGATGAGTGGCAGCAACTGAAGGTGGCCATCAACCTGGGGAAGCTTCGGCGCGACGAAGCTGAAGTGCGCCCGGCCGCCTCGCTCGTGGCTTCACGTGAAGCTTGCGCCCGCGCCATGGAAGATGCCGAGGCAGCTGAGGAGTGGGAGCGAGATCTTCTTTCTTCAAATGCGGCCCTGCTGCGCGAAGTCGAGGAGCGCCGTGCCCTGCTGGCCTCCTCTCCAGGTGAGGTGGCCCTTGCCGAGGCAGAGCTCCTTAGGCGCCATGAGGACCTGACGCTGGAGGCCGTGGAACACAGCTTGGTGCTGGAGAGGCTGGAGGTGAGGGAGCAACAAGCCGTCATGGCTGAGGATGCCGTCGCCGCCCAAGAAGCTCAGGTCCAGGTGGAGGTGGAGAAGAGGTTGGCGATGGCACGTGCTGAGCTGGATGGAAGGCATCGCCTGGAGTTGGAGCTGCTTAAGGCTGAACTTGAGGGCCGGTCCTCCGTCCTGAAGACCGAGTTGCAGGCTATGGAGCAGCGCGAGCGCACTGCCCGGGGGGCCCTAGCTTCCTGCGAATCTGCCCTGGATTCTGCCCGCGCCGAGATATCCTCTCTCCGGAAGGAAGCCGAAGACACCGCCTCCCTCCTGGAGAAGGCTTCGAGTGAAAAGTGCCGCCGCAAGACACTTGAGCGCGAGCACGGCTCCATGCTCCAAGGTATGCACATCAGAGCCAACAACGCCCTGGGTGCCGTTTGTGATGTGAGCGCTCCTCACCCGCACGAGAACGACTACGCCAGCCATCTCCGCTTCTTTACTGATACCATGACCTGCCTGGAGGATCAGGCCGCAAATGCCCGCCAGCTTGTTGATTAGAGGAGCCGGGGCCTCCTTGGGCGCGCGCTCTCGCACATCTTCAGCAACCTCCTGAACCTTGACTCCAACTTCGATTTCGACACCGTGCTAGCCCCCATGCCTGCATCCACCCAAGAGAATCTTGCCAAGCGGGTGGACGGTCATGTGGATGCTTTGGTGAAGGAACTAACTCCTAAGGACAACATGGCCGTGCTCGCAGCCAAAGGAGCTAGCGCAGGTGGTGATGACTAGGAGGATGGCAGCTTCAGCTCAAGCAGCATGGATGGGAGTGACGAAGAAGGCACGTCCAACTAGGCCCGTGTTTCTTCTGCTTTAACCTGTATAAAGACTCAAACATATTCTTGTGAGAGCATTTTGAAAAGGGGGTGCCCCTTGTGATGTGTGAGATCGCTAAATGCTTTTGAAGTGACATCCGGGGCGGGGCCCCGCAGGGCTATGAGCCGCTGAGCAAGTTAATTGTTTATGACTTATCTTGGGTTTCAGGGGTCTTGCATGGGGCCTAGCGTCGCGGCCGGGCCCCTTCTCCTGAGGTGAGCCTGCTGCGGGCTCGTGAGGCTCTGTGCCTCTCAAGGGGCCTACTGGCCTGCCGGGGAGTGCCTCGTGAGGAGCCAACTGCTAGACTGTGATGAGGTGGGTGCGCGGGGCGGCCGCACCTTTGAGCCCCCAGGTTGAGCGATCGGTACAAGCGCATACACCGTACCCAGCCCCCGCTCGCGAGGCGCTCGAGGGCTGGGTAGCGGCCACGAGTTTCCACGAAGAACGCAAGAGCTGAAAGCAAGAGAGCGGCACGAAACAAGAGAACTCCCCCCATTTTAATAAATGCACAAAAAAAACTGCTGCAAAAAGTCGGCAAGCAAATACAAAAAGGAGGCAAAAAAGTAGACGAGCGCGTCCGGCGCCTAGCTAGTCTTCAGTCTTCAGTCTTCGGTCTCCTCACCAGCGTGGAGCTAAGTGCTTCGACTAGCTGGGCATAGTCATTGGGGATAGTGTCGACGGCCAGCGCAGAGCATGGTGCTTCCACTAGGATGTGGGTGGGAGCCCCTGTGAGGCCCCAGGGCGGCACTCAGGAGACTCTGGGGCGTGTACAACCCACTCGTTATTATGTGAGAGTGTCACGAGCGGAGACCTTCACAGGCCGGGGCCTTGCTTCACATTGCCCGACGAGGACCCCGTCGTGCGTCACCCCTGACCACCATTGGGGAGACTGGAAACCAGGACAAGACCAAAGGGGCCAAGGGACGCTGGCGGCGTCCTCGGCGATCGTAGGCCCCCTGCTGAGGAAAAGGGCTCGCCGACGCCTTCCCCGGCAGGGAACCTACCTCCAGGCAGGATCCTGCTCTGCGTAGCGTGAGGAAGGCCCCGCCGCCGGGCTTCCCCTGCGCTGCTCCCAACGTCCTTTGCAATCCGGAGGGGGGGTCCGTTGTCCTGAGGGCCCTGGTGCTCGCCACGTCTTGGTGCACCTGCGACCCATGGTCAGTGTAAGCATGCCCCTGCGGCGTTAACTATACCCAAAGGCTGCCGCTGTTGGGGACGTCGGTAGGGCTTGGTGGTGGTTCGAAGGAGAGCTTGGCCTCGTGTATGTCCATCACCCAGCCTGGCGTGGGGGATTGGCTGGGGCCCTCTCCTAGCGCGTGCCTTGGATCCATCGTGATGGGGACGTAGGCTTCCGGGCCGTTCACACTAAGGGCGCCGCCTGGCCGCCTAACGTTCCCGCTCCCTTCTGCCATACTCTGGTCTTGTTGGCCAGGGGCTGGCACTCTAGCGCGGCCCTTGGTTGTGTCGCCTGAAGCAGCCCCGCACCGAGGGGGCATGTTCGGGATGGCGCGGGCTGCTCCATGAGGCTGGTCGGGGTCGAGAGGCTCTCCGTGGCCCCTCGGAGGGGGCACACGGTTGTGTTGGGGATGAGTGCGCGCCCCCACCACGACCTGCAACGTGGGGAGGGTGCAGAACGGCGCCGCCCACCTGCATGCCGCATCCAGCAGCTCGGCGACCCGTTCCAGCAAGGCGTCGCGGCCGCTCTCAAGCAGCCTGCACTGCAAGAGCTCTCGGGCCACGATGGTTGTTGCTCGCATGTTTGCTTGTTCCCTGCGCGAGTGCGGAGCGGCTGCTGCAGCGTAGTTCGCAGAATGCGCGGCTGTGCGGCTACGGCGCGACGCCTGTGGAGAAGGCTGCGCCGCGCGCCCCCCCTGGCCAGTCGCCCCTGGCGGAAGGAGGGCTGCAAGTAGGGCGGAGTGAAGGTCCTCTTCGCCGGTGGGTGCTGCCGAGGAGGTCAGGACGACCCAGTGCTCGATGTGGGCTCTTGGGGTGTCGGCCATGGCGTCGGTGGAGCGACGGAGGATTGGTCGATGGAAGAGAAGATCCGACGCACCCCTACCTGGCGCACCAAATGTCGGATTTAGGGATCCGAAAACCCTTGAGAGGTTCAAACTCTGGGATGCGTATGGAGATCTCAACCTGCCCAGCCTGCCTACTCGCGATCCTCCTAGCCTAGCGCGTCGAGCTCAGAGGGACACAAAGACACAGAGATCTATACTGGTTCGGGCCACCATTGTGGTGTAATACCCTAATCTAGTGTGGTGTGGTGGATTGCCTCGAGGGGCTATGGATGAACTAGTACAGTGGATGAACAAGCCTCAGGGGGTGAAGTGTTCTTGAGCAGGTGTGGTGTTCTACTTGTTCTAATTTCGGTTCCCCTCTATGGTGGTGGCTAAGTCCTATATATAGTGGCCTTGGTCCTCTTCCCAAATATGAGCGGGAAGGGATCCCACAATGGCGGGATTTGAAAGGGGACAAGTGGTACAGTCTATCCTGACAAAAGTAGTCCTCGCCTACGAAAAGCCTTTGGTCGTAACGCTGCAGTGGGCTCGGTGATGACCTCCGTCCTGCCATCCTGGTGGTCTTGGTCTCGTTGCACCAGAATGGAAACCTTGGGCTGATTCCTTGGTACTCCGCGCCTGTGTCTTGCCTCCCTTGCACCAAAGAGGAAACCTATGCTCTGTACCCCCCTGGCGCCTGCCTGGCGTTGGTCGTCACGGCTCACGTCAGCTGAGCCTCATGAGATAACCTGCATAGAACTCTCCGCCCCTCAGGATCTCTCCTGAGGAAGCCACCTCCTTCAAGGGTCTTGGCATCGTCCGCCTCGCGAGGGTCTGGTGGTGTTGGTGTTGAAGTTGGGACGTACCATGCCGTCGATGATGCCACGTGCTGGGCCGCAGGCAGGCAGGGCTGGATACCCTCGAATCCAGGGCGCTGACAACTTCAAACCCAAGGTGTGGCATAAAAATAACAATGCATTGATAAAGGCTGAAAACTTAAAGGGGCTCCTCGGATACCCGACGTGTAATATCTTCGGATTCACTTCGCAGATCCTCAATATCGAAGATGAGAAGATTTGCTGAACCAGTTTTCAAGACCGATGACCGAAGATGAAGAACAGTTTGGAAGAATCGAGGAGCGTACCCAACTTGAAGACCGGTTCACGGGGCTACTAACGGTGTCCTGGACTAGGGGGTACTCACCATGTCGTCTCCCGACCCATGGGTCGGGCCGAGGACCCACATGGCGGTTCACTATTGGGCCAGTTCAGACAGCCGATGCATACACGAGGAAGATTCCACAAGACTTGGTGAACAAGACAAGGACTCCTCTCCACCAACGTATTCGACTAGGACTCTTGTTATCCTAGGCCTCTGGTACATTATATAAGCCAGGGCCAGGCTAGTCGATAGGGGATTATGACATTATTCATCATACCCTTAGGTTTTAGACCACAACATATGATCTCGAGGTAGATCAACTCTGTAATCATACACATCGAAGATAATCAAGTAGGAGTAGGGTTTTACCTCTTAGAGAGGGCCCGAACCTGGGGAAACGCCGTGTCCCTAGTCTCCTGTTACACATCGATCCTAAGACACATAGCTTGGGACCCCCTACCCTAGATCTGCCGGTTTCGACACCGACACCCAAGGCACCCCAAGCTAATATTAAAGGACAACCAAGAGCCTATGACTGGGGATGCCCTTGAAGGCATCACTTCTTTCGTCTTCGTCCATCGGTAAATTTACTTGAGGCTATATTTATATTCACCACATGATTTGTGTTTTTCTTGGAGCGTCTTGTATGATATGAGTCTTTGCTTGTTAGTTTGCCATGATCATCCTTGCTATACTCACCTCTTGAGAGGGACACGCATGAATCGTGATTTATTAGAATACTCTTTGTGCTACACTTATATCTTTTGAGCTAGGCAATTTTTCTCTAGTGCTTCACTTATATCTTTTTAGAGCATGGCAGTGGCTTTATTTTATAGAAATTATTAAACTCTCTTGATTCACTTATATTATTTGGACAGTCTCTCTAGAACACGTGGTAATTTTCTTAGGTTATGAATTTAGTCCTAATATGATAGGCATCAAGAGGCATATAATAAAAACTTTCATATAAAGTGCATTGAATACTAAGAGAAGTTTGATTCCTTGCATTTGTTTTGAGATATGAAGATGGTGATATTAGAGTCATGCTAGTGAGTAATTGTGGATCGATAAGAATACTTGTGTTAAAGTTTGTGATTCCCATAGCATGCACGTATGGTGAACCATTATGTAATGAAGTTGGAGCATGGCGTATTTATTGATTGTCATCCTTTGTGTGGAGGTGGGGATCACGAGATGGTTAACTCCTACCAACCCTTCCCCTAGGAGCATGCGCGTAGTACTTTGTTTTGATATATAATAGACTTTTGCAATAAGTATGTGAGTTCTTTATGACTAATGTTGAGTCCATGGATTATACGCACTCTCACCCTTCCACCATTGCTAGCTTCTCTAGAACCGCGCAACTTTCGCCGGTGCATTACACCCACAATATACCTTCCTCAAAACAGCCACCATACCTACCTATTATGGATTTTCGTAGCCATTCCGAGATATATTGCCACGCAATTTTCCACCATTCTGTTTTATCATGACACGATTCATCATTGTCATATTGCTTTGCCTGATCGTAAGATAGCTAGCATGATGTTTACATGGCTTGTCCATTTTTTGATGTCATCTGCTATGCTAGATCATTGCACATCCCGGTACACCGCCAAAGGCATTCATATAGAGTCATATTTTGTTCTAGTATCGAGTTGTAATTTTGAGTTGTAAGTAAATAAAAGTGTGATGATCATCATTATTAGAGCATTGTCCCATGTGAGGTTATCAAAATAAAGGAGGCCAAAGAAGCCCAAATAAAAAAAGAGGCCAAAGAAGCCCACCAAGAAAATGTGATAAAAGAGAGAAGGGGCAATGTTACTATCCTTTTCCCACACTTGTGCTTCAAAGTAGCACCATGATCTTCATGATAGAGAGTCGCCTCTGTTATCACTTCCATATACTAGTGGGACTTTTTTTCATTATAGAACTTGGCTTGTATATTCCAACGATGGGCTTCCTCAAATGCCCTAGGTCTTGATGGGCAAGTAAGTTGGATGCACACCCACTTAGTTTCTTTTTGAGCTTTCATACACTTATAGCTCTAGTGCATCCATTGCATGGCAACCCCTACTCACTCACATTGATATCTATTGATGGGCATCTCCATAGCCCATTGATATGCCTAGTTGATGTGAGACTATCTCCTTCTTTTTGTCTTCTCCGCAACCACCATATTCTTCTATTCCACCTATAGTGCTATGTCCATGGCTCACGCTCATGTATTGCGTGAAAGTTTAAAAAGTTTGAGAATACTGAAGTGTGAAACAATTTCTTGGCTAAAACCGGGGTTATGCATGATTTGAATACTTTGTGTGATGAAGATGGAGCATAGCCAGAGTCTAAGATTTTGTGGGGATAGGTTTCTTTAGCCATAGTATTTTCAGAATACATGATTGCTTTATTAGTATGCTTGAAGTATTATTGTTTTTATGTCAATATTAATCTTTTGTTGTGAATCTTATGGATCTGAACATTCATGCCACAATGAAGAAAATGACATCGATAAATATCTTAGGTAGCATTCCACATAAAAAAATCAGTTTTTATCATTTACCTACTCGAGGAAGAGTAGGAATTAAGCTTGGGGACGCTTGATACATCTCCAACGTATCTAATTTTTTTGATTGTTCCATGCTATTATATTATCTGTTTAGGATGTTTTATATGCATTAATATGCTATTTTATATTATTTTTGGGACTAACCTGTAACACCCTGGATGTATCTTTCCATATTTGGAACTCCAACTCTTGCCATTTTCGGCTATGTGTTATGATATTCCCTCCGTGGTTGGGTTTTTGTCTTCCGTTTTGCATTTTGTTCATGTCATGCATCTCATATCATGTCATCATGTGCATCTCTTTTGCGTACGTGTTCGTCTCATGCATCCGAGCATTTTCCCCGTTGTCCGTTTTGCAATCCGACACTCCCACATGCACCGGCACACCCCTCTTGTCTCTTTTCGTGAGCAGGTGTTAAACGTTCTCAGAATGGACCGAGGTTTTCCAAGTGGCCTTGGTACACCACCGGTAGACCACCTGTCAAGTTTCGTTCCATTTGGAGGTCGTTTGATGCTCCAACGGTTAACCGGGTAATCGCAAAGGTCTTGCATGGGGCCTAGCGTCGCGGCCGGGCCCCTTCTCCTAAGGTGAGCCTGCTGCGGGCTCGTGAGGCTCTGTGCCTCTCGATGGGCCTGCTGGCCTGCCGTGGAGTGCCTCGTGAGGAGCCAACTGCTAGACTGTGACGAGGTGGGCGCGCGGTGCGGCCGCACATTTGAGCCCCCAGGTTGAGCGATCGGTACAAGCGCATACACCATACCCAGCCCCCGCTCGCGAGGCGCTCGAGGGCTGGGTAGCGGCCACGAGTTTCCACAAAGAACGCAAGAGCTAAAAGCAAGAGAGCGGCACGAAATGAGAGAACTCCCCCCATTTTTATAAATGCATGAAAAACAAACTGCTGCAAAAAGTCGGCAAGCAAATACAAAAAGGAGGCAAAAAAGCAGATGAGCGCGTCCGGCGCCTAGCTAGTCTTCACTCTTCAGTCTTCGGTCTCCTCACCAGCGAGGAGCTAAGTGCTTCGACTGGCTGGGCATAGTCATTGGGGATAGTGTCGACGACCAGCGCGGAGCATGGTGCTTCCACTAGGACGTGGGTGGGAGCCCCCGTGAGGCCCCAGGGCGGCACTTAGGAGACTCTAGGGCGTGTACAACCCACTCATTATTACGTGAGAGTGTCACGAGCGGAGACCTTCACAGGTCGGGGCATTGCTTCACATCGCCCGACGAGGACCCCGTCGTGCGCCACTCCTGACCACCGTTGGGGAGACCAGAAACCAGGACAAGACCAAGGGGCAAGGGGATGCTGGCGGCGTCCTCGGCGACCGTAGGCCCCCTGCCGAGGAAAAGGGCTCACCGACGCCTTCCCCGGCAGGGAACCTACCTCCAGGTTGGATCCTGCTCCGCACAGCGTGAGGAAAGCCCCGCCGCCGGGATTCCGCCGCGCTGCTCCCAACGTCCTTTGCAATCCCGAGGGGGGTCCACCGTCCTGAGGGTCCTGGTTCTCGCTGCGTCTTGGTTCACCCGCGATCCATGGTCAGTGTAAGCGTGTCCCTGCGGTGTTAACTATACCCAAAGGCGGCCGCTGTTGGGGACGTCGGTAGGGCTTGGTGGTGGTTCGAAGGAGAGCTTGGCCTCGTGTATGTCCATCACCCAGCCTGGCATGGGGGATCGGCTGGGGCCCTCTCCTAGTGCGTGCCTTGGATCCATCATGACGGGGACGTAGGCTTCCCTGCCGTTCACACCAGGGGTGCCGCTTGGCCGCCTAACGTTCCCGCTCCCTTCTGCCATCCTCTGATCCTGTTGGCCAGGGGCTGGCACTCCAGCGCTGCCCTTGGTGGTGTCGCCTGAAGCAGCCCCGCACCGAGGGGGCATGTTCGGGACGGCGCGGGCTGCTCCATGAGGCTGGTCGTTGTCGAGAGGCTCTCCGTGGACCATGGGAGGGGGCGCGCAGTTGTGTTGGGGATGAGCGCGCGCCCCCACCACCACCTGCAATGTGGGGAGGGTGCAGAACAGCGCCGCTCACATGCATGCCGCATCCAGCAGCTCGGTGACCCGTTCTAGCAAGGCGTCGCAGCCGCTCTCAAGCAGCCTGCACCGCAGGAGCTCTCGGGCCACGATGAGTGTTGCTCGCATGTTTGCTTGTTCCTTGCACGAGTGCGGAGCGGCTGCTGTAGCGTAGTTCGCAGATTGCGTGGCTGCGCGGCTTCGGTGCGGCGCCTGTGGAGAAGGCTGCGCCGCGTGCCCCCCGCGGCCAGTCGCCCCCGGCAGAATGCAGGCCACGAGTAGGGCGGAGTGAAGGTCTTCTTCGCCCGTGGGTGCTGCCGAGGAGGTTTGGACGACCCAGTGCTCGACGTGGGCTCTTGGGGTGTCGGCCATGGCGTCGGTGGAGCGGCGGAGGATTGGTCGATGGAAGAGAAGATCTTACGCACCCCTACCTAGCGCACCAAATGTCGGATTTAGGGATCCGAAAACCCTTGAGAGGTTCGAACTCTGGGATGCGTATGGAGATCTCAACCTGCCCAGCCTGCCTACTCACGATCCTCCTAGCCTAGCGCGTCGAGCTCAGAGGGACACAAAGACACAGAGATTTATACTGGTTTGGGCCATCATTGTGGTGTAATACCCTAATCCAGTGTGGTGTGGTGGACTGCCTCGAGGGGCTATGGATGAACTAGTACAGTGGATGAACAAGCCTCAGGAGGTGAAGTGTTCTTGAGCATTGTGGTGTTCTACTTGTTCTGATTTTGGTTCCCCTCTATGGTGGTGGCTAAGTCCTATATATAGTGGCCTTGGTCCTCTTCCCAAATATGAGCGGGAAGGGATCCCACAACGGCGGGATTTGAAAGGGGACAAGTAGTACAGTCTATCCTCACAAAAGTAGTCTTTGCCTACGAAAAGCCTTTGGTCGTAACGCTCCAGTGGGCTTGGTGATGACCTCCGTCCTGCCATCCTGGCGGTCTTGGTCTTGTTGCACCAGAATGGAAACCTTTGGTTGATTCCTTGGGACTCCGCGCCTGTGTCTTGCCTCTCTTGCACGAAAGAGGAAACCTATGCTCTGTACCCGCCTGGCGCCCGCCTGGCCTTGGTCGTCACGGCTCACGTCAGCTGAGCCTCATGAGATAACTTGCATAGAACTCTCCGCCCCTCAGGATCTCTCCTGAGGAGGCCACCTCCTTCGGGGGTCTTGGCATCGTCCGCCTTGCGAGGTTCTGGCGGTGTTGGTGTTGAAGCTAGGCCGTACCAGGCCGTCGATGATGCCACGTGCTGGGCCGCAGGCAAGCAGGGCTGGATACCCCCGAATCCAGGGCGCTGACAACTTCAAACCTAAGGTGTGGCATAAAAATAGCAAGGCATTGATAAAGGCCGAAAACTTAAAGGGGCTCCTTGGATACCCGACGTGTAATATCTTCGGATTCACTTCGCCGATCCTCAATATCGGAGATGAGAAGATTTGTTGAACCAGTTTTCAAGACCGACGACCGAAGATGAAGAACAGTTCGGATGAACCGAGGAGCGTCCCCAACTTGAAGACCGGTTCACGGGGCTACTAACGGTGTCCTGGACTAGGGGGTACTCACCATGTCGTCTCCCGACCCGTGGGTCGGGCCGAGGACCCACATGGCGGTTCACTGTTGGGCCAGTTCGGACAGCCGATGCATACACGAGGAAGATTCCACAAGACTGGTGAGCAAGACAAGGACTCCTCTCCACCAACGTATTCGACTAGGACTCTTGTTAACCTAGGCCTCTGGTACATTATATAAGCCAGGGCAGGCTAGTCGATAGGGGATTGTGACATTATTCATCATACCCTTAGGTTTTATACCACAACATCTGATCTCGAGGTAGATCAACTCTGTAATCATAGACATCGAATATAATCAAGTAGGAGTAAGGTTTTACCTCTTAGAGAGGGCCCGAACCTGGGTAAACACCGTTTCCCTAGTCTCCTGTTACACATCGATCCTAAGACACATAGCTTGGGACCCCCTACCCGAGATCTGCCGGTTTTGACACCGACACCCAAGGCACCCCAAGGTAATATTAAAGGACAACCAAGAGCCTAAGACTGGGGATGCCCTTGAAGGCATCACTTCTTTCGTCTTCGTCCGTCGGTAAATTTACTTGAGGCAATATTTTTAGTCACCACATGATTTGTGTTTTTCTTGGAGTGTCTTGTATGATGTGAGTCTTTGCTTGTTAGTTTTCTATGATCATCCTTGCTATACTCACCTTTTGAAAGGGACACACATGAATCGTGATTTATTAGAATACTCTTTGTGCTTCACTTATATCTTTTGAGCTAGGCAATTTTGCTCTAGTGCTTCACTTATATCTTTTTAGAGCATGGCAGTGGCTTTATTTTATAGAAATTATTAAACACTTTGATTCACTTATATTATTTGGACAGTCTCTCTAGACAACATGGTAATTTTCTTAGGTTATGAATTTAGTCCTAATATGATACGCATCAAGAGGGATATAATAAAAACTTTCATATAAAGTGCATTGAATACTAAGAGAAGTTTGATTCCTTGCATTTGTTTTGAGATATGAAGATGGTGATATTAGAGTCATGCTAGTGAGTAATTGTGGATTGGTAAGAATACTTGTGTTAAAGTTTGTGATTCCCGTAGCATGCACGTATGGTGAACCGTTATGTAATGAAGTTGGAGCATGGCGTATTTATTGATTGTCATCCTTTGTGTGGAGGTGGGGATCACGCGATGGTTAACTCCTACCAACCCTTCCCCTAGGAGCATGCGCGTAGTACTTTGTTTTGATATATAATAGACTTTTGCAATAAGTATGTGAGTTCTTTATGACTAATATTGAGTCCATGGATTATACGCACCTCACCATTCCACCATTGCTAGCTTCTCTAGTACCGCGCAACTTTCACCGATGCATTACACCCACCATATACCTTCCTCAAAACAACCATACCTACCTATTATGGATTTTCATAGCCATTCCAAGATATATTGCCATGCAATTTTCCACCGTTCTGTTTTATCATGACACGATTCATCATTGTCATATTGCTTTGCATGATCGTAAGATAGCTAGCATGATGTTTACATGGCTTGTCCATTTTTTGATGTCATTTGCTATGCTAGATCATGGCACATCCCGGTACACCGCCAAAGGCATTCATATAGAGTCATATTTTATTCTACTATCGAGTTGTAATTTTGAGTTGTAAGTAAATAAAAGTGTGATGATCATCATTATTAGAGCATTGTCCCATGTGAGGTTATCAAAATAAAGGAGGCCAAAGAAGCCCAAATAAAAAAAGAGGCCAAAGAAGCCCACCAAAAAAATGTGATAAAAGAGAGAAGGGGCAATGTTACTATCCTTTTCCCACACTTGTGCTTCAAAGTAGCACCATGGTCTTCATGATAGAGAGTCTCCTATGTTATCACTTTCATATACTAGTGGGAATTTTTTTCATTATAGAACTTGGCTTATATATTCCAACGATGGGCTTCCTTAAATGCCCTAGGTCTTGATGAGCAAGTAAGTTGGATGCACACCCACTTAGTTTGTTTTTGAGCTTTCATACACTTATAGCTCTAGTGCATCCATTGCATGGAAACCCCTACTCACTCACATTGATATCTATTGATGGGCATCTCCATAGCCCATTGATATGCCTAGTTGATGTGAGACTATCTCCTTCTTTTTGTCTTCTCCACAACCACCATATTCTTCTATTCCACCTATAGTGCTATGTTCATGGCTCACGCTCATGTATTGCGTGAAAGTTGAAAAAGTTTGATATTACTAAAGTGTGAAACAATTTCTTGGCTAAAATCGGGGTTGTGCAGGATTTGAATACTTTGTGGGATGAAGATGGAGCATAGCCAGACTCTAAGATTTTGTGGGGATAGGTTTCTTTAGCCATAGTATTTTCAGAATACATGATTGCTTTATTAGTATGCTTGAAGTATTATAGTTTTTATGTCAATATTAATCTTTTGTTTTGAATCTTATAGATCTGAACATTCATGCCACAATGAAGAAAATGACATGGATAAATATGTTAGGTAGCATTCCACATAAAAAACAGTTTTTATCATTTACCTACTCGAGGAAGAGTAGGAATTAAGCTTGGGGATGCTTGATACGTCTCCAACATATATAATTTTTTTGATTGTTCCATGCTATTATATTATCAGTTTAGGATGTTTTATTTGCATTAATATGCTATTTTATATTATTTTTGAAACTAACCTGTAACACCCCGGATGTATCTTTCCATATTTGGAACTCCAACTCTTGCCATTTTCGGCTATGTGTTATGATATTCCCTCCATGGTTGGGTTTTTGTCTTCTGTTTTGCATTTTGTTCATGTCATGGATCTCATATCATGTCATCATGTGCATCTCTTTAGTGTATGTGTTCGTCTCATGCATCCGAGCATTTTCCCCGTTGTCCGTTTTGCAATCCGACACTCCCACATGCACCGGCGCACCCCTCTTGTCTCTTTTCGTGAGAAGGTGTTAAACGTTCTCAGAATGGACCGAGGTTTTCTATGTGGCCTTGGTACACCACCGGTAGACCACCTGTCAAGTTTCGTTCCATTTGGAGGTCGTTTGATGCTCCAACGGTTAACCGGGTAATCGCAAAGGCCTTTTGAGTGTTGCAGCCCAACACCCTCCAAAACAGCCCAATAACCCATCTAAGTCACTTCCATGCTCTCCGTCGTCAGATCACGATCATGTGGGAGAAAACTACACCCCATTTGGAGTCTCCTAGCTCCCTCTACCTATAAATAAGTGCACCCCGTCCAAATTACGCGTCCCGAAACCCTAGCCCTGCTCCCTCTCCACCGCCGGACGCGTCTGGTCCGCACCGGAGGGCGCTACATGGCCCCGGCCACCGCGCGCCGCCGCCGGCCTGCTAGGCCCGTGCGCCCCCCCGGCTCGCTCCGCCGCCCGGCGCCTCCCGCGCCCGAGCGTTGCCCGCTCCTCCACCCGGCCGCGGGCCACCCGAGCTCGCCTCCATTTCCGGTGAGTCGCCGCCGCCACTCCCATTCGCTGCCCTCGGTTTCCGCCGCCTCCCCCGGCGCCAGGTCCGGTGACGAATCCAGTCAGATCCAGTGGGGCCCGACCACCCCGACCTGCCGGCGCCTTCCCCGTCCACTCCGGCCGCCGTGTCGCCCCGTCTCCGGCGAGATTCCTCTGGCCACCTCGATCCACGTGCAACCCTAGATCTGAGCTGAGGTTGACTCCCCCCCCCCTTGTTTTTCTGTCCCAAAATTCTCACATTAAGTGGCTCCGTTCATCGCATCACAACTCCATGACCGTGGCTCTGTTTCATGCACATGATATGTCAAAATGTTCACCATGAGATGATATTCATATTGTTCCATTGTGGCATGATTGTTTGAGTCCATCTTGATGCCTAAATCATCGTTGCAGAAGTGCTATATGATGTTTACTGTTGTCTGTTAACAGAACTTGATGTTTTGTCATTTTTGTTGCATTTGGTGTGTGCATCTTATGAGCATGAGCTCTACATTCGTTTTGAACTATGCCATGTCTTCTTTATAGAGGTGCTTGCCATGTATTTTTGTGATTTATGTGGTGACTAGAACAAGGATGCAAACTAGGCTTCGTGATGTTGCTGATTTCAGTCCCTGTTTTGCTGTTATTTTGATGCCATGTAAACTTGATACTACAGTGAGATCCATGCTTATTTTGAGATACTTCAGTAAGGATGTTTTGAACAGAAAGTTATGATCTATCCATCCATGGCCCTGTTTGCAATTATGGAGTGACCTAGCATGTCATTTTCTTGATCTACTTTTGCTATAAAATGTTCCTGGCAGAATGTTAACATGATATTCAATTTTGCCATGGATGTTGCTTGTGATCCATACATGCTATGAACTTGCTCTTGCCATGGTTAGCTTCGTTAACATGTCTTCTTGCTGTTGCTATGCTTATATTGTCATGCAATGACTTGTGGTGAGTTAATCGAGCTTGCAAAGATGCCTTGATAATTCTGTTAATGCCATGCTCTATTTTCTGTTTAAGTCGGAATCTGTTAACGAAACATGCTATGGTTACATGCGTTCCATCATATCTTGTAGTCCTTTTTGATCATGGTCATTAAGGGACTTTTGTTCTATGCATTTATTAGTATCATGCCATGCCTTAAGTTTCTATGATATGTTCCTATAGCATGATGTTTGCTTGCCCTAAACTTTGCTTCCTGATGCTGTTTCTGCCATGTTCAGTATTTTCACCATCTGTGAAGCTGTTATCTTTTGCAATTTTGCCATGCTTGTTTGAACCTGTTAATATGTGAATTAGCCGTAGCTCAGTGTTCATCTTTTGTCAAGCATCTCTTGTAGATTACTGCCATGTGCTTTTTTGATATGTTGGGGTGTTGTAGCATAGTTTATTGGTGTATTCTAAGTGCTATCATGCTGTTAATCGCAGAATTGTGTCATTCTTGTTTTGCTTGCCATTTGCAAACCGTGCATCCGTTCCCGGTGATCTTTATATCAATTTCAACCAAAATCATCTCATCTTTCCAGCGGCATACTTGGTTTGCCAAGTTGATGCGTTGTTCATCCTTTTTCCTCCCGGAGCAAGCATACGCATTGCATATCACATCTCGCATAACATGCCATGTATTGCATCATGTTGCTTGTGCATTGCATCGTGATTGATTGTGGTTCCATTGCTTGTGTTCTTTCTTTGGGTAGAGCTGGGAGACGAGTATGTGAACAAGGAACCTGTTGAGTACGCTAATGAGGATCAAGCTTTCGTCAACTCTAAGAACTTTGCAGGCAAGATGACCATACCCTCGATATCACTTCTAACTTTGCTTTGCTAGTTGTTCGCTCTATCGCCATGCTTGGGCTACCTACCACTTGTTTATCATGCCTCCCATATTGCCATGTCAAGCCTCTAACCATCCCTTCCTAGCAAACCGTTGTTTGGCTATGTCACCGCTTTTGCTCAGCCCCTCTTATAGCGTTGCTAGTTGCAGGTGAAGATGTAGCTTGTTCCTTGTTGGAACATGGATATTTTGGGATATCACAATATCTCTTGTTTAATTAATGCATCTATATACTTGGTAAAGGGTGGAAGGCTCGGCCTTATTCCTGGTGTTTTGTTCCACTCTTGCCAGGCTAGTTTCCGTCATACCGGTGTTATGTTCCTTGATTTTGCGTTCCTTACGCGGTTGGGTGATTTATGGGACCCCCTTGACAGTTCGCTTTGAATAAAACTCCTCCAGCAAGGCCCAACCTTGGTTTTACCATTTGACTACCTACCACCTGCACCTTTCCCTTGGGTTTTCACGAGCCCGAGGGTCATCTTTATTTTAGCCCCCCCGGGCCAGTGCTCCTCCGAGCGTTGGTCCGAACCGAGCCGTCTGTCTCATCTGGTGTGCCCTAAGAACGAGATATGTGCAGCTCCTATCGGGATTTGTCGGCACAGTCAGGTGGTCTTGCTGGTCTTGTTTTACCATTGTCGAAATGTCTTGTAAACCGGGATTCCGAGACTGATTGGGTCTTCCCGAGAGAAGGTATATCCTTCGTTGACCATGAGAGCTTGTGATGGGCTAAGTTGGGACACCCCTGCAAGGTATTATCTTTCAAAAGCCGTGCCCGCGGTTATGTGGCAGATGAGAATTTGGTAACGTCCGGTTTTAGAGTACTTGACACTAGACTTCATTAAAATGCATCAACCGCGTGTGTAGCCGTGATGGTCTCTTTTCGGCGGAATCCGGGAAGTGAACACGGTTTGGGTTATGTATGAATGTACGTAGTTTTAGGATCACTTCTTGATCATGTCTAGCTTCTCGACCGATGTGTTGCTTCTCTTCTCGCTCTCACTTGCGTATGTTAGCCACCATATATGCTTAGTGCTCGCTACAACTCCACCACCTTACCCCTTTCCTACCCATGAGCTTAAATAGTCTTGATCTCACGGTTGTGAGATTGTTGAGTCCCCGTGACTCACAGATTCTACCAAAACAGATACAGGTGCCGAGGATACCAGTGCAAGTGGCGCAATCGAGCTCAAGTGGGAGTTTGACGAGGACCTTGGTCGTTACTATGTTTCGTTTCCTGATGATCAGTAGTGGAGCCCAGTTGGGACGATCGGGGATCTAGCATTTGGGGTTATCTTCTTTTCATTTGGATTTGACCATAGTCGGTCTATGAGTGTATTTTGGATGATGTATGAATCTATTTATGTATTGTGTGAAGGGGCGATTGTAAGCCAACTCTCTTTATCCCGTTCTTGTTCATTAGATGGGATTGTGTGAAGATGACCCTTATTGCGACAAAACCTACAATACGGTTATGCCTCTAAGTCGTGCCTCGACACGTGAGAGATATAGCCGCATCGTGGGCGTTACAAGTTGGTAATCAGAGCCATCCCCGACTTAGGAGCCCCCTGCTTGATCGAACCGCTGGTGTTGTTGAGTCTAGAAAAAAAATGTTTTGAGTCTTAGGATTATATATATCAAAGAGTAGGATTCTTTTTACTCCTCAGTCCCTTCGTCGCTCTGGTGAGGTCTCCTGACGTAGATATTTTGACTTTCTTCTCCTCAAATTTCACAAAAAAAATTAGGATCACGCTGGTATCTTGGAATCGTTCCGATGGTTTTGTGATGAGAACATTGTTCTTGGTGCCTCCTAACATTTAGGGGTTGTAGCAGTGTCACGGGGAGTTGAGCTCCGAGGTGTCGTCGTCACAATTTTATCGTTGCAGTTCTGGAATACCTGAGTTTTGCTGACATCGAAAATCTCTTTTATGCAGTTGTTGGTGAGATAACCTCGACGTCACCCAGTACTAGGGAGTTCGGGAGTATTACCATAACTCGTATAACGGATGCTTTTCAAAGGTTGAGGTGCACGATTTCTGAAGGTTTCTTGGTTATGTGCTGATGGATGGATACAGCTGGATGTAGGGATTTTTAGTTTGGGTGAGATATATTGCTTCCCCTGTATCCCCAACACCTGATTGCATAACCAGAAAGTTTCGGGAGTTTATAGGTGGGATTCAAGTAGCTCTAGCTTTTCTTCCTGCATATATTTGGTTTGTGATTAGGTAATCCTTACCACTTATTTCTTCCAGCTGTACCTTGGTTTTTCTTTCATCAATCTCTTATCAAGTGGCTTCTCACCTTAATGGACGTGTGATGTTAGCTTTGGGAATTCATTCGTTCATCCTTGTTCGAATGTTATTGTGAAGACTATATGTTGCAATTTCTATCTGTTGATTCAACTTGTCTATCTGTCTATCAAGATGCTAACGGATGTCACCCTCTTCAGGATGGCTCCGCCAACGCGTTAGAATCCGGAACGCAATGATGGGAGTCAGGCTAACCCTCCACCTCCACCTCCGCCTCCGGAGGCATGGCAAGCTTTGATGGCAGCCACAAACGCCAATGCTCTGATGATGATTCAGCTCATGCAGGAGCGCAACCAAGGCCAAGGCAACCAAGGGAATCAAGGTCAATGGCAGTTCAATCGTCAGCCTCAGTTTCCTACCCTCAACCAGTTCCTTGCAAATCAGCCGAAGTCTTTCAGCTACTGTGCCGAGGCCACAGACGCCGATGATTGGCTCGTGGATATCAACAAGCATTTTGAATGTAGCAATGTCAGGCCTGAGGACTATGTCAAGTTCGCTTCTTTTCAGCTCAAGGACCAAGCAGCTGATTGGTTCCAGCAATACAAAGATTCCAGAGGAGGTAGAGTGATTACTTGGACTGACTTCTGTCGGGACTTTAAAGCTCACCACATTCCTACCAGTGTTGTTGAGAGCAAGCGTGAGGAGTTCCGCAATATCAAGCAAGGCAACATGTCTATGTACAAATACATCAAGCAGTTTCAGAAACTTTCTCGCCTCGCTAAACAAGATGTTCCTGATGAAAAGAGTATGATCTATCAATTCAGAGGTGGCCTTAGAGAGGATCTACAGTTAGCTCTCGTTCTTGTTGAGCCTACTCAGTCTGATCAATTCTACAATATGGCCCTCAAGCAAGAAGGTGCTCAGCTCAAGTGTGAGGCTTCTAAGAAGAGAATCAGGGATGCAGTTCAGTCTTTTTCTTCCTCACAAGTGGCAGCTAAGCAGCAGAAGTTTGGTCAGCCTTACCAGCAGAAGAACTCTGGTGGTCGTGGATCTTCGCACCCACCCAACCCAGGCTATCAGAACAAGTCAAATTCTCAAGCTCCAAGGTTAAATGCTCCTTATCATCGTCCGCTCTTAGAGGTGACTTGCAACAAGTGCCAGCAGAAAGGTCACTACGCGAACAAGTGCTTCAACCAAAGGTGCCTTCCGCCTCCTCCTCCTGTGAGATCTTCAAGCAATGCAGTGGTCAGGAATAATCCCAAGTCTGGAAAGGTGAACATGATGAATGCAGCGCAAGCGGAGGAATCTACTGATGTGATAATGGGTAATCTTCCAGTTAATGATATTCCTGCAAAAGTCTTATTTGATACCGGTGCATCGCATTCTTTCATTTCATATCCTTTTGCATCGAAGCACAATTTTGACATAAAGGAATTACCTAGAGCAATGCAAGTTATTTCTCCGGCAAAGCGTTTGAGATCTACCTTCTTGGTTCCATATGTCGGTATCAAGATGGGCAACTATAAATTTCTTGCTAAACCAATTGTTCTTGGTGACTCTGATATCGATCTAATTCTTGGGATGGACTGGCTTTCTAAGCACAAGGCTCAGCTTGATTGTGCTGCCAGGGTAATTCATTTGACACACTCTTCTGAGGATGTTATCATCTATGCCGCTCGTGACGAAACCATTCGGTTGTTTTCTCTCAATGAGAAGGGTGAGCCAGATGCAATCTCTCAGATTCCGGTAGTTTGTGAGTACCAAGATATCTTTCCAGAAGAGCTTCCAGGTATGCCTCCGCACCAGCCAGTCGAGTTCGTTATCGATCTTGAACCTGGCACTGAACCCGTTTGCAAGCGTCCTTACAAGCTTGGACCTAAGGAGCTGAAGGAATTGAAGAAACAGCTCGATGAACAAGAGCGTCTGGGTTTGATCAGACCGAGTTCATCTCCATGGGATTGTGGAGTTCTTTTTGTCTAGAAGAAGGATGGCATGGACCGACTTTGCGTCGATTACCGTCCATTTAACAAGAAGACAATCAAGAACAAGTATCCACTTCCCAACATCAATGAGCTTTTCGAGCAACTCAAAGGTGCTAAAGTATTCTCCAAGCTTGACCTTCGTATGGGTTATCATCAAATTCGCATTCGTGAACAAGATATTCCCAAGACAGCATTCGGAACAAGCTATGGTTATGAATATACTGTCATGTCTTTCGGCCTTGTCAATGCTCCTCCAACATTCCCTCGAATGATGAACTTCATCTTCAACCCCTACACCAATGAATTCGTTCTGGTGTATCTCGATGATATTTTGGTCTTCTCCAAGAATAAGAAGGATCATGCCAAACATTTGCGATTGGTGCTCGACAAGCTCAGAGAGCATCAATTCTATGTGAAGTTTTCCAAATGTTAGTTCTGGCTTGATGAAGTTCTTTAACTTGGTCACACCATCTCCGCCAAGGGCATTGCTGTTAATCCCGAGAAGGTGTCTGCAATTGTGAATTGGGAACCTCCTCAGAATGTCAAGCAGCTCCACAGTTTCCTTGGTCTTGCAAGCTATTGCCGAAGTTTCATTGATAATTTCCCTTTATGCTTAGTGCTCGCTGCAGCTCCACCACCTTATCCCTTTCCTACCCATGAGCTTAAATAGTCTTGATCTCGCGGGTGTGAGATTGTTGAGTCCCCGTGACTCACAGATTCTACCAAAACAGATGGAGGTGCCGAGGATACCAGTGCAAGTGGCGCAATCGAGCTCAGGTGGGAGTTTGATGAGGACCTTTGTCGTTACTATGTTTCATTTCCTGATGATCAGTAGTGGAGCCCAGTTGGGACGATCGGGGATCTAGCATTTGGGGTTATCTTCTTCTCATTTGGATTTGACCGTAATCGGTCTATGAGTGTATTTTGGATGATGTATGAATCTATTTATGTATTGTGTGCTGTGGCGATTGTAAGCCAACTCTCTTTATCCCGTTCTTGTTCATTACATGGGATTGTGTGAAGATGACCCTTCTTGCGACAAAACCTACAATGCGGTTATGCCTCTAAGTCGTGCCTCGACACATGAGAGATATAGCCGCATCATGGGCGTTACATAATCTATTAACCTAGAGCGAGTGCCAGTTTATGTTTTTTCCTTGTTTTTGAGCATCGAGAAAAGGAATACTAAACGGAGTCCAAACAGAATAAAACTTCGCGATGATATTTCTTGGACCAGAAGACACCCAGGGGACTTGGAGTGCAAGTCAGAAGAGCCACGAGGCAGCGGCAAGGGTGGATGGGGCGCCCCTACCTTGTGGGCCCCTCGGTGACTTCCTGACCTAGATCTTCCTCCTGTATATTCACATATATTCCAAAACCATTAGAAGCATCCACGAAAAAACTTTTCCACCGCCGCAACCTTCTGTTCCTATGAGATCCCATATTGGGGCCTTTTACGGCATCCTGCCGAAGGGGGATTCGATCACGGAGGGCATCTACATCAACTCTATTGCCCTTCTGATGAAGCGTGAGTAGTTTACCTTAGACCTACGTGTCCATAGCTAATAGCTAGATGTCTTCTTCTCTCTCTTTGATTCTCAATACCATGTTCTCCTCGATGTTCTTGGACATCTATCCGACGTAATACTCTTTTGCGTTGTGTTTGTTGAGATCTCATGAATTGGGGATTTATGATCAGCTTATCTATGAATATTATTTGAAGCTTCTGTGAATTCTTATATGCATGATTTGATATCCTTTTATTTCTCTTCGAATTATCAGTTCAGTTTGGCCAACTAGATTGGTTTTTCTTGCAATGGGAGAGGTGCTTAGCTTTGGTTTCAATCTTGCGTGATTTCACCCAGTGACAAAGTAGGGGTAGTGAGACACGTATTGCATTGTTTCCATCAAGGATAAAAAGACAGGGTTTTAATCATATTGCTTGAGTTAATTCCTCTACATCATGTCATCTTACTTAAGGCATTACTCCATTCTTTATGAACTTAATACTTCGGATGCATGCTGGATAGCAGTAGATGTGTGGAGTAATAGTAGTAGATGCAGGCAGGAGTCGGTCTACCTGACACGGATGTGATGCCTATATTTCATAATCATTGCCTCGGATATTGTCATAACTTTGCGCTTTTGTATCAATAGCTCGACAGTAATTTGTTCACCCACCGTATTATTTGCCTTCATGAGAGAAGCCTCTAGTGAAACCTATGGCCCCTGGGTCTATTTTCCATCATATTAGTTTCTGATCTACTATTTTGCAATATTTTATTTTCAGATCTACCCAAAAACCCAAAATTGTTTATCTTTTGTTTAGTTCTATCTATCTCTATCAGATCTCACATTTGCAAGTGATTGTGAAGCGATTGACAACCCCTTTATCACATTGGGTGCAAGTGTTTGATTGTTTGTGTAGATACATCTATTGAGGACTTGCGCGTTTCTCCTACTGGATTGATAACTTGGTTCTTAACTAAGGGAAATACTTATCTCTACATTGCTGCATCACCCTTTCCTTCAAGGGAAAATCCAATACAAACTCAAGAAGTAGCATAGGGCTGTGCGATATGATGGCTTGTTACTGTTGGAAAGATGGGGTCTTGTGACATGACTACTCACTATAGTCATTATTGTTGTGGCGCTACGACTGGGGTGATGCCCCTCATCTGTTCCCCACTCTAATCTGGTGCATGACACGTCGACATGGATGTTGGCACTGTAAGTGCATCTAGTGCCACCCCTACTTGGTTTTGGAGTATCCATGACAAACTTGGTTGAGGGACTAATGTGTTTGTGAGAATTGCAGGATAACACAGGTAGTGTCCCTCATTGGTTCGATTTGCCTACCAGAGATGACCCCTAAAAATGTGTGAAGACATTGAATGGTTCGTGAAGACATTCACGACGAAGATTATGACACATGAAGCTCTTCACTTGAAGACTACGGAGTGCAAAGACATAGTTGTGTCGTAGTTTCCTTTTATTCTTATTGAGTCATAGGAACCACCGTATTGTTAAGTGGGGTCCAAGTGAACAAAGTTAGAGTGGCTGATGTGATGCTCAACCAAATCCTATGTCTTCGAGTCAAGAAAATGAGAGCAAATTTTATCCAAAGCTGGATGAGTCAGCTTTGCTTGTAGCCCAAGTCAAGTTGCCGCGTGCATTTGAAATCTGACCATTGGACACGTGTCAGTTCCTTAGTAACCCAGGGTCATTTCAGACATATCAGGTTGGGTTGCCTCCTGGGTATAAATAGCCCACCCCCAACACCATAAATTGTTGGCTGCTCAGAGTTAGTGCACGGCTTTTGTCGTCTGATAGCAACCCACCTCTGAAGCATTTGAGAGAGAGATCCTTACAAGGACAAAGCCCAAAACACCCAGAGCCAAAGACTGTTAGGCATCATTGATGTCTTTCTGTCTGAGAGATCTGAAGACTTGTTACACTTGAGGATTGTGAATCCTCCATCCGGTTAGGCACCTCGTTTTGAGCATCCAAGAGTCATTGCGGATTGTCGGTGAACAAAGCTTGTGAAGGTTTGGAAGTCTACCTCAAAGTCTTACCAGAGTGATTGGGCGAGGACTGGATGTCCTTAGCTCAAGGGGAATAAGGTGAATACACGGTCTTCTGAGTTGAATCTCAGCCTCCCTAACCAGACATACAGTTGTCACAACAACTGGAACTGGTCTACCAAATCCTTGTCTTCGTTAAGCTACTGGTTCTATCCTCTACTCTCCTTACTTTACAGTTGTCGTCGTGAAGTCATTTCTTGCCTATCTGACCTATTTAACTTCACTCCTTGAAGACTAATATATGTTTAGCTTCATACTATCTTCCTTTCTGGTCCTGTCCACCTAGTTGCAGTTAGTCTTCATGCTTTCATTGGATTGTATGTTTGACTAATGCTTGCCTAGTGTAGTTTTCATTCCGCTGCTTACTATATAAGCTGAGTTCACCTGTTTGTCCTCAAAGCCTCTGTGTTTTGAACACTTTCATAAAAATCTCCTATTCACCCCCCTCTAGTTTATAACTAGCACTTTCAATTGGTATTAGAGCAAGGTACTCCCTTGTTCTGTGTGATTCAGTTTAACCACCTTAAGTTTTAGCTATGTCGACTGCAGGGATAATCAAGGTCTCCGCTGTGTGCCCTGTCTTTGACGGCACTGACTACCCCTACTGGAAGAACAAGATGCGCATGCATCTTGAAGCCATTGATGTTGATCTCTGGTATGTCGTCAAGACTGGCATTCCCAAAGTCGGTGAAGGCGTCACCGCTGCTGATGTCAAGAGATTTGCTCAATTGGACTCAACCGCCAGGAACATCATCTATGATCATCTGACCATAGGGTAGTATGGCCGTGTGAGTGCTCTGGAAACTGCAAAGCTGGTCTGGGACTGGTTGTCCAAGGTCAATGAAGGCGTCACAACTCAGAGAGACTCAAGATCGATGTTCGCAATATCTTCAACCACTTCAAGAGAAATGACAATGAAAATGTCCAGCTCACGTTCGATCGCTTGACTGATATCACCAATGAGCTGGTGCTCTTGGTGCCACTGAGATCACCAAGCATGAGATCATGAAGAAGCTTCTGATATCACTTGACAACTCGTTCGACACCTTAGCTCTGATGATTCAAGAACGTCCTGACTTCAAAGATCTCGATCCGTCTGACATACTCGAGAGGCTCAACACACATGAGTTCCAGCTATCTGAGAAGCATGATATCTATGGTCCCAACTATGGCCGAACTATTGCTCTAAAGGCAAAGGCTGTTTCCTCATCTGAAGAAGAATCTGACGGTAGCTCTGGTGATCCTGAAGAGCTTGGGAAAGAACTTGCAATGCTTGAGGAAGTTTCAGAAGTTCTCAAAGAAGAATTGGTTCAGCAAGTCTTCAAGATCTAGCTCCAAGAACGATGAGGCTTCATCACGTTACTACAAGAAGAGGATTTGCCACAAATGCAAGAAGACTAGCCACTAAATCTCTTAGTGTCCTAGGTGGGATAAGCAATCAAAGAAGAAGAAGAAGAGCAAGGAATATGATTTTGATGACAAGAAGAAGAAGAAATCTTCAAAATCTTCTTCAACGTCTTCGTCAAAGTCTTCAGCTCACAAGAAGACCTCATCAAGCAAGGCTCGTGCATTTATTGGCAAGGAAATGGATTCAGAGGAGGAGTCTGCCTCTAAGGAGGCAGAGGTGGAGTCTCAGGAGGAGTATGATTCAGGCATGGCAAGCCTGGCTCTGGCATCAGCGTTCGTCACCAAGTCTATCTTCGGCACTGAAGACAATGGTTGCAGCGTTGAAGCCAAAGCTGATGATGATGATGATGATGATGATGACTCTGCTTCTACTTACTGCTTCATGGCACGTGGTGCCAAGGTAACTTCACACGGTGCCTACTTCCAAAACTCTAGTGAAGATGACTCTGAATGTGAATCCAAACCTAGCTATAAGGCACTTGCTAAAATTGCAACTGAGCAACAAACTGCTATGGAACATATTGAAAAGCTGCTAGACAAAAGCGATGACCTGTTGTACGCGGAAATGAATCGAACTCAGTCGTTAATCGAAGACATTAAAAGTCTTCGCGTTAAGTACGAAGATCTTGAAAGTCGTCATGAAACTCTCTCAGCCTCTCATGAGAAGCTTTCCTATGATTATCTTCAAAGAAAGCAGGATCTAGAGAAACTGAGAGCGTCACATGAAGATCTTAAGAAGGAGAACGATTCACTACTCGCCCAACAGATCAGTACCGCTCAGGTAGAATTTGTTCCAGCATGCTTGAAGTGTCTTGAGGGCAACAATGTTGTTTCTGTTGCTGAATGTTCTACTACTTCTGATGCTGCAATATCTTCAACTGCTGATGTGGTAACTAACCCCTCTAGTGAGGATGTCACCTATTGATGATGAGAATGCTAGGTTGAAGACAATGCTTGATACTGGCATGTACAAAAGCCTCAAAGGGCATCAAACTTTGTGCGATGTCCTCAAGAAACAGATTCTGAACGAAACCCTAGAAAAGAGGGTGTTGAGTTCGAGAAGAAAATGAACATTGATGGTTCATATAGGATGCTTGAGCAGTACCGCAAAACCACCTGGGTTGCTGCTAAGGATCCTTCAGTGGACCCATCCACTTTATCTAGCTTCACTTGTGCTAACCCAATTGTCATTGATGAATCCTTTTTTTGCAATTGGAACACTGTGGTTCCATTACTCAACCAGGCGCAGCTAAATTCCTCGCCAGCAGCACACTTACATCATTTGGCACTACCTCCAATCACAGTCGGTGGGGCTCTTGGCCATTACTACCCAACGCAACAAGAGCATGGGCAATTTTGTTACAGTCTCGAGGAGCAAATGAGAAGGTAACTATGCTAAAGTTCAGACGAATAAGCTGACGAATATCTCTGAAGAGAACACCTTCCGGGGCCCGATCATATACAGAACCCTGTATCGCGGGAAGGAGAGTTTGACAGTCCTATTCCACCAGTATGTTGGAGATCCCCCATTCTACAGCAGCCGACAGTGCGTGGATGCAGGCTTCAGCTTCAGTCTGGATGGCACTAACTGCATGTCAAATCTTCCCAGCACCTGCCCCAATTGCATCTCCAGTGTTGTCGCGAATGACAAACCCCCATCCTCTAGACCCTCCAGTGTTGTGAAACGCCCCATCCACATTGAGTTTTAGTTGATCCCCGTCAGGCCTAGTCCATCTACCTGTCGGTTCAGCAGCCTGCACCTTTGCTGGTTTCGCTTTGATCTGCAGGTGTTCCAATGCCCAAGACCGCGCCTGAGAAGCCGTGTTCTGCTCTAGGCAAACATTTTCCCCTTTATTCAGTTTATTTCTTTGAGTCCACCGTCTCCAAAGCATGCAAGCAACTAGCACTTGCTCCTGCTCATTAAGTGTGATCACTTGTTGCACCACTTCCCTGGCATTGGCACAAGCACATAGCCGAAGCTGAAACTCTTCCAACTTCATTTCTCTCCAGAGTTTCTTCACCTCCTTACACCTTATGAATAAATGACATCCATCTTCATTCAGTATTCCGCAACACACGCAGAGACTGTCGCATTTGATCCCCTTCCGGGTGATGTTCATTTTGACTGGCAGGCTGTTGTGAGCCAAACGCCATAGGAACGGTTGCACCTTGGGTGGGCAGGATATTTCCCAAAGCTTTTTCCATTCAATCTCCGGCTGTACTAGATTAATAGACGTTGGAACAACTGCATCATGTCATGCTTTTATAAAGACCTAGTATGCTGATTTGATGGAGAACTGCCCTTTTCCCATCATAGTGTCAGGCGTAGTAATCCTCAAAATCCTCTCTTATATGCATGGCTAGTATGATGTTAGCATCCTCAGGCCAAAAGATATCCCAGACTAGTTGCTCATCCCACACCATGGATGTAGGATCAATGAGCTCCGCCACCTTAGTAAGCACACAATTGCCATGAAGAGTGCAAGGTCGTCGTGTTCCATCTTTGGCCAGCCACGGATCAGACCAAATGTTTATGTTGGCTCCATCCCCAACTCTCCATCTAACACCTTCCTTCAGCAGTTGTACTCCTTTCAGGATACTTCACCAAGTGTAAGAGATCCCCGCCTTCGGTTGAGCATCCAAAATTGATGTCTCAGGGAAATACTTGGCCTTGAGGACCCGAGCACACAGCAAGTCAGGGACTGTGAGCATACGCCAAGCCTGTTTAGCAAGCATGGCTAGGTTGAACCCATGAAAATCTCTGAACCCCATTCCCCCTTTACTTTTTGGTCGCGTCAGTAGCTCCCACTTAGCCAGTGCACTTTCTTCATGTCATCCTGCTGAGCCCACCAGTATGTGGAGACTCTAAACTATTTAAAAATCAGAATAGTGAAGTGTTTGCCAGGTACATTGGTACTAACTGTAGGAACGGTTCACCCCAGAAGAAGATCTTGGTACCCGAAAGTTGTCTTGAGAAGCTTCCCGTGAATGTCATCATGACACCACCTGGGAACAAGACAAACCTCCGACTAAAGGTGTCATGTGGTCCAAAGGCTTCATACAGACAGAGGACCACTCATGGTCACCCTAACGCCAATGATTTGCGGGAGAATCACTATGAGACTCATGAATATGAGTGTGTTTCCTCTAACCGATATGTTCACAAAAATAAGAACTTTTCTGCATATTCTTATGAGTATTATTCTCCTCCTACGAAGCTATTTGCTAGGGCTCCCAAGCCAAAGTTCTCAGATGCTGCACTTAGACTCATTGCTTTTAAGCCACCCCTGAAGATGTGGGTGGTTAAGAAGAATTGACTTCTCTTGCAGGGAAAGGTCACCAGACGGAAAGAAAAATCTTCTAACGACAATGCTGGAGACCTAAAACATCTTGTGGGACGCAAGATAAAATTCTCCAATGGTCTTATCATGTATTTCGTCCCAGGGTTCCTTGACGAGCATCCTATCATGCCTAAACAGAATTTAAACTTTGATAATATACTTGTTTGCTACATGTTTCTGCTTCACAATACTGTTGGTGAATCCTATCCCGCTAACTGCACTATAGGGTACAACTCCGAAAGCCACTGAATAGATTCTAGACAGCGGCTGCACCAACCACATGATTGGTGATCGAAGTCTTCTTATGGATTCAACCCTACATCCATCTAGTAAGAGCCACATCACATTCGGTGACACTGGTAAAAGCAAGGTATTGGGTCTTGGTAGAGTTGCTGTCTCAAAGGATCAGCACATGGATAAAGTGATGCTTGTTGAATCCCTAGGTTACAACTTAATGTCTGTGTCAATGCTCTATGATCTGAACATGATTGTGATATATGGAAAATATCGTTGTCTTGTGTTAATGGAATCTGACACATCTCTAGTCTTCGAAGGCTATCGAAGAGGTGATCTGTATATGGTAGATTTCTCAGCAGGACCACAACTTGTCATTTGTCTTCTAGCAAAGGCTTCAGAATGCTGGCTATGGCATCGACGGCTAGGACATGCCGGCATGAGGAACATGTACACTCTGGCGAAGAATAAGCACATCATTGGCATCGAGGGCGTCAAGTTCAAGAAGGATCATCTATGTGGTTCCTGTGAAGCTGGAAAGATGACGAGAGCCAAGCATCCCTCGAAGACAATCATGACTACCTCACGCCCCTTCGAGTTGCTTCACATGGATCTATTTTGCCCTGCTCACTACTCTACTCTTACTACTACTGCACATCTCTATGGCTTCGTTATTGTTGGTGATTACTCAAGATACACCTGGGTGCACATAATTCTCTATAAGACTGAAGTGCAGGATGTCTTCAGACGCTTCACAAACCGGGCCATGAGGAATTATGGCGTCAAGATCAAGCACATCTGGAGTGACAATGGCACTGAGTTCAAGAACATCGGCCTCAACATTTATCTTGATACTTTGGGCATCACACATGAGTTCTCTACTCCATACACACCTCAGCAAAATGGCATCATAGAGCGCAAGAACACAGCACTCATTAAGATGGCACGAACGATGCTCGATGAGTACAAGACTCAAAGAAAATATTGGCCTGAAGGTATTGATACTGCATGCCACATCATCAACAGAGTATATCTTCACATGTTCTTCAAGAAGACATGTTATGAAATTTTGACTGGTAAGAAGCCAAATGTCAGTTACTTCAAAGTCTTTGGTGCTAGGTGCTGGATCAAAGATCCGCATCACACGTCTAAATTCGCACCGAAAGCAAATGAAGATTTTATGCTTGGTTACGGGAAGGACTCGCACACCTACAGAGTCTTCAACCTCTTTCACTACAAAGTGGTTGAAACTGCAGATGTGCGGTTCCATGAGACTAATGGCTCGCAAGAGAGCACCTACCAAATGTGCTAGATGAAGCTACACCAGGTGAAGCTATCAAGTTGTTGGGTATGGGAGAAATCATACCCACAGAGGAACATGCTAAGGATGAGATTATCATTTCTGCAGCTAATCAACCAGAAGATAATGCTTAGTCCGAAGCAAATGCTGAAGATGAAGACAAAAATCAATCAGATCAGAATCTTCGTCCAGCTCATCCTCAGGTTGCAAATGAAGTCCAGATTGAGAAGATCATCAATAACATCAACGCTCCTGGCCCTCTCACTTGATCAAGAGCTACTCAACTAGAAAACTTCTGTGGACACTTTGCCTTTGTTTCTATATCTGAACTCAAGAAAGTCAAAGAAGCCTTCATGGAACCTGAATGGATTCAAGCTATGCATGAAGAGCTTCAACGGTTTGAGCTGAATAATGTTTGCGATCTTGTCAAACGTCCCGATCCTCGCAAGCACAATGTCATTGGCACAAAATGGATCTATCTCAACAAGCAAGATGAACTTGGACAAGTTGTCAGAAACAAACCTTGCCTCGTTGCTCAAGGTTACATGCAAGTGGAAGGAATAGACTTCGATGAAACCTTTGCTCCCGTGGCTTGGCTCAAAGCCATTCGCATACTGCTGGCTTATGCAAACCATCACAACATTCTTCTATACCAAATGGATGTGAAGACTGCCTTTCTCAACGGTAAAATCGAGGAAGAAGTGTATGTTGCTCAACTACCTGGTTTTGAAGAACCTAAGCATCCTAATATGGTATACAAGCTCAACAAGGCACAGTATGTCCTCAAACAAGCACCTCACACTTAGTATGACACACTAAAGGAATTCCTAAAAAGCAAAGGCTTCAAACCTGGTTCACTAGATCCCACTCTCTTCACAAAGACATATGATGGTGAACTATTTGTGTGTCAAATATACATGGATGACATTATCTTCGGATGCACTGATAAGAGATATAGTGACGAGTTCGATTACATGATGCAAGAGCAATATTAGATGTCCATGATGGGGGAGTTGAAATTCTTCATTGGTCCTCAAATCTGTCAACAGCGCAATGGCATCTTCATATCGCAAGAAAAGTACCTCAAAGATTGCCTGAAAAAGTTTGGAATGCAAGACTGTAAGGGGTACACGAAGCAAATGCCAACCAAAAGTCATCTCGGCCCCGACGACAATGGTAAAGAGTTCGATCAAAAGGTATACTGCTCCATGATTGGTTCTTTGCTTTATTTATGTGCATCTAGGCTTGAGATTATGCTTAGAGTTTACATGTGTGCCCGATTCCAAGCGGCACCAAAGGAATCACATCACCTTGCGGTGAAGCGAATACTTAGATATTTGGCTCGCACCCCAACACTAGGATTTTGGTATCGAAAGGGCTCAAATTTGATCTGGTTGGATATTTTGATGCTGATTATGCTGGTGACAAGGTTGATCGCAGGTCCACTTCAGGAACATGTCACTTTCTTGGACGATCTCTTGTCTGTTGGTCTTCATAGAAGCAGAACTGTGTATCACTCTCCACTGCTGAATCTGAATACATTGCTGCTGGATCATGCTGTGCTCTACAACATTCACTTATAGCTATGCCTTCATGTTGCTATTTTTTCTGATATATATATATATATATGCATATGTGTTCTGTCCTCTACAACATTCACTTATAGCTATGTCTTCATGTTGCTATTTTTCTGACCTAAGTGAATGTGATCGGACCCTAATCCCTTCTATGCTACTCCCTCAAATTCTTTCTGTCTAAGTCATGTGCATATGCGTTTTCAATGAAGATACAATTTCAAACTGTTTTTAATGTCTTATCATTTGCCTCAAAACCAGAGAAGCTGGAACGATCACCCGACAATCCAGGCATGCGTGTGAACATAGATCAACTCTCGATAAGTTGCATGCACGCCATGTGTCCTTTAGATGTGAACCGCCAGGGGCACCTACGTAATTGCGCTGCGCCTCCCTCCTCCTTCCTATAAATACACACCCCTCACGGTCAATATCTTTTCTTCCACCTCGACACCTCGCTCAAACCCTAGCACCACCGCTAGCTCGCGTCGACGCTGGAGACAAAGCGCTTAACTACCACGGCTTCTTGACGCTGTCCTCACACCGGCCGCGGACCTCTTCCTCTTTGCTGCCGATGTAGGTGTCTTCTGATGCCAAGTTAGGGCGCGGGAGTTTGGACTTCTCGGCCTCCCTTCTACATCGTCTAGAAGTTCATCTGTGGTAATTAAAACTCACTTTTTACAGTCTTTTCGATCTGTCAAATCCATCCACTTCAACCAAAACTGGTTTATACACTTCCAAATTTGGATCTGTCTCTTTCTGAATCTCATATATTGCAAAGTATGTTCACTTATGCGTCAAAACTAGTTAGATTCCTCACTTGTACCTATTCGTGGATTCGTACAAATCTGGAACCAACTTGCTTCAATAAGTGAATGTCTTCGCACTGTGAGGTCAATGTCTTCTAAACTGATTTATCTTCACAATCTTCTGAGAATACATATGACCTCTTCCCCTTCCCTTGCATCTCTAATGTTGTCACGAGTACGTGTCTGTGGGAGAATCCCTTGGTTCTCATAGTCTGCATTCATTTATAGTATTCTTAAAGTGTCACATCGAATCTCCTGAAGCTAGTTCTTGTCTGACCATCAAACGGAAGCCTTTCATTGTATTGAAGCCAATCAGTCTGAACATTATGGTGTCAGAGAAGTCTGCATGAAAAGAAGACAAGCAATGCCGTGGCAACACTGCACTGGATATTCCTGAAGATCTTTATGAACTTTACAAGTCTGAGAATGCCATCAAGAAGAGAGCTACACCCAGCGCAAGAACTGGATCCAGTGGATCCGAAGATATTGGGCAGAGCAGTGGTTCAAGTACAGGTTTGTAACACCTGAATATGCTGAGAAGAATGCCATCAAGCGCCCGTGGGGTGATTGTCTGTACCGCAACTTGGTACCGAATACTAACGCTGGAGCTATTGAACAGGAGTTCTATACTTGTATGGTCAGAGGACCATAGCCTAAGAATGCCGACCCATCATCTCTCCTATGGTGTCATGAAGACAATTTCTTCAAGCGCAACTTTTAATTTGCAAAAGATTCAGCGGTTAAGAACCAGAAGGAGTTCGACCTCAACATCAACCCTGGCCCCTCTGCTCCAAGGTCAGATGGAACTCGTGAAGCCAATGAGAAGAGGATTGTCCCCTTCGCCAACTTCAACGGGCTTCTGTCTCATATTGTTGCAGAGAGCTGTTATGGAGCAATCTGCCGAAGAAGCAGATTCTGTTGATGCTCCATCACCACCAAAGTAGAAGAAGAAGGAAAAAGCTTCAAAGTCATCTTCCTCTGCAACTCCAAAAGCTTCAACCAAGAAGCCACTTAAAACTGCACCTCCCGAATCTAGTGTGCAGTCTGAAGATTTGTCTCGTGTGTCCAAGAGGACCAAGAATCCATTGCCCAAGAAGGTTGCTGGGCAACCCCTCACTCCTGCTGCCGCTCTATGCAACGAGCAAGACACCATTGATCTGCCAAGCAATGAAGATCTTGGTGATGAAGCTCTATTCTGATCAAGAGCAAGCATGAGGCGGAGATCTTCAGTGATCTGGCCCTCTTTGATGTTGACATCTTGAATAACTTCATTGATGAGTGGTTCGACGACCAAAACATCAGCATTGATAGTTTGCAGCTGCCAATGGGCATTAACATCACATTCCATGGAGCCATTACTAATGAGTTGGCCCTAGCCCAGAGAAACGTCGAGCTTAAAAACAAGATTGATTATGACAAGGCACATTTCAAGAAGAACATGCACAAGCCACTACAAAAAAAGACACATCCGTGACATTTTGGGTCGAACAATTTTTTTCTATCATACATATGACACTTCTATGACCATAATTGTGACAAAACCTGGTATCATCATAGATGTGGTGGCCCTACTTCTATGACAAAAAATCATGACATAAAATGGGCTTCTTGTCCTGGGCAGGCTAGAGACGCAGCTACATGACATTCTTTGGGCCATCCATAATGTAAAAAACCATGGTAGAAGCGAGGGCGAGGAAAATATTGGGGAGTGAGTGGTCGGGGGCCGAGCGATGCGCATTTATCTCGTACACGTATGTGCGTGGGTGCGAGGCGTTGGGCTCTAACTAAACCCGAGCGCGGCATCGCCTAACTGAACCTGAGCGATTGCACTACAGGCTATGCATTGCTGAAACCAAGGGATCGAGCGATTCCTTCGCTACTGCTGCTAACTGAAGCCGATAGATGCTGCCTCTCGATGAATAGTGATCGTTGTTGGGGGGGTTTGGATGAACAGTTCCCTGTGGGGGTTGGATGAATGGGACCCCGTGGTGTTGCCCTAGATGAACAGGACCCCAATCGATCGAGCCGGTTGGACATGTATGAACAGGACCCCGTGGAGGGCTTGATGATTAGGACTCCGTGGAGGGAAGGTTGAACAGTAGCCGGTGGAGGGCTGGTTGAACAGTAGCCGGTGGAGGGCTGGTTGAACAGTAGCCGGTGGAGGGCTGGATGAAAAGTAGCCTATGGAGGGGTGGTTGAACAGGACCTCGTGGAGAGGGCTAGTTGAACAGTAGCCAGTGGAGGAGCGCGCGGTGGAGGCTAGATGAACAGGAGGCCATGGATGAATAGTCGCAGGTGGAGGCTGGAGGAGGTCGACGGTGGATGAATAGTAGCCCGTGGAGGCTGGAGTAGGTCGATGGTGGAGATGAACAGTATCTCGTGGAGTCCCGTTTTGCGGTACGCCAAACCCCTCCTGGTGAACAGGACCCCAGTTTCGACTATAGCGCTCCAACACAAGTCTTTTTCCTCCGTTTAGCAGTACGCCACACCCCTCCCGATCAACAGGACCCCGTTTCAACCGTAGAAGGTTCAACAGAAGTCTGTTTCCTCCGTTTTGCGGTATGCCAGACCCCTCCCGATGAACATGATCCTGTTTCAACCGTGGCCGGTCGAACACAAAGGCCATTTCCTCCGTTCTGCGGTACGCCAAGCCTCGTTTCCATCGGCTGTTCCGTCCAAGCCCTCCCGATGAGCATGACGACACATTTCGTTCCGACCCAGCCAGTTGGATCCCCGTGAACACGACCACGACGCAGTTTCTCCGTTCCGACCCAGCCATGCACACAGGCCCTGGCTATACATATGCGCGAGTAGGCGTTCGAGACCCCGCTTGTATATACGTATGTGGCTGTATTTACTTTCTTGCACCCTAGCCGATGTACGTACGTCTACATGCTACGTGTGCGCCTCTACTACGACACGTGTGCGCCTCTACGTCGACCAGTTTGTACGTACATGTTCGAGACCAGAATGGCAATGCTACGTACTCTTCGACCAGGTGGGTTCTGACTGTCAGGCACTTCCTTGCATGTGAAGATGTAGCTGGTGGGTCCCAGCAATCAGGGGGCGAATCATTTTTTTGCCCGTAATATGGACGCACTTCCTTGCGTGCGAAGATGTAGCTGGTAGGTTCCAACAGTCAAGGGGAAATGTTTTTTCCTGAAATATGGTGGCCCGTCCGGTGGGTCCCAACTGTCAGGTGGAGGAATCATTATTTTCCGCATAATAAGGAGGCACTTCCTTGCTACAGCCATGGACCCAGCTGTCAGCCTGTCCACACACAGTACTCTTCCGATGGAAGTCAGTCGTTGACCACATTGACCACGCCGCGCCGAGAGCACCAAGGCGGTGGACGACGGCGAGGCCTAGGAAGGGGACGACGCGGAGCCGGGGAAGACGCGACAGTGGATTCCCACACGGAGAGGAGTACGAGGGTTCACTAGTTCGGCTGTGGTGTGAGGCTGCCGTTGCCGCAGAATAACAGGGGGTGTGAGTGAGTAGAGGGATGGTCTGGCTAGCGGTGGGAGTAGTACGGGTGGTGATGCCTCCACGGCATCACATCCGGCCATGGGACCCAGGAGCACGCGACACAACCGGCGCTGGTTTGGGCGGCTAGAGAAAGAAGACCAGAGGTTGAAGAAGCACTACGGCCCTTGGATGAACATCGTAAGGTAACTGGAGCTAGAAACGTTCATATTGACTAAGCTGACAAAGCCCTCCGTCCCCTCAACTTAGTAGGCCCACAAGTCAGCCTCCCACTATGTTGGGTTCATTTTTTAGTGCGTAATAAGGAGGCACTTCTTTGCATGCGAAGATATAGCTGGTGGGTACGACCTGTCAGCGGGGGGAATGTTTTTTGCGAAATACAGAGGCCCTTCTGGTGGGTCCTAGATGTCAGGTGGCAGAATCATTATTTTGCCTATAATAAGGAGGCATTTCCTTGTGTGCGGCCGTGGACCCAGCTGTCAGCCTCTCCGCGTACAGTCCACGCCCGATAGATGTCGTTCTTTGACCACGTTGACCAGGCCGCGTCGAGAGCACCATGGCGGTGGACGACGGCGAGGCCTAGGAAGGGAACGACACGGAGCCGGGGAAGACTCGATAGTGGTTGCCCATGCGGCGGCGAGTACGAGGGTTTACTGGTCTGGCTGCCGTTGCCGGAAAATAACAAGAGGTGTTGGTGAGTAGAGGAATGGCATGGCGAGCAATGGAGTAGGGTGCGGCGATGCGGCCTGTGCGGCAGCATAGCCGGCCTTGGGAGGCAGGAGCAGGCAGTCCCACCGGCACTGGTTTGGGCGGCTGGAGCAAGAAGATTAGATATTGAAGAAGCAGCACGGCCGTTGGATTAACATCCAACAGTCAATGCTGCTAGAATCGTTTGTGGACTAAGTTGATAAAGCATTGCGTACACGTCAACCTAGTCGACCCACAAGTCAGCCTCCAAATCTGTCCCAAACAGCATACGACCCAAAATTTCTAGCCAGATTCAAAATAATTTTAAAACTAAATATACCTTAATTTAAATTCAATGAAATTTTACCCACACAAAAACAATGAAATTTAAAATATCAAAATCTGAAAGAAAAAAGTATTTTGGAACTAATTGCCTGTTTGTTGTATTTTGTCATTTTATAGCCCATTTATTATTACTTATAGCCCATTTCTTATTACTTATAGCCCATTTTCTGGGAAAAATGCTTCCCTCCTCGTCTTGAAAGATTTCCGGCCCAACAGGGCATAGAAAAGCAAGTAGGCCTACGTTGGTTATTCTGCAAAAAACAAAATAGCTGGCTGGACATTTTCAGAAAGGAAAAAAATAAACCGGGCTGGTCATGTGCTAAACATATGAAATATAAGCTTGGGCTAGATGGGCCACAGCTCCCGCACAACCCAGTTGATACCCTTCTTCGTCCCGAAAAAACAAAATTATTGCGCGCTACTGGGTCCCTACTGTCATCCTCACCATGTACAGTCATCCCCTTATTCCTCTCGGTTGTTGACCATGTTGATAAAACCGGAGGGCGGCGCCGCGGTAAGCGAACCAAGGAGGAGGACGATGGTGAGGCCTCGGACGGGAACAAACAGGAGTCGAGGAAGATGCACAGAGTTTTAGGGTGCGATGTGGCCATGATGCGTGCGCGGCAGCACAGCCAGCCGTTGGAGGCGGGAGCAGGCGGTCCCGCCGGCGCTGGTTTGGCTTTGGTGGCTGGAGGAAGAAGAGACTAAAGAAACACAATAGACGTTGAATGTCAATCCAACGGTCAAGGTTGGCACAATCGTTTGTTGACTACGCCGACACCAAGTAACATACTTTTTGATATATAGGAAGAAAAGAAAAACTGGGCTCATTCGCCTGATAACACTCCTGAAACTGCGACCGTTCGATCTTGCATCGCAACTAAACTGCAAAGAAAGTGCGCTCGTCCACCGTCCTCCTCCCAGGGAACGTTCACCACATAAGTGACCAGCACCCTTGGTTTTCAACCGAGAGGTCTTGGGTTCGAGTCCCAAGAACTCTCAATTTTGTCCTCCTTCCTTCCTCGCAAAAAATAGAAAATCAAAGACTTGAGAAGGCATACAGAACAAGCTAGTGTACAAGTAAAGAGACATTCCTGAGTTTTACAAAAAAGAGAGACGTGCTCCTGTAGCTGGTTCTATGCTACTCTGCAGGTAATGAAACTGACATATCCAACGTTCGCTTCTCCTCTTCTCTACTTACTCTGCCTAGCATCAGAAGCTCTGGCCGCAGCAACCATGTCCGCTGGCTGCTCATCCACATGATCTTCAGCAAGCAACAACTAGATATGCGCCAAGTCGCCACCCATACCATCACCTGTGGGTCTCATCACACCCCCGCCGGCACACGCACCGCAGCTGGTTGCTCATCGCAACCCGCTGCCATTGGTGTGGTGCCACTACTGCAAATAACGCAGAGTCATCCATCATGTCTCAACCACAATCCTCAACCCTGGCCGAGTGTTCTACAAATGCCCGAATCATGGGTTAAAAATATGTTTATGTGTTGTTCTGCTGCTTTCAGTTGCTGATTTTTTAATAGTTTGGTTGATGATCTTCCAATTTGATTCGTACAGAAAAGGGAAGATTTGTGTGATTTTTATTTCTGGGAAGTTGTTGATGTGGGGGAATGGAACTACGCTGCTGAACGACAAAAGAGGAAGATGCAGAGCAGAAGGTTAAAGATACAGTTCCTCTAATCATGGCCAAGCAACAGCTGTTGAACGACTTTGACAGCAATGAGGAGATGAAAGAGCTTGTGAAGATAATGGGCAAAATCGATGTGCTTTGTAGGATGATTGTCTCTTTATTTGCAGTTGTATGTAGCACTCATGATGTATTCAGTGGCTATGACATGAGCACTTTGCTGAAACTAGTAATGAATGAAACCTGTGTAGCAGGCTGGGCGTAGTGTTGTGAACATCTAATGATTTCTATTAACGGAAATCAGGGGTTATCCCCTTTTGCTCATAATAAATAAATAGTAGAGGCCCTTTTGGTAATAAATAAATAAATTACTAGAGGCCCTGTCGGGTCAGCTTTGTTCCCATCCAAAGACGTCGAGAAAATTGCAGTCCAACAACAAACTATGTCTCAAATTCAATCTTCACGGCCAAATATGAGTACAACTAAACAACAATGTCACCATGTTTTAGTCATCATACAATCACCAAACACAAACCAGCATACATAACAAGTGATGTTCTCACAGCAAAATACTAAACAACACGTTCAACAGGTTTCAGTTGTCATAGCAAACACAATTTCGCATAGTAGATAAAAAACGTATTCTGACAGGCAAATATGACAAAAGCAATCTAATCCTCATCCGCAGTAGCAGCGTCAACATCTTCCCCACAGTGTCATCTTCTTCTTCATCCTCAATGTCCTCGAACGTTGGCTTCTTCTTGATCGACTCTTATATGTCCACAGCATGGCAGGCCATCTTTTTGCCGACATCATTGACGTGATGGTTGTCAAAGATATGATGAACATCTGTGTTATCTTGTACATCAGGAGTAGTGTAAGCATCATCTTGTTGTGCAACTTCATTAAACGAATTCGTCTAATGAAACCTTTGCAATACTCTCCAGTCATTGCTATGTGCAAATGTGTCTTCCTAGAAAAATATCCGTGTTGCTTGATTTGCAAAAATAAAAGGCTCATTGGTCTGGTATGCCGCCTTGACATTGATGGATTTGAAATAATCATCAGCTCTGGGTTTTGCGATCCTGGAAAACAGGTTATACCAACGACAGCAGAACAGAACCACACACCGATGATCCTCGAAACTGGAGATATACTGCAACTGAACAATGTCTGTTATGTTAGCATACATTTCAGTTGTCTCTTTGCCGTACATATCCATGCTCATGATGGCATTGTTTTGTGTCTTCCTGCCTTCGTCATGTGCAAGGGTGTTGTAGCGCACATCTCCAACAATGCAATATTCATAATGTCTCACCCAAGTATCAGGACCCATTGCTAGTGAGTAAAGGGCATCATCAACTGCCTACCCATCCTCCCACATGTTCTTAACCTATGGTTAGAAAATGGACAAGCTGATCATCTTATGTTTTCAATATATTCAAAAAACTGACAGTGTAATTCAAAAGCTGACATGGCTCTTAAACCATTTCGCAGATCCTGCCATAACCAGTTTGTCAATGTTTCTTGGATTTTGCAGCAGTAACTCCTTTTTGTAGATGCTGCACAACATAGTGATCGCGTCAAACATCTAAATATATAAAAATCATCTACAAGTTTGGTAGATTATGATGTATAAGCTACAGTACTTATCACTTACTTGATATAAGGTAGTATCTCAGGACAGTTATTCAACACGTACCAAACCATTTTGTCCACATCTTTAGGTTTGTCCTCTTGTTGACTCATTCCTGTAACTCGAATAGAATAATTGTAAACATTGAGACCGGGATTGTCTTCACCCACCTCTTTGCTAAGTTGATCAACCATTTCAATGTATTTTGAGCAGAATGTCAATGCTTTTGTAGCAATGTAGGCCTCTGCAATGGAACCCTCGGGTCTAGCTCTGTTCCTAACATAGCCCTTGAAAGTGCCTAGCCGCCTTTCAATAGGGTACATCCATCCATACTGTATTGGACCTCTAAGTAGTGCCTCATCAGGTAGATGAACAACCAAATGCACCATCACATCAAAGAAGGCTGGAGGATATATCTTCTCAAGGTCGCATAGGATAGTTGGTATCTTGTCTCTAAGACACTCCAAAGCATCTATCCTGATATTTCTACTACAGATTTCCCTGGAGAATTGTCCCAACTATGCAACTGCTCTGTATAAGTCAGGGTGGCCCAATGCTCTAAGGATAACAGGTAAAACCCTTTGAAGTAGGACGTGGCAGTCATGAGTTTTCAACCCTTGTACCTTGTTTCCATCTGCACTGACTCTCCTTTCAGGGTTGGAAGCAAATCCATGTGGGAATCTCACACGTGACAAGACCTCGCAGAATTATTTTCTTTTTACCTTGTCCAAGAGATACACAGCGGGTGCCATATCCCGTGATTTACCTTCATCTTGCACTTGCAAATCCTGTCTGATACCCAGGTGTGTCAAATCAATCCTAGATTTTAAGGTATCTTTCGTCTTGCCTTCAATATTAAGATGTGTGCCGATAATGATGTCACATATATTTTTCTCGGTGTGCATCACATCAAGATTATGCCGCAGATCCAAATCTTTCCAATACTCCAAGTCCCACAAAGTTGACCTGCGGGTAAACAATAATCTCTCTTCTAACATGCCATGCTTCCTTTTCCCGCTACCATTAACAGGATGGTTTCCTGGTGTAATATGCCTTACCTTCTCTAATTCCACTTGCAACTCATCGGCGGTGAGCCTCTTTGGCGCATCACGGTATTCATGCTTTGCATTGAACACATGTCTTCGGTATTTTCTAGGATGCGGCTTGTCCTTGGCAAGGAAATGGTGGTGTCCAATGTAACAGATCTTGCTAAGTATTGCGTATGACAGCGGATTCCTGTCACAGTGAACACATGCATCGTAACCATGTGTCGTTTGCCCTGACATAGTGCCCAAAGCCGGATAATCATGGATGCACCAAATTATAATAGCACGCAGAAAGAAATCAGCGAGTGGGCTGCTATATAGGTCTCGAGTGAGAACACCCCTCCATAGTTGTTGAAGTTCGTGCACAAGAGGTTCCATGAATAAATCAAAATCCTTTCCAGGACTTTTTGGACCTGGGATGAGCAAGGCCCTCATGTAGTTTGATTCTTTGGTCTAGACATTTGGAGGCATGTCGTAAGGGATAACAAGCACTGTCCACATGCTATATGTGGCGCTCTGGTGGCCAAATGGGTTAAATCCATCTTAAGCTAAGACAAGTCTAATGTTTCTTGGGTCAGCAACAAACTTTTTGTGTTTATGATTTAAGCTTTTCCACTCACTACCATGAGATGGATGGCTCATTACATTCTGATCTCTGTACTCCTGGTTCCCAGAATGCCACAGTACATCCTCTCTCATTTCCGCATCATGAAACATCCTTTGCAATCATGGTATAATTGGAAAATGTCTCAGAACATTATGAGGAATCCTCTTCACAACATCGCCATCTTTACATCTTGATTATTTGCATTTCGGGCATTCACTTAAGTTGGCATAATTCTTCCGAAACAAAACACAATTATTCTTACAAACATGGATCATATCATATCCAGTTCCAACTGCACAAAAGAAATTCTTCATTTTACTGTAGGTGTGTGGCAGCTCAGACGCATCTAGGAAAGATTTGCGGAAAGTGGTCAACATCGCATCGAATGATTTGTTGGTCATACGCTTAGATGTCTTCACCTGAAGAAAGGTGACCATAGTTGAGAATACTGAAAGCCTATTTGCTGGGGTGACAGCCACGTTGCATTGTTCCAACATGCGGGCCCACCGTTTTTCTTCTGCAGGTGAAAGTTCACGAAATGCACGAGCATTTCATAGCATTGTTTCAATGTTGGTCAAACTCACTGGCTCCGCCACCACCACCTCCTCATCCTCTTCTACCTGAGCATTTGGAAGATCAAGATGGTGATCTGCTGCTTCCACATAGTCAATAACATTGACGTTCACAGCTTCACCATGATGAACCCACCTATTATATGTGACTGACATCCCATACAAGTGTAAATGATTTTGCACAGTTGACTGGGGTCTTGTAACTGAATTCATACAACTACTACAGGGGCAGAGCACATCTGATTTCGGACCACCGTACTCAGCTCTGATAAAGTTCATGAAGTTTTCAACCCCCTCGACATATGTAGCAGAAAATATTCGAGCAGAAGCTATCCAAGTCATGTCCACCTATTAAACATACAAATTAGTTCTTCTACTAGATATTACAGAAAAAACATATATGTTTTTTATGAGGTCCAGAAAAAAATACCTATGCCGATGTCTAAAGCTATGGCAAGATATTCGGATGAGCAGATCTAAGTAATGAAATATATGTAAAGCTAATGCAGCAAACAGATTTGAGTGCTAAATTATGGCAGGCTATTTCAGCAGTCAATGAGGCCGGGCACACAGCCATCAAACTATCGAAGGCCATCGCAGCAACAAAGAACGAGTATAAAACGTTGTGGAGCTATTTCACCTAACAGATTGGCTACTACACCATGGAAATCTACGTCACAATAAATATATGGCAGGATATTTTAGCAACTAATCGACCTTGGCATGCCATCTCAGCTAAGCAGATTGAGTGCAGAACAGGGCAAGGACGCTTCTTAAGCAGAGCATATTGACTGTAAACTACTTCGACAAATAGTGAGATTAACAGCGTCTATCAGCTAACATTCAGTGCTACACCGACATGCACGGGGCCTCAGTCTAGAATGCGCGTACCATGGGAGAAGCTCACCATCATGCGTCTCTACACGAACGTCGCCAGCGGTGGCGGTGCTGACCGCCATGCACCTCCACAAGAACGTCGCCAGCGGGGGCAGCACGGCTCGAGGACGGTAGTCTACGAGAGCGTACTTTGGGAGTGAGAGGATAGTCGTGCGTCGCCTCAACAAACCGCGGCGCCGACGTATCAGCGCGGCAGGGAGGGCAGCTTTGGCGGAGCGAATGGAGTGGAGGGGGACAGAGGGGAGGGGGTTTGGGGAATATTATTGGCTAGTTGGCCGCAGGGCAGTTGAATTTGGGATTTGGGGGCAATTTCAGGGGGGAGGGGATTTTCACGCAGTGGGCGGGGGGAGTTTGGCACATGGTCAGTTTCTCCAAGTGCAGTCCCACGTGTCAGTGAAGAGGCAAGCTGAAGTGCTTTTCATTTGCGTGAGTCGTGTGCAGGACCGAACGTGTGTGGGGTGCAATGCAACCGCGACGGGGGTTCTGTTAGTGTACCTCCTTTTTTCCTTTTAAACTAGGTGCTTCGACCCCTCAAAAAAAACTTGGTGCTTCACGCGATCCATCGATACTACTACTAGTAATCCGGTAATCCCGACTAAAACGGCGCGACCGGGTCTTTTTCCGCGCGATATGCTGTGAGGTTGGCTTAGTTGGCTTTTTTAGGACGAGTAATGCTACACCTACGTAATCCCAATTACGTAATTAACGTAATGTGAAACGTGTGAGCTATTGATTGTATATTGGGGGAGGGAGGGGCCCACCACCATGAAAATCAGGGAGGAGAGAGAGAGGCAATTTACGTTAACCCTTTCTTAGGTTCCCGTAGATGTAGAAAGATGTGAAATGCGTGAATGTGTAGTGGACGTACTATTGGAGTGCCTAAGATAAATTGTGTATGTAGACCCTATGTGTTTATTTACTTCGCATGTTAGCTTTGTCTGAGTTCAATAAAAACCAGAGTTGGTGATGATGGTGTGCCCATCATCCTGCAATATAGGTCGTCCGATCTATATCTAACGGATAGGAAGGAAACTATGACAATTTACCCGGACTCCTCTCCACATTTGCAGATAAGGCCTTCCCTCGTTTATCCTTTTCTCCCACAAGATCTTGATGTTCCGTGCAATGCACGGGCATCTTGCTAGTACTCCTATAATATACTATATTATTGTGAAAGTTCATATACACTGGCCGAGATTAATGGAAACATGACAGATTTTCATTACATTTCGAACTTTTATAGGAAAGAAAAATAAAATAAACCCAACCCTAAACCTATTATACAACGGCGACCGACGTCCTTCATTTGTGATCTCTATGTACGGGGGCGGGGGTTCAAGACCCTTGAAGTGAAGGTGCGGTCTCCGGCGAGGAGGAGTAGAACACGGGATACGGACCGGCCAGTTGGCACACCATGCCCTGCCGCTTCACATGCCCTACTCATGCTCGAAGGAGTCCCCGACCTCGGCGGTGCCGGACGTTGGATGGCGGCAAGCAGGACGCATAGTTGACGGTACTCCCGTCATCGGCCGCCAGTGCGGCCACGCTTGTGCGGTCGCGTCCGCATCCGGCTACGCCGCTATTGCATCGCGAGAGGCGACTTGAGCGAGGGCAGTGAAATCAAGCTTCATCCCCAAAGACAAGCTCTCCCCCAGAGTGTTCGTGCTCACGGTCATGGCGGATGTGGTGCCAGGTAGGAGTACGATGCACTATGGTGTGGAGATTAGCTGGGCGTTGCCGCTTTAAGTAGCGCATTCTGGTGAGGCCAAGCGTCCGGGTGCGTCATTAAGTCGCCGGAGTTGGTTCCTTGGGCACCGAGCCTTTTAACAACGACATACGGATGGACGACATGAATGCAGGAAGCTGGCGCCGGTTGGGAATGCACCGCGCGACGGCGCGAGGGACGAGGGTTTTTGGTGTGCCAGGGTTACCAGCTGCGGTCGTGGCAAGGTTGGAGATGCCCTTTGCTCGCATGCGATCCCCACATGTCATTGAAAAAGCAAGATGACCCGGCATGGTCTCAGGTCCTGGGGATGCAGTTGGCCACGCACATCACTCTGCGGATGCGTCGCAGCAGATGCACTTCAGCGCCCCGTGCATCCTTGACGAGTCAGGTGTTGATCTGCCGGTCATGCCACAGCGCTAACGCCACCCTCGACACACTGAAACCGACCATGTCCAGCGACGATGAGCATGTCACTCACCGCGGTCGCCATGTACAGTGGCGGTGCTGGAGCTGCGCTACATTGCTAGCCCACACGACCCACATGAACGGTTGCCGGTGGCGAGGAGGTCGTGGGCCAACTCCTCCATTGGACTAGTATGCGCTACGTCGTCCCGACAGGTGTGCCCCACATGTCGGTTTCCCTGTTTTCCCGGCCATATTCGAGCGTCAATGCTCCGCATTGTGCATTAGGCCTTTCACTATGAAGGCCAAGCGAGACAACTTATTGTTTATTTGAGCCCTTTCAAGTTATAATCATGTGGCGTTTGCTTATTTCTCACTCCTCTCCAACCTTCTTCTCCATCGATCATGTCGCCCTCCGGTTGAGTGCATCCTCCCGCATGCCTCATTTGAACATTCCACCGAGTATCATTCGCATGTGGGCCTAGACCATGCTTGTATTTCCAATGTTGTAATTTGTCCGACATGCATACAAACAAACGGTTCGTTTAAAGTTTCACTTTGCCTCCACTATGTGTTGCTTCACATCTTAGTTTTGACAGCCCATTCAGTTCATGCCCCGACACATGTTGACGAGATCGATTGATGTTGAGAGATCAATTGCCTCCTGTGCAAGGAGATAAAGGTTTGCTCTGTTTCTATGATAGAAATCACCTGCGTGGGGGGGGGGTTGTGGGGATCAGAGGGAGTATATTGTACGTTCATAAGCAAAACGAACGTATTGTACCCACCCTAGTCCTCTTTCAATCAATCTCCAGAACCCGAGATGAAATCGAGAGATAACGAGTGGGGGCATGTGTGATACCTAAGGCGGATTCAAAATTTTGAACCGGTGATCATAGCATCCGCAAATCATATATAAAGGGTATTCAATGTTCGTTTCACTTTTGAACGTATAATATAGTCCCTCTGATCCTTTCTAGTTTACATATAAGTTTTATGTGTAGTCAAAGCATCTCTACTTTGATCAAACTTATAGAAAAGAGCATCAACATTCAATAACGCCCAATCAATATTGTTAGATTAGTACGTACTCCTAGATTTGTATTCATACAGAGATGGTTTCCGTTTTTTTTCAACCACGTGAATGTGCTTGTTCTCGCGCATGCTCTTCCTACCAGGATTTCGCCACATACCCAGTCCATTAGTATTTTTAAGCTCCCTGACCAATAGTACTAGTGGAGTACTGACAACATCTGTATAGAGTATGCAGTGCTCATAGTACTCCCTGCTTCCATTTATATAGGGCTGATGTCTACTACACAACCTTCTTCTTGTAGACGTTGTTGGGCCTGCAAGTGCACAAGTTTGTAGGACAGTAGCAAATTTTCCTCAAGTGGATGACCTAAGGTTTATCAATCCGTGGGAGGCGTAGGATGAAGATGGTCTCTCTCAAGCAACCCTGCAACCAAATAACAAAAAGTCTCTTGTGTCCCCAACACACCCAATACAATGGTAAATTGTATAGGTGCACTAGTTCGGCGAAGAGATGGTGATACAAGTGCAAAATAGATAGTAGATATAAGTATTTGTAATCTGAAAATATAAAAACAGCAAGGTAACTAAAGATAAAAGTGAGTGTAAACGGTATTGCAATGATAGGAAACAAGGCCTAGGGTTCATACTTTCACTAGTGCAAGTTCTCTCAACAATAATAACATAGATAGATCATATAACAAGCCCTCAACATGCAACAAAGAGTCACTCCAAAGCCACTAATAGCGCAGAACAAATGTAGAGATTATGGTAGGGTACGAAACCACCTCAAAGTTATTCTTTCGGATCAATCTATAAAAGAGTTCGTACTAGAATAACACCTTAAGATACAAATCAACCAAAACCCTAATGTCACCTAGATACTCCATTGTCACCTCAAGTATCCGTGGGCATGATTACACGATATGCATCACACAATCTCAGATTCATCCAACCCACATAAAAGTACTTCAAAGAGTGCCCCAAAGTTTCTATCGGAGAGTCAAGAACGTGTGCCAACCCCTATGCATAGGTTCCCAATGTCACGAAACCCGCAAGTTGATCACCAAAACATACATCAAGAGGCACATGATATCCCATTGTCACCACAGATAATCACGGCAAGACATACATCAAGTGTTCTCATAAAAGACTCAATCCGATAAGATAACTTCAAAGGGGAAACTCAATTCATCACAAGAGAGTAGAGGGGGAGAAACATCATAAGATCCAACTACAACAACAAAGCTCAGGATACATCAAGATCTTGCCATCGAGGGAACACAAGAGAGAACACGAGAGAGAGAGAGATCAAACACATAGCTACTGGTACATACCCTCAGCCCTGAGGGTGAACTACTCCCTCCTCGTCATGGATAGCGCCGGATGATGAAGATGGCCACCGGTGATGGGATCCCCCTCCGGCAGGGTGCCGGAAAGGGCTCCTGAGAGGTTTTTGGTGGCTACAGAGGCTTGTGGTGGCGGAACTCCCGATCTATCTTCTGTTCTGGAAGTTTTAGGGTACGTAGGTATATATAGGTGAAAGGAGTACGTCGCTGGAGCTATGGGGGCCCAACGAGGCAGGGGGCGCGCTAGGGGGGTGGGCGCGCCACCCACCCTCGTGGGCAGCCCGTATCTCCCCTAACGTGCACTCCAAGTTCCCTAGGTTGCTTTCCTTCCAAAAATAACTTCTCCAGTTGATTTCGTTCCATTTTGACTCCGTCTGATATTCTTTTTCCCCGAAACACTGAAATAGGCATAAAACAGCAAATCTGGGCTGGGCCTCCGGTTAACAGGTTAGTCCCAAAAATAATATAAAAGTGGATAATAAAGCCCAATATTGCCTAAAACAGTGGATAAAGTAGCATGGAGCAATCAAAAATTATAGATACGTTGGAGACGTATCAAGCATCCCCAAGCTTAATTCTTGCTCGTCCTCGAGTAGGTAAATGATAAAAAAGAATTTTTGATGCGGAGTTATACTTTGCATAATTCCAATGTAAATCTTCTTAATTGTGGCATGAATATTCAGATCCAAAAGATTCAAGACAAAAGTTCATATTGACACCAAAATAATAATACTTCAAGCATACTAATCAAAGCAATCATGTCTTCTCAAAATAGCATGGCAAAAGAAAGTTCATCCCTACAAAATCATATAGTTAGGCTATGCTTCATTTTCGTCACACAAAGATGTTCCCAACTTCTATACCCCTGATGACAAGCCAAGCAATTGTTTCATACGTAAATAATCTTAAACTTTTTCAACCTTCACGCAATACATGAGCGTGAGCCATGGATATAGAACTATGGGTGGAATAGAATATGATGATGGGGATTGTGTGGAGAAGACAAAAATGGAGAAAGTCTCACATTGACGAGGATAATCAATGGGCTATGGAGATGCCCATTAATTGATGTCAACATGAGGAGTAGGGATTGCCATGCAAAGGATGCACTAGGGCTATAAATGAATGCTCAACAAAAGAAAACTAGTGGGTGTGCATCCAACTTGCTTGCTCACGAAGACCTAGGGCATTTGAGGAAGCCCATCGTAGGAATATACAAGCCAAGTTCTATAATGAAAAATTCCCACTAGTATGAAAAAGACAACTTATGAGACTCACTATATGAAAAACGTGGTGCTACTTTGAAGCACAATATATGAGACTCACTACATGAAGAACAAGGTGCTACTTTGAAGCACAAGTGTGGAAAAAGAGATAGTAGCATTGCCCCTTTTATTTTCTTTTTCCTTTTTTTCTTTTTTTTGGGCCTTCCTTTTTTTATTTTGTCCTTTCTCTTTTTCTTTTGGCCTTTCTCTTTTTTTTGTTTGGGCAATGCTCTAATAATGATGATCATCACACTTCTATTGATTACAACACGAGGATTACAACTCGAAACTTAGAACAAGATATGACTCTACATGAATGCCTCCGGCGGTGTACCGGGATGGTGCAATGAATCAAGAGTGACATGTATGAAAAATAATGCATGGTGGCTTTGCCACCAATACGATGTCAACTACATGATCATGCAATGGCAATATGACAAAAGTAATGTATGTCATGATGATGATGATGGAAGTTGCATGGCAATATATCTCGGAATGGCTATGGAAATGCCATGATAGGTAGGTATGGTGGCTGTTTTGAGGAAGATATAAGGAGGTTTATGTGTGATAGAGCGTATCGTATCACAGAGTTTGGATGCACCGGCGAAGTTTGCATCAACTCTCAAGGTGAGAAAGGGCAATGCACGGTACCGAAGAGGCTAGCGAAGGCGGAAAGGTGAGAGTGCGTATAATCCATGGACTAAACATTAGTCAAAAGAACTCATATACTTATTGCAAAAAAATTGAAGTCATCAAAAATCAAGTACTACGCACATGATCCTAGGGGGATAGATTGGTAGGAAAAGACCATCGCTTGTCCCCGACCGCCACTCATAAGGATGCACAAGCCAGGTACACTTCATGTTTCAAATTTGTTACACAACTTTAACCATACGTGCATGTTACGGGACTTGCAAACTTCAACACAAGCATTTCTCAAATTCACAATTACCCAACTTTCATGACTTTGATATTATCACCTCCATATCTTAAAACAATTATCAAGCATCAAACTTATCTTAGTATCCAATTTACTCAAAAGAAAGTTTCACATATCTTGAACACTAAGTATATTAATATTAAGCAAATTACCATGCTATTAACGACTCTCAAAATAATCTAAGTGAAGCATGAGAGATCAATAGTTTCTTTAAAACAAATCCATCACCGTGATTTAAATGATCTAAGTGAAGCACTAGAGCAAAAATTATCACGCTCAAAAGATATAAGTGAAGCACTATGAGCAAATGACAAACTACTCCGAAAGATATAAGTGAAGGTCAATGAGTAGCTAAATAATTATGCAACTATGCGAAGACTCTCTCTCATTTAATAATTTCAGATCTTGATACTTTATTCAAACAGCAAGCAAAGCTAAAGAAAACTACATTGCAAGGATAGCACAACTCATGTGAAGAAGCAAAAACTTAGGCACAACCGATACTAACCGATAGTTGTTGAAGAAGAAAGGTGGGATGCCTACCGGGGCATCCCCAAGCTTAGATGCTTGAGACTTCTTGAAATAATATCTTGGGGTGCCTTGGGCATCCCCAAGATTGAGCTTTTTGTTGGAAATATGCCCTAGAGGCAATAATAAATGGATTATTATTATATTTCCTTGTTCATGATAATTGTCTTTTATTCATGCTATAATTGTATTATCCGTAAATCGTAATACACGTGTGAATACATAGACCACAATGCGTCCCTAGTAAGCCTCTAGTTGACTAGCTCGTTGGTCAACAGATAGTCATGGTTTCCTGACTATGGACATTAGATGTCGTTGACAACGGGATCACATCATTAGGAGAATGATGTGATGGACAAGACCCAATCCTAAGCATAGCACAAGATCGTGTAGTTCGTTTTGCTAGAGCTTTTCCAATGTCAAGTATCTCTTCCTTAGACCATGAGATCGTGTAACTCCCGGATACCGTAGGAGTGCTTTGGGTGTACCAAACGTCACAACGTAACTGGGTGACTATAAAGGTGCACTACAGGTATCTCCGAAAGTGTCTGTTGGGTTGACACGGATCGAGACTGGGATTTGTCACTCCGTGTTACGGAGAGGTATCACTGGGCCCACTCGGTAGTGCATCATCATAATGAGCTCAAAGTGACCAAGTGTCTGGTCACGGGATCATGCATTACGGTACGAGTAAAGTGACTTGCCGGTAACGAGACTGAACGAGGTATTGGGATACCGACGATCGAGTCTCGGGCAAGTAACATACCGTCTGACAAAGGGAATAGTATACGGGGTTGCTTGAACCCTCGACATCGTGGTTCATCCGATGAGATCATCGAGGAGTATGTGGGAGCCAACATGGGTATCCAGATCCCGCTGTTGGTTATTGACCGGAGAGCCGTCTCGGTCATGTCTGCATGTCTCCCGAACCCGTAGGGTCTACACACTTAAGGTTCGGTGACGCTAGGGTTGTATGAATATGAGTATGCAGCAAACCGAATGTTGTTCGGAGTCCCAGATGAGATCCCGGACGTCACGAGGAGTTCCGGAATGGTCCGGAGGTAAAGAAAACTATATAGGAAGTGCTGTTTCGGCCATCGGGAAAGTTTCGGGGTCACCCGGTATTGTACCGGGACCACCGGAAGGGTCCCGGGGGTCCGCCGGGTGGGGCCACCTGTCCCGGAGGGCCCCGTGGGCTGAAGTGGGAGGGGAACCAGCCCCTAGTGGGCTGGTGCGCCCCCCTTGGGCCCCCCCTGCGCCTAGGGTTGGAAACCCTAGGTGGGGGGGGGCGCACCACTTGCCTTGGGGGGCACTCCACCCCCCTTGGTCGCCGCCCCCCCTTGGGAGATTGATCTCCCAGGGCCGGCGCCCCCCCTGGGGGCCTATATAAAGGAGGGCAGGGGGAGGGCAGCCGCACCCAAGTCTTGGCGCCTCCCTCCCCCTGCTACACCTCGTCCTCCTCCCGCAACAGCTTGGTGAAGCCCTGCCGGAGTTCTGCTGCATCCACCACCACGCCGTCGTGCTGCTGGATCATCATCAACCTCTCCTTCCCCCTTGCTGGATCAAGACGGAGGAGACGTCACGCTGACCGTACGTGTGTTGAACGCGGAGGTGCCGTCCGTTCGGCGCTAGGATCTCCGGTGATAGGATCACGACGAGAACGACTACTTCAACCCCGTTCTTTTGAACGCTTCCGCTCACGATCTACAAAGTGGTATGTAGATGCATCTCCCCTTTCACTCGTTGCTTAGATGAACTCATAGATGGATCTTGGTGAAATCGTAGGAAAATTTTTATTTTCTGCAACGTTCCCCAACAGTGGCATCATGAGCTAGGTCTATGCGTAGTTCTCTATTGCACGAGTAGAACACAATTTTGTTGTGGGCGTAGATCTTGTCAACTTGCTTGCCGCTACTAGTCTTTTCTTGCTTCAGCGGTATTGTGGGATGAAGCGGCCCGGACCGACCTTACACGTACGCTTACGTGAGACAGGTTCCACCGACTGACATGCACTAGTTGCATAAGGTGGCTAGCGGGTGTCTGTCTCTCCTACTTTAGTTGGAGCGGATTAGATGAAAAGGGTCCTTATGAAGGGTAAATAGAAGTTGACAAAATCACGTTGTGGTTATTCGTAGGTAAGAAAACGTTCTTGCTAGAACCCAATTGCAGCCACGTAAAAGATGCAACAACAATTAGAGGACGTCTAACTTGTTTTTGCAGCAATTGTCATGTGATGTGATATGGCCAGAAGTTGTGATGAATGATGAATGATATATTGTGATGTATGAGATCATGTTCTTGTAATAGGAATCACGACTTGCATGTCGATGAGTATGACAACCGGCAGGAGCCATAGGAGTTGTCTTTATTTTTGTATGACCTGCGTGTCATTGAAGAACGCCATGTAAATTACTTTACTTTATTGCTAAACGCGTTAGCCATAGAAGTAGAAGTAGTCGTTGGCGTGACAACTTCATGAAGACACAATGATGGAGATCATGATGATGGAGATCATGGTGTCATGCCGGTGACGAAGATGATCATGGAGCCCCGAAGATGGAGATCGAAGGAGCTATATGATATTGGCCATATCATGTCACTACTATATAATTGCATGTGATGTTTATTATGTTTTATGCATCTTGTTTACTTAGAACGGCGGTAGTAAATAAGATGATCCCTTATAATAATTTCAAGAAAGTGTTCCCCCTAACTGTGCACCGTTGCTAAAGTTCGTCGTTTCGAAGCACCACGTGATGATCGGGTGTGATAGATCCTTACGTTCACATACAACGGGTGTAAGACAGATTTACACATGCAGAACACTTAGGGTTAACTTGACGAGCCTAGCATGTACAGACATGGCCTCGGAACACAGAGACCGAAAGGTCGAACATGAGTCGTATGGAAGATACGATCAACATGGAGATGTTCACCGATGATGACTAGTCCGTCTCACGTGATGATCGGACACGGCCTAGTCGACTCGGATCGTGTAACACTTAGATGACTAGAGGGATGTCTAATCTGAGTGGGAGTTCATTAAATAATTTGATTAGATGAACTTAATTATCATGAACTTAGTCTAAAACTTTTGCAAAATATGTCTTGTAGATCAAATGGCCAACGCTCATGTCAACATGAACTTCAACGCGTTCCTAGAGAAAACCAAGCTGAAAGATGATGGCAGCAACTATTCGGACTGGGTCCGGAACCTGAGGATCATCCTCATAGCAGCCAAGAAAGATTATGTCCTAGATGCACCGCTAGGTGAAGCACCCATCCCAGAGAACCAAGACGTTATGAACACTTGGCAATCACGTGCTGATGATTACTCCCTCGTTCAGTGCGGCATGCTTTACAGCTTAGAACCGGGGCTCCAAAAGCGTTTTGAGAAGCACGGAGCATATGAGATGTTCGAGGAGCTGAAAATGGTTTTCCAAGCTCATGCCCGGGTCGAGAGATATGAAGTCTCCGACAAGTTCTATAGTTGTAAGATGGAGGAAAACAGTTCTGTCAGTGAGCACATACTCAAAATGTCTGGGTTGCACAACCGCCTGTCCCAGCTGGAGATCAACCTCCCGGACGAGGCGGTCATTGACAGAATCCTTCAGTCGCTCCCACCGAGCTACAAGAGCTTTGTGTTGAACTACAATATGCAGGGGATGGTGAAGACCATTCCTGAAGTATTCTCAATGCTGAAGTCAGCAGAGGTTGAAATCAAGAAAGAACATCAAGTGTTGATGGTCAATAAGACCACTAAGTTCAAGAAGGGCAAGGGTAAGAAGAACTTCAAGAAGGACGGCAAAGATGTTGCCGCGCCCGGTAAGCCAGTTGCCGGGAAGAAGTCAAAGAATGGACCCAAGCCTGAGACTGAGTGCTTTTATTGCAAGGGGAAGGGTCACTGGAAGCGGAACTGCCCCAAATACTTAGCGGACAAGAAGGCCGGCAACACTAAAGGTATATTTGATATACATGTAATTGATGTGTACCTTACCAGTACTCGTAGTAACTCCTGGGTATTTGATACCGGTGCCGTTGCTCACATTTGTAACTCACAGCAGGAGCTGCGGAATAAGCGGAGACTGGCGAAGGACGAGGTGACGATGCGCGTCGGGAATGGTTCCAAGGTCGATGTGATCGCCGTCGGCACGCTACCTCTACATTTACCTACGGGATTAGTTTTAAACCTCAATAATTGTTATTTAGTGCCAAGTTTGAGCATGAACATTGTATCTGGATCTCGTTTGATACGAGATGGCTACTCATTTAAATCCGAGAATAATGGTTGTTCTATTTATATGAGAGATATGTTTTATGGTCATGCCCCGATGGTCAATGGTTTATTCTTAATGAATCTCGAACGTAATGTTACACATATTCATAGCGTGAATACCAAAAGATGTAAAGTTGATAACGATAGTCCCACATACTTGTGGCACTGCCGCCTTGGTCACATTGGTGTCAAGCGCATGAAGAAGCTCCATGCTGATGGACTTTTAGAGTCTCTCGATTATGAATCATTTGACACATGCGAACCATGCCTCATGGGCAAAATGACCAAGACTCCGTTCTCCGGAACAATGGAGCGAGCAACCAACTTGTTGGAAATCATACATACCGATGTGTGCGGTCCAATGAGCGTTGAGGCTCGCGGAGGATATCGTTATGTTCTCACTCTCACTGATGACTTGAGTAGATATGGGTATGTCTACTTGATGAAACACAAGTCTGAGACCTTTGAAAAGTTCAAGGAATTTCAGAATGAAGTAGAGAATCAACGTGACCGAAAGATAAAATTCTTACGATCGGATCGTGGAGGAGAATATTTAAGTCACGAATTTGGTACACACTTAAGAAAATGTGGAATCGTTTCACAACTCACGCCGCCTGGAACACCTCAGCGTAACGGTGTGTCCGAACATCGTAATCGCACTCTATTGGATATGGTGCGATCTATGATGTCTCTTACCGATTTACCGCTATCATTTTGGGGATACGCTCTAGAGACAGCTACATTCACTTTAAATAGGGCACCGTCTAAATCCGTTGAGACGACACCGTATGAATTATGGTTTGGGAAGAAACCTAAGCTGTCGTTTCTAAAAGTTTGGGGATGCGATGCTTATGTCAAGAAACTTCAACCTGAAAAGCTCGAACCCAAGTCGGAAAAATGCGTCTTCATAGGATACCCTAAGGAAACCATTGGGTATACCTTCTACTTAAGATCCGAGGGCAAGATCTTTGTTGCCAAGAACGGATCCTTTCTGGAAAAAGAGTTTCTCTCGAAAGGAGTAAGTGGGAGGAAAGTAGAACTCGATGAAGTACTACCTCTTGAACCGGAAAGTAGTGCAGCTCAGGAAAACGTTCCTGTGGTGCCTACACCGACTGGAGAGGAAATTAATGATGATGATCAAGGTACTTCTGATCAAGTTGCTACTGAACTTCGTAGGTCCACAAGGACACATTCCACACCAGAGTGGTATGGCAACCCTGTCCTGGAAATCATGTTGTTAGACAACGGTGAACCTTCGAACTATGAAGAAGCGATGGTGGGCCCAGATTCCAACAAATGGCTAGAAGCCATGCAATCCGAGATAGAATCCATGTATGAAAACAAAGTATGGACTTTGACTGACTTGCCCGATGATCGGCGAGCGATAGAAAACAAATGGATCTTTAAGAAGAAGACGGACGCGGATGGTAATGTAACCATCTATAAAGCTCGACTTGTCGCTAAGGGTTATTGGCAAGTTCAAGGGATTGACTACGATGAGACTTTCTCTCCAGTAGCGAAGCTTAAGTCCGTCCGAATCATGTTAGCAATTGCCGCATACTATGATTATGAGATATGGCAGATGGACGTCAAAACGGCATTCCTTAACGGGCATCTTAAGGAAGAACTGTATATGATGCAGCCGGAGGTTTTGTCGATCCTAAGAATGCTAACAAAGTATGCAAGCTCCAGCGATCCATTTATGGGCTGGTGCAAGCATCTCGGAGTTGGAACATTCGCTTTGATGAGATGATCAAAGCGTTTGGGTTTATGCAGACTTATGGAGAAGCCTGCGTTTACAAGAAAGTGAGTGGGAGCTCTGTAGCATTTCTCATATTATATGTAGATGACATACTTTTGATGGGAAATGATATAGAATTCTTGGACAGCATTAAGGCCTACTTGAATAAGTGTTTTTCAATGAAGGACCTTGGAGAAGCTGCTTACATATTAGGCATCAAGATCTATAGGGATAGATCGAGACGCCTCATAGGTCTTTCACAAAGCACATACCTTGATAAGATTTTGAAGAAGTTCAAAATGGATCAGTCCAAGAAAGGGTTCTTGCCTGTACTGCAAGGTGTGAGATTGAGCTCGGCTCAATGCCCGACCACGGCAAAAGATAAAGAAGAGATGAGCGTCATCCCCTATGCCTCAGCCATAGGATCTATTATGTATGCCATGCTGTGTACCAGACCTGATGTAAACCTTGCCGTAAGTTTGGTAGGAAGGTACCAAAGTAATCCCGGCAAGGAACACTGGACAGCGGTCAAGAATATCCTGAAGTACCTGAAAAGGACAAAGGACATGTTTCTCGTTTATGGAGGTGACGAAGAGCTCGTCGTAAAGGGTTACGTCGACGCTAGCTTCGACACAGATCTGGATGACTCTAAGTCACAAACCGGATACGTGTATATGTTGAATGGTGGAGCAGTAAGCTGGTGCAGCTGCAAGCAGAGCGTCGTGGCGGGATCTACATGTGAAGCGGAGTACATGGCAGCCTCGGAGGCAGCGCATGAAGCAATTTGGGTGAAGGAGTTCATCACCGACCTAGGAGTCATACCCAATGCGTCGGGGCCGATCAAACTCTTCTGTGACAACACTGGAGCTATTGCCCTTGCCAAGGAGCCCAGGTTTCACAAGAAGACCAGGCACATCAAGCGTCGCTTCAACTCCATCCGTGAAAATGTTCAAGATGGAGACATAGATATTTGCAAAGTACATACGGATCTGAATGTCGCAGATCCGTTGACTAAACCTCTCTCGCGAGCAAAACATGATCAACACCAGAACTCTATGGGTGTTCGATTCATCACAATGTAACTAGATTATTGACTCTAGTGCAAGTGGGAGACTGTTGGAAATATGCCCTAGAGGCAATAATAAATGGATTATTATTATATTTCCTTGTTCATGATAATTGTCTTTTATTCATGCTATAATTGTATTATCCGGAAATCGTAATACACGTGTGAATACATAGACCACAATACGTCCCTAGTAAGCCTCTAGTTGACTAGCTCGTTGGTCAACAGATAGTCATGGTTTCCTGACTATGGACATTAGATGTCGTTGACAACGGGATCACATCATTAGGAGAATGATGTGATGGACAAGACCCAATCCTAAGCATAGCACAAGATCGTGTAGTTCGTTTTGCTAGAGCTTTTCCAATGTCAAGTATCTCTTCCTTAGACCATGAGATCGTGTAACTCCCGGATACCGTAGGAGTGCTTTGGGTGTACCAAACGTCACAACGTAACTGGGTGACTATAAAGGTGCACTACAGGTATCTCCGAAAGTGTCTGTTGGGTTGACACGGATCGAGACTGGGATTTGTCACTCCGTGTTACGGAGAGGTATCACTGGGCCCACTCGGTAGTGCATCATCATAATGAGCTCAAAGTGACCAAGTGTCTGGTCACGGGATCATGCATTACGGTACGAGTAAAGTGACTTGCCGGTAACGAGACTGAACGAGGTATTGGGATACCGACGATCGAGTCTCGGGCAAGTAACATACCGTCTGACAAAGGGAATAGTATATGGGGTTGCTTGAACCCTCGACATCGTGGTTCATCCGATGAGATCATCGAGGAGTATGTGGGAGCCAACATGGGTATCCAGATCCCGCTGTTGGTTATTGACCGGAGAACCGTCTCGGTCATGTCTGCATGTCTCCCGAACCCGTAGGGTCTACACACTTAAGGTTCGGTGACGCTAGGGTTGTATGAATATGAGTATGCAGCAAACCGAATGTTGTTCGGAGTCCCGGATGAGATCCTGGACGTCACGAGGAGTTCCGGAATGGTCCGGAGGTAAAGAAAACTATATAGGAAGTGTTGTTTCGGCCATCGGGAAAGTTTCGGGGTCACCCGGTATTGTACCGGGACCACCGGAAGGGTCCCGGGGGTCCACCGGGTGGGGCCACCTATCCCGGAGGGCCCCGTGGGCTGAAGTGGGAGGGGAACCAGCCCCTAGTGGGCTGGTGCGCCCCCCCCCTGGCCCCCCTGCGCCTAGGGTTGGAAACCCTAGGTGGGGGGGGGGGCGCACCACTTGCCTTGGGGGGCACTCCACCCCCCTTGGCCGCCGCCCCCCTTGGGAGATTGATCTCCCAGGGCCGGCGCCCCCCCTGGGGGCCTATATAAAGGAGGGCAGGGGGGAGGGCAGCCGCACCCAAGTCTTGGCGCCTCCCTCCCCCTGCTACACCTCGTTCTCCTCCCGCAGCAGCTTGGCGAAGCCCTGCCGGAGTTCTGCTGCATCCACCACCACGCCGTCGTGCTGTTGGATCATCATCAACCTCTCCTTCCCCCTTGCTGGATCAAGACGGAGGAGACGTCACGCTGACCGTACGTGTGTTGAACGCGGAGGTGCTGTCCGTTCGGCGCTAGGATCTCCGGTGATAGGATCACGACGAGAACGACTACTTCAACCCCGTTCTTTTGAATGCTTCCGCTCGCGATCTACAAAGTGGTATGTAGATGCATCTCCCGTTTCACTCGTTGCTTAGATGAACTCATAGATGGATCTTGGTGAAACCGTAGGAAAATTTTTATTTTCTGCAACGTTCCCCAACACTTTTGTGTCTCCTTAATTCCTCTAATATCATGGTTTCTCTTTTTGTCAAAAGCTTCATTCACAACAAACTCAACAAGAACTCGTGAGATAGGTTAGTATAAACCAATGCAAAACCATATCATTTTCTACTGTAACAAATCACTAACATTATTATTCAACATTGAATAATAAATGCCTCTGCATATTTAATACTCCTATCCTCAAATAGAATCATTAAACGAGCAAACATATGCAAACAATGCAAACATAACAGCAATCTGCCAAAACAGTATAGTCTGTAAAGAATGCAAAAGTATCAATACTTCCCTAACTCCAAAAATTATGAACTAAAATTCCCACTGTAACAAATTTATCGGAGCTCAATATGCAAAACGATTCAACATTATACCACTCTTTTACTTTTATAGGGAATTCTTGCAACAACGGTAAACTTTCTGATTCAAACAGCAACATGTATACTAGCAAAATAAGCATGGCAAAGGCTATCCTTGACTTCTTTATTGAAACTAAAGATGCAAAACATTACTATAACTAACAGCAAGTAACTACTAGCAAAAGAAAAGGACACTCCAAGCAAAACAGATATCATGTGGCGAATAAAAATATAGCTCCAAGTAAAGTTACCGATGAACGAAGACGAAGGAGGGGATGCCATCCGGGGCATCTCCAAGCTTAGGATTTTGGTTGTCCTTGAATATTACCTTGGGGTCACTTGGGCATCCCCAAGCTTAGGATATTGCCACTCCTTATTCCATAGTCCATTGAATCTTTACCCATAACTTGACAACTTCACAACACAAAACTCAACAGAAAACTCGTAAGCTCCATTAGTATAAGAAAATAAAATCACCACTTAGGTACTGTAATGAACTCATTCTAAATTCATATTGGTGTAATATCTACTGTACTCCAACTTTTATAAGGTTCATAGCACTTAATACTAGCCATAGATTCATCAAAATAAGCAAACAACACATAGAAAACAGAATCTGTCAAAAACAGAACAGTCTGTAGTAATCTCTATCAAACATATACTTATGGAACTCCAAAAGTCCTACAAAATTAGGAAGTCCTAAGAAATTCGTGTACCAACCTAGAGCAAAAAGAATCAGATCAGAAGCACGTTTCTGTGAATTAACAAAAGTAATTTACTGGGTGCAAAAGTTTCTGATTTTCAGCAGGATCAACACAACTATCACCGTAAGCCATCCTAAAGGTCTTACTTGTCACTTTATTGAAACAAAAGCTATAAAACATGATTACTACAGTAGCATAATCATGTGAACACACAAAAACAGTAAGGATAAGTATTGGGTTGTCTCCCAACAATCACTTTTCTTTAATGCCTTTCTAGCTAGGCATGATGATGATAATGATGCTCACATAAAAGATAAGAATTGAAACATAACGGGAGCATCATGAAGCATATGACTAGCACGTTTAAGTCTAACCCACTTCCTATGCATAGGGATTTTGTGAGCAAACAACTTATGGGAACAAGGATCAACTAGCATAGGAAGGTAAGCATAGCTTCAAAATTTTCAACACATTGAGAGGAAACTTGGCATTATTGCAATTCCTACAAGCATATATTCCCCCCTCATAATAATTTTCAGTAGCATCATGAATCAATTCAACAATATAACCAACACCTAAAGCATTCTTTTCATGATCTACAAGAATAGAATTTTTTCTAATCTCCACATAAGCAAACTTCTTCTTTATGGGGTACGTATCATCACAATAATCATCATAGATAGGAGGCATGCTTTCATCATAGTAAATTTGCTCATCAAAGCTTGGGGGGCAAAAAATATCATCTTCATCAAACATAGCTTCCCCAAGCTTGAGGCTTTGCATATCATTAGCATCATGGATATTCAAGGAATTCATACTAACAACATTGCAATCATGCTCATCATTCACATATTTCATGCCAAGCATTCTATGTAATTCTTCTTCTAGCACTTTGATACAATTTTCCTTTCCATCATACTCACGCAAGATTTTAAAAAGGTGAAGCGTATGAGACAAACTAAATTCCATTTTTTGTAATTTTCTTTTATAGACTAACTAGTGCTAAAACAAGAAACAAAAAGATTCGATTGCAAGATCTAAATATATATCTTCAAGCACTCACCTCCCCAGCAACGGCGCCAGAAAAGAGCTTGATGTCTACTACACAACCTTCTTCTTGTAGACGTTGTTGGGCCTGCAAGTGCACAGGTTTGTAGGACAGTAGCAAATTTCCCTGAAGTGGATGACCTAAGGTTTATCAATCCGTGGGAGGCGTAAGATGAAGATGGTCTCTCTCAAGCAACCCTGCAACCAAATAACAAAAAGTCTCTTGTGTCCCCAACACACCCAATGCAATGGTAAATTGTATAGGTGCACTAGTTCGGCGAAGAGATGGTGATACAAGTGCAAAATAGATAGTAGATATAAGTATTTGTAATCTGAAAATATAAAAACAGCAAGGTAACTAAAGATAAAAGTGAGCGTAAACGGTATTGCAATGATAGGAAACAAGGCCTAGGGTTCATACTTTCACTAGTGCAAGTTATCTCAACAATAATAACATAGATACATCATATAACAAGCCCTCAACATGCAAAAAAGAGTCACTCCAAAGCCACTAATAGCGGAGAACAAACATAGAGATTATCGTAGGGTACGAAACCACCTCAAAGTTATTCTTTCGGATCAATCTATAAAAGAGTTCGTACTAGAATAACACCTTAAGATACAAATCAACCAAAACCCTAATGTCACCTAGATACTACATTGTCACCTCAAGTATCCATGGGCATGATTATACAATATGCATCACACAATCTCAGATTCATCCAACCAACATAAAAGTACTTCAAAGAGTGCCCCAAAGTTTCTATCGGAGAGTCAAGAACGTGTGCCAACCCCTATGCATAGCTTCCCAATGTCACGAACCCCGCAATTTGATCACCAAAACATACATCAAGTGGCACATGATATCCCATTGTCACCATAGATAATCACGGCAAGACATACATCAAGTGTTCTCATAAAAGACTCAATCCAATAAGATAACTTCAAAGGGGAAACTCAATTCATCACAAGAGAGTAGAGGGGGAGAAACATCATAAGATCCAACTACAATAGCAAAGGTTGGGATACATCAAGATCGTGCCATCGAGGGAACACGAGAGAGAACACGAGAGAGAGAGATCAAACACATAGCTACAGGTACATACCCTCAGCCCCGAGGGTGAACTACTCCCTCCTCGTCATGGATAGCGCCGGGATGATGAAGATGGCCATCAGTGATGGGATCCCCCTCCGACAGGGTGCCGAGAAGGGCTCCCAAGAGGTTTTTGGTGGCTACAGAGGCTTGCAGCGGCGGAACTCCCGATCTATCTTCTGTTCTGGAAGTTTTAGGGTACGTAGGTATATATGGGGAAAGGAGTACGTCGGTGGAGCTACGGGGGGCCCACGAGGCAGGGGGGCGTGCCCGGGGGGGGGGGGGGGTGGGCGCGCCCCCCATCCTCGTGGGCAGCCCGTATCTCCCCTGACGAGCACTCCAAGTTCCCTGGGTTGCTTTGCTTCCAAAAATAACTTCTCCAATTGATTTCGGTCCATTTTGACTCCGTCTGATATTCCTTTTCCTCGAAACACTGAAATAGGCATAAAACAGCAAATCTGGGCTGGGCCTCTGGTTAACAGGTTAGTCCCAAAAATAATATAAAAGTGGATATTAAAGCCCAATATTGCCTAAAATAGTAGATAAAGTAGCATGGAGCAATCAAAAATTATAGATACATTGGAGACGTATCAAGGGCCTATGTGGAGGAGAGAGATGTGAGAAAGTAAGGGGACGAGATCTCATGCAAGAGCCTAGCTATATACACATTCCTAGTTAAATACAATAAATATGAAGAAAGAGATAGAGAGGAGATGGAAAAAGTACTAATACAATAGCCAACCTTATATATTTTTTGTGGGAAATAGCCAACCTTATAGCACAGAGTACTGTATGAGTGCATATAGATGATGGCTATAGATGACACGACAGTTATTTATAGCCATCGGCTGGCTATATTATTATTAACCATGCTCTAATGCATTTTTTCAAAACCGCCTTTGACTATTGACAAGATTAATAGTACATGAGATGTATAATGTGAAAATTATATCATTGGAAGCTCCTTTCACATAAGAGTTTGACCGTATGCTTTGTGTAAGTTGCATGTCATATATTATTACTCTAACATTTGGTCAAAGTTAGCCTAAAAAATGCATTAGGCCCTATATAGTAAATGGAAGGAGGGAGTAGTAGTGGAAGTGGATCCTCTGACATAGGTATCCCTGCCTTACCCTCCCTTTCGGTCACTTACTAGCGGACCCGATGCTTGCTAGGCCCTGCATGTCAGTTACTCAATGGGTTCAACCACGTCAGGGGATCCTCATCCGTAGTATACTCCCTCTATTTTTATTTACTCCGCATAAAATGGAGGGAGTTCTAGTATAAATGACGCGGGTGGGGGAGGGGGAGGGACGTCAGTTTGCTCTCAACTGCGGTACCACAAGCGAGCAAAAACGCAAGACGAAGCGCGTTCCATTCGGTGAGCGACGTGGAGGGTCCAGCGTGCTGGGTTGCAACGTGAACGCGACAAGAGCGATGTATAGTCAAGACCGATTGACCGGTCGTCACCAGAACCACTATTCACATTAGAACCTTCGTTGCTCGCCCTACGCAGGTCGCCTGACTTTCATCATTTGGGTCAGTCTACCATTTCAAGTGGTTGGATGAATGTCGTACGTCTCCTAACCCTGCTGTCGGATATCGAGTTCCGGCAAAACCCTTAAGGTTCGAACTTTGGGGTGCGCGCGAAGATCTTCCCCCTACCGATCCACGTCCCAGCGCCTCGCTGAGAATCTAAGCTAAACGATGAACAACACAAGGGACACAAGATTTATAATGGTTTAGGCCACCGTTGTGGTGTAATACCCTAATCCAGTGTGTGGTGTGGTGGATTGCCTCAGGGGCTGATGATGAACAGTACAAGGGAAGAACAACCTCGTGAGAGGTGTTCTTGTGGTGGTGGTTTTCTTCGGAAGGATTCGATCCCCTCCTACTGTGGTGGCTATCTCTATATATAGAGGCCCTGGTCCTCTTCCCAAATATTGAGCGGGAAGGGCGCCAACAACGGCCAGTTTGAAGGGGAACATCTAGTACAAGTTATCCTGACTAAAGTTGGTCTTCGACTGCCAAAGGCACTGGCGATGACGCCGTCTTGGGCTCCACAATGACCTCCGTCCTGCCGCTCAACTGGTCTTGGTCTTGTTGCACCGGAATGGTAGCCTTTGCTTGATGCCTCGGTACTCCGCGCCTGGGCTTGCCCCTTTGCACCAAAGAGGAAACAAGGACACTGCACAGGCCGGCGCCCGCATGGCACCCGCCTGGTCTCGATCACCATGGCTTGCGTCATGAGCACCTCGCGAGGTACCCTTGCCTTGATCTCTCTGCCTCCTCGCGAGCCGGCTTGGTGAGGCCGTGCCTGAGGAAGCCTGTCGTCGTCCGCCCCGCAAGGCTTGGCCCATCGCGAAGGTCTTGAGCTTGAGTTGATGAAGATGGGCCGTACTGGGCCACCACTTGAGCCACACCGCAGGCTTCAGGCAGGCAAGTCTGGGGACCCCCATTCCCAAAACACTAACACCTGCTTCCTCACCTCTTCTTCTTCCCCAACAGACCACCGCATGGTCCGTATGGATCCTCCCCAACATGCGGTTGGATAAATTGTATGAATAAAAATTATGTGTCAGCGGTAGGATGCCTGAGTTTGGTTTATTCACATGTGGTAGCATGTGTCAGTGAGGCTGCGTTCCTTGGTTGGGGTTGCGGCGTGTAGGAGCGACTGTGTGAGGGTGCGGTGTGACCGCGGCATGCAGGAGCGGTCGTGTGAGGGTGCGGTGCGACCGCGATAGCCGTGAGCCAGTGTACCTCCATTTCATTTTGAAAACTTTAGGTAAACTTGGCAAAAATGTGTGGCAAAGTATGGCAATGCAAGGCCTAGACCCAAATAGGATAAGTACGTACGTACTTGGAGTACTAGTTTTAAAAAAGAAAGGCGGGGTTTTCCTTCGCGGGATTAATCGATACAAATCCTCGTTTGACGTGTCAATTAATCCGTATTTTTCTCCAAAGCCCAAAGAGCTAACCATTTCACTCCTCATCGCTTGATTAATGCAGCGCCATGCAAACCAACCTTCTCACTTCCGCATGCATGCAATGGTATAATGTGCTTGGTTGCTAGTACGAGGCAAACCCCATCTATTTTGCCTTGATTATTGTTAGTGGCCTTTTGCAAATTGTAATTTGATATACTGGCCTTGTGTACAAAAAAATGGAGGTAGTAACTATATTTGACTTCCTTCCCCATTGTGGTGACGTCGACGATATCTTGAACGTTGTGGTTTGGCGAAGTGCGTTCGACGGAGAACACCATTGAGGGAGAGCACGGTAAGTCATTCACAAGTGCCGCTTGCAAGCTGAGACAACCGCCTTATTTGCATCTGGGAAATCCGTTCAACCAAAGGACGCGTAAATGTACTAGTACTACTAGTACACAATAGCGTCGTCCGTCAAGCTTAGTGTGGTGAGGTGGTTTCTCGAAGAATATGATGGAGAAGCGGAGTCAGCTTAGAGTGAAATGATGGTTGCTTCTCCCGTGCTTTGTGATTTGACGCCTCACTGCTTTGTGATTGGTGATAGAAGGGACAGGGGAGTAGACTCTGTGCTCTATACTGTACATGCATCCAAGCACGGTAGAAAGAGGAGAGATGTTGAATTTTTCTATTCCTTCAATCAATCAATTAGGGAGCTTCGGTTCCATCTTTTTGGCTTTGGCAGCACCGTCCACAATGGTTCCCATCGATGCCAAAAGCTATTTTCACATTTAGCTACACATTGTGGATGCCCTTAACCGTACAACTTGGTTTTGCTCCTATGTGCTATCTATACAAATCTCAGTTATATTGATCTAAAAAATTATAGAATCAAGATTCGTAAAAAGGAGGTGATTTTGCCGCGCGGATGGCGGGGGAGGTTTCTTATTTTTAGAGGACGTTGTCCTAGCGGTTTGCTAACATGCCGTCCCACGTGTCAGTGCTTTACCAAGCCGATCCGCATCCCACATGAGGTAGAACAACGACTGAAGCAATAGATGGTTAACTTGAAGAAGATGAGGGAGAAGCGGATTCAGCAACGAGGGAAATGATGGGTTCTTCGCCCCTCCAACTTCTTTTTTTAGCATTATTACTTCGTCCCTCCAACTTAACTGCGGGAAAGGTGCAGCTTTGTGATTTGATGCCTCATTGCTCATTACTATGTCGGCGCCATGACTGGGATGCTTCACCCCGGCTGCTCTGCACTATATTTCGGTATGGCACGTGGAACCGATAGCTTGATGCTCCACATGTGGACGAAAGGACTAGAAGATTTATGAAAGCGAGCGCTCCACTATTACGACGGAGGAGTACAAAACACGGTGGCCCAGTGAACTGCCACTTGTACTGCATAATACTATAGTTTTGCTATTTCGCCTGATCCATCGATACAAACCCGATTAAACAGGAAAGGGCGGGATTTTTCCCGCGTGGTAGATGATACTGGCCATACATTTCAAAGGCAATTTTAAAGTATGCAAACTGAATAATTAAGTAACACTATGATATCTAGTAAAACTAAAAACACATATGATTTATTGTGTTAGAGTATAGTAGTAGTGCTATATTGCATAGTTGTTAGATGTAACATGCGAGAATATGTAGAGATGTAGTTTTGGAGGGCCTACAGAAAGAAAAGTGTAATACGGCCACCGAACTTCAGAATACGCTGATTACGGTCACAATATACGTTTCACGGTGATTATACAGTCACTTGCTCACGGTTCAACATCGGATACACTCCGTTGACTGGCCAAATAGTCTGCGTGGCACCATGTTGACTAGTTAAGTTGACCATGTTCCTTGTGGGTCCCACCTATCAGTTCGCATAGGAAAAAGGTCAGATAAACACATATTTACGCAGGCGCGACAAGACTCCAACCCGTGCGCGGGAATCACCTAGTTGTGTATGTGTCTGTCAGGGCCTGATGTGTGCGCATGCACGTGTAGGTTGAGCACTTGAGCGTGAGAGTGTGTGTTGGTTGTGTGGTGTGTGCATGCATGTGTGCGTGTGTGCGTGTGAGTGTTGCATGCGTGCGTGTGTACGTGTGTGTGTTGTTTGCGTGCGTGGCTGCATGTGTTCGTGTGAGTGTTGCATGCATGCATTTCGTGTGCATTCGTGCATGTGTGTATAATCACCACACCAGCTCCTGTGTATTAAAACAGACGGCTCAACAAACCAATACAAGGCCACCTTGTCCGTTGTGCCCGCGGTCATGACTTCGAACCACCGTCCAATATTTTTTGGCATTTGTTTTCATTCTTACTAGAAAGATGCCCGTGCGTTGCACGTAACATCAAGATACATTTGTATGACTAGTTTATCTTGTGAGAGAAAAGGATGAACGAGGTAAGGCCTTATTTGCAAATGTGGAGAGGTGTGTGGGTACCTTTTTGCAAAATTGCCGTAGTTTCCTTCCTATCCATCAGATATAAATCGGACGGCCTATATTGCAGGATGGCAGGCACACCATCATCACTAACTCTGTTTTTTATAAGAGTTTAGAGTAGATACAAGCCGACATGTGGGCCCAATGGTAGTGAGATAATGTAATGCAACACTAGAGGTGCGACGTGGAGCGTTTAACTGGTCAACTAGTCATGTCTTGAGTAAATACAGAGTTGTACGGTGAGCCTGTGACTGTATAATAACCACAAAACATAAATGGTGACCGTAATGAGTGGATTCTAAAGTCCAATGTAGGTATCGTGCTTTCTCTCCAAATACAATGATCGTCACTGTATATATTGCGAGAGAAAAATGAAACATGCGTTAATGTGCTGGGGGCTTACTTTTAGAGGACCTAGAGATAGTTTGTGTGTGTACGTGAAAGGGGCGTAGAGGGGGTGTATGCGATGGAGAGAGAGATGCTCTTCGTTTCTCTTTATTATGACTAACTTCATATATAGTATAAAAATATACAAATTCACAGTGCGGAACAAATATCATTGTGGGCACCATGCAATGCAAATTAACGTTCATACTTCTCCATATCACTTTTTAATGTTGTATACATATAGAAATTCAAAAATAATTTTTTGGCCACACTTTATTCAAAAGGAATGTTGTATGTGCAATAAACGTGAAGAGAGGGCTTTTTAGGTCAATGGGTACGTGATGTAACATGTGTGAATATGTAGTTGATGTATTTGGCAGGGCCTAGAGAGGTTTGTGTGTGTATTATGTATTCGAGAGAGGCATGGATAGAGGGGCCGGCGGGGGGGGGCTTTGGAGAGATAGCACGAGAAATGAGAGTGGTCTAGAGAGAGAGTGAGACGAATATGGTGTCACGGCGAGAGCTTCGCTTGAGTGTGGATATGCAAGGAGGGAGGGGATAGATGCACCATGAGATTTTTTGTGTGTTTTGTATGTGTTGGTATGTGTGGGTGTGAGAAGATAACGAGACCTGGGGTAGAGGGTGTGTCACCACGTGAGGTCCGGTGGGTCGAGGTGAGGCCCTTCGTTCGGTTCCGTCCTGCGCCACATTGGTCGGCCCATGACGCATTTAGGGAGACCCATGGATGACTAGTCGTACGAGACAAAGATATCAGAATTGTGAAGGACTCTGTGTCCACTGACAAAGCCGGCTAGGATTTATAACCCTAGGTTCTCGGACTAAGGTAACCCCTTATCTCTGATATTACTATTCATCCAACCTAACTTTAAGGGGCATCCTATAGAATGCTCTGCTAGAATCATACTCGTCAATTAGGAAGAGAGGTGTGAGACAATGCGTGAGAGACAAGCCTAAAGATAATGTGCGTACAGGAGACACATAGGCAGGTCTATGTATATAGAAAGGGTCGATGGGGATTGTGCGTGTTATTCTTGTGAGAGGAAGAGTGCTTGCGATAAAGGTTAGTGAAAATAGTTATAAATGGTTACGAGAGGGAGGGAGGGTTATATCGAGAGCATGTCTGCGAGAAAGACACCTCGGGAGAGAGTGTGTGAGCATGTGTGAGAGACCACCGATGGAGAGTGAAACTACACGTAAAAGACTCATGTACACATTGATTAATGGATTTGATGGATCTACAAGCTGTCCATAGAATGCCTTTTTATAAAAATGAGTAAAAGTACCCATTAAATTAGGCATGATTTTAGAAACATTAGAAATTGGTTTCACTAGATTTGGAGTTGAAATGAATATAATATGGATTTTGGAAGTGGACTTATGTGGATAAATGACCTTTTTAAAGGGTCCAGTGAAAACCAAGAACAACAAAAATGTCCACTATGGCCCATTAAATAGACCTTCATTTATGGAGTCAATAGAAATTTGATTCATCAAATTTGGAGGTAATATGAATATTTGGGAGATTTTACAAGTTTCAGGAAAAAGAAAAAGACAAAGGAGGGGGGGATTTATACCTATACTGCGCACTGGGTGCATCATAGCGCCGCAGTGCACTGGGCCGGCCCAGCGGCTCGGCCACGCGGGCGACAGGGCGACGTCGAAGGCGTCTTCGCCCAAGTACGCTTCCACTTAAACGGACAGGCCCGCCTGCTGGGTCGCTGACGTGCGGGCCCCAGCGGCAGGTCTTCTTCCACCTCCCGCGCGCGCTCTGGCCGCACGGAGGAGCGGCTCCCGACAGCGATAGCCGGGGTTACAAAGTGTCTCCGGCGACGCTCCGCCCATCGGCGTTCTCAGGAGGATGAGCCGCATCCATCGGTGTACGGCTCGCTTGCCGAGGAGAGCCGTAGCAGCGACGGCCTGGACGACCGCGGAAGAGGCCATCGGCCATCTTCGGCTTCGAGCATACGACACTCCTCGGGATGAACGGTGGAGGGGAAAGGGCTTGTGGTGGTGACAAGAGGGTGCGGGGCTGTCCAGGGGGAAGAGAGAGGGGTCGAGGCCTACGGATTTGAGCTGCGGTCGGCGGCTCGGCTACGGCCTAGGAGGAGGATGGAAAGCGCGAGGAGGGGAGTGGGTTGGTCCAGGGGGTGCACGGGAGAGAGGGGGGCCAGGGACAACCTTAAGTAGGAGGCGGCGAGGTGCACCGTGGACAGGGCGCTCGACCTCCGCTGCAACAGCACTGGCGACCGTTTGAGGGGGGTGAGAGTGTCTGAGGCGTACGTGGGAGTCGTTTAGGTCATGGGGGAGGGAGAGGAGAGGAAGGGCAGGGCTCTAGCGCTCGCGCATGCGAGGCCATGCATTGGCCGAGCCGGGCGGCGTCGGGCACGAGCAGCAGGGGGTGAGAGGGAAAGGGAGAGGGAGGGATCTGCACGATTGTTGTGTTGCGGACATCGAGGGCCTCGACTGGCGTGAGGGGGAGGCTCGAGGTGGTCGGGGGACGCGGCATCAACGGTCGGGAGCGTGATGACGTGCTCTAGAGTGCGTCTTTGGCCGGCATCCGCGGCTTTTCCGCGCGCACTCGCAAGCCCACTTGTGTCTGGCGTCTGAAGGAGGAATAAACAAGAGGGGTGGAGGCCTTGGATGCTTTGGAACTTGCCAGGAGTGAGAGAGAGATGAGAGAGGGAGGGGAAGGTGGCTGTCTAGAGAGGGAAAATGGGTCTCTGCCCCCCTTAATCATTGCTCCTTGGGCAGCCAGGCATGCAGGAGGTAAAGGAGGAGCAGATGAGGCTGTGGGAACAAGTTGAGCTCATGGAGATTAGTGGAAATGGACGAAACATGCATTTTAAGTTTCTGCCAGAAGGTGTTTGATGGTGGTTTGGGCAAGCAAATTGATTCCAAATGATATGAAGATTAACAGGATCAAGTGTCATATAGAAATGAGGTTGATCACCAAGTTGGAGCTCATTTGAAGAAAGTTGACAATGCAACTTTGGTAAACCCTAGAAATCAATAGAAATGGGCTTTCCAAGATTTATCCATGCAAATCTATTATCCTTGATGCACCACTTGGTGTAGTATCATCATTTGAGGTTCTGAAGATGTCCGCAAAAGTTGAGATCAAAAGGAGAAAGTTGCCAATGTAGAGTTGTTCAAATTTGGTTCTGGACAAGAAGGGTTTTGGGGCACTTTGATCAAGTTAACTTGTTCTCCAACTTGTGCTACTTGGTCTAGATGATTTATTAGACCATTTTAGCATGTGGACCAAGCTTGAGAGTATTTGGGAAAGTTTGCTGATGCAAAGTTGTTCAAACTTGGAAAAGGGCAGAAATGGTTTTGAGAGGGTTTCATGGGGTTATACTATTCTCCATGACATGAGACTTGGCAAGATCATAAAATATGTCATATGTGACATGATAGAATTTTCTTGGAATTTTTAGAGAACAATTCCTTTGTAATAATTTCAAAAACTTGAAATATCCAAGAAGGGTTTTTGAGGGATTTGACCCATATTTTGAACATGACCATGTGTTTAAACCCTTGTATATGGACAATATATGTCCACTGGGTTTCCCTAAATTTTTACAAATATTTTTAAAGCATTTAAATAATTTTAACCTACTAAATACCATTTCTGGCCTAAAGAAAAGCTTTTAAATAAAATAGGAAAATAAGTTTTAAAATTATATTTTTGGGGTTTATGGGTGTGCTATATCTAATAGGAGTCAAATATATTTTTGGAAATATTTTTACTGCCCTTAATTAAGTACTTGCAGTGCAAATCTCAATTTAGGGGTTATTGGAAAACTAATTTTTGAAAATACTATTTGGCCAAATTATTTTTGGAAGAAATTATTTTTATGTCCTATACACATGGCATGATCATTGGACAAGGTTTTTGGATCAAGGAGAAGGAGTATAAGAGTTGGAGGATTTATTTGATTTTTAGAGCACTTGCAAGCAGCCGACAAAAATCAAATCAAGCAAAGACCAAAACACACAAAAGTTTTTGTCAAACCACAGTTTATCATGATTTATTAGCTTAAGTGTTGTGCCATGAAAATCAGGGTGTGACAGACTACCCCCCTTACAAGAATCTCATCCCCGAGATTCCCAAACTAGGCGCGGAAAGGAGTAGGGAAACTTGGATCTGGGGTAGTCCTCACGTCCTCATACAGCTTCTTCTTCCGTGTGGTAATCCATTGAACCTTGAAGTACTTTATGATGTGGCTTCGTTTGTGACGTTCTGCCTGATCCAGGTTGCTAATGGTCTCTCAGATAGGTCATAATGGACTGGAGGTCGATGGCTCGGTGATCGATGTCCTTGTAGAGACCGGGCTAGTTAGGAAGTTGGAAATGTTTCCGGAGTGGTGTCATGTGGGAAAAACACTGCATAATGGGTGAGTCAGGTGGTAACTCTAGCTGGTAGCCGTCCATTTCTTGTCTTGCAGTGATCTTGGAGAGGCCGATAAATCTTGGTGTGAGCCTCCCCTTGACATGGAAATGCTCAGTTCCTTCGAGACGAGTGGTTTGCAGACACGCACTGTCTTCGACGAGGAAGTTCACTTCTTGTCGATGGGGTTGGCATAGTTCTTCCTCCTTGACATGGTGGTCTTCAGATGTCCCCTAACCAGCTGAATAGTTCTTCTTCCGTCTTCGGGTAGGCAAGTAGGTCACCAAACATGATAACCAACCTGTCCAAGTACTCCATGAAGGCTTATTCACGGGGTACATAAAGTGGGCTGAGGCATTGGTGGTGGTCACGGTTGATTATTGGCCAAGGTCTCTCCGATCTAGAGCCAAATCCTGTGGTCAGGATCTGACCATGTTATGGCTTGGTAGGGCATAAGGGTTTCAAGGATTCTAGTGTGCGAGTGAAAGTTTATCATCCTATCCTTGAGCACAGTTTCTGAGATGCCAATTGTTCTATTTAGCCTCCAAAAAAATCACCTTATACCACCGAAAGCTTGCTTTCTTATATACCAACTCTAATCATCACTCATGCTATTCATATCCACATGACTCCCTAGAGGAGGTCTGACAAAATCATACATGTCAACTATCCCCAAACTCATCTGTGTATGGCTATCCCTATGTAAAAATCCATGGGCAGAATATACAAGCTTCCAAGCTTGAACGTGACAAACTAAGTGCTCAACCTATTCTTCCAAGGTCTAAGATAAAGCATCTTTATCCTAAGGAAACACGTCATAAGCCACTCCAAGATCTTGTTTCCTTCCTATGAATCAACTCCAACAACCCATTAACTACACCAATCACTACATGATCCAGTAGTTCTACAAATCCAATCTCTATGGTGTTCCACAAGATCTTCTAATATCATCTAATTCTATAATCCTTGAAAAGGTCCAGCCTTACTATAGTCAGTCCACCAATTTCCATTACCATGGTTGAGTAAACTCCAAAGTCAGGCGTATATAGATCCCCAAATCAACTCCGACAATTAATCCAATCTCCTAGTTTATCGTCCACCGAGAAACATGGTATCATGATCGAGATCATCAGTCTAAATCCAATTTACTCCGAACCATGTAGACATACATCATCATCTATATTCAACTAGAATCACCTACTTAAATCCAAATCTCATGTCCAACGAGAATTTCTTCACCTTTCCCCAAGTCGTTATTGTAATATCATCTATCTCCTGTCAATATCCCATGGCTAAGTAAAATCCTTATACTTCCAAGAATTTTTAGCTTGCGACCATAGTTGTCCCACTAAATCCAATTTACCCAGGGGCAATGAGAGTCATGCCACTCTATTAACTTATTCCAGCAAGTTCATCTACCAACATGAAAGCCTTATAATCCACCGAGGAGTCTCTGGTAATTCCTCAATGTTTTTGGTATCAACTCATCAAGTAAATTGTCCTCTGTTGATATATCCTCAATGTGGTCTTCCCTATGGCATCGTCAGTTTGGTGCTATCTCAGGATGATAATGTGCTAGTTCACTATGTCCACCAATCCCATAATGGACCCAGGGTTGTGCAAGGTTACAGAGGCTTAACTGATGCTTTTGCAATTCTGTGGGTTAAGCACATGGTTAAGGATTCGAGCTGGGGTATCTCGTGGAGCCTCGAAGGGTCTCGGGATGGGTTTCCAGTCTGGAGGATTAACCATAACTCTACGGGGTTGCATTTGGTCTAGGAGGTTGTAGCAAAAGTCCGTAGTGCTAGTTGGTTCCAAAGTATAATCCTTGGTGTACCTTATCTTGTCGGCCTTCAGCTGAGGAGAGAGAGAGATGGGAGGGAAAAGTAGCATAGAGGAGGGTGATTCCTAAAGGGGGTTCTATAGTGCCAGTGCAAACAACAAGTGCCGAAAGGGCCAAACACAAGCATTAAGATAAGTAAGGTGATATAGTCACGTACTTGTTGCCTAGGGCAAAAGGGCAACTGATATAAAAAACACACAAAAAATAAAAACAAGCAACATGCAATCATGGTTCTATTCGAACCATCATACAGACTCAACTGTGCATAGGGGGGTACACAACTCATCCTACCCTAGGGGTTCTCGGATTCGGTAGTCGTGCTTTGCTCCGTGCCTTGTGCAGTGTTCTGGGTTTTCCTCAGGTGTTGCTACGTCTCTTGTAGTTGTTCAGTGAAACAATCCGGATTGAGCCTGAAGATTCTTCAACAACTTCTCTCCTGTTGAAGTGATGGGGTGGAGGTGGCTCCTCGTAGTAGGCAGTGACTCGGTCTTCTGTTGTCTTGTTAATCATGACGATCCCTTTTTGTCTTCTAAGGCGTCGATGGTACCAAGTAGGTAATCCTTTATGCAATGACATTAACAAGGCATAGTAGAGGTTCAACATGTCGGTTACGTTGATGACAACATCGACACCAAGAGCGGGGGGTGAAGAGAACAGTTTTCCTGCTCACTACAGTGAGGCGGACCAAATGGACAGGTTCTCATCCACCGGTGGTTGCCGACACAACAACAGTGAGGACAGGATTGCTCTATTAGCAATGTATACCAGGGTTTTGCATATCATACACCCTGATCATCATAGGACAAGGTTACATCATCCTGGGGAAAATTTTAAGGTGTCACCATCCTCTGGGTCTTTATGTCCTCATTCTTCAAAGGCGTATCTTCCGTTGGCATCGTCTTACTGTGGTGTTGCCAATCTTGTGTTCAGAAGAGGTGGGTGAGTGTTTGGCAAGAAGTCTTACTTCTAGATTATCCACGAGGATTACAAGGAATCCCGTGGACAGGGGCATAAGGATTCTAGCGACCATTAAACTTGAAGGGGAAGAGGAAAGTATATCTTAGTTTTTGAAAAACTCAGAAGGGAAGAGAAGCATAGATAGTTTTCAGAAATTAGTAATAGTTTTGAAAATAGTTTTACCCTAACTAATGACCGTGCTAACTAAGGCTTCCTATAGTCAGGATGGCTCTAATACCAGCTCTGTGGGGACCCCGACTCATAAGTCGTGATCACCGAATGCACGTGTACAGTGATCCCAGAGATCAATGCTCACTGAACACACAGAAGCTGAATAACAAGAGTCTTACATCCATACATACCGTCTTACATGAATTACGACCATTATGGTCAAGTCTTGAGTATAACATTGCCGCGGAAATCTTCGTCAATAACTTGGACCCGTGCCATCTGCCTTAACCCTACAGGCATTCTAACTGGGAAAGCATCCTAGCTCACACGATCGTCACCAAAGAACTGTTCAATACATCTTGTCTTTCATGCCTGGCCAATAAAATAACCAGTGGCAAGCCAATGAGTACTTTGAATGTACTCGCAAGCAACCCAAGAGTGATAACAAAATAATTATGCAAAGCTCTACTGCTTAATTGGCATTGTTGCGGAAAGCTAGTTTTTCTCATGTAAGTATGATCAACATTTATCAAGGACATGAATGCGTCTACAACAAGTATCAGGAGGTTACAGACATCAACATCGAGAAAGAGTTATGAACAACCCATGCTCAAGCTCATCGTGACTTCCTCACGAGTTACATCATCAATATCACCAAACTGTGTTGTTTGTCAGAAACATATGGACATAGTCTAAGCAGCACCACCCAATTGTCCCTTACCGTGGACACGGCTATTCGAATAGTTTGACACTCTGCAGAGGTTGCGCACTTTACCCACAAGATCCGGGGAACTTCCGTGTCATCCAGGACCCGCGGTACCTCAAGTACCCGGGGTAAGCACCCGATCACTACCTTTCCCTAGTCGTGACCAACATAGAGTCCACTCGATTGGTAACAGCCCCCATGCCAATCATTTTCACAATTTAATATGGTGGAGCCACGCTCCCATACTCATAACATCTCACATGCACGGGGGTACCAACGGTGTGTCTGGTGCCCTGTGAAAACAGTCATGGCCGCCTATCCAAGCACGACCCCGTCCCGAGAGTGACCACGTCACTCCCATCACTAGTAATGCGGGCATCCATGCTAGCACGAACTAGGTAATCAATAATGCCTCGTCCCATAAGGGGTAGAGTGGTTGCGCATGTAAGGTTGGGACAGTTGACAAATCTTATATCTAATCCGTCTCTGTAAACAACACTTTCATCAAGCCTCGGTACACTACCTCTCCACCAAGTAGTGACCTAGCTCATCATCATCTCCCAGGGGCATTAGTGGCACCCACCGGGGCTATTTGCAAGTATGTCAAACAACACTTGTTCCTTACCATGCATAACTCCGAGCCATTTTGCTCAGCCAACAACTATAGCATATTTCTATAATCCATCAACACAACTCTAAACAATGATAGAGTTATGAACAATGCAAGTATCAACGGGGTATGCAACGGAGGCAGACCCAGCAAGGTTGCCATTCAAGATATCATGCATTCAACAATAACGGAAAGAAATGCTACTATGATAAAAAAAAAGGTTCATCGTGGTCAAAGGGCTGCTTGCCTGGTTCATCAGAGTCGTGAAACCTTCTAGTCCTTCTCCAAGTACTCAGTCTACTTCGTCAACTAACGCCAGAAACAATCACAATAAGTAACACAACAAGGCAAAAACAAAAGTGCTCTAAAAATATGAAGTTGACTTTTCTAGGACTTCTCTGGTTATATGAAAAATAACCAGAGTGGTTTCATTGGTATTGGATGAGTGAATATTTCTGAACATTTCAATATGATGGAATCAATGGATTTCATGGCTCTACAAGCTGTCCACAGAATGCCTTTTTATAAAAATGAGTAATAGTACCCATTAAATCAGGCATGATTTTAGAAACATTAGAAATTGGTTTCACTGGATTTGGAGTTGAAATGAATATAATATGGATTTTGGAAGTGGACTTATGTGGATAAATGACCTTTTTAAAGGGTCCAGTGAAAACCAAGAACAACAAAAATGTCCACTATGGCCCATTAAATAGACCTTCATTTATGGAGTCAATAGAAATTTGATTCATCAAATTTGGAGGTAATATGAATATTTGGGAGATTTTACAAGTTTCAGGAAAAAGAAAAAGACAAAGGAGGGGGGATTTATACCTATACTGCGCACTGGGTGCAGCATAGCGCCACAGTGCACTGGGCCGGCCCAGCGGCTCGCCCACGCGGGCGACAGTGCGACGTTGAAGGTGTCTTCGCCCAAATACGCTTCCACTTAAACGGACGGGCCCGCCTGCTGGGTCGCTGACGTGCGGGCCCCGGCGGCAGGTCGTCTTCCACCCCCCGCGCATGCTCTGGCCGCGGGGAGGAGCTGCTCCCGACGGTGATAGCCAGGGTTACAGAGCGTCTTCGGCGACGCTCCGCCCATCGGCGTTCTCGGGAGGATGAGCCGCATCCATTGGTGTACAGCTCGCTTGCCGAGGAGAGCCATAGCGGCGACGGCCTGGACGACCACGGAAGAGGCCATCGGCCATCTTCGGCTTCGAGCATACGACACTCCTGGGGATGAACGGTGGAGGGAAAAGGGCTTGTGGTGGTGACAAGAGGGTGCGGGGCTATCCAGGGGGAAGAGAGAGGGGTCGACGCCTGCGGATTTGAGCTGCGGTCGGCGGCTCGGCTCCGGCCTAGGAGGAGGATGGAGAGCGCGAGGAGGGGAGTGGGTTGGTCCAGGGGGTGCACGGGAGAGAGGGGGAGAAAATGGAGCAGAGAGGGTGGCCAGGGACAACCTTAAGTAGGAGGGGGCGAGTTGCACCATGGACAGGGCGCTCGGCCTCCGCTGCAACAGCGCTGGCGACCGTTTGAGGTGGGGTGAGCGTGTCTGAGGCGTACGTGGGAGTCGTTTAGGTCATGGGGGAGAGAGAGGAGAGGAAGGGCAGGGCTCTAGCGCTCGCGCATGCGAGCCCATGCATTAGCCGAGCCGGGCGGCGTCGGGCACGAGCAGCAGGGGGTGAGAGAGAGAGGGAGAGGGAGGGGCCTGCAGGGCTGTCATGTTGCGGACGTCGAGGGCCTTGACTGGCATGAGGAGGAGGCTCGAGCTGGTCGGGGGACGCGGCGTCAACTGTCGGGAGCAAGATGACATGCTCCAGAGCGCGTCTTTGGCCGGCATCTGCGGCTTTTCCGCGCACACTTGCGCACCCACTTGTATCTGGCGTCTGAAAGAGGAATAAACAAGAGGGGTGGAGGCCTTGGATGCTCTGGAACTTGCCAGGAGTGAGAGAGAGATGAGAGAGGGAGGGGAAGGTGGCTGTCCAGACAGGGAAAATGGGTCTCTGCCCCCTTAATCATTGCTCCTTGGGCAGCCAGGCATGCAGGAGGTAAAGGAGGAGCAGATGAGGCTGTGGGAACAAGTTGAGCTCATGGAGATTAGTGGAAATGGACGAAACATGCATTTTAAGTTTTTGGCAAAAGGTGTTTGATGGTGGTTTGGGCAAGCAAATGGATTCCAAATGATATGAAGATTAACAGGATCAAGTGTCATATAGAAATGAGGTTGATCACCAAGTTTGAGCTCATTTGAAGAAAGTTGACAATGCAACTTTGGTAAACCCTAGAAATCAACAGAAATGGACTTTCCAAGATTTAGCCATGCAAATCTATTCTCCTTGATGCACCACTTGGTGTAGTATCATCATTTGAGGTTCTGAAGATGTCCACAAAAGTTGAGATCAAAAGGAGAAAGTTGCCAATGTAGAGTTGTTCAAATTTGGTTCTGGACAAGAAGGGTTTTGGGGCACTTTGATCAAGTTAACTTGTTCTCCAACTTGTGCTACTTGGTCTAGATGATTTATTAGACCATTTTAGCATGTGGACCAAGCTTGAGAGTATTTTGGAAAGTTTGCTAATGCAAAGTTGTTCAAACTTGGAAAAGGGCAGAAATGGTTTTGAGAGGGTTTCATGGGGTTATACTATTCTCCATGACATGAGACTTGGCAAGATCATAAAATATGTCATATGTGACATGATAGAATTTTCTTGGAATTTTTAGAGAATATTTCCTTTGTAAATATTTCAAAAGCTTGAAATATCTAGGAAGGGTTTTTGAGGGATTTGACCAATATTTTGAACATGACCTTGTGTTGAAACCCTTTTATATGGACAATATATGTCAACTGGGTTTCCCTAAAGTTTTACAAATATTTTTAAAGCATTAAAATAATTTTAACCTATTAAATACCATTTCTAGCCTAAAGAAAAAGCTTTTAAATAAAATAGGAAAATAAGTTTTAAAATTATATTTTTGGGGTTTATGGGTGTCCTGTATCTAATAGGAGTCAAATCTATTTTTGGAAATATTTTTACTGCCCTTAATTAAGTACTTGCAGTGCAAATCTCAATCTAGGGGTTTTTGGAAAACTAATTTTTGAAAATACTATTTGGCTAAATTATTTTTGGAAGAAAGTATTTTTATGTCCTATACACATGGCATGATCATTGGGCAAGGTTTTTGGATCAAGGAGAAGGAGTATAAGAGTTGGAGGATTTATTTGATTTTTAGAGCACTTGCAAACAGCAGACCAAAATCAAATCAAGCAAGACCAAAACACACAAAAGTTTTTGTCAAACCACAATTTATCATGATTTATTAGCTTAAGTGTTGTGCCATGAAAATGAGGGTGTGATAGGGTCAGTTCGGAACTTGCCGAACAGATGGATCCAATGGAGCTCTCCTCCATTAATGAACTCTTGGATCGCATCGCCGCTCTGGGAGTCACTACGAACTATGACCGGATTGGGATTAAACCCGACCGAAGGGACATCAGATCCCCGCCGGCCACCCATGAGATAGTGATTGTGGAAGAACCATACGCGGATTGTCCCCCAGCTTTGAGGACGAATTATGTTCGGATCGCCGAACTCCTTGAGCCGAAAATCTACTCAGAGGACAACCTTCCCCAGGTCCCGGACTTAGGATCGGGCATTTGGTCGAAGGAATCTGGTAGCACTCCAGATTCCGAGCTGTTGGGTTCAGAACCGCCCGCGCCCTTGGCCATTAGATCGGATCGTAATTCGGATTCTGCTAACAACACTTATTTGGAATTAAACTATCTCTCCCGCATCAGGCAAGAGCCCCAGGAGACGGTACATCATTACTGGGCCAGATTCCTCCTTGCTCTCAACAAGGTTAAGGACTGCCACGAGGAGAACATGGTCTCACTCTTCTGCAAAAACTGCACGGATGAAGGGCTCCTCAATGCGATAAGCCGCCGCGAAATAATACGTTTCGCAGATTTGGCAACCATAGTACATAAGTACTGTGCGATGGAGAGCACTTGGAAGACTCAAACAGAATTTTGGGATAGTACCGCTCTCACCAAGACCTTTGTCCGAACCAAACGGACGAACTCTCGTAAGACGTCCGATCCAATCCCCAAGAAACTGAGGCCCACTCCAGGGCGGGGATCCGTGTTGGAAGAATGGCTCGACGGGCCATGTAAAATCCACAGTACACCGGATACAAATCCAACTCATAGCCTTAGGGCATGTTGGATACCCCGGCAGGTGGCAAAAAGCGGCGAGGATCTTCTTGCGAGCCATAAAGCGGAACAATATCCTGCCCGCGGACACAATACGGTACTAACAGTCTTCGAGACTTTCGCCTCGAACAACAGGTGCAAGCGGGCTCATCGAAGCTCTTCGGAAATTTGCCATGTGGCAAAGATAAACCACTAGAACGACACAGCTATAACTTTCAATGCCAGTGACGAACCTCGATTCCAGACTGTCCGGGCACCGGCCACTCTGGTCCTTAGCCCAATCGTGGATGGCTTCCGGCTAACCGAAGTCCTCATGGACGGCGGAAGCGGGTTAAACTTCATCTATGAAGAAACGCTCCACAAAATGGAGATTGATAAAGGCCGCATTGAGCAAAGCGGCACCACCTTCAGGGGAATCATCCCTACTCGGGAAGCACGGTGCATGGGAAAAATCACACTCGATGTGGTATTCGGCACCCCAGAGAATTATAGGTCCGAAGAAATCACATTCCAAGTGGACCCTTTCAGCAGCGGATACCACGCCCTTCTAGGGCGAGACGCGTTTACAAGCTTTCAAGCTGTACCCCATTATGGGTACATGAAGCTTAAAATGCCCGGGCCCAACAGAATTATCACTCTAGCCCGTGATCCGGACATCGCACTCCGCACCGAAAACAAAACCGCAGCACTAGCCATGGAAGCATTATCTGAAGCCCTAGCGGCCGAAGAGTTAACGACACACGGGCCACCGTAGATAGGGACGACATGATACTCGACAAACGACCCAAGTCCACCTCATTTAAACATGAAGACGAGATAGTCAAATTCCAGGTCCACCCAACAGAACCCACGAAGATAGCATCCATTGGAACACAATTGAGCCCCATGATGGACGCTGCACTGCGAGATTTCTTATGCGAGAATTCGGACATTTTTGCCTGGCACCCTTCGGACATGCCAGGCATCCCACGCCGGCTGGCCGAACACAGCCTCGATATACTAAAAGGATACAAACCGGTCAAATAGACCCTAAGGCGGTTTTCAGAACCCAAACGACAAGCCATGGGGGAAGAGCTAGCCAAGCTGCTTGAGGCCAGATTCATCAGAGATATTAAACATCTAGATTGGGTGGCGAATTTGGTAATAGTGCCAAAAAAGGACAAATCCTGGCGCCTATGCGTCGACTTCAAAGACCTCAACAAGGCTTGCCCCAAGGATCCCTTTCCCCTCCCTCGCATTGATCAAATCATTGATGCCACAGGTGGACACGACTCGCTGTGTTTTCTCGACGCATACTCTAGATACCATCAAATAAAGATGGCAGAGTCTGACCAAGCTGCAACAGCTTTTATAACGCCATATGGCCCTTTTTGCTTCAATACTAAGCCCTTCAGGCTCAAGAATGCCGACGCAACCTATCAATGCATGATTCAAACATGCCTGGAGAAACAAATCGGCAAAACAGTGGAAGCATAGGTGGACGACGTTGTCATAAAAACCAGACATGTCGAAACCCTAATAGATGACTTGAGGCTTATATTCAATAACTTCCGGACATACAACATCAAGTTGAATCTGGAAAAATGTGTTTTCGGTGTCCCTTCGGGGAAGCTCCTGGGCTTCATTGTTTCCAATAGAGGAATACAAGCGAATCCGGCAAAAATTCGAGCCCTATCGCAGTTGGCCATACCAACAGACCTCAAGCACATCTGGAAACTAGCAGGATGCGTGGCCTCTTTGAGCCGCTTTATATCCAGGCTAGGAGAAAAGAGGTTGCCTCTTTTCCGCCTCCTTTGGCGCACCGAACACTTTGTATGGACGGACGCAGCCGCAGCCAGACTCGATGAGATAAAGACCTTATTGGCCAGTAATCCGGTCCTAACAGCGCCAAACATCAGCGAACCTATGCTGCTATACATAGCTGCAACACATCAAGTGGTAAGCGCAGTGCTCATCGTTGAACGAGAGGTGGAAGGATACAAATTCCCGCTTCAAAAGCCGATTTACTACGTATCCACGATGCTCACCCCATGTAAATCCCGATAGCCACACTATCAAAAAATAGCATACGCAGTCTTGATTGCATCTCGGAAGCTAAGACACTACTTTCAAGAGTGCTCGATTACCGTCGCCTCCGAAGTACCACTCAACGACATAATTAATAAGCCCGATGCTACGGGCCGGATTGCTAAATGGCCATCGAGCTCCTGCCGTTTGACATAACATAAAAACCACGGCGAGCCATTAAGTCGCAAGTATTGGCTGACTTTGTCGCCGAATGGACAGAAGCCGAACTCCCTAAAGAGTACGATTCTTACTCCAACTGGATCATGCAATTTGACAGCTCCAAAATGCTGGCCAGCCTGGGAGTAGGGGTAGTCCTAATGTCTCCCATCGGGTACACGGTCCAATACGTGCTACAAATATTATACACAGACTCCAACAATGCGGCCGAATATGAGGCCCTGTTATATGGTCTTCGGATGGCAGTCTCTATGGGAATCCAACGCCTGGAAGTGCGCGGGAACTCGAACCTTGCAATATCACAAATAAACGGAGACTTTGATGCCAAGGATCCAAAAATGGCGGCCTATCATAATGCTGTCCTAAAGATGTCAGCTCGGTTCGAGGGGCTCGAATTCCACCATGTGGCTCGAGAAAACAATCAAGCGGCGGACGTCCTTGCCCGCATTGGTGCCAAACACGACCCTAGCCCACCTAATATATTCCTGGAAAGGCTGTTCAAGCCATCCATAGTATGGGAAGGGGAGTCCGGCAATACCAGCACGGATCCGAGTACACCCCCAGACTCCGAACCATCCGACACAATCGGAGGCTCTGCCACCGAAATAACACCTTTGGTCCATGAAATCATGGTCGTAATCGCCCCGTGGACCAAGCCGTTCTTGGCCTACCTAAATAGGCAGGAGCTCCCCGAAGACCAAAATGAAGCACGCTGCATAGTCCGGCGTTCTAAAGCTTACAAGGTCCACGAAGGGGAACTCTACAAGAAAAGCGTGACCGAAGTGCTCCAAAGGTGAATCTCCGAAGAGGAAGGGCGGCAACTCCTGGCTGAAATTCATGCTGGATTAGGCGGCACCATGCCGCAGCTCGAGTGCTAGTCAGCAAAGCCTTCCGTACAGGCTTCTATTGGCCGACGACCCGAGCAGACGCACAGGACCTTGTCCAACATTGCATCGGCTGCCAGGTCTTCGCCAATCAGAGTCATATGCCCCCTACGGCTCTCCAAACAATCCCCATAACTTGGCCCTTCATGGTCTGGGGGCTGGATATGGTCGGACCCCTTAAAGGGGGAAGCCATAAGAAAAAAATACCTATTGGTCATGGTGGACAAATTCACCAAATGGATCGAAGCCAAACCAGTTAAAACGGCCGAATCCGGACCAGTAATAGATTTCATATCCAGGGTTGTACACCGGTACGATGTCCCCCATAGCATGATCATTGATAATGGCTCAAATTTCACAGCCGATGAAGTGAAAACTTGGTGCAGCAAAATGGGCATTACGCTCGACTACGCTTCCGTCTACCACCCGCAAACAAATGGCCAGGTCGAACGGGCAAATGGTCTTATCATGAGCGGCATAAAACCCAGATTAGTGCGATCTTTAACAGAATCGGATACGCACTTTGTAGAGGAGCTCGACTCCGTACTCTAGGGGTTGTGGACCACACCGAATCGAACCACCGGATACACACCATTCTTTATGGTGTACGGTGTGGAAGCAGTACTACCCTGTGACATAATACATCATTCGCCACGCCTACGCATGTATGAAGAGAAGGAAGCCGAGTTAGATTGGTAGGATAACTTGGACACCCTGGAGGAGGAGCGCGATGTCGCAAAAGCCCGTTCCGCATTCTATCAGCAGCAGGCTCGGCGATATCAAAGCAGAGAAGTGCGGGCCAAAACTTACAATATTGGCAAGCTCGTTCTACGCCTACCGGAGAAGAAGAAGGACAAACTCAAACCCAGATGGGAAGGTCCCTTCGTCATCCACAAAGTTCTCACCGGAGGAGCGTACCACCTACGTAATGCATCTGACAACAGACTCGAGCCGAACCCATGAAACGCGGCTAGACTCTGGAGATTCTACGCCTAACACCGAACGCAGTGTTCGTCTCCTCACCCCTCCTTATTAAATTATGCTCCACCACTGTTTCTCTCCTTTCTCGACCCTCTTTCAATTCACACAAAGTGTTTAATACAGTGCGGATTTTCGGATTATCCCGGCCGCACCATGTGTGCAAACTGTATCTGGGGGCTTCCTATTCGGAAGCTAGACATACTTACTTTAATGGCTTTTTGCCCATCACATATGCGTCCGTTCTCCATATGTGCCCTTTCTTCACCATTATATGCATCGATATGACTTATGATGTGGCCAAGATGGGTTGCCTGGCTCTTGTGTTTATGCCATATGTTCCCGTTAATTCGGCTAGGGCATAAGGGGAGCACCTCTGCGATTGTTACTCCGGTTGAGCCGGATGTGTACCAAAGACTGGGTGAAGCCGAAAGCTAGTTTCCTTAAGAGAATATTCGGTCGGTGAACAAATGATGTATTCGTTGGTTACAACAAAAAAATCCAGAAGCTTGGTATCCTGCGCCATCGCGCGTAGTCCAGACATGTGCATTGACACATGGATACCTAGGGAAAGGAACCCCTAACGGAACTATTCTCCCTAGAAGATGTTTCTTGCTATCCATGCAATATAACATAACTAGTTAGGTACTTGTCTGTTCAAGCACCTACGACCCCTACGCCTGGTCTCCACGCATGCCCCGGTTTTCGAATAACCGAGCGGGTATTCGGACACACCCCGGACTATAGGGTCCGGGGGCTAAAGCGAAAAGGTCCGCCATGACAAATGATTTCAATCCAGCTAGAGGCTACTTATGCCAATCAATTTACACAGTCACTGAGAATGACTATATTCCTCCTCTATACCATCTAACAGGTTATCTAGCCTACAATCCTGCTGAGAATACTTAGCGTCTAATGCTATCTGGTCATACATCAGGCTCACGGGAATTTCTTGCCCATCGGGCCCCGCCGGTCCCACTTCGGCCATATGGTTAGGGTCCAGCTTGGTGTAGCGTGTCTTCACCATAGCCCAGGCTTCTCTTGACCCTTGCCGGTAGGCCGATATCTTCCATAGACGGAAGCGCCACCGGGCTCCTTGGAGCAGGTCCGCAAGCTCCCCCATGCCATTCGGCAGTGGGCTTGATGGCCATAAGGCCTGACCAACACCATGCATCACCTGCCGATCACGATCATGCATCTGCGATACATCTTGCAGCAAATCACCTGCAGATGAGGTCATCTCCTCTTCAGGGCGACCCGTTAACATTCCTGCAAGGAAAAATCTTTTTAATAAACTTCCTCGCCGAACTATCAAATAGTTTGCTTGAGTTCTTACCATAAATGCCACGACGAAGTTTTTTGTTCTCCTTCACGGAGTCCACCAGTTGTGCGCGGACGTCCTTTAATTCCACGTCCAGACAAATATTGGCATCATGAAGCTTGTTCTTCTCTTGCGTCACCTACATAAGGATGCGCTCGCCGGCCTTTAGTTGCCATTGGAGATGCGAGTCGTCACCCACTGCGTCATCCGGATTCACTCCAGGATTGTCTGCAGAACTTACTTTTAGACTAACTGCACCAGCCATCCATTAACTAGCACATCTGTGTATAAAGGAGACAAATATTACCGACAGGGGCCTTTCGGGAGCCCTCTAACTTGGCTACCATATCACATAATTGGGCCTTGCAGGCCTCTAGCTCACGCGCCAATTGTTCATTCTTGTCCACAAGGACCTGCGGATATATTGATCCTTCAAACAGTTGTCCCAACTATTCTAAGTCTCATGGGCTACTTCTAGGCATACTTATCAAAATCTCTTACCCGTATATCTTTGGTATATTGGCTTGTCGCTTGGGCAAGCCTGCCTCGAGCGGCTCGGATATATGCGTCCGCCGAATTGAAGGCATTAAAAGCCTCTTCGGAAAAGATGTAGTGTCGGAGCACGGCCCTCCGGCGCCGGTGGTTCATGGCGCTCTCCACTTCGGAGTTCGTGGCCGAACACATATACGTACCCTCCATCGGGAAGCTATGCGGTGCTAGCCCCGTGTCCGCCTCCGCCCCAAAAGCCGGTTCTGGAACCCGGCTGGTGGAGGCGTGGTTGGTGGGGTTTCCGGATATAGCCCGGTTATTCCTCTTCCTGCCAGACACAAAGGGCGCTGTCATATTTCAAATCTATGACATCAGGACAGGCTATGACTCTACCTCTGAAGTGGTGTGTCAGCCCTCACCGCCTTCCTCTTGAGCCTGCCCGATCCGGACACCCGTAGTTGACGAGTCCCTAGGGGCTCGGCCCCTCGCTCCGATCGTCGTTTCTGCAAATAGAGCAACGCCTCAAAGGTAAAATTACAATACCTGGGGAAAGTGCTCTTCGGAGGATAGGGGTTTTTTTAGCTCAGCTTACACGCGACGTGGGAAGCAGTCCAGGGGAGTCGACCGTAATGGCCACTAGGGTGCCGTCCCAGCTCGCCTGATAAAATACTCCGTTGACAAGCTCCACGGTAATATCCGGATCTACTTTGAGTCCCGGATCTAGGGCTCTTCCAGGGTACTCTGGTTGCGGGGAGGGGCTGAAGATTCCTTCCACGGCCCTCCTCAGTTCCTGCTCAGATGCATTGATGCAAGTATTCTTAGTAGAAGTACGATAGAGTAAATGAAACGGGGAAAAGAATGGAAACTTACCCACTCTGGGGGTTGTACATGGAGAATCTGTCCCGCGTTTTTATACGAAGGAACTCCTCCTCTTCTCCTTTGTACAAATCGGACAAAATCCTTGCCAAAGCGGCAGCGGAGTCCGGACCCTTACTACCACAACGGGTGGCATCGTCATCCCCGTTGTAATGCCACATGGGTTTCCCCCGATATTGAAGCGGTTGCACTCCTCGATTTATGCATATTGCCATGACCTCAACAATCGTCAGTCCAGACTTGGCCAGCAACTTTATCCTGTTCATCAGGAGGAATATCTCCCTTGTGTCCTCTTCTTGAGGGCCCCGGGGACGCCAGCTTAGGTGTGCCCTCGGTGGGGCGTTGCCGAATTTGGGGAGACCCCTCCAGACTGGATCCGGAAGGGGAACGTCATTTATGTAGAACCACTCTGAAGGCCAGTTTTCTGGTGCATTCTCAGGAGTGCCGGACAGGTATCCGGTCTCGGCAATGCTCCATACTTCGGCCCCGCCCACTTGATACAGGGACTCCCCCTCGGTGTGGGGGACAAGGCAGAACAGCTTCCTCCACAATCCGAAGTGTGGTTCGCAGCCTAAAAACAGCTCGCAAAGGGCGACGTACCCCGCTATGTGCATGGAGGCTGGGGTAAGATTGTGTAACTGGAGGCCATAAAACTCCAGGAGCCCACGGAGAAACAGGTGGATAGGAAACCCGACGCCCCTCAGCAGATGTGAGCTGAGGCCTATTCGCTCCTCCGGAGACGGGTTAGGAGATCCCTCAGCTTGTTCCCCTCCGTCGTAAGTAGCTATTCCAGCTCGGACGGAGACCATGAATGCCGGTGGAAGAAACCCTTGAGTTTGTAACTTCACCAAACGGCTGTGAGGAACTAAGCACTCTCCCCAATCCCCCAACTTTAGGCGAGGAGGGCAAGCAGAAGAGCTGCGACGGCCGGCCATGCTGGAATGGATTTTCGCAAAGCGCTCTGGGATGCTAGCTCAAGGGAGGAGAGTGAGGTTTGGATCTGAGAACCCCTGTCCCTTCAAATAGACGGTTGGCTCGGAGGATCGGGGGTGGAAAATGCAAAAATACCTTGACTCCTCGCATTCGCTCAACACGTGGAAATGATCATTACTGAGGCACTGAAGCCGAGGAGCACAACATTGATTGGAGACCGGACACTATTCGTCGTAACAGGTACTTTGGAGTATTCGGAGGAGGAACCCGCCTTGAAATGCTGAAGACAATACTACGCGTCGGACTCGTCGTCATTGAAGCCTGGTTCAGGGGATACCGAGGGAGTCCTGGATTAGGGGGTATCCGGACAGCCGGACTGCGTACATCGTCCAGACTATTGAGGCGTGAAGATACAAGACTCAAGACTTCGGCCCGTGTCCGGATGGGACTTTCCTTGGAGTGGAAGTCAAGCTTGGCGATCCGGATATTATATTTCCTTCCTTGTAACCGACTACATGTAAACCCTAGCTCTCTCCGGTGTCTATATAAACCAGAGAGGTTGGTCCTTAGAAGGCCGATCACAATTACATTCATACCATCATAGCTAGCTCCTAGGGTTTAGCCTCTACGATCTCGTGGTAGATCTACTCTTGTAGTACCCATATCATCAATATTAATCAAGTAGGAAGTAGGGTTTTACCTCCATCGAGAGGGCCTGAACCTGGGTAAACATATATGTCCCTTACTTCTTGTTACCATCAGCCTTGACGAACAGATTGGGACCCCCTACCCGAGATCCGCCGGTTTTGAAACCGACACCCGCCCCGCCAACAAATAGGCAGAGGACATCGCTGGCTCAGCCGAGGCCCCACCCTGCCGGCAACGAGGGGGAGGATTTCCACCGCTCCGCCGAGGCGCCGCCCGCCGGTAACGAGACAGAGGACATCGCCGGCTCCGCCGAGGCCCCGCCCCACTACCAACGAGGCCGCGCCACACAAAAAACGAGGAAGAGTAGAACACGGTAGGTCGCCGCCGCTCAGGTCCAAGTAAGGCCACCGCTGCTACCCTCCGGTTGAATCCAAGCTAGGAGGGTTGACCATTGTCGGCCGGTTAGCTTCTTGGCGGTGACGTGGAGTCGGAGAGCTATGCTGGAGAAGAATGCTGCTTCTACTTAACTGCTGGTGCAGTTGGCTGACTGACACGTGGGCCCAACAGGACACATGTTAGTTACGCAACTGCACCTGCAGTTAAGTCACTGAAGCTTCTGTTCGGCTCAGCGGGACACAGGTGGGTAGCTTCGGTTAATTAATTATACCTCCAGCGCACCCGTTTTTAGTTGAAGAATGTATGAAATGTAATGAAATCCAACATGTTTATATGAAATCCGACCATGTATGAATGAATTTATTTCGAATAGTTCAACTTCCTGTATCACTGGCACCAGATGAACATGCAAAACAATACGTACTAAAATTATTCCCAGGGTGATCACCTCGTTTGCAGCAGTTTCACATGTACTCCCTCCGGTCCTTTCTAGTCTGCATACAAGTTTTGTCTGCAGCCAAAGTATCTCTACTTTGACCAATCTTATACAAAAAAGTATGCACTTTCATAATGTGCAAAGTAAAAAGGAACAGAAGGAGTACAAAGAGTTTGAGCAACTTTTTAGCGTTTCTGTACATTGCAATCAAACACACAGGGCTGGCAATTCATATAGAACATTCAAAACAATCAATGATTATGCATCTCAGCGACTCACATGTCAGAGGCAATATTTACTTCACAACTAAAGAATAAAGAAAAAAAATTATCGACGCTGCTGACAGCACAGGGCGTCCCATTCGAAAATATCAATCGCATGTCTTGTTAAACTCAATGAGTTGACAAGGTTGTCCCATTCCAAAATATCAAATGCCTACGATTGTGGAATGGGCAGGGTTTGCCATCAGTTCAGACATTGACATGGCACCTCGTGCTAAATAAACGAGCTGTTCTTTTTGTGCAGTTCCACCAAAATCAACCAAATTCACGTGTAGCTTGTATGATTTCGCCCTTATATGTTGCAATGCCTTGAACTTATCGGCACCTCCTTTCTTGTGGTGGAAATGAATGATTCGATGTATTCATGAACATTTTGTGCAGTTCCCATTGAAATCAAGTTGAGCACCCCTGTTTGCACAAATACAAAAAAGTGATTAGTATAAAGAAAACTGTACTATGAATTGACAGTTTAAACAGGCACCTACATGGTCCATGTAGATCACACTTTAAGAAAAATGGAACTCACCAGAAAGAATCCTAGAACAACATTGTACCCACGCATCACAGCAAAAAAATGGAGATTTGTCAGTCCTTCTGAGAAGATGTTAGTTTGGTCTTGTGGGGAGTAATGTAACCATCCTTCAACTGCTCCTTCTGATGAGAAGATAGACAGGGCTTCTTCATCCTGGCATAATCGGAACTAGTCACTTCACATACTCCATATTCTTCTTCAAAGGAAGATGATCCTGTTGTGCAAAGACAATAGGACTACTAAATGCTAGCATCCCTGTTTGCTCGAATAAAAGGAAAGGAAATATTTAAAATAGCACAGATGAAGCACTTATCAAGGACAATACCACTTTTTCATGACAGTATCTAAATAGTAGAACAACACTAATAGAGATGACAAAGCTCAATCATATGGAAGAAATCAGTGGGCGAGTACCAACCTTTGTCAGGAGGCTTATTGTGTAGAGCATACAGAAGAAGCACTTCTCCGGAACCATCTGTTGCTATCTACAGTGGTGGCCATGCTTACTATATACTCCGCGATTAGTTTAATGTTTCCAACATCTTCTTGTGCAGTTCCACTAAAATATATGGTATCTTCAAAGAAGATCCCTATTTGCACAAGTAGAGATAATTACATATTACATTAAGAGTGGCATCAAATCAGTGGCAAAACAATTGCTCGTTCAGCCATAGCAATAAATTAAGATGCAAAACTATATCATTACTTGTGTCATCACAGTTCTAGTGCTTCATTACAGCATCGGGAGTTGATTTTTGTTTTTCTTCCGCTTGTTCTTCCCCTTCATCACTCGGTTCAATAACAGACAAGCTTCACCTTCAATGTAAGATTTGGCATCTCAATTAGGGAGCACAAGTATATTACTAAACTTAATTTTCTGATGAAAGTGGCCAAATATAGGCCAACAGTTGTGAAATATCCTTATCTTTCGTCAATGGGATATTGCGGTGCACATACAATAGGAAGTCTTGTCTCCATTTGTGCAGTTCACTAAAATTAAGCAACATTATCGTACAAGTAGCACAACATATGAAAGCACAATGTAGAATCATTTGAAAGAAGGCTAGTACTGACCTCTCATGATGCGGAATTCAAACAACACACAAGAAGAAGATCTGAACCAAATTTGCCAACATGGTCAGGAAGTAAGATCTCCTCTTGTGCAGTTCCACTAAGATCAAGCAATCAAGCAACGTTGTCGGTGTGACATTTTGGTTGAACTTCACAAAACACTCTTAAAACAAATGTGTTTTGTGCAGTGCAACAAAAGGTCACAATGGCAACGAGGTGAAGTAGATAGCCCTGTTTACACAGAGGTGCAAAGGAAACAATTAGTGGTCAATAATGCTGGATGACACAGAAGCCAACAAAAAGAAGCATCTACCTTATCTAAATGGGAAAGAAAGCAAGACAATAGCATTTCTCAAACGGTGGCATTGATTAATATTAACATAGAGATTATATTAACAATAAAATTCATTAAACATGTAATTTGCTTAATTGTGGCATTGCATCAATTTTCTAGCGGCATAATTAGAGGGTGTTTGTTTACAGGGACATTTTGGTGTAGGGACTAAAAAACCCGTGTCAGTCGCATCTAAACCAAACAGGAGGGACTTTTAGGGACTAAAAGTGGGCATTTGGGACTAAAGAAAGAAGACCCCGAGGGAGTCTTTTTGCGACTTTTTCCAACAGTTGCCCCTGCCACGCATCGCACCTTGTCTCTATTAGTTCATTACTAGGGGTCACATGGTCTTTTAGCATGTCATTTAATAACCTCTAGTCCATGTTTAGTCCCTGGAACCAAGCAGGTAGGGATTAGGGAGTTTTTAACCAAACATGGCCTTAGATTAACAACAGCTAATGAGTTGCACGGGATAGTGGACGCACTAGCACCATGTGCATCTACCGATGTACTGTGGTCATGCACATTCTGTTGCAACAAAGAACAAACAACCAACAAGCATATTTGTGTTGGTCCCAGTTTTGTTATCTTTAGACACCTTTTCCTATGTGAGCGCAGCAAATCTAGTCCTGCTCAAACTCTACAGCCTTGTCCCCCAAAACAAAAGATCAGTTCGTTACGGATGTGCGTACTGCGTTTGTCATTGTTTTCCCTTGTCGACCAACGTAGGTGCTGGATAGCCAGTCTGTACTAGTACTTTCACCCCTTGCTTTCCTCTTTGAACCACGTCCTAGATTTATGCGATACAACTTTCCCCACTACTTTCCACCATTCCTTTCCTCTTTGAACCACGTCCTAGATTCATGCTATGCGACATTCCACCTTAATTTCCTCTTTGAACCACGTCCTAGATTCATGCTATATACAACTTTTCCCACTACTTTCCCCCACTCCTTTCCTCTTTGAACCACGTCCTAGATTCATGGTATACATGTATCTAGAGGAATGCATGTGGAGTAAGTAAATTATACCTTAAGGTTCTTGGGGCGTGGTTCGGTGGGCGACGGGACGAGGCGAAGAAGAAGGGGTCGGAGGCCCGCCCGCGCCGCCGGTGGGTGAAAGTGAACAACTGCGCTGGTAGTGGATTCCCTCCCTCGCCGACGGCGACAGCGTTAAGCCTCCTTCCCTTCCCGGCGGACGGATCCTGCTGGCTCTTTGAGCAGCAGTGAGGGGAGAGATAGGCCAACGAAGTCTTGTTTAGATCTGGAGAGGGCGAGAGAGTGTGAAGAGAGCAACTACAAGCGCTGAGGCTCCAGCATATATATATATATATATACTGGAGAGAGAGTGTGAAGCGTGCAAACCCTAGAAAACAAGCGTTGAGGCTGCAGCTTATACCTGATGAGGTGATTATACAGTCACTACGAGATCGTATAGCTCCGTATCCATCCATTTTGACCATTCAAAGAATACTCCTGGCACAAATTATGCTCAAGTGTAGTTATCGAACCCGAGACCTCAAGTTTGATGAGCGAATAGGCTAACCAGCTAGACAACCCTCCCGTTATGTTCAACGAGAGGAAAATAACCTTTTATACATTCCTACATTCATGTGACAGGCATGCCGTGTTTTTTGGGTGTCTATGTGTGGGAGTCATTGGGATTTCAATCATAATCATGTCATGTGGCTTTGGTGGTAAGACTATCCACAGTGGTGCAGAAATAATGCAGCCTTAGTCACCTTACCTCTCTCCATGTAGTACGTTGGGTCCCACCAGTCAGAGGGTGAAACAAACAAATTAATAAGAAAAATTAAAAGCGCCAGCGGTGTATCTTACCTCACACATCTCGCTACTGCTCGGGAACACTGTCCAATTGATCCCTCTGTTCGCTCACGCACTATTTTAAGTGAATCCTTATTATAACATGCACACAATTTTGGGCACTTGTATTCGACGTAAGCCAGTGTGCCACCGTATCTTGTATACTTACTACTCCCTCCATCTAGGTTTAATAAGTCACGTTAGAAGGTGCAACGGGACCAAGGTGCGTGTGTGTGCGTGTGTGTGTGTGTGTCTGTTTAACAACATGTGTATGTTAGAGAGAGCGACACATCGACCTACTCCTACAGAGAGATGGTGTGTAGTGTATGATTTAGCCGCGAGAGTTGGTGCATCCTCTCGTTTCCGGGCGTGTCCGGTAGGGACATGCGGACAGCTGCCACGCCCGCTCCTGACCAGCCTGGCCCACCCAAAGCCCATCCATTGCCCGCGTGCACTTCCCGCCCAAAACGGTCAGCACCGTTCCAAAGAATCGGTGCCGCATTCATGCCCGGGCAGAGCGGACGCGACCTCTCACTGGCGCAAGAGTGATGGTTGCTTCGTCCGTCCAACTTACTGCTGGGTCTATGTGATTTGATGGCTCATTGGTCTTTATTACTGAGGTGGTAGGACTGCTGGATGTCCCACGCTTTCGGCGAAAGGAGGTACTACTAGATTACAGTTTTCTCCATTCTTACAGCGGAGGAGTGCAAGAGCAGTGAAAACACGCAGGCTCGGTGATTACATGGCCCACCTCACACTATCACGGTGCGACACCTAACTCTTTACATAGTACTCCCTCCGTTCCTAAATATTACTAGATGAGTCCCCGCGCGTTGCCACGGAACAGCCGTATATCTCTCTGCGCAAAATCATCGATTTCATGGAACTAAAAAAACTCAAGAACCGCATGAAAAATGTGGTAGCCAAACGAAATAAACTCCCATCATCATTTAGATCATCCCACGTAAGGAAAAAAGATCAGCCAACTCCTACTGCATAATGGGATTATATTTTTCTTTTTGACATGTTAATGGGACTTAAAAGCTCACTTACATGCATGCTACTGGTGCATGCTTGCATGCAGACATGTTGATGTGATTTAAAACCCACTCACATGCATGCCACGGTATTTCTGCATGCTTGCATGTGGCTTAGTGCGGATCCTCTCAACGTCTAGATCAGATGGCTATTATGGACTGATTTAGTTCATCTAACGGCTACATTAATTTCGATGATGTGGCTCAAGGGGAGGATAGAGAATTCCTAGTAGTGAGTAGATATGTCTTTGTAGAGATTCCACTAGGTGAACTACATACGGAACAAAATGAATGAATCTACACTTAAAATGCATCTATATACACCCCCATGTGGTTCATGGTGAAAGCTCTACAAAGACTTATATTTAGGAACGGAGGAAGTACTAGTATAGTACGTACTGTAATTTACCAGCGAGATAAATTTGTACAATGCTATGAAGCTTCCAGCTTCTGTTACATGTATCATGCGTCCAAGGTTGCCCGTTGCAACATTTCATCAAATACAAAGGAGACTAACATGCATGCTATTGCATCTCAATGATTGACAGATCATAGCAAATATGTACTCCCTCCGTTCCAAAATAAGTGTCTCAACTTTGTGCAAACTTTAGTACAAAGTTGTACTACTACTAAAGTTGACACTTATTTTGGAACAGAGGCAGCTAAAGAAAAAAACGATCCATGCAGTCCCTAGCCCTTGAACCATGAACCCTAACCAGGCTTCAATTTGCTGGCAACGTTCGAGCTTCCTAATAAATGAAGTTTGCAACCTTTTGACCATCGGATCATTTTGTGCAGTTTCACCAAAATCGAGATGAGCATCCCTGTGGCAAAGAAATTGAAGAAGCGTGATTAGAATGTGATTACTGGTACTAGTTGATGAGATATAAACTCATCACAAATATAGTACATAGAAGCCAGTAGAGGTATGTGTGGGGCAAAGAAGTAGAGAAATATCCACAGGGAGTGATGTGGGCAGCCGGAGCAGTGGTGCAAGCCGGCTGTAAAGGGAGTTGTACCTGAGGGACGTAGCTCAACCTTGAGGAGGGCAGCGGGAGGCGGCAACTGCCCATGCTACGACAGTAAGCAAGGGACGAAGGCAACCTCACCGTCTTTGTGAGAGAGAACGGCGGGGACCCCTGATCGGGACATGCCGACAGTGGGTTTTCACCGTCGGCGACGGCGACCGCATCTACACATGATCTGTCGGGATGTTAGAGATGTGGCCACAGTCGTTTTGTGCGAGAGAGTGTGAAGAGAGCAACCCCAGTAATCAACCGTGTAGGCTGGCCTGTCCTGACTATGAATATAGTGGAGCAGTTTCCTTTTCTCTCCATATGAACCTATCATATTGCGTACGTGCCACTGAAGAAAAAAAACTTTATTTATAAATGACGCGGCACCTAATACTCGTTCTCCTACAACCTTGCGCTTGGCATCTCCAAAATATTAACCTTGCGATTGGCTCTTCGCCTCTTCGGGAAGTCGAGCAATAATGGTAGTGCTGTATATATCGTTCTGGATATATGAGACCGAATGAATTGCTGCCGTCCACCATGTGGGCGAGGGACAAGGGGCGAGGGAGAGTGCTACATACGGAGGAAAATGAATGAATCTACACTCTAAAATACGTCTATATACATCAGTGCTTGGAGTATACACTAGTATTTCATATTGAAATCTACTACTCCCTCTGTCTCGGTTTATAAGGCATGCACGTGGTTCTAGGTCATCAATTTGAAAAATTAAATATGTGTAATATGTCACCAAAAATATATCACTAGATACTTAAGCGGATGTAGTTTCTGAACATATATTTTTCATCACATATAATACATATTTAGCTAGTTAAATTGTTAACCTAAAACTACGTGCATGTCCTATAAACTGAGAAGGAGGAAGTAAAGGACATATATATTCCAAACAATATGATATAATCTCTATAACCAAGGTAGTAGGGACAAGGAGTAAACGGAGGGAGTAGTAAATTTTTCTCCTCGTCCTGCGAGCCACCGCGCGCATTGGCGAGGGAGCGGGCGTAAGGTGGAGCAAGATTCACCTCATCCTACGAGCCACCGCGCCCGTGGGCAGGGGAGACGGCGTACTAAGCAAGCCTCTCCTCATTTTGCAAGTTGACAAGACACATCAAAAGTACTCTAGTGTATAGAGCCCTGCCTCTAAGGTAGGCCCCACATGGTTTGCCTCTTTTTTTAATTTAACATAATGCATCAAGTCGCAATTTGTTTGTTCATCCGTGGTAGACGATCCTCCCTCCACCAAGTGGACCACCAGTACATGTGCAAAATTACCACGTGGGCTGCCTTTTTCGTACAGAAATTAGCTCCACCGTGTACCCGCACGGGTGTGGTTGGGAAAGAGAAGGGATTACGTGCGCCATGCATGCACCTCTTCTCTTCGTGCATGTCCCCCACCTATGTGGGTGTGTGTGAGAGGTACAAACCACGTTCGTGAGTGTTTTTTGTTTTGTGCTGGGGGTGGGGCAGGGGTGAGGGGTTGATTTCATGAATTATTTGTGGGAATATGTGTCAATGACATCTCAAACAAAATTTTGCATGCAATGTTTATGAAATGGAGGCCTATCCATATCATATATAGAGGGTCGGGCAATCCGCAAGAAGAGAGGGAGGGGTCATAGCTATCGATAGAGTCGAAGAGAGATCAAGTGGGTGGGTGCTAGATCGATGAAGAGAGCCATCGAAATTTTGTGCGTGTGCAAGTCAAAGATATAGGGCGACTGGCCTACCGGAATGTTAGAGGGCACATGTCAAGTTTGTGTGTGGCAGGGAGACATGACTAGAGCGCTCGATGTATCGGTGTGTGTGGGGGTGAGGGGGGTGGGGGAAGGGGTAGGCAGAGGCCTAACTATAGAGGTAGAACAACTCATATATGTGTTGAGAAGGAGAGACCCAGCTATGTCTTGAGGGAGATCGGTCGACATCCATACATAACTGAAGGACGGGAAATATGATGGGACGGAGAGAGAGAGAGAGAGGAGAGAGAGAGAGGGAGGGAGAGGGGTAGAGTGCTAGATGGGTGATGGAGTTGCTTCTCGAAGATGGTGGGAGAGGGCTACTAGACAAACTGAGGGTGGAACTGCAATGTTATCAATAAGAGTGGGGATGTGTTTTTGTGTGTGCCTGTGCATGATAGATCTGTCGGGACGCATGCATGGATGATGAAGGGGAACCATGTGTTTGGTAAGCAAACCTAACTAGATCGGTAGATCAATTGTTGTTTGTCGGAGGAAGGGAGAGACACAACTAATGAGGTAGATCGATCGACGCGTGGGTAAAAACGAATTATAAGGACCTAGCTAGCTATATGTATAGCGAGAGATCGGTCGGTGTACGTCCATTGGTTAGAGGCAAATAAGGCCCAGCAAGACGGATAGACAGAGAGAATGGAGCTAGGAGGTGGTGCGAGAGGCCCAGCTACTAGCTAGATAAGGGGAGTAGTGTGCGGTTGTGTGATCAATGAAAAGAGGGGCGAGAGTTTACACGTGTGTGTGGCCGTATGAGAGACACGAGGCAAGGACACATAAAGGAGGAGATTGAAGGTGTGTGTGTATGTTGTAGGCAGGCATCGCTGGAGAGGTTTATCGATTGGTGTGTGTCGGAAAGGAGTTGTGGACACTCTGGGAGAACGACCTAAAGGAAAAAAATGAATGTGCCCGGTGGAGAGAATGCCGAGGGAGGGGGAGGGCGAGGAGGGCGTGTGCATGCACGAGAGAAAGTTAGTGGTAGCTACAAAGGTTAGAGGATTGTGTGGGTGTAAGAGACTAACAAACATCATAATTTGATATGAAAGCGGATTCATATATTTGAATAGGAGATCATGGTGTTTTAAACATATGCATGCATGAATATAGCGGTGATACACGTGTTGTGCACATGTTATACCATAATGTGATAATGCGTGGCGTTTGCAACTCACAGCTAAATGCCGAACAATCTAAACCATACTATACATCAAACAATCTCACATTTTATTTGAATTTTTGATAATCTGCGGCGTTTGCAGCTTACAACTAAATATTGAACAATCTAAACAATACTATATATCGAACATTCTCAGATTTTATTTGAATTTGTGGTAATGTGTGGTGTTTGCAACTCACTTGTAAATACTTGTAGGCGTAGGGGGCGGGGCGCCATACATAATTTGATAAACACATTATACATATGAGACATAGTTTAGATTATGAAGATCTAGCTAGAGCTAGAAATGTAATGTGATTTGAAATCAACATAAACTGGATTCAAAAAATCGAGTTCTAGTTCATATAGTACACATAGTACATATGTAACTCCAGACTAATCATGTGGTGTGCTGTGAAGATAATACACAAACGATGTTTTAACTTGACAATAATGATGATTGTAGATCTTATTAAAACGGAGAAACGAATTCAAATGCTTTGACTTCAGAACAATAATTACTGTAGATCTTATTCAAATAGAGAAACGAATTCAAATTTAGTTCATATTGAAGCGGTAGTATATACGTTTGGAATGCACTAAAACATTCATTTGAGTAGTAGGTTGCATGCATTATACACGTAGAAAAATATTTTAATTGAACATAACATGAATTCAAAGTTTTGAATGACATTTGTAGTGCGCATTGATTTGGTACAATACACGTTAGGCTTGTCCGGAAATTTCAACCCGCGCCTTGTTAGCCCGAAATATTTAAGATATAGCTTTGTCTCGTCGTGCTCCGACAACTCCCTCCATCTCAACCCGCGCCTTGCTATTCTGAAATTACAACATGCGCAAAAACTCCCACCTCCTGTGAAATCCCGACACGTGAAATGCCCGTGGTACCCCTGAACCGAAAGAACCACCTCAAATCGGTGGGGGTACTTTCGTAACTTAGCCTACATTTTGGACAAGCGCATCCCTAAGCCATGGTTCCCCACTGCCATCCCATGCGCCCACCCATTCGTACACCGAGGCCGCGAAAAACCGCGACGAAGCACCACACCCTGCTCCGTCCGCCACCCAGCCGGAGCCTCTTCCCCGACGACGTCGTCCACAGCAACACCTCGACGTCCCTCATACACCGTATTGGATGAGGATCCATCGTGGATCTCGTCGACCCGCCGGTTCAGCCACCCCGTCCTCCACCTCCAAGGAGCTTCCCTGACGGTCCCCTCGTCTTTCGCGCAACCTCCATTTCCACATCGCTGTCTTCACCTGCACCACCGGAAGAGCATCATCATCACTGTTTCCTCGGATGATGCTGCGGCCTAATCGGCGCCACCAAAAGGTTGTACACTAATCGCCGCATTTTCTTCTTGATTCAATCTCACGGTGCTGCCGGCACTCGGTCCCGAGCCGACACGGCGCGGATCCATCCACGGTGGCATCGCCGGCCACTTCCTCCATGACGTCGCTCCCTCGGCGGCGACGTCCACATTAGTAGGAGCTGCTGCTGCTTTAGCTCTCGCTCGCGCTGCTGCTCTGCTCTTGCCCTCAGTCCCCTGCCTGGTCTTCTCTTGCTATTGATCTTGCTCGCGCTGCTGCTCTCGCTCTTGCTCTTGCTTGCGATGCTTCTCCGATTTAGCTACACTTCAGACGACTGAATAGACTTTTGGGTCAGTCGAATTTCAGGGGGGGCTCGCGGGGGTGAAGGAAGAACCAGCCGCAGCGGGGAGGGGGGCTCATCGGAGAGGTACCCCACTATGTATCTTAGGGTTCAGGGTGGGGACGGTGGTCGCCGGCAGTGGCGGGGCGGTGGCGTGCGGATCGCCGGAGAAAAAGCTCGACATAGGGGGGCCCAGAGGGATGGCCGGGGCGGCAGCGGACTGGCGGTGGAAAGTGTTTTTGGGGCGGGCGGGGCGGCGCACCGCCGGCCGCGGGCGGCGGGGGGATGCTGTTTGGCCGGTGGTAGCTGGCGGCTCAGGGGAGGTGGAGGTTGAAGATGAACTGCATGCCCTTGATTTCGTATCCAACGGCTGCAAAATCGACTGACCAGAGGTGAAAAAGACAGTCGACCGAAGTGTAGCCTCACCTTGCTAGTGCGTTCAGTTTCGACAGCAAAATTTTGTTTCGAGAGCAAAATTCAGTTTCGACAGCAAAATTCAGTTTTGACAGTTAAATTCAGTTTTGACAGTTAAGTTCAGAGATGAGCGGCTGATGTATTTTACATCTAGAACTTTGTGGTTATGTATTTTACGTCATCCCCTTGAGATGCTATTAGAATTCCACTAAGGTTAATGTTGTCTCTCTTGTCCTGCTTCAGCCTCGAGGTCGTACAACTCACCTGAGCTGCTCCAACGACGAAACCCTCCATCACAGCGGAGCAGTACCTCGGGCTCTATCTCCAGACGCCTAAGATCTTCTTCCCCTCCTCCGACATCCAAGTCAGCCGGAGCATCCTCACCGGCCAACCCAATCACGCTGAGATCGACATGGCTTCGCCAAAGAAGTTGTACACTTGTTGCATCTCTTTTTTACGCTACACGTTATATATATTGTGCACTGAGCACACATATTTTTTTGCTTTAGTGTCTCCTTGAATGAAAAAACATAGGAATTTTAATTTTCACTTGTCCTCCTTTTCAAATTCCTATTCATGAAGCACAATACTAAGAGATAGTAGCATAATAGCATTATAATCGTACATTTTCTTGTGGTTTGACGTAATCTCACCATGCTTCTTTGCATCATGTGGTCTTCCAATTGTTGTGAATCAAACACCCAGATTGGCAGAAATCATGTGTTTTTAAATTCTCTGTTTTGCACGTGCATTCCTATCCTATTCCTGTCTATTTCCTATCCCTGCATTGTTGGAATCCTCCAATTAAAACGAGCCCTTACAGAATTACTTCTCTTACAAATAGTTGTCAAAGAAAACCTTGCGTGGTTTGCCCCGCTCCTGCTGCACCGTCGTCCACCCCAGCTCAGCTGCTCCAACGACAGAAGGGTCTAGCACAGCAGGGATCCGGCCTCTGGACTATCTTTCGCTGCCTCAGATCTTCTTCCCTGCCGCCGGCAGCCATGAAAACTGCATTACCATCATCAACCGATCAGATGACCTCGGGGACTACATGGGTCAGCAAGAGAGGTCGCACTCTTTCGTGTCTGCTTACATTATGCATCGCTTAATATTACATGCTACTTTATCGTCTTGTTCACCGATTAGACTCTGAGTCAGCTCCAAACTAATGGTCAAACTTGAGTTTTTAAATGGTTGTGGGGTACCTATTGGGGCCGCAATCAATAGTATCTATCTACTATCTGGTTAATCTCCGGTGTCTATTATGAGTTTCATGTTGAGTGGGAAACAAACAGTAAACAAGCCATTATCTGTATTTTTTGACTAAAGCCATTATCTACCTGCTATTATTGGTTTTGGGTCTATCCACAGGTTGCTACCATCATTCTGGATTTCTGCATGCACTCCTTACATAATCTCAATATGTTTTATTCCTATGCATGATAGTTATTGTAAACAATGGAACTAAACATGTAGAGCAAAAGAGACGAGCCTTGCGTCGCAATAGAATTTCATGCAGACGTCGCTCCATGGTAGGCGCAAAGGCAGCCCCCCCTCCATGCATTTTGGATTGTAATAGAGAGGAAGATATCTGTTCTGAGGGGGATTCAGAAGGAGAAGACAACTCCTATTTACCCCCTGAGGTCTTCGCTCTAACTTGGCATGCTGATGTTGGTTATATCATGCATATTGTGTCTTGCATTGCTTACTTTATACATCAAATATGTCAACTGCTTAGTTTAGACATCCTTTGTGCGAATGCCATCTCTTTAGTTTATTCATCGTTTATGTGAATTATGCAATGCCATCTTGTTTAGCCAGGCATCATATGTGTGAATTTTGCAATGCCATCCTGCTAAGCCAGTCATCTTATATCTAAATTATATCAGGCCATCCCTTTTTTCATTACATATTACATTTGTCAACAATGTTAGTACATTCAACTGCTCTTCGTGTGCATCAGCCATTTGACACGGTGATGGCAAATTCTGGAGTGAATACAAGGTCTTCAGAGCATACTATGCTATCTGACGAAGCGCATGTCTCGCTGGTTACGGATAGCTCCTCAGAGGAGGACTCAGAGACAAATGACCAGTCCTATTCCCCCCCCTCCCGAGGTGTATGCTATAACTTGGCATAGTTATGTTGCTCATATCATGCGTATGGTGTCTCACATTGCTATGTCATTTGATTAGTTTAGACATGCTTTGTGTGAATGCCACCTGTCAGTGTCTAATTACCATATATGTGAATTATGCATTGCCATCTTGTTGCAAGACATTATATATGTGAATTATACAATGCTATCTTGTTGCAGCATTATATATGTGAATTATGCAATGCCATGATGTTCAGCCAATCATCATGTATTTGAATTATATCATGCTATCATTTTTTTGTATTACGTGTTCCATTTGTCGACAATGTTTGTATATTCAACTACTCTTCCTGTGCATCAGCCATTTGAAGCGGTGATGGAAGTATCTGGAGTGAAAACAAGGTATTCAGAGCAGACAATGCTACCTGCTGAAGCAGACATCTTGCTGGTTACAAAGAGCTCCTCAGAGGAGGATTCAGATACTGATGACCAGTTCTATTTCCCCCCTGAGGTCTATGCTCAAACTTGGCAGGGTTATATTACCCATGTCATGCATGTTGTCTTGCATTGCTTAGTTTTTACATCATATATGGATTGCCATCTGCTTACTTGCTTACTATATAAATCATATATTTGAATTATATCATGCCATCATGTTTATATAGTACATACACATCATCTATCTGAATTATGGAATGGCAACCCATTTAATAAAGACATCATATAGTTATATCATCTCATCATGTTTACTGTTTACAGTCATCATATTTTGAATTATGGCATCCTATCCATGAATGTATGTGAATTATGGCATGCCAACCTATTTAATAAACACATTATATAGTTATATCATGTCATCCTATTTACATAGTCTCATATTTTGAACTATGTCTTTCCATCTTTTTTAGTTAGCCATCATAATGTAAAATTGTGTCATGCTATCCTGTTTAGTTAGCCATCATATATGTGAAATTGTGTCATGCTATCCTGTTTGGTTAGACAACATAAATATGAATTATTTCATGCCCCCTTTTATTCCCCACTATCCATTGCAACTGTCTATCATACAATGTCTATACTTTCAATTACTTTTCTTGTTTATCAGCCATTTGAATTGGAGAGGGTGATGGCAGTATCTAAGGGAGTAACAACATGGTCTTCAGAAAAGATAGTGCTACCAGTTGACGCAGATAGAAGCACGGTTGTACTTGCCCAAGGACCAGATCCACCACACAAAACCCATACTCTTGCAGATTGTACCCCTACCTAGTTGACCAGAGAACCAGCTACACCCCTTCTAACCCCAACCTTGGCAGATAGTAACCCAGTTCCAGTTGACACAGCACCGTCTCCACCACAGAGCACCCAAACACGAGTAGTTAGTAAGGGAACTGCAGTGCCCAAATCACGAGGACCACCACTACGAATCCCAACCCAACGCTTAAAGTCATGTTCTCAGGTCAGGTTCTGTAGCCATGGTTCATACTCCTTCGCTCTTGCATTACTGTATTTACTCATCCCAACTATTTTCAAATTTGAAGGATGGAATTGAAACTCCAATGGCGCAACAGGTATGTTTTAAACCTGTTTCTTTAACTAGTTTGTTGTTGTAACCTGCTCTATGTTGATTTCAATTTCAATTGAATAAACAGTTATGTTCTCATGGCATGCACATTACAAGTGTTTTTATTGCTCTATAGTTTCCCACACTTATATTCTATCTATTCTGCTTTGTCTTGAGCAAATATTATTTCAACTGTGTCTCTATCTTGATTTGGCAACAAAAACTAGAATGATATAGACCATAAAGTGACCATGGTACATAGATATATGTTTGTTTCATGCTGTTATCATGTCCACTTTACTACTGAACTCATTTACCAAAATGAGTTTCATAAACAACATGGTAAACATGTGATGTGTCTGCTTGTTTCTCTTTTAGAATGCGGACAAAATATTGGAGAACAGTACCAGGTTATCCAATGGTAAAGGAAGTAATGCAGATAAGGTTCAAGATAGTGAGACATCCATGTTAGTCTCCAAGAAAGCTGATAAAAACTATCTTGACGACAGTGAGAGAACCCAAAAGTCATGTCTTGATGTAGTGTTCGAGTTACTGGCCACTACTGCTGGCACAAGCTCTTCGAACTTGCTGCCTGAATCAGTTCGTCTTCCTGAGTCTCAACTTCAAGTTGAAAGACATCGATCAGATGTGCTGCGACAGGAAGCTGAAGGACTGAGGAAGTCCCTGCAGAATTCAGATGCATATTTCCTGGTGCAACAGCAAGCGCTGGAGGATTTAAGCGCCAAACAAGAGAAAGTTAATAAGCTTGCTAAGCATCTTGCCAGCATTATGGGTACCTAGGATATTGTTTCTTGAGATCTTCTGAAGTGGTTTCAGTTCTGGATTTGTTTTGCTGCGGCGTTTATTTGCGCTGGTTGCCAACTTTGACAACCAGTGTATATGATATGCTGCTTTGTTCCCTATATTTTCACTGGTGGCGAACTTTGATGCCCAGTGGATGTAATATGTGCAATAGCCGTGATAGCCTAGCGTTAGTTGCTTGCTTATTTATTTCCTTATTGTCTTGTTTATTTGTTCGCTTGTAGTCATTGCAGTTCTTTTTCCGTGGTTTGCTAGTGACTACAATAACCTATTTTTTAAAACTAGGCCACAATAACCATGGGCTAATATTTACTGTAGTGACACTGGGCCTCCTACGGGCCGTAGAAACTGTGGGCCTTCTACAGGCCGTACAAACAATGGGCCTTCTACGGGCCGTATCATCAATAGGACTTATATGGGCCGTATGATCGATTGGCCAAACATGGGCCAAACAGACCGCATTATGGCCGTAAACAGGCTAGAGTTGGAATCGTCCGTTCATGGGCCGACCATAACAGGCCATCGTTAATAGGTCGTATTTGATGACGCTATGAAAACAGCCCAACATATTAACAGACCACAAACGGGCCAACTGTAACCACGCGCTGAATTTGGCCCACAAGCAGAAAATGACAGTAACGGGACGTATGTAAACGAATGCTGGAAATGAGCCCAAGAATAAATGGGCTCTGAGAAGGCCGAAAGATAACATGGGCTAGAAACGTCCCAACGGAATAACGGGTCATTAATGGGTATAAGGTGATACACTTTTCATTACGGGCAAGTTTCACCATGGGCCGTTAATGGGTGTAAGTGATACACTGTTCATTACGGGCCAGTTTCACCACGGGCCGTTAATAGGCCAAGAGTTCCAAAGGGCCTCATATGGGCCGAAAGACGTCATGGGCCATACATGGGCCAGAAGTGAAAACGGACTGGAATCATATTGGATGGCCCAGATGATGGTACTGGGCCTAATTCGGATAGGGCGTAACGGGCCTTGGGTTAGCAGGCTGTAAATGGGCTATATGCGAACATGCCGTTAACAGGCTTTCCATGGGCCGGCCCACCACCATTTGACCAAGTCAAAAGGGCCGGCCCTTTCACATGAATGGGCCTCTGTTGGGCCGTGCCATGTGTCGATGTATCATAGGCGCCTTTTGTCCAATGAGTGGATGACATCTATCCCAACGATGAGCCAACATGTGTTTCCTCCAGCCAATGATGATTTTACACGTGGAAAATCCCCATTGGTCGGGGCTGTTAACGGGTTATCATATCGAAAACCCGACCCGATAGGTTAACGGTGTTCCGTCACGGTGGATGCCATGTGTCGGTCACCCTTGACGAAAGCACTTATGTGGCACGTGATTTATTGTTATGGAAGTGGACACTTCCATGATGATAATTTTGGTAATGTCATGGAACACTTCTACGACAGCACACGTATGACTATCTGGATTCTGTCATAAAATCGTCATGGATGTACATGCATGACAAAAAATGCGACCTACTGTGACAAACACGTATCATGATGGAAGAGTATTTTTTTGTAGTGATACCAGGGACTGCGCCTACAATCTTATTGTCAAACTCCTATGGCTAAGTGAGTGTGATAAAGCCACGTAGTCTGATTGCCTGGTTCGCCGCACTAACACCTCCTTCAAGGACCAAGTCATTGGGTTAAGTGTGTTTTTGTGCTATTCCGAACACCCCCGTACTATCTACACGAGGGGCTGAAGCCGACGACTGGCCACAACAGAGGGAAAATAATTTCAGATGAAACAAGAAAAATATTACACAAACGACTTGTTTTTATAAATAAAAAGTTTGGGCAGCATAGATACATTCATTCAAAAATGATGTCCTTCGAACACTGGCCCTCTACAATGCGCGATCCTTCAAGGACGTCGTTGAAATACCGCTCCGGCGTACAGTGCTCCTTGCCTGCGGGCGGTCCCTCGGTTTCAAGATTGGTCGCATTCATCTTCGCCCACTACACCTTGACACGGGCGAAGGCAATCCGGGCACCTTCAATATAGATGACCGCTTTATAGCGTCAAGCCGTGGGCAGGCATCAACTAGCCGTTTCACAAGCCCAAAATAGCTACTGGGTATGGGTTCGGCTGGCGACAGACAGATTATTACATCCTTCATGGCCAGTTTGGCCACCCTATTTAGCTCAGTCAGCTGTTTTAGCTGATCACTGGGGGGCACAGGATGCTCCGGTGCAAGTTACTGCGACCAGAACAGTTTCTATGTTGAGCTTCCCTCTTCGGCTTGGAAGAAATCTGCAGCATCAGCAATACTTCGGGCTAGATCCGCAAACGCTCTTTTAGAACTCCAAATGCGTGTCAGTAAGGTGTACTTTCTCCTTAAGAATTTGCTCTGCATATTAAAGGCCTTACACACCATGATCGGCTTGGCTTCTGGATCTCCCGACAGGCGCCTTGGGCTTCAACCCGGGCCTCCTTCACACTTTAGAGTGCCGTAGCAAGTTCAGAGTCTCGATCCGACACCTTGCGCTCCAAGGACTCACATTTGCTTATAGCATCCGTGAGCTCTTGTTGGACTTCATCCAACCTCGCTTCATGTTTCTGGTGGGCGGTGAGGGAGTCCTGGATTAGGGGGTATCCGAACAGCCGGACTGTGTACAACGTCCGGACTATTGAAGCGTGAAGATACAAGACTCAAGACTTCGGCCCGTGTCCGGATGGGACTCTCCTTTGAGTGGAAGGCAAGCTTGGCGATCCGGATATTGTGTTTCCTTCCTTGTAACCGACACCATGTAAAACCTAGCGCTCTCCGGTGTTTATATAAATCGGAGAGGTTGGTCCTTAGAAGGCCAATCACAATTGCAATCATACCATCATAGGCTAGCTTCTAGGGTTTAGCCTCTACGATCTCGTGGTAGATCTACTCTTGTACTACCCATATCATCAATATTAATCAAGCAGGAAGTACGGTTTTACCTCCATCGAGAGGGCCTGAACCTGGGTAAACATCTTTGTCCCTTGCTTCCTGTTACCATCAGCCTTGATGCACAGATTGGGACCCCCTACCCGAGATCCGCCGGTTTTGACACCGACATTGGTGCTTTCGTTGAGAGTTCCTCTGTGACGTCACCGCAAGGCTCGATGGCTCCTTTAATCATCGTCAGCGACATGGTCTAGGGTGAGACTTTCCTCCCAGGACGAATCTTCGTGTTCGGCGGCTTCGCACTGCGGGCCAATTCGCTTGGCCATTCGGAGCAGATCGACAGCTACGCGCCTGGCCACCAAATCAGGTTCGGAAACCTGAACTACATGGTGGATATCCATGGAGACATGATATCCGACGAATTCGGTCCCGCGCCAGGAGCACCGGACAGTCACGGCGAGCATGGCCTCGACCTGCTGTCGGACAACGCTCGGGATATCATCCCTGCAGCAGCCCCAGACTCAAATCCGGAGCAGGCTGCGTTGCCTAGGGATGGAGGGATGGACCCCGCCCTGTAGGTCGTACCCTCATCGGCGGTGGAGCCGAACACAGGCCCCTCTTTTGAGGATGCCTGTGACTCCGGATCCCCGGATTCATATCTGGTTGTAGGATCCAGTCCGCGTGTTCTCGAGCCTGCCGAACCTGGTTGGGCTCCGGTAATGGAGTTCACCGCTGCGGACACCTTTCAGCACTCGCCCTTTTGCGACATCCTGAACTCATTAAAGTCTCTCTCTTTGTCAGGAGGCTTTTGACCGAACTATGTCCGGTTCGAGTGGGAAGCAGACGGTGACGAGATTCGCTGCCCACCCACCACCCACTTCATAGCCACGGTTGATGATTTAACTGATGTGCTTGACTTCGACTCCGAAGCCATCGACGGTATGGATGACGATGCAGGAGAAGATTCAGAACCTATGGGGCGCCGGACTTCCGCCTTGTCACACGACATATACATGGTGGATACGCCCAAGGAGGACGATGGTGACAATCCAGAAGATAAAACCCCCGGGCAAAAGCCAAAGCGACGACGCAGACACCGTTCCAGGTCCAGCAATAGTAAAAAAACCAGCAAGAGCGCCAGAAGGATCGATACTCCGGCCAACCCCGAAGGCAACAATGACCATACGGAACCAGCAATGGAGCAGGACGAACCAAGTCATGCCGAACACTTTCCGGAGCAGGCGCCGAAAAAAATGATGCAGAGGGACGAGTTCATCAAACCGGCCCAGGACAAGAAAACAGTCCGGATGATGACGCATTCATCATTCCAGAAGAATGCGTGGAACGAGATAACCTCCACAGAAAGCTTATGGCCACAACGAGAGGTCTGGAGAAGTAGAAGCAACGGCTTAAAGCCGCACAGGAAACGCTCAATCGCAGATGGAACAAAGTGCTTGCCACTGAAGAAAGATATGGCGATGATCGCCATACAAAGAGCTACCCAAAACGTAAGCTACTACCAGAATTCGACGACGAGGCCGTTCCACCAAAGAGTAACATGACCAGGAGACCAGACGTACCACTCCACAACCGCAACAAAGCAGCTACAGATGCCGCACACAACCTACATGAGCACCTGGACAGGAAAGCTGGCGCAGCTAGGTCCATCTACGGATCTAAAGGACAAACCCCGGCGAGGGACTATGGTCGCCACAAAGATTACACCAACCAAATACCATTTCGGAATAAACACCAAACACAACAATAGCCGACGGCATGCTATAGTATGTCCAGATACATAGGGGTTGCCCACCCCCTGTGCTTTACTAATGAAGTATTGGACCACGAATTTCCACAGGGTTTTAAACCTGTGAACATAGAGGCATACGACGGAACGACAGACCCAGGGGTATGGATAGAGGACTTTATCCTATATATACATATGGCTCGCAGGGATGACCTCCACGCTATCAAATACCTTCCCCTCAAACTAAAGGGACCAGCTAGACACTGGTTGAAAAGCCTCCCTGAAAATTCAATTGGGAGCTGGGAAGAACTCGAAGATGCCTTCAGGGCCAATTTTCAAGGGACTTATGTCCGGCCTCCAGATGCTGACGATTTAAGTCACATAGTCCAATAGCCCGGAGAGTCCGCCCGCAAGCTTTGGAACAGATTCCTCACTAAGAAGAATCAAATTGTTGATTTTCCGGACGCCGAAGCCTTAGCGGCATTCAAACACAGCATCCGTGACGAGTGGCTCGCCAGACACCTCGGCCAAGAAAAGCCAAGGACAATGGCAGCCCTAACAAGACTTATGACCTGCTTTTGCGCGGGAGAAGATAGCTGGCTAACCCGCAATGGCACGAGCAACCCCAGCACATCTGAAATAAGTGATGGCAACGGGAAGCCACAGCGTAATAAAAATAAACGCCAAAACAAGGAAGAGAGCCCGGATAACACAACTGTTAATGCCGGATTCAGGGGCTCTCGACCTAATCAACAAAACAAGCCATCTAAAGGCAGTAAAGAGGGACCGTTCGGACTAAATAGATTCCTAGACAGATTGTGCCAAATCCATGGCACCCCTGACAAGCCTGCAAACCACACGCACAGAGAGTGCTGGGTCTTCAAGCAGGCCGGCAAATTGAATGCCGAACACAAGGGACGGGAAACACCAAGTGAGGACAAGGATGAACCTCGCCAGCCGAACACTGCGTGACAGAAAAAATTCTCGCCAGAGGTTAAAACAGTAAACATGATCCACGCGACTCATACATCCATGAGAGGGCACGAACGCGCGCATAGAGACATGCACGATATAGAGCCCATCATACACACACCTAACCACTGGATGTCTTATCCAATCACTTTCGATCACTTGGACGACTGGTGAGGGAGTCCTGGATTAGGGGGTGTCCGGATGGCCGGACTATGACCTTTGGCCGGACTCCCGGACTATGAAGATACAAGATTGAAGACTCCGTCCCGTGTCCGGATGGGACTTTCCTTGGCGTGGAAGGCAAGCTTGGCGATACGATATGAAGATCTCCTCCCATTGTAACTGACTCTGTGTAACCCTAGCCCTCTCCGGTGTCTATATAAACCGGAGAGTTTTAGTTCGTAGGACGAACAACAATCATAGCATAGGATAGCTTCTAGGGTTTAGCCTCTCTGATCTCGTGGTAGATCCACTCTTGTACTACCCATATCATCAATATTAATCAAGCAGGAGTAGGGTTTTACCTCCATCGAGAGGGCCCGAACCTTGGTAAAAACATCGTGTCCCTTGTCTCCTGTTACCATTCGCCTAGACGCACAGTTCCGGACCCCCTACCCGAGATCCGCCGGTTTTGACACCGACAACTGGACTAGTATTCGGCATGGCGGATCAGAGGCCTTGGTGCTTGACCCAATAATCGATGGATATCGTCTCACCCGGGTCCTCGTGGACGGCGGCAATAGTCTCAATTTAATATACGAGGACACTGTCCATAGGATGGGGATAAACCCATCCAGAATCAGCCAAAGCAACACCACCTTTGAAGGGGTGATACCAGGCATCAAAGCCTATAGCAGGGGCTCCGTCATACTGGAGGTAACGTTCGGCTCTCCAGGCAACTCCAGAAGCGAAGAACTACTCTTCATCATCGCACCTTTTCAAAGCGACTACCACGCAGTGCTCGGAAGAACGGCCTTCGCCCGCTTCAACGCATTGCCGCACTATGGCTTCCTTACACTTAAGATGCCCGGTCCACGTGGCGTCATCACCATTAGCGGAATAACAGAGCGCTCGTCACGCACAGAGGAACACGCGACGGCCCTCGCGGACAGACTATAAGCGACCTCCAACATCAAAAATATGACCGGTCATTAAGACCACGGACACGGTTAAACGAGTCCGGTAGCCCAGATCGAACCAAGGCACCATATATGTAATCCTATAGTGGATACCAGGGGCTATAACTACCAAATACAGTCCCACACTTGGCTCAACCTTGTTGGCAGGCCAACAGCTCACACTTTTACTATCCACCGCGTACTAACGTTGTAACTTCCTATGAGTTTTCTTTTATCACATACAACGTTCGCGATACCCTTCCAGGATACGGCACAACGAAGACAAAGGCATAGACGTGCAGCAGGGCCCCATTCAATAGGTTTCTTTTTAGATTAAGCCCCTGTGTAAACCTTTTCTATTGCCTCTTGTTGTTTAACCATCCCATGGGTTCCATACCCACAGAGGATACTGCCGTTTTTGGCAATTCGCCACGATAGAGTAATGCACGTACTTGGAAACACAGGGTTTATAATGAATAGGCATTCTTGAGCCCATCATCTATTATAAAGTCCGAATACCTTTGGGAGTGTTCGGCGTCATGAGTTAGGCCTTATATGCATCAGCTCCGAATCATGTCTTTGGTCAAATGTTGGGTTTGCCCGGCTCCTGGGTTTGCCGCCTTACGTTTCGTTATTATCGGCTAAGGTGGCCAAAGGAGAACTACTGCGATTGTGCCTTAGTTATTCCGGATGAGCACCTTAGTAGAGAAAGCCGAAAACTGACTGTCTTGATGCAGCGAGAGACTATTCAACCACTCGAGGACTCACCGGAATCTTTAGGATTCCTCCGCATTAACGAAGGGCCATTTCCCGGTAATGTACATGCGCGCCCGTATTCGGATGCATGCAAAAGTACCAGGGGCTACATAGTAGCCCCAATGTTTGTCTCCCACGGCTAAGCGAAAGTGTTACAGCTATATAGTCTGGTTGCCTAGTTCGACGTGCGATCACCTCCTTAATGGACCAAGAGGTTGGATCAAGTGTGATTAAGCATATTTCTTCTCGAACACCCTCGCATTGTATGCGTGGGGGCTGAAGCCAACGACTGCTAACTTTCAGATTACATATTTATATATACATATATATAAACGACCGCACAGGGGACATAATCATATTTTCAGGCAAATAGTATAAATATAGCCTCATAATCAAAATAAACATTGTTTCTACAATGATTCCGTTCATTCGAACAAGACATTCTTCGAGCACAGCGCCTCTATTAGACGGGCACCTTCTGTGACCTGCGCCAAGTAGTGCTCGGTCGGATATTGGCCCCCCCACCGGATCCTGGGCCGCTATAATGGTGGCATCCATATCCGTCCAATAGGATTTAACATGGGCGAGAGCCATCCGTGCACCCTCTGTACACGCTGACCTGCTCATGGCATCGATCCGAGGCACGGCCCCAAGGAACTATTGCACCAAACCAATGTAACTGTCCGGCTTAGGCCCCTTTGGCCAAAGATTGTCTATTACAGACCACATTGCAAGCACGGACAGCCTGTGAAGCTCCGCTACAGCAGCCATCTTGTCACTCAACGGCAGCGGGCGAGTGGGAGCATGGAATTGCGACCAGAAAAGCTTCTCCACTTCCTTGTCTCCTGGACCTTTGAAGAAGTCGGCAGCGTCGGCCGTACTCTTCGCCAAATCTGTATATGCGTCCGCAGGACTCCAGCGTCCATCCAGGGGAGCGTACTTTGGATCGAAAAATTTCGTCCGCAGCAAATAGGAGCCCCTAGTCGTGATTTCACCGGCCTGTCAAAGCTCCTCCTGCGCACCCCTGAGCTTGGTCCGGATTTCCTTGGTGGCATTCAGCGCCTTGTTCAGTTCGGCCGAATTATCCTCACGCTCCTTTTTAAGGAGCTCATACCGGTCAGCGGCATCTTTTAACTCAATAGCCATTTCGGCTATCTTTTCCTCGCTTCAGCGATGAGCAGCCTGTTCGGCCCTCAATTCCTCGGCCACCTTTAGGGCAGCCGCATCGCTCACCCGAGCTTGTTCCTTGGCTTGAGCAAGTTCCACCCTCAGGGCCTCCACGGCAGTAGCACCATCTGCAGTCCAAACATATTACATCAATATCATGCCACCGTCATATTTTCCTATACAAGGGAAGGCATGACACATACCCTGTGATTTGTCCAGCCGCTCATTCACCAGCGTGATATTGGCATTAATCGATCCAATTTGCCTCGTTAGTTCGGCAACTTCAACGGACTGACCGGCGTCCGGTCCCACAGGTACCTGCACATATTTACAGCATAGTCATTGGTTTATGATCCCCCGTTTGCCGCCTAGGGAGGGGGATACTATCTATATGGAGCAAACCTAGCGCATGCTTCACAGCCAAAGAAATAGTGTATTCTTCATTACGTACCTCAAAGCCTCTGAGCAGGCTTGTGAATGCTTCATTCAAGCCGCTTGTAGCGGATGAAATCTTCTGGAGCACCGCGCTCATTAATGAGCGGTGCTCCTCCGAGAGCACAGCTCACTCCACTAAGCCCGACAGCACGTCCGGCAGGACATTGAACTGTGCCGGACCCTTCCCATCGCCCCCCGTGTGAGCTAAATGCTCCGGACTCAAGGCGGCTGACGTATTGGGTTCCGGCTTCAGCAAATCCGGACTCCTCCATGATGACACCTCGATGTCGCCCGCTTCATGAGTCGGAGAGGCGGGTGGGGTCTCGCTCTCCATCATCTCCGGAGGAAGGTCCCCCGAAGACGAACCCTGTTGAGAAGAGCCGCTGGCCGGACTGCAAAAAGTTGAATCCTGGTTATTGATCTAGGATAAACGTAGTACCCTCGGATTGTGAATTGACTTACAACTCGGTTGAGGGCTGGCCCGTTGGAGGGCCTGATGTGGTGAGGGTGCCCGTCGGGACAAGGCCCCTTAGGGATGTCTTTTTCCCCGGTTGGGGCATCTCTGCCTCCAAGTCTTCGGAGGCAGCCCTCTTCTTCCCGCGTGGGGAGGAGGCCTTAGCCTCCCTTTCCCGACTATCCTCCTTAGGGGAGGTAACAATTCCCCCGGTTCGGATGTGTAGCGTGTGGGGTTCGGTTTCTTCGTTCTTCCCCTTGTCTTTCCCTGAGGGCATCCTGCTGAGTACCCGGTCGAGCATCTTGGCCATGGTGGGACCAAGCGAGCCTTCGGGAAGTGGCATCGGACACCTGATTCTCTCTGCCTTGCTGAGCCATTCCTGGCCACGGAGGATTTTCAGAATAAACAACTATGACAAACTCAAAACTAGGTGTCTGGTGTCAAGAGTACTTACTTGGGTATCTAGGCGATTGCAGCTTAGGCCCGCATCCTCGGTGGTGTCCGGACACTCTACTCTCTGTCGAAGAATAATTTGCACATCTCTTCGAGCTTCAAGCTGAAGAAGTGCTTGACAGTTTGCGGACCCTCCGGATTGAACTCCCACATCCGGAGAGGCCGGCGTTGGCACGGTAACATCTGTCGGATTAGCATCACTTGCATTATGCTGACAAGGCTAATGTCCCGCTCAAGAAGCTCCTGGATGCGATTTTGAAGTATTGGTACATCACCAGCGGGTCCCCAATACCGCCCTACGTCAGTCCAAGACGCTAGCTATGACGGGGGACCCGAGCAGAACTCGGGAGCGGCCACCCACTCCGTGCCTCTGGGAGCCGTGACATAAAACCACCTCCGTTACCATACATCGGATACTTCCAGGAAAGAGCCCTCTGGCCACGGGGCATCGGTGTTCCTGCTTATTACGGCGCCTCCGCACTCCGCATGCCGCGCCTCGATCATCTTCGGCTTCACATTGAAGGTCTTAAGCCATAAGCCGAAGTGTGGGGTGACATGGAGAAAAGCCTCGCACACGATGATGAACGACGAGATATGGAGGATGGCGTCCGAAGCCAGATCATGAAAGTACAACCCATAATAGAACATGTGCCCCCTCACAAAGGGGTCGAGGGTGAGGCCCAAGCCGCGGAGGAAGTGTGGGACAAAAATGACACACTCATTAGGCTCCGGTGTGGGGATGACTTGCCCCAGAGCAGGAAGCCGGTGCTGAATATTGGCGGTCAGGTATCCGACCTCCCTAAGCCTCGCAATGTCTTCCTTTTGAATCGAGGAGACCACCCATCGACCCTGAGGGGCGGATCCAGACATATTGGAGGATCTGGTGTGTCGAAGCTTGGGTTTCGGGTTTTAGAGCTTGAGGTACGAGAAGGCGCGAGGAAGGTGGAAAAGAGGCATAGGCCTCGACCCCTTTATAAAGAGGGTGAATATCAAGAATCCTTGATGTGACCTTTTGAGGCTTATCTAAAAACACACGGAGTTATACCAACAGCCATCTTAGGATCACGCACGACCATATTAATGGAAAATCCTGTAATAAGAGGAACACGATCTCTGCCTCGACGGGACGTGCCAATAAAACCGCCTCATAACACGAGTCGTTGTGGGGTAAGAAACGCCGGTTCGCGTTGGACCAGGCCATGATGCACGGGCACGACACACTAAGATTACCAGTAGATCAGATTTATGCCATGAGAAGATCATCTTGCAGATCCAGACACAGTTTACGTGTTCGATAATTACTTTGGAGTACTCGGAGAAGGAACCCGCCTTGCAATGCCGAAGACAATACAGCGTGCCGGACTCATTGTCATTGAAGCCTGGTTCAGGGGCAACTGAGGGAGTCCTGGATTAGGGGGTATCCGGACAGCCGGACTGTGTACAACGTCCGGACTATTGAAGCATGAAGATACAAGACTCAAGACTTTGGCCCGTGTCCGGATGGGACTCTCCTTTGCGTGGAAGGAAAGCTTGGCGATCCAGATATTGTGTTCCCTTCCTTGTAACCGACTCCATGTAAACCCTAGCCCTCTCCGGTGTCTATATAAACTGGAGAGGTTGGTCCTTAGAAGGCCAATCACAATTGCAATCATACCATCATAGGCTAGCTTCTAGGGTTTAGCCTCTATGATCTCGTGGTAGATCTACTCATGTACTACCCATATCATCAATATTAATCAAGCAGGAAGTAGGGTTTTACCTCCATCGAGAGGGCCCGAACCTGGGTAAACATCTGTGTCCCTTGCTTCCTGTTACCATCAGCCTTGACGCACAGATCGGGACCCCTACCCGAGATCCGCCGGTTTTGACACCGACAGGTGGGCCGCTCCTTGTCCACCTCCTTCTTGGCCTCGGCCAGCGCGCTCTTGAGGACCTCGACCTCAAACGCGTCAACTATGAGTGTAATCATAAAGCTCATTTAGATAACAAATCAGAACTCATATCATTTCAGATATGCTTCGGTATCGCATACCTTGCTTTTCCTCCAACTTTTGCTTCAGTTCGGACACTTCGGCGGCATGCGAGGTTGCCTCTAGTATCGAAGCATGTTCATCAAAAGAGGCACATATGTTAGCTCCTGCGAAGCATTATTCGATCCTCTCTTCGGCCTTTATTCGCGAACGCCGAACAGAGTCTCAGGGGCTACTACCTATACACAGGCATTCCTTTTGCAAACAACCAAAAATATATTACATCACATACCTCAAAGCCTGTTAAAAGGCTAGTATAGGTTTGGTTCAATCCATTATTACTGGACCGAACCTTTTCAACCATCGTACCCATAAGGATATAGTGTTCCTCCACAATGGAAGCACTCTGACGCGCTTCCACCAGAGCGTCCGGTGCCTCCGAATTGATGGAGGATGCCGGTGGAGAGGGCATGCCCCCTTCTCTCGAAGGAGGTTGCTCGCCCGATTCCGGAGCCGTAGGGATCTCAGGAATAATATTCGGTTGGGGGCCGAATTGAGCATGGCCCTCATCGCCGGTCTCCATGGGGTCGATTTCCCCCTCTTTTCGGCAACAGAGGTATTACCCTGCGTCGCCACCTTCACGGCCTCCCGCACCTCCCCGTTACCTGGAGAGGTTCTTCGAGATAACACTTCGGTGTTGTCCGTAGCGATGGGTGGAGAGATCTGTAGAGGTAACTCGCTCTCCATCGTGTTCGGCCCTAGCGAGTTCCCAAATGAAGATGATCGTTGGGGGAGATCGTGAGCCGGGCTGCAATGCGCAATTAAATATGTCAGAACCACAAGGCATGAAACCGGATATGTGAAAGGTGTCTTTGTATACTTACAATCTGGCCAAGGGCTTCGGCCTCGGGTGCCACTCGGGGATGGCATCGGCATCCGTTTCGGAGTCATACAAAAGGGAGAGTTTCCCCTTCTTGGACGCCTCCCCCTCTATATCTGTGGAAGCCGCCCTTTTCTTCTTTCCCCCTTAAGGGGAGAGTTGCTCTCTTCCTCCTCTACATCTTCATCACGAGAGGGGAGAGTCTTGGTGTTTTCAGACATGACGTCCGAAGCGCCCTTATGGCGGAGGCCACCTCTGGCCTCCTTGCTCCTCTTCTTGGCCTTCTTCTCCGACGCTTGATACGGGGCCGTAACCAGCATCTTCGTCAACAAAGGGATGGCTGGGTCTTCGGGCAGCAAAGCCGGACATTGGATCTGCTCTGCCTTCTTTGTCTGGCCCTGTGGGAGTAATGAAAAGTTCAATAAAATCCTTGTATTCACAAACTAAAGTTATCATAAAACTTATAGGAGTGGCCAGATGAGCGCAGTCAAGGCCGCGGTCATCGGTCTTTTTCGGCCACGACTTATGAGCCTTGAAAAGCAGCTTCCATATGTCTTCATGCGTCTTGCCGAACAACCGCTGCAGGGTCCGAGGACCGGCTGGGTCTAATTCCCACATATACTGAGTCCGATGTTGGCAGGGGAGAATCCGACGAAAGAGCATCACCTGGATCACATTGCCAAGACTGGTGTTCATGTTTATCATACCCTTGATGCGACTCTGCAGTTTCGTCACCTCGTCGGGCGACGCCCAATCCAGGCCCTTGTTGATCCATGAGGTAAGCCGCATTGGAGGCCCGTATTTGAACCTGGGAGCGGAGGCCCATGTGGTGTTACGGGGTTCCGTGATATAGAACCACCCCTGCTGCCATCCCTTGATAGTCTCCAAAAAGGCCCCCGTTGGCCAGGTGACGTTGGGAAGTTTGCTCACCATGGCGCTGCCGCACTCCGTGTGTTGACCTTCAACCACCTTCGGCTTCACATTGAATACCTCGAGCCATAGGCCTAAGTGGGGAGGGATGCAGAGGAATGCCTCGCACACGACGATGAACGCCAAAATGGTGAGGAAGGAATTTGGGGTTAGATCATTGAAATCTAGCCCATAGTAAAAACATGAGACTGCAGGCGAAAGGATGGAGGGGAAACCCTAGTCTGTGGAGGAAATAGGGAATGAACACTACCCTCTCATTAGGCTCCGGGGTGGGAATGATCTGCTTCTTGGTAGGGAGCCGGTGGACTATGTCCGTGGCCAAGTACCAAGCTTCCAGGAGCTCCTTGATGTTCTCCTCTGTAACAGAGGAAGCCATCCACTTGCCCGGCGCTCCAGATCCGGACATGGATAAGAGTGTTTGGTGGCGATGGAAAAGATTGAACTTGGGCACTGGAGCTCGAATGGCAGATGGGCTGAGGAGGAAGAAGGCGTGGGGTAAAAGACGAATCCTTATCTTCTTATAAAGGCAGTGGATATCAAGCGTCCCCTCATAAGCCTTAAATCTCGCCAATTCCCAAGGGGACGTGTGAATGGCATGGTTGGATTACCCAAACCCCTATTTATGAGAATCCCGTGATAAAGGGACACGGTCCCTGCTTTGACAAGACGTGCCTATGATCGTGCCTCGGAACACGAAGCGGGGGCTGTAAAACGGTTCATAATACTAACAAGGCCAGGACATAACGCCTCACTGGAAAAATCGCCTATGGATGTAACTTACTTTGTTTTGAGTATTTTTTTCCCTTACAGCTTAGGGTTGTAATTATCAAACAGAGCCGGATACAGCTATTATGTGCGGAGGACTGCTTTGGAGTATTCGGAGAAGAACCTGCCTTGCAATACCGAAGACAATCTGCACACCGGATACACCATCATTGAAGCCCAGTTCAAGGGCTACTGAGGGAGTCCTGGACTGTGAGGTCCTCGGGGAGCCCGCCTATGTGAGATGGGCCGGACTGATGGGCCGTGAAGATACGAGATAGAAGGCCTTCTCCCATATCCAGATGGGACTCTCCTTTGCGTGAATGGCAAGCTTGGCGTCTAGATGTACAGTTTCCTTCCTCTGTAAACCAAGTTTGTACAACCCTAGTCCTCTTCGGTGCCTATATAAACCGGAGGGCATAGTCCGTAGAGACAATCACAATCATACAGTCTAGACATCTAGGGTTTAGCCATTACGATCTCGAGGTAGATCAACTCTTGTAACCCCTATACTCATCAAAGTCAATCAAGCAGGAAGTAGGGTATTACCTCCATTAAGAGGGCCCGAACCTGCGGAAACACTGTGTCCCCTGCCTCCTATTACCTTTGATCCTTAGACGCACCGTTTGGGACCCCTACCCGAGATCTGCCGGTTTTGACACCGATAGTCATGAAGACAATGTACTTGATGATGACGTCCTTCCTCAGCTCGAGCCCCAATTGGTATCATCGCCTGCTCCTACGAGTAGTGAATACATTAGCATTGGTCGTCCATTGATGCCATTGACACCTCAGTTCAATATGAGACACCCCATACTCCACTAGCTCAAGTCACCTATCCGGTGCTTGATGATGACAATTACATGGAGACCACTCCATCTCCAAAGGCATCGCCAACCTTTCGCAGGCTTCGCAAAGGTCTCAGGCCATCTATCTCCTTGTCCACCATTCCAAAAGAAGATTCACAACAATCTAGCTCAGTGCCACATCAAGTGTTCCTTGAAGAGAATCCTTCTGCAACTGTTCAAGCGTTTGAAGCTAAAGCTGCTGAAGAAATTCTAGCTGCATCAGCCGAAGAAGAAAGAAGAGAAGAAGAAAGAGAAGCCACACCCGCTTTTGTTGATCAAGTCATTCTTGAAGAGAATGTGATCGTGCCTGACCCTCCGTTCGTTGACCATATGGAGGTTGAAAACGATGAGGCTGCCACCAACAATGCTACTGAAGCCAATGACCCTGTCATGGCTGAAGACAATGTGGAGGTTGAAGCCAATGTAAATGTTGAACCCACTGTGACGCCAATCATCACTGATGGCGCTGTTCCTCCACCTCAGCCTCACACCATGGAAAGGGCCTTCAATCATGAAGGTCAGCCTATCACTGGCCGTTGGCCAATTATGAGTCCTCCTACTGCTCCAGGACCCCAATATAATTATTTTGTTGAGGGAAGGCCTTAAGTTTAGAAGCCAAAGCCACGTCTGCCAAGGCTTCCAAGTGTTGTCACTACAAAAGGCTCATTCAGTGTGCTCACCTTCAGAGAAGACAATACATTCTTTGACAGTGCCAAGAACCCTTACAAGAACACAAAGATCTCCTCTGAAAGATTTTGGAGCCATCAACAGCGAAGATATTACTCTTGCATTCTATACAATCAAGACTGGATTTTTCCGCACAGACGTCTAGAATGTGATGCCATGGCTGGGCTGCCATGTCTGGAAGAAGCCCTTGACTGCTTTAGGGATGTTGGCCTTCTGGCATTCGTGACTGATAAAGAGCATTGGAATGAAGAGCTCCTTCTGCAGTTCTATGCCACCTTACACATTCGAGGCTACAACAGGGATCCGAAGACTTGGATCCTTGAGTGGATGGCAGGTGATGTGCATCATGAAGCCAAAGCTTAGGACATCATCGAGCTTACTTCCCTGCCCACTCCAGGTGAGTTATACGAACCTGGTTGTTTGCTTTATCAGAATGAAGTGCAGAGCATCTTTCAGAGGCCAGAGCCGAACATGAGCCAAATGCTTAGCATGATGAAGCCTTTGCCCCCAGACACTGAATATCCAAAGGAATTCTTTGTCAAGGACCATGAGTATCTGCCAGGCACAGTATATCACATTCTGAGGCATACTCTCTGGCCCATCAAAGGCCATTCATCTCAAGCCAATCTTGAAGGCGCCATGAAGACTTTGGTATTCTATATCATCAATGGCATCAGATTCAGCACCCATGATTTCTTCATCAGACAACTTGTTGCTTCCGGGATTGATCTGTTTGGTCCGAAGTTTTATGCTCCATGGGTAAGCACTTTATTAAGCATCATTCAACTATTGACTATCGGTAATAAGCTCGCAATCACATTGTCTTTTTTCCTGATGTTGATATGTCCGTTGAAGCCATCTAAAGCCCCTCCACCTTTAGAACGCTGAGTTCCGGAGCTTCACATAGCACATTGATTGTGTTCATGTGCCCAATGTTGCAACTCCTGCTTATCCTTTGGCTAGCAACCTGCGCCTACCGCACCATGCAAATACCGAAGCCACTGCAAGCACCATTGCTCAAAGGCCTCAAAAGTGTCCTCATGTACTTAATGACCGTGAGCTTCTGGTAGCTTTACATCAAAAGCAGGACAAACATCATGATTGGCTGAAGCGTCAGATGCAAAGTATCTTGGTGGATGTCAATCACACTCACAACTTGGCCACCAAGTACTCGTTTGTAGCCCATGAAGCATGTCACCGTTCCTGGAAGAGTCTCAGCTTGCTCTGTGCTGAAGATGATCTTCGCGCGGATGGCTTCACTAAAAATTTCAAGTTTGACTCTAGGCCTCCTCGGAATGCAAGTTGGCGCCGCACACCCTCCATTGAAGATTCTGAGTGTTCATCTTCGGCTGCAACTGTTGTTGCAAGATTCGTCAATGAAGAAGATGATGCCACTTCGCCGGTTCCAACTTCATTGAATGACGATGCTGCCCAAGGACCGTCTGCACCACCAAACTCCAACGTCGACCCTGCTGCTCCAACTTCGTCTCCTCCTGGGAATGAGTAGATACTCTATGTCTTCAAACCTTTTTGGTCATTACTGACAAAACAGGAAGAGGCATATGAGTTGATAGTCTTCAGGCGGGTCCATATGGTGGCTGCTTAATTTTTGCTAAGTTCTTACAACTCTTGTTCTGGAACTTTTGGCTTTTGAGTTGTAACACTTAAACTTGATGGTCGTCTGCTACTTTTGCTGCCACTCTGTGATGTGATGATAAATTCTGCATGAAGTCATTCTGCAGACATCCATTTTCCATTATGCATATCATTATCTCCCATTATCTTTTTATATGCATGATGAATTCTCTTCACACTTTGAAGATGGCCTCCACAAAGCAAAACCTGCCATGTGCATTTGCATTCAAAAGCAAACTATTTATATGCACATTTTTAGGGGGAGCCTCGTCATATGTATGAAGACAATACTCACAATACTGAACTTTCACATACTATTATCCCTGTTGAAAACTTCAACCAGTTTGACATCAATCACCAAAAAGGGGGAGATTGTAAGTGCACCTAGTGCCACCCCTAGTTGGTTTTGGAGTATTGACGACAAACGTGGTTGAGGGACTAATGTGTTTGTGAGAATTGCTGGATAACACAGGTAGTGTCCCTCATTGATTCAGTTTACCTACCAGAGATGACCCCTAAAAATGTGTGAAGTCATTAAAGACAATGGTGGTTTGTGAAGACATTCACGACAAAGATTATGACACGTGAAGCTATTCACATGGAGACTATGGAGTGCAAAGACATAGTTGTTTCGTAGTTTCCTTTTTTTTGAGTCATAGGAACCACCGTACTGTTAAGTGGGGTCCAAGTGAACAAAGTCAGAGTGACTAATGTGATGCTCAACCAAATCCTTTGTCTTCGAGCGAAGACAATGAGAGCAAATCTTATCCAGAGCTGGATGAGTCAACTTTTCTTGTAGCCCAAGGCAAGCTGTCGCGTGTGTTTGAAATCTGACTGTTGGACACGTGTCAGTTCCTTAGTAACCCAGGGTCATTTCAGACATATCAGGTCGGGTTGCCTCCTGGCTATAAATAGCCCACCCCCTACACCATAAATTGGTGGCTGCTTAGAGTTACTGCACGGCTTTTGTCGTTTGAGAGCAACCCACCTCCGAAGCATTTGAGAAAGAGAGATCCTTGCGAGGACAAAGCCCAAAACACCCAGAGCCAAAGAGTGTTAGGCATCACTGAAGTCTTTCTTTCTGAGTGATTTGAAGACTTGTTACACTTGAGGACTGTGAATCCTCCAGCCAGTGAGGCGTCGCATTCTAAGCATCCAAGAGTCATTGTGGATTGTCGGTGAACAAAGTATGTGAAGGTTTGGAAGTCTACCTCGAAGACTTACCAGAGTGATTGGGCGAGGACTGGGTGTCCTTAGCTCAAGGGGAATAAGGTGAAGACACGGTCTTCTGAGTTGAATCTCAGCCTCGCTAACTAGATGTACAGTTGTCACAACAACTGGAACTAGTGTACCAAATCCTTGTCTTCGTCAAGCTACTAGTTCTATCCTCTACTCTCCTTACTCTATAGTTGTCTTCGTGAAGCCAATGCTTGCCTGTCTGATTTGTTTGACTTCACTCCTTGAAGACTAATATATGTTTAGCTTCGTACTCTCTTCCTTTCTGATCCTGTCTACCTAGTTGCAGTTAGTCTTCGTGCTTTCATTGGATTGTATGTTTGTCTAATACTTGCCTAGCGTTGTTTTCATTCCGCTGCTTACTATATAGGCTCAGTTTACCTGTTTGTCTTCAAAGCCTCCGTGTTTTGAAGACTTTCATAAAAATCGCCTATTCACCCCCCTCTAGTCGATAACTAGCACTTTCAGGCTCTCCCACATGTCGGCGAAGTAAGAAGGAGCAAAGAATCATGTGGTATATATAGTATTACGTAGTATATACTACTCACGTCAGAGGAGTGCGAAACACGGCAGCCCAGTGATGCAACAATCCAGTCTCTAGCATGTACAATACTCCTCCTCTTCCTCCTCCTCTCGGTTCATCGCCATCATACTTTGCCCATTCCTGTGTTTTCAGTATCATGCAAATCTAAGAGGCCCTTAGATTTGTTTAGGTCCGGTCGTTTTTATAAATGTGTTATATCCAAAATTTAATGAACGTGCTCCGATATCTATGAAACATAATCCGGTTTGCATGCACTAATTCATTTATTTTTGTATTCTTCTACGCGCGCGGGGGGGGGGGGGGGGTTGCATCTAATTCGTCAGGTATGAAATGTAAAGTACGCTGACATGGTTGCATATGCTCCTAGTCGTGCATGCACTACGACCCACATGCTCTATGTCCCACATGTCGGCAAAAAGAAGCACGTGGAAATAGCCTAGGAGTACATATAGGAGGAAAAATGCATGAAAAAATATGAACTATGAAGCATAGCTGCGGTTTGAAAAGGAGACCTAAAGTGATGACAAGTATAGGTCGCACGCACCCACCTAGTGGTACTCAGGACTAGACATACGAGTACTCAATACTCCTATTCTATCAACACGAGTCCCATCTGACAACAACATCCGTGCTACAACTAGCTCTTCTCCTTGTTTCTCTCTTCGAACTCTAACTCAACCGACGCGCTGTGGGCGGGTTGGGATTTGCCCATAGTCGGTTCGCTGAACTGCAACCCGACCAAACTGTGAAAATGCTAAGGCAACAAACGTTCCCTAGCTTGAGCGGCATACTGTACAGACCGTGTGGGGGTGCGAATCGAACGTGACAGTCTTTACATTTATAACTTGTACATAGAAAAAGCCAAGAAAATGCGTGGTGAGTGGCGGGCCGGAACGACAGTGTGGGGTGCGACGCGAAAGGCACAAGCGTATTGATGTAGGGTAGAACCCTAGATGTAAGAGACCCAAAATTGGGTTATCAATTTTTGTGCTGTTATTCCTTCCCGGCACTCATTTTTCAAAATTTTCTCCTGAGTTTGCCGGATGACTCTGAGAAATTTTTTCATTTCCAACCTTTCAAAACCTTGCTCATGTCTTTGTCAGTGGGCAAGCCCTCTTCTGCACCAGCTCAAATCCTCTCAAACCCTAATTCCAATTTTTGGAATTTGAATGTGGCCTTTGTGATTACAAAGGAGCCATCATTTTCCTTGATCTGCTGATCATCCCATCTGTTCCCACAGACCCTCCTATCCTCCTAATCCACGGATATGCAAAAATATTGCTAAGTCTCATGCAATATTTTTGAATTATGATTTATTCCTTTTCTTGCCTTTCTGAGGAATAAAATCCTAAGGCATATCTAGTCCTCTCCTAAATTCATGATAATTGGTGGAGATGATATTTATGTCTAATCCAAGCTCTGGCAAAGATATTGGCCATAATTAAATATGGAAAATTGCCTTTTCCTATTTAATACCAATTTTGCATTTCTGCCACTTTCCAAAGGAACTACTATTTTTATAGCAGGGAAAATTCCCTCATAAATTATGGAGCTTGTCCTTGCTATATAACCACTAGTTCCATTCTTATCTCATGTCCCACAGTTCAAAAATATGGCACATGATCCAATGCAAGTTTCTGCCTTCTCTCAAATTTTGCAAACGAAGTGCTTTATTCCTAACTCATTTTGAGATGCAATTTGGCAGGGTGATTTACATTGTTAAATAACCCATAAATACCAAAGATGAGCTCAATCCATTCATCCTAGCTCCCTGTGCAATTTTTCAAAGTTTCTGACTTGATTGTAACTTTGTGAAGGAAGTACCGTCATGGAGTTTCCAAATGGGATGAAACTTTTCAGTCCTCTCAAGTATTCCAAAATCATTAGACTCCAGCCAAATTAAGCTCATTTAATTGATCCATGTGAGCACGGGAGCAATTCTTGTTTTCTGTCCAAATTTTCAGTTTGTGAAGCAAGTATATTTTATCTTGCTCCATTATGGCTGAAAATAATTCCAAGCCTTCTCCTATCCATAAAACCCACCTACCCAAGAGTTTCGCTCATTTCATGTAGCCAATATTTTCCTAGAATTTTCTCAAGTTTCTGGTCAAAAGTGATGCTTGTGAAACAAGTACCAATCTGGCAAGTCCATTTGGTATGATCTTTTTGCAGCATCTGCATATGACCAAATCATGAGGAATTGCCAAGTGGTAGCTCTATCTAACACTCCTAGTGAGTGCTTCACCATGCACCAAAATTCCCTACCGGTGTGTGTTGGGAAAAAGTCACCATTGCTGACCGACAATATGTCAGAAAAATTTCTAACGGACCGTGGGTCGGGAAACATCTGTTCAGTGACACAATATCGGTCGGGAATGTTGTAACATATATCATCAAACAGTCGGTCGGGAAATCCGTTATGGCCCATGGACCGTTGGTCGGTAAATAAGCCCACCGACATTCTGAAGCTAACTGGGCCTCGCGTGCGAACGGCCAAATTTTAGCGCCAACAAAAGGCCCAACCCACGAACATTTTCCCCCAAAAACCCAATCTCCCTAAAAAACCAATCTCTCATTCGTTCCCCTCGCACGTACGCACAGGACAGCCAAATCCCGAGCTAGCTCGATCTATTCATTCCCCACGCACGCTGCCAGGCTCCCGCCGGTCGATCCCACGCTCCCACTGCCAACCCACGCCGTCCCATCGCCGCCCCACACCGCCCTTCCTCTGCAGCGCCACTCCACCGTCGCCCCACGTCGACCTCCCTCTGCGGCGGCGCTCCACCGCCGCCCTCCCTCTGCAGCCCCGCCCCACGCCGTCCTGCCCCGTCAATGTCGCACAACGCCGTCCTGTATCTCCACCACCGGCCCCATGCCCTAGTGCTCTCTCTCTCCAGGCACCTCTCTTCAACCAGCAGTAGGCGTGTGAGCATCTTGGGAAGCGGAAAGCCACCTTCCCTGGACCGACTTCCCCCATCTCCACCGTCTAGCTCTCGAAGACACGCAGCGGCAGCGGCAATGGTCAATGTGGCTGAGGTACAACTCTTCCCTATCTGTCTTTACCTCCCTCCTACCCCCCCTCTCTCTCTCTCTAGGCTTTGTTGTGAGAGTGGGCTGGTGGGGAACGGGGAGCTCCGGCAGTAGAGAACGGCTACACCTCTTGCTTTTCTTCTCCAGTTTGATGTGTACTGCAGCTAGTCTGATTGTGAGATACTATGCAGGAAGAAAATGTGCTAATCAATGTACATAGCAGAAGCTTGGTGGTAGCAATATGAACTAATTCTAGAGGTTGAGCTGTTGTGTGCAAATTTTGTTTTTTTCCACTACAGTTCTGTCCTTTAATTCCACCGTCCCGATAGGAAGGAATTTGTAGTCATCGGTATCGAGTTTTCTTGTCTAGATGATCTGAAGACAATGAAGAAGAGTTTAACTATAAAGTTAATACACAAAAAGAGAGCTGAGGAGCTAAATATTGTCATGCATATGGGTTGACCTTGCCAACAGTATGTATTACTTCATTAAAAAGCATCATCTTGACTTTTAGAATCATGTTTCCTTTAAAAACATGCAACTCGGACATACATCCAAAAAACTGGAGTCTCTGAAAACATACAACTTAACTGACCTGATGTTATACCTAAATTTTAGTAACAAAAATTTCAAACTTGAGTTTCTCTTTTGTTTACTGAAGTAGATTTTGCAGTGAAAGAAAACATGGCAGAGAGCTGTAAATATACAAAGCACAACATCTCAAAAGTTGTAGTCTACTTGTTCATCTGTCTTGTTTTTTCTATAGGTAACATAGAGGAGCACTGCTGGTAACATTGAGCCGACAAAGAGAAGTTGTAGAATATTTGCTACAACCACTAAGTGAGTTTCTCTCCCCACTCAAGTCCAGAGGCCCTCCATATGTGTGGATGTCATGAATATGTAGAGATGCCTCCTCATGTTTGACACTGACTTTTATATTGTCTAATTATTTTGGTTATTAGGATTCTTGCTGCCAATGACTCAGCTTCCAGTAGCGGTGCAGCGATCCCCCTTCGGTGATTGTCGCTGCATCCTCCACCAGTTGGTGAGTCAACCACAGCTTTGATCCATTTTATTTATGGTTATATCTGCCTTTACTATGTGTACTACCATTGAATTGGTTCTATGATTCTTCATTTCTTTTCCGCGCCAATTTATTTACAGTACTTAAATTGATTCCTTGCATTCTCTGGTTTTGATATTATTCATTCAGGATTTAGTGTTGACTTGGTAGTAACCAGTTGTGAAGCTAAGATACCATGGATACATGTTGGATGGATGCGCCTAGGTATAACACCGCATATATATTTTGTTTTGCTTATATGCTGAAACTATATATAACACACTACACATGTACACTTGCATGTAGGCATACAGAGAAGTACTTACAAGGGCTCGCCAAATTCCTAGGCTATGCATTTCATAAATATAGTCGGTTGAGAATAAAATCTTATGTCCTTGCAAAATCTATGTGAACTCGTACTAGAGAGAAGATTCTGAAGTCCGTGAGCACCTAGGGATTTGTAGATGGCTACAAACAATGGATGTTTCATGGAGAACGTGTCTCTTCTTCCATTCCTCCAAATCTAGATGAGGATGACGATAGGGATGAGGGTGATGATATATCTGATTTGCTAAGAGATCTTGCTGCCAGTTTGGATAAGGGGGGATCTTGAAAATGATTGTGGTTTAGATCAGGATGATTCTTTTCTAGAATCTCTCCACAAACTTGAAGCTAATTCTAGACAAGAGCTATATCCAGGCTGTAAGAATTTCTCAAAGCTTCGTTTCCTAGTGAGACTTCTTCACACCAAACTGCTTGGAGGGTGGTCTGATAAAAGTTTAGATCTGCTATTAGATCTACTAAAAGATTCTTACCCTCAGTCCAGAATACCCAAAAACTCCAATGAAGCTAAAAAACTAGTCAAATGCCTAGGACTTGGGTATGTTAATATCCATGCATGTGAAAATGATTGCATTCTATTTTGTAAGAACAATGCCAATGCCAATTCATGCCCATAATGTAACGCTTCAAGATGGAAATCTGAAAGGAAGAGTGCAGATGGGAAACATGTCCACAAGGTTCCTAAGAAGGTTCTTCGTTACTCCAATAAAGAAGAGGCTTCAATGGTTGTTTGTGTGTTCCAGAACTGCGACTCTCACAAGATGGCATGCAGAAGAGAGCACACAAGATGGCTTGATTAGGCATCCTAAAGATTCCCTCCTTTGGAAAGATTTTGATGGAAAAAATAAAGATTTAGCAAAAAGACAGCAGAAATCTTAAGCTTGTAGTATGTGCCGATGGTTTTAATCTGTTTAGATCCATGAATCTCAGCTATAGCATTTGGCCAGTATTATTGATTCCTTATAACTTTCCACCCTAGATGATTACGAAGCAATCAAATTTCATCCTATCACTGTTGATTCCTGGTAGAAATTCTCCTGGTAGTGATATTGATGTCTATCTTGAGCCACTAGTTGATGATATGGTAGATATGTTTCTTGATGGTGCTAGGACCTATGATGCTTCAACATGAGAGTATTTTCAGTTGCATGCTGCCATAATATGCACATTTATGGATAAACCGGGTCTTGGGACTTTGGTTGCCTGTGCTTCCTCTGGAGAAGGAGCTTGCCCTGAATGCCACTCTCAATTATGTTCTCTTAGGCTAAAACATGGTAGCAAGACTTGCTATATGGGGCATCGTAGGTTCTTACGTGCAGATCACCCCTTGAGGTATGATACACGCACATTTGGTGACATAGAACATGGGACAGCACCCGTTCCATTTTCCGATAGGCAAATTTTAGAGCTGACAGAAAATATGCAAACCAAGTTTGGGAAGGATCCTATAACAAAGAAGCCTAGAACTAAGAAACGCAAGAAAGGGGTCCACTAATCATTTGGAAAAGAAAGTCTATTTGGTTTAAACTATCATATTGGAAGGATTTGAAGATGCATCATAACTTTGATATCATGCACATAGAAAAAAATGTGTGTGAGAACATAGTTAACACTTTGTTGGAAGTCAATGGAAAAACCAAGGATAATATTAATTCTTGATATGACCTTCAAGCACTCAATATTAGAAAGGATCTTCAACCCATTGATCTTGATGATGATGAAGTTTTTTTCCTCTGGCACCTTACACAATGAAATCTGATTAGCAGAGGACATTTTGCAAAGTATTTAAAAATGCCATGTTTCCTAATGGTTATGCATCTGACATACGCTGTAATGTGCACATTAAGGAGAAAAAGATAACTGGGCTAAAGAGCCATGACAACCATGTTGTTTTGCAAGACTTGCTGCCACTTGCAGTGAGAAGAACATTACCAGAAAGAGTGAGTGCGGTACTGATTCATGTGAGCAGATTTTTCAAACGAATGTACTCATGGGTTATTCGCATAAGTGACATGCAAAGGTTGTAGAATGAAATAGTTGAGACCTTGAGACTTCTTGAGGCCATATTCCTCCCATCATTTTTTGATATTATGGTGCATTTGATGGTTCATCTTCCAGCACAAGCAATGATAGCTGGTCCAGTACATTTTCGTAGCATGTGGGCTATAGAGAGGTATATAGGAAAGCTCAAGGGACATGTCCACACCAGAAGTCATGTGGAAGGATCACTTGTAGAGGGATATTTGTTTGATGAGAGCTTGACATTTTGCTCACACTATTTGGATGATGAGAGGCGGTTGAATCGAGGTAGGAATTGTGGAGGTTTGGATATGGAAGTTGATGATACAACTCCTTTCTTCCACAACATTGGTCGAGGGCTGGCTGGCAAGTGCATGGTGATGTTAGATAACAAAACTTGGCTGCAAGCCCACAGATACGTCTTGTTCAATTATGACCACATAGAACCATACCTAGAGTAACATATCCCTACTATGTATTGCTATTAGGTTATTTCTCTCCTCCTTGTCAATTGATAAATATGACCTATATGCAGCAAACATATGGATTACCTTTCTTCTATTGGTGTTAGAAGTCATCGAGAAGTCAAGCGTGTGCATTACAAGAACTTTCATGAGTGGTTTAAATTGCACGTAAGTGGGCATGTGACTGTCAACCTATAAGACATATAATTCCATCCCATTGTAGAGTAACAATAGCATTTCCTAATCACAGGTGCCAGAAATGGGTGATGAAGCACCTCATGAGATAAAAATATTAGCTAAAGAGCCAAACTTGGTTGCTATGAAGTATAGTAGCTACACTATAAATGGGATAGACTTTCATACACAATCATATGATGAGGGCCGGTCATTTCAGAGTAGTGGAGTAGCTCTTGTTGCACAAACCACATCCTTTGCAAAAGGAAAAGGTGACAATATTAGCGTAAGAAACAAGACCTATTATGGCACTATAAAGGAAATTCTTGAGTTGAATTATCAACATAAAGGGAAAGTAGTGTCATTCAAATGTGACTGGGTTGATAATCCTGTAGAAGATGAATGGGTGCAAACTGATCAGTTTGGAATCACTTTTGTGAATTTCAAGCATTTGTTTAATACCGGTGAGAAAATATCTGACGAGCCCTTCATATTAGCCACACAAGCAACTCAAGATTACTATGTTGAAGATCCCATTGATGCTGAGTAGTCTACTGTTGTTGTTCCATCATTATATGACATATAAGAATCTAAAGATGACAATGGTAATGTTTTACGTGTGACGTTGCCTGATCCATGTTCTGCTATACGTGTGAGTGTTGCGGATGGATGCATTTGTTCTGCTAGGACAGATATAGATGGACTAGTTCTTAAAGAAAGTGATATTGAAAAAAAGTAAGTGTTGTGTATGATCCTCTAATGTTTTGTATTTTCAGCGATGTACTCACATAGTGTGTCTTTTGCAGGAGGAAAAATGGCAAGCACAAATGGAAGAGCTAAAGATGGTGGGGTCATGGAGGAACAACTGAAAGCGGTAGAGTATGAACTACTGAGAAGAAAGACCATTGAACAGAATGATAAACGGCTAGCAGCGGTACGAGCAACAAGAGCTTATACGCAGGAAGATATGGAAGCGAACCAAGCCCCCCAAAAGAAAAGAAAGATATGTAGATTCCATCACATTCATGTTCTACCTGAAGGAAGCAAATGTAGCTTGCAATACTAACCTATATATCTATGTAGGCACCCTCCAGCGCACCTGAAGCGCGAATGAAAGACGTGTTTTGAGGTCTAGGGTATCCAAAGATCAAGATCATGTTGATCCTGAGCATCAGCCTTCCAAAGGTAGCCTAATGTCACTTGCTAGAATTGTTCATATTCTAACCTAATGTCACTTGCTAGAATTGTTGTATGACTATGTTAATTTTCTTGCATGAAGAGGTTACTCGTGAGCTTGATGGTGGTGGTAGTCAAAAGAAAGGTGGAAGAAAAATTACTCGAAAGGCTAACATATATGCAAGGCTGAATCAACCCAAAATCCATATTCCACTTAATGGGGATGGCCATCCTGTTCGGCCAGATGCAACTGAATTTTCCAATTTCATTGGTACTTTGGTGAGGAAGCATATACCACCTGCAGGGTTAGATTGGCGGGATGTTGATGTAGAGAAAAAGTTGTTAGTGTGGGAGACCTTGAAGGTAGAAATGAGCATAATTTATAACTTACACACTCTTTTTTAATGCCATCTAATAGAGTGTCCTATTTTATCTTATTTTAATAGGCATTTTATGAGCTGGACTCAACTACTTTGAGCTTTGTTATCAACACTTCACACATAAAATGGAAGGATTGGAAGTCAGATTTAAAGAGGTACAAGTTTGATGCTGCGCTCACTGATGCACTACTTATGAAAAGACGTGATAGCAGAATTAGTGAAGCTGACTGGAAGACCCTTATTACTTATTGGAGATCTTCGGCATTTGAAGTAAGTCATCCTGCTAATAAAAAATGTAGTATATCTTTGCAGCACACTCTGTCCTCGACATAGATAAACAAATATGCATGTAATGATTCTCAAAACACAAACAATATGTGTGATAAATCTCCTTTACTTCTTGCTTGTAGTCTCGTAGTGCTATCGCCAAAAAGAATCGTGCCAATGCAGTACCTCATATATCTGGCAGCAAGAGTCATGCCCATGTTGCCAATGAAATGGTAAAAACAATTACCCCAATTATAAATGATACGCCACTGTGATTCAGTGACTAATGCATATTGAAATAAATAAACGATTGTAGGCTGTTAAACTTGGGCATGATCCTCTGAGAGATGAAGTTTATACTGAAACACATACATGCAAGAAAGGCGAAAGGAAAGGGAGTTATGTGTCGCAGGCAACAGCAACAATTGTAAGTCTCTTTTGCCATGTTTTTCAGTATTATTCAGAAATTGTACAAGTACAATTTATAGGGCAAGTAAATATCATTTTGCAGAAAGAACTCATAGAGAGTGCTGAAAAGCACCCTGAATGGAAGGACAAAAGCATTAAAGAAGGTGATCTATTTGCACGTGAATGTGGACTGAAAGAGCCCAGGGGTCGTGTCCGTGTGTTAGGTCTAGGGCCAACACCTCAAGATTTGGGCACATCGGTACACGGGGTAAATTGAGCACAAGAGTGCTAGTTGCAATGGAAGGGCGCCGAGAAGCTGAAAGTCGCTTTAACATGCTCCAGGGGCATGTGCAACAAATGGAGGAACGAATGAACCGAATGGAATTGTTGTTAGCTTCAGAAGGAAGGCATAATCTGGAAACTCCTTGCTCGCACAACGGTTCCAATTCTCGACAAGTAATGAACTATTTGGTTGCGAGGCTTGATGGTGCACGGTTCCGTTGGTGATCCGTGCATGATCATCACTTGGTTGCGAGGCAACCCACTGGTAAGAGAGTCTGAGGGACTCGGTGCACATTTTGTTTGCATTGCATGAGTAGTAAGTTGTTATTTGCATTTAAAGAACCATGGTAGAACAGTAGATGGTTGCATGAAGTTAACATATTATGCTTGCATCGGATATGACTGGTAGTTTATTTTCAGCATAGTATCATGATGCCATGCCATGCTTTGACTGGATTTATGCCATGCTTTGATATGCCATGTTATGATTGAAATGGCATGCTATGTTTTGTTGTAGCCATGTTAGAAGTAAGTTTGATATGCCATTGCCATGCTTAGTTTCTGCTGTGAGGTACGTTGTTGCATACGCTTGGTTCTTGCGTTGTCATCTGTTTGTTTGGATACTATGTATTTGGTTGTCTTGGAAGTACATTCAATGTACTGACCTGGCGTGTCATGCCAGTTTTGTAGGTCGTGCCCGAATTGTTCGCTTGATCCGTCGTGCTAGGCCGTAATCTTGCCAGTTCTGTGAGTTATGGAGCCCAGCCAGAGAGAGACGCTACCAACCCAAGACTTCCACCGCTATTTAAATAGACTTCAGTTGCCATCCGTATAGCCTTAGGGCTATGCCAAATAATTGTATTCATCAATGATGTAATCATATACATATGTATTTGATGAATATTATTGTACCTGGAATGCTGTATCATGGACCTGTCGTGCATCAGTCGTAATCCTGGGTTGACGTGTGAAGGCCCACTATTCCATGCGGATCGGGGTGCCACACTCGAGGCCGATCTTTCACGTTTGGGGAGGATCCCTACGAGGAACACGAAGAACACGAGGAGGGGAACGAGAGAAAAACACGAGAGAACACTCAACCAACAAGAACAAAGTCACACATGAGCTAGATCATCGAAACACAAGGAGAGGTACAAGATCCAAATCCAACAAGAGACGATACAAAAGGGTAACCGGTCCTTCTCTGTGAGGAGGTCTTGATGATGGTATTCTCCGAATGGAGGTCTTGAATCAAGGTGGATCTTCTCCGAAGAGGTGTCGGTCCCTCACGAGGAGTAGATCCGGATGGATGAGCGAGGCTCTATCTCACGAGTGAGCTAAATCAACACTAACCCTAACTAGGAGGAGATGGGGGAGTATATATAGTCTAAGGGATGAAGGGGTACATGGGCCTCGGCCCAAATGCACTGCACGCAGGCAGGGGGGCCGGATGTCCGGCCGTCGGGCCGGATGTCCGGGGCTTCCCAAGATGCTGGATGTCCGGGCTAGAGGGCCAGATGTCCGGGCTGGTGGAGTCGGCCTCAGTTCTCTCTAGATAGGAGGGGCCGGATGTCCAGGCGAGGGGGTCGGATGTCCGGGGCTTCGGGAGGAATCGGATGTCCGGGGTGATGGCCGAATGTCCGGGCTGCGCTTGTCCTTTCCGGTGCGCTCTGGATAGCCGATGCCAGATTTCCGGGTAGTGGCCGGATGTCCAGGCTGGGCTACATGTCCGGGCTAGGGCCAGATGTCTGGCCGCTGTAGTAGCTGGCCCTTGGCTGCGGGGGAGATCTCGGGGGGTGGATGTCCAGGGCGATGGCAGGATGTCCAGGGCCTGGAAGCTGTTCGCCTTCTTTCGTTGGTTCTCTTCATCCATGGACTTGGGGTCTTGACCATCTTCATGTGCATCCTCGGGAGAGTCCTCTGGGTACCTAATCGCGCACAACATTCCGGACTTAGGTAGCAGCCATGTCTCGAGAGGATCAAATGAGATATCACTAAGGAAAGAAGTCACCTCGGTCTCAAGAGCTCTAGCTCGTGCTCGTGTCATGGGTCCTCTTGACACTTGGTGAGATGATGGTAGGTCCAAGGGGATGATCGTAGGATGCTCCGCATCATCTCCCCTCCCTTGGTAAAGATCCGACCTTAGATCAAAATCCTCATCACCATGGTACGGGGAGAGATCATTGACGTTGAAGATATCGCTCACGGAGTACTTTTCACGTGGGATGTCAATCTTGTAGGCATTGTTGTTGTAGCATTTAAGCACCTTGAAGGGTCCATGGGCTCGTGGTAGAAGTTTGGACTTGCGTTCGTTGGGGAAGCGGTCCTTGCGAAGGTGTAGCCACACGTGATCGCCAATGTTGAATACCATGGGGTGCTTGTTGATGTTGAGCTTGGTCGCTAGTCGTTGTAATTGGCGCTCGATGGTGTTCCGTGTATCCTCATGCATCTTCTTGAGGTAGCTTTCTCGTGCACTCGCGTCGAGGTTGGTGCGCTCTTGTAGTGGAAGAGGTAGGATGTCCAATGGGGACAACGGGTTGAAGCCGTAGACGACCTAGAAGGGGGACTTGCCGGTAGTCGAATGTCTTGCGCGGTTGTAGGCGTACTCGGCGATGGGCAGGCACTCCTCCCACTCCTTGATGTTCCTCTTGATCAACACGCAAATTAGAGTGGAGAGTGTATGGTTCGTCACCTCCGTTTGGCCGTAGGTTTGTGGATGGTATGCTAAAGAGAGCAAGAGCTTGATTCCGAGCTTGGCACATAGCGTCTTCCAAAAGTAACTCAAGAACTTGACGTCGCGGACCGAAACGATTGTCTTTGGTACTCCATGAAGTCGCAATATTTCCCTACAAAAGAGATGGGCAACATGTGAAGTATCGTCTATCTTGTTGCATGGAATGAAATGTGCCATCTTAGAAAAGCGGTCCAAAACAACAAACACGGAATCCTTTCCATCTTGAGTTCTAGGCAAACCAAGTACAAAATCCATGCTAATGTCTTCTCAAGGTTGATAAGGAATAGGAAGAGGCATGTAAATACCATGGGATTGAACTTTAGACATAGCTTTGCGACATGTAGAGCATCGGTTGCTGAAGTGTGAGACGTCGCGGAACATCTTGGGCCAAAAGTAATTCTTGGAGAGCGTGGCAAATGTCTTGTCGCATCCAAAGTTGTCAGATGTTGGGTTCCGGCAGACCCTTGAGGTTCAAACACTGGGGTGCGCACGAAGATCTCTCCCCTACCGATCTACGGTCGATCGCTTCGTGGGATCTAGGCTAGAAACGATGAACAGCACAAGGGACACGAGATTTATACTGGTTCGGGCCACCATTGCGGTGTAATACCCTACTCCAGTGTGTGGTGTGGTGGATTGCCTCAGGGGCTGATGATGAACAGTTAAAAGGGAGAACAACCTCACGAGAGGTGTTCTTGAGCTGGTGCGATGAACTGCTTGAGTGAGTTCGATCGCCTCTCTCTCTCTCTAGGCTTTCCAAAGTCTGGCTCCACTGCCCCTCTACTGCGGTGGCTAGCTCTATTTATAGAGGCCCTGGGCCTCTTCCCAAATATTAAGCGGGAAGGGCGCCAACAACGGCCATTTTGAAGGGGAACATATAATACAAGTTATCCTGACTAAAGTTGGTCTTTGGCTGCCAAAAGCACTGGCGATGACGCCGCCTTGGGCTCCACGGTGACCTCCTTCCTGCCGCTCCGCTGGTCTTGGTCTCGTTGCACTGAAATGGCAACCTTTTCCTGATGCATCGGTACTCCACGTCTATGCTTGCCCCCTTTGCACCAAAGAGGAAACAAGGACACTGCACATGCCAGCTGTAACGCCCCGGTTTCGATGCGCCAGGTGTCTGCCAGTTATTCGTCGTCGTTGCTATGTCATTTGCTTGCGTGTTGCATTTTGCCATGTCATCATGTGCATTTCATTTTGCATACGTGTTTGTTTCATGCATCCAAGCATTTTCCCCGTTGTCCATTTTGCAATCCGGCCCTCCTATGTCATCCGGCGTTTCCCTTTTGTCTCTCGTTGTGAGCAGGTGTTAAACATTCCCTTTTGTTTCCCTTTTGTCTCCCTTTTCCAAGCGGCCTTGGTATAGCACCGGTAGACTGGCTGTCAAGTTTCGTGCCATTTGGAGGTCGTTTGATACTCCAACGGTTAACCAGGTAACCGCAAAAGCCTCTTTTGTCTTGCATCCCAACACCCTTCCAAACTGGCCCAAAACCCATCTAAGTATCTTCCATGCTCTCGGTCGTTCGATCACGATTGTGTGGGCGAAAACCGCTCCTCATTTGGACTCTCCTAGCTCCCAGAATCTATAAATAGACCCTCCCCGTCCAAATTCACGGATGAAATCCTACCCTAACCCTAAAACTTCCCCCGCCGCCACCGGACACTTCCAGCTTCCACCTCACCCCGGCGAATCACGCGCCGCCACGTCACCCCGCAGCCCCTCTCCTCCAACCGCGCCTCGCCACGTGTCCCCGCGGCCCTCATCTCTCCACCGCGCCGCCGCGGGCCCGGCGAGACCGAGGCCGGCTCGCGCAGGCCCGTCCGCCCGCGCCCGCGCCCGAGGCCTCCGCCGCCCGCGCCGGCAACGGCGGCCGCCGCCCGCCGCCGCGGCGCCTCGCCGCCGCTGCGACCCCGCCGCCATGCGCCGCCCGACTCCCACCGCCACGTGCTCCGGCCGTCGCCGGAGCTTCGCACGCCGCCGCCCGCTCCCCGGCTCTCCAAGCACCGCCGGTCGCCGCCGCCTCCGCGCGCGCCTCGTGCCCCGCCCCTCGTTGCCGTAGGCGAGCCCGAGCTCCATGGCCGCCTCGCCCTGCCGGATCTCCTCGCCGCCCCAAGCGCCTCCCCAGCTCCGGCCGTCAACCCCGCCGATCGCGCCCGTTGCCTCCTCCGCCATCCCGCGCCTTCCCCGCCGCGCCATCGCCGGAGCCCCTCGCCGGAAGTTCGTCGGTGCCGTCGTCCTCGCCGGATCTGGTCAGGTGGACCAGATCCACCGGTTCGACCATCCAAATGGCGCCCCTGATCCCGGATCTCCTCGTCCCGGAACCCCTCCGTCCATTTTCCCGGGGTGAGAAAACTGCTAAGTCCCTGTTTCAGCAACATTATCATGCCATGTTCATCGCATCATAACTCTGTGCATTTAGCTCCGTTTTGTGCGTGTAATATGTCAAATAGTTCGTCTCAACGAGTACTTCATTTCATTCCATTCCACCGTGTTCATTTGAGTTCATCTTGATGCCTAAATCATCGTTGCAAGAGTGCTATATGATGTTGTATGTTGTCTGTTAACAGAACATGCTCATTTGTCATTTTTGCCATGTTTGATGTGTGCATCCTATGAGGTTGATGTCTACATGTGTTTTGAACTATGCCATGCCATCTTTAAAGAGGTGCTTGCCATGTATTTTTGTGATCAATGTGGTGACTAGCACAAGCATGTAAACTAGGCTGCATGATGTTGCTGATTTTAGTCCCTGTTCTGCTGTTATTTTGATGCCATGTAAACAGGATGCTACGGAGATATCCATGCTTATTTTGAGATACTTCAGTAAGGATGTTTTGAACATATGGTTGTTATCTATCCATTCATGCCCCTTGTTATAATTATGGAGTAGTCTAGCATGTCATTTTCGTGCTCTACTTTTGCTACAAAATGTTTCCTCGCAGATTGTTTACATGTTATTCAATTTTTCCAAGGTTGTTGTAGTTGATCCTTGCATGCTATGAACTTGTTCTTGCCTTGGGTAGTTTCATAAACATGTCTTCTTGCTGATTATGCTTATCTTGTCATGCAATGACTTGTGGTGAGTGAATCAAGCTTGTTAAGTAGAGTACTTGCTGTTACTGTTTTGCTAGGCTGAATCTGTTATTTCGTGATGCTATGTAAACCTGCCGCTACAAGTCATTCTATGCATAATCTGGAGATATTCACTAAGGGTATTTTTTTCTACATGTCATGCTATATCCATCCATGCCCCTGGTTGCATTTATAGCCTGCTGTAGCTTATTGTAATCTTGCTCCAAAGTTGCTATATAATGTTGCTGTCAGCCTGTTAACATAAAATTCAGTTGTTGCCATGATTGTTGCTAGTGTTCCATGTACCCTATGAACTTGCTATTGCCATGCTTAGCTTCATAAACATGTCTTATTACTGTTGGGTGCCTTGCCATACCATGTATTGCTCTGTGGTAAGCTATACAAGCTCACCAACATGCCTACTTATCGTTGTTCCTGCCATGTTTGCATCTGTCATATAACTTGCTATGTTTACATGGGTGCCATCATATCTTCTGATCCTTTTTGGCTCATGGTCAGTAAAGGACATTTGATCTATGCATTTAGTAGGTTCATGCCATGCATTTGTTTGACATAATAAGTTCATGTAGCATATTGTTTGATAGCTCTAAACATTGCAACCTAATGTTATTTCTGCAATGTCTGAAACTGATATTATTTACAATCTTGCCATGTGTGTTTGAGCATGTTCTAGTGATTTCTGGAGATAGCTTAGTGTTCATGTTTTGTTACGCTTTACCTGTACATCATGCCCATGCCTTTTGTTTTCATATTGTGGTACTGTAGCATGTTGGTTTGGTGCTTGCAATATGCCTAGTTGCTGTTTTGGACAGATTGTTGCTATAACTTGTTTCATGTGTGTGTGTTGAACCGTTGCTCCGTTTTGAGTGTACTCTATATGAAACTTGCTTGTTTTGCATTAAGTTTCATATTATCATGTTGCATTCATGCTTTGAGGTGCTCGCTTGGTGTTTGTATGCATTTTGCATCAATGCCATGTTTAACTTGTTTTGCTCATATCTTATAGGCCGTAGCTCCGAACTAAATGAACTTTATATGTAACTTGACTAGAATCTCGTGTAGATCATCTTTGTGCATCCTAATTTGCTGTTTAACAACTTGAACATAAGGTTTATTCAGATCTGGACCAACTTCGAAATTTGCATATGAGGACTTACCGGAATTGTTATATGTTGTTCCCGGCCTCATTTAAACTTGCCTTGATGTGTTGCTCTTGTATGCATCATCTCTTGCCATGAGTAGCTTCATGTAGCCTTATCATGCATCATGCTTGTTGTGCATCATGCCTTTTTCATGTGTAGTGTGTTTACCATGTGGTGTGTTTCTTCTCGATAGTTACTGTTTCGTTGCGTTCGTGAGGATTCGTTCGTCTATGCTTGGTTCGTCTTCATGGCGTCATCTTCTTCATGGACTCGTTCTTCTTCCTAGCGGGATTTCAGGCAAGATGACCGCTACCCTGGATCTCACTACTATCATTGCTATGCTAGTTGCTTCGTTCTATCGCTATGCTGCGTTACCTATCTTTTGCTCCTCAAGCCTCCCAAATTGCCATGAACCTCTAACCTTTGACACCCCTCCTAGCAAACCGTTGCTTGGCTATGTTACCGCTTTGCTCAGCCCTCTTATAGTGTTGCTGGTTGCAGGTGAAGTTGAACATTGCTCCATGGTGGACAGGATTATGTTGGGATATCACAATATCTCTTATATTATTAATGCATCTATATACTTGGTAAAGGATGGAAGACTCGGCCTTATGCCTAGTGTTTTGTTCCACTCTTGCCGCCCTAGTTTCCGTCATACCGGTGTTATGTTCCCGAATTTTGTGTTCCTTATGAGGTTGGCTGATTTATGGGACCCCCTTGATAGTTTGCTTTGAATAAAACTCCTCCAGCAAGGCCCAACATTGGTTTTACCATTTGCCTCACCACCACCTACTTTTCCCTTGGGAGTCGCCCTCTCGAGGGTCATCTTTATTTTAGCCCCCTCGGGCCAATGCTTGTCTAAGTGTTGGTCCAAACCGAGCGATGTCCGGCGCCCCCTGGGCAATCAGGGTCTATGCCAACCCGACGTCTTGCTCATCCGGTGTGCCCTGAGAACGAGATATGTGCAGGTCCTATCGGGATTTGTCGGCATAGTGGGAGGCTTTGCTGGTCTTGTTTTACCATTGTCGAAATGTCTTGTAAACCGGGATTCTGAGTCTGATCGGGTCTTCCTGGGAGAAGGTATATCCTTCGTTGATCGCGAGAGCTTATCATGGGCTAAGTTGGGACACCCCTACAGGGTATAAACTTTCAAAAGCCGTGCCTGCGGTTATAGGCAGATGGGAATTTGTTAATGTTCGGTTGTAGATAACTGGACACCAGATCAGAATTAAAACGCATCAACCGCGTGTGTAGCCGTGATGGTCTCTTTTCGGTGGAGTCCGGGAAGTGAACACGGTTTTGGGTTATGTTTGACGTAAGTAGGAGTTCAGGATCACTTCTTGATCATTGCTAGCTTCACGACCATTCCGTTTTCTCTCTTCTCGCTCTTGTTTGCGTATGTTAGCCACCATATATGCTTAGATATAGCTGCAACCTCACCACTTTACCCCTTCCTTTCCCATTAAGCTTTGCTAGTCTTGATACCCATGGTAATGGGATTGCTGAGTCCTCGTGGCTCACAGATTACTACAACAATAGTTGCAGGTACAGGTTTCGCGATGATCATGACGCGAGAGCGATGTTTGCTTGTTTGGAGTTCTTATTTTGCTTCTTCTTCCATTAGGGAATAGGTTCCAGGTCGGCAGCCTGGGCTAGCAGGGTGGATGTCATTTGAGTTTCTGTTTGTGTTTCATCCGTAGTCGGATGGTGCTTTTATGTATTATGATGTTGTATTCGTGTGGCATTGTATGCCTCTTGTATGTATCCCCATCTATTATGTTATGTTGATATATCCACCTTGCAAAAGCGTTCCAATATGCGATTCTATCCTTGGTGGGACCTCCGCGATCTTGGATTTGCCTTCCTCCCTCCTTCGGCTTCGAGATGCCGCCGAGTGGGTCTCTCGAGCTCTGGCTGCAGCATGCTGGCTGCAGCACCCTTGCAACCGGAGCAGAGGTTGCGGTCGTCGCTCCGGGCAAGGTCTTCATGACCTGGGGCTGGGGCGAGATCGCCCTGGTCTGCCGGAAAAGTGGTGCCCTCGTAATTCGGCGAGTAGGTTTGGAGTAGTCCTTCGGTGAGGTGCCGGGCCTGCGTGCCGGCAGCTGGGGTGTTGCTGGGTCAAGCCCTCGTGAGCTTCTCCCATCTTCCCCGCACTTTCCTTCATGCTCTACGTCCTCAGGTCCCGGCCCTCGAGCTTGCTCAGCCGCCGCTGGTATGACAGGTCGCGATGCCGTGGGTCAAGGCCAGGGGGTGAGGGCTGGAGAGCCAGTAAGAGCCCATGAGTCACGATGCTCAGGCGCCCCCTTTTAACGTGCAAGCGGATCGCGCGGGAGAGAGGGAGAGAGAGCTCTCGACTCCCCCCCACACGCTATTCCTGAAGCGGATCCTGCACACCAATCATGAGGGAAAACGAGGCATGCCGTTACTGTTGCCAGCCAGCCATTGGTTGCTCCGAGGGAGTGATTGGGGCACTAAGGGTCTGGTGAGGTAGCGCTATGCGGGGCCACCGCTGCCAGAGCTCGAGCACTCAGGTTTGTCAGTGTTACAGGGGCGGACCCATGCGCATGCGCTGTGCCAGAGCGAGCGGCTCCAAGGTTAGGTGTCAATCGAGCAGGCTGTTATCTCAAGCAGGTTAATCATGAAGGAGCAAATCAACTTAGATAGATGCAGGGAAAGCAAACACCACTGGGTCAGGCCCGATGTCACGCCCAATATGCGATACTATCCTAAAGAGGCTCGAAGGTTCCACCAAGGATAGAACCGCATATTGAAACGCTTTTGCAAGGTGGATATCATTACATCAACATTACATAATAGATGGGGATACATACAAGGCATACAAATGCCACAAGAGTACATCAATACAACATACATAAGATCAACACCCGACTATGGATGAAACACAAACAGAAGCTCAAACAATATCCACCCTGCTAGCCTAGGCTGCCGACCTAGAACCTATCCCCTGATCGAAGAAGCAACAAAAGAAGAACTCCAAGAGAAGTAACATCGCTCTCGAGTCATGATCATCACAAAATCTGTACCTGCAACTGTTGTTGTAGTAATCTGTGAGCCACGAGGACTCAACAATCCCATTACCATGGGTATCAAGACTAGCAAAGCTTAATGGGAAAGGAAGGGGTAAAGTGGTGAGGTTGCAGCAGCGAGTAAGCATAAATGGTGGCTAACATACGCAAATAAGAACGAGAAGAGAGCAACGGAACGGTTGTGAAGCTAACAATGATCAAGAAGTGATCCTGAAACTAGTTACATCAAACATAACCCAAAACCATGTTCACTTCCCGGACTCCGCCGAAATAAGACCATCACGGCTACACACGCGGTTGATGCGTTTTAATTCGAATCTGGTGTCAAGTTATCTACAACCGAACATTAACAAATTCCCATCTGCCACATAACCGCGGGCACGGCTCTCGAAAGTTTATACCCTGTAGGGGTGTCCCAACTTAGCCCATCACAAGCTCTCACGGTCAACGAAGGATATACATTCTCCCAGGAAGACCCGATCAGTCTTGGAATCCCGGTTTACAAGACATTTCGACAATGGTAAACCATGACCAGCAAAGCCACCCGGTGTGCCCACAATCCCGATAGGAGCTCCACATATCTCGTTCTCAGGGCAACACCGAATGAGATAGGCTATGAGTAAAACCAGACTTCGAGTTTCCTCGAAGTGGCCCCGCAGGCGGCTAGGTTCGTACTAGCACTTAGAGAAGCACTAGCCCAGGGGGGCTAAAATAAAGATGACCCTCGGGTTGGCCGACCCAAGGGAAAGGTGCAGGTGGTGGTGAGGCAAATGGTAAAACCAAGGTTGGGCCTTGCTGGAGGAGTTTTATTCAAAGCGAACTGTCAAGCGGGTCCCATAAATCACCCAACCGCGTAAGGAACGCAAAATGAAGGAACATAACACCTGTATGACAGAAACTAGGGCGGCAAGAGTGGAACAAAACACCAGGCATAAGGCCGAGTCTTCCACCCTTTACCAAGTATATAGATGCATTAATTAAATAAGAGATATTGTGATATCCCAACCATAATCATGTCCATCATGGAGCAATCTTCAACTTAACCTGCAACTAACAATGCTATAGGGGCTGAGCAAAAGCGGTAACATAGCCAAGCAATGGTTTTCTAGGAAGGGTGAAAAAGGTTAGAGGCTCACATGGTAAATTGGGAGGCTTGAAGAACAAGTGATAGGAAGCGCAACATAGCGATAGAACGAAGCAACTAGCGTAGAAATGATAGTAATGAGATCTAAGGTGACGACCATCTTGCCTGATATCCCGCTAGGAAGAAGAACGAGTCCATGAAGAAGATGAAGCCATGAAGATGAACCAAGCGTAGATGAACGAATCCTCACGATCGCAATGAAACAGGAACTAACGAGAAGGGGCATAACCGAAAAGAAGCAAACAACAAGGTAAACACACAACACATAGACGTGGCATGATGCTCAACCAAGTATGATGCATGGCAAGGGCTAGATGCTACTCATGGCAAGAGAAGATGCATACAAGAGCAACATATCAAAGCAAGTTTAAATGAGACCGGAAACAACATATAACAAATCCGGTAAGTCCTCATATGCAAATTTCGAAATTGGTCCAGATCTGAATAAACCTTATTTTCAAGTTGTTAAACAGCAAGTTAGGGTGCACCAAGATGATCTACACGAAATTCTAGTCAAGTTACATATAAAGTTCATTTAATTCGGAGCTACGACATAGAAGATATGAGCAAAACAAGTCAAACATGGCATTGATGCTAAATGCATCCAAACATCAAGCGAACACCTCAAAACAAGGATGCAACATTTTAATATGGAAATACATGCAATTATAAGCAAGTTTCATATAGAGCACACTCAAAACAGAGCAACGGCTCAACACATACGCATGAAACAAGTTTAAAGGACAAGCTGTCCAAAACAGCAACTAGGCATCTTGCAAGCATCAAGCAAATATGCTACAGCACTTAAACATAAGAACAAAAGGCATAGAAATGATGTAGAGATAAAGCATGACAAAACATGAACACTGAGCTATCTCCAGAAATCAACAGAACATGCTCAAAAGGTCATGACAAGATTGCAAATAATAATAGTTTACAGACAGCAGAAATAACATCAGGTTGCAATGTTTAGAGCTGTCAAACAACATGTTACAGGAACTTAACATGGCAAACAAAGGCATGGCATGCTAATACTAAAGATAAAGAACAAAACTCCCTTAGTAAACTTATTCCAAAGATCAACAGAAAAGATGGTAGCATCCATGCAAACATGGCAAATGATATGACAGATTCATAAATGGCAGGAACAACAATAAGTAGGCATGTTGGTGAGCTTGTACAACTCACCACAGATCAATACATGGCATGACAAGGTGACCAACTGTAATAAGACACATTCATGAAACTAAGCATGGCGAAAGCAAGTTGATAGGGTGCATGGCTCACTAGAAAAGCTCATGGCAAAACAGAACTTAATGTTAACAGGCTGACAGCAACATTATTTAGCAATTTGAGAGCAAGATTACAACAAGCTACGGCAGTCTATAAATGCAATAAGGGGCATGGATGGATAGAGCATGGCGTGTATAACAAAACATCCTTAGTGAACATCTCTATATTAAGCATAGAATGACTTGTAGCAGCAGGTTTACATAACAACATGATACAGCAGATTCAGTCTAGCAAAACAGTAACAGCAAGTACCCTACTTGACAAGCTTGATGCACTCACCACAAGGCACACAAAAATACATGGATTGCACCACTGTAAAGATGGCATGATGTATCTAAAAACTCATGTAGACATCAATCTCATAGGATGCACACACGAAATGCAATGAAAAAGACAAATCACCAGGTTATAACAATTTCAACAGGTTAAAATCATATAGCACTCTTGCGACAATGATTAGGGCCTCAAGATGAACTCAGAAAAGCATGACACAGTGGAATGAAATAAAGAGCATCTCACAATGAACATTTTGATATATAATGCACATGAAACAAAGCAGCATGCACAATGTTATGACATGGCAAAGATGCATACATGATGTTGTTTAACTCAGGGACTTGGTCGTTTTTCTGAAGAAAAAAAAGGACGGGCGTAGAATATCTAAAAGATGCTCAGGCGGGATTTATGGGTTTGCTCACCCATGGCCTTGGCCCGGGAAGGAGGGGGAGGCAGGCCGGCTGGGCCGGGCGCTGCTGGGCCGGTCGAGGATGTGGCCCACGCAGGGGGTCGACGGGGTCGTCCTTCTCCCGTGCTCCTCACGGGCAGGAGGCCATGGTGGCGGCGGAAGGGGAACTCCGGCGCGGGGAGGGGCTCCGGCGAGGCGGCCAGGGCAGGGACCGGCCGAAATGGGTAGATTGACGCGGGAGGATCCCGGATCTGGTGACGGCGGTGGTCGGCGGGGCTCCATGCGGGCCGGCAGACGCGGCACTCCGGCGGCGAGCTCCTGCAATGGCGGCGGAGCGGCTGCATCAGAGAGGGAGAGAGATCGGGACAAAGAAGAAGGGGTCGTGGATAGGGGAGGTGGTGCCTGGTCGCCGGAGTTCGTCGGCGGCGGCGAGGCCGAGGAGTACGGGCTTCGGGGTCGGGTCTGCTCGAGGGGCGCCTCCCCTCGGGTGAGGTCGAGCGGGGAAGATCGGGATGAGCTGCAGGGAGCGGACGCGCTCGGGCGCGGGGCGGCGAAGCGGGCTCAGGCGGGCCTCCCATGGGCATGGCGGGCCACGGCTGCGGGGAGTGGGGCTGGGCGACGTGGCCGGCTTCGGTTGGCCACGGGCGTCTGCAGGGCGGCGGCTGGCCAATCAAGGCGCGCCAAGTGGCGAAGTGGAGGTGGAGGGCGCCGAAAAACGAGGAGGAGGTAGCTGGATCTTGCTGACGGTGCGGTTTTCGACGTGGATGCGATAGCTGGAGGTTACGAAAGGGTTAGGGTCTAGGTTTAGCCTATCTTTGGAAGGGGATGTCTATATATAGACAGGGATGGCTAGGGTTTGGTTTTAGGGGGGTTTAGGAGCCCTCCGATCTCGATCGGGCGGTTCCGGACGCGAGGGGGTTAGGCTGGGCCTAGAACGGGTTAGTGGGTTGTGAAGAGATGGCTTCAGCTGAGGGGAGAGATGAGAAGTGCAGCCCGGCGGCAGTTTCGAAGGCCAAAACGTCCGACGAAGGTACCGACAGCGGTACCGCTATATGTTGAACGGTTGGGCTACCAAACGAGCTCCGAATGCGACGAATCTTGACAGGCGGTCTACCTACACTATAATAAGACCGCACGCCAACTTTGATCCCATTCCGAGAACATTTTTATGCCACTTATAAAATAATATATCGGAGGTGTCGCGGGCGCGTGCGAGTGTGTCCGGACTCAGAACGAACAATGGAGAGAACCGGGGGAACCCGAACGGATGCAAGTTTTGAAAAACATGCAGATGAAATGCAGATGATGACATGGCAAATTGCAACACGCAAGCAAATGACATGGCAACAACAGCGAATAACTGGAGGACACCTGGCGCATCGGATCCGGGGCGTTACAACTCTCCTCCACTAACAAGAGATCTCGTCCCGAAATCTTAGGAACGAGACGGAAGAGAAAGAAGAAGAGGTGAAGTAAGAATGCAAGAGAGAAGATGAACAAAGTCGAGATCACTCGGTTAGAAAAAAAATCAACGACGAATATGACGAGAATCAAAAGCTCATGAAACAAGATAGACTCTGAAAGCACTCTGGTTAGAACAAGATAGAAAAGGAATAAGAATGAAAGAATTTCAGCAACACTCCGACTGAAAATGGAAGGAATAGAACATGAACTTCACAAGATGGGATGACACTTGACAAGATGAACAATGCAATGCCTCCGAAAGAATTGAAAGAATGGAATGAAAAGAACTTAGAAGGAAGGGTTGAACGGAGTTGTTGAGAAAATCAACAACGAAAGAATAAGCTTGTTGTGCACTTATCAAAACAACTCAAAACTTGAGGTGAAATTATGCCACAACCAAAAGTCTGAATAGCTGAGCGGAACGAAGAAATGCAAAACTCCACTTCAAAAAAAATATTTAGAATTAATTGCACTTCGAGACGCAAGAGGAAAAGGTATTTGAACTCCACCAACAAGAATCTTGATGAACTCTTGAAGAATGAATTAAATCATGAAGAACCACCATGAAGAACTCCGGTGACAAAAAGGTTAATGAGATAGAATGAATGATGAAAGAATAAGATTAAAGCTTGCAGTGACTTAGATGGAGGTTCCGACGAAATGGCCGAGGAAATTTGAACTCCGGAAAAGAAAAGATGAAAACACTTGGAACTAGAATTTATTCATCAAGAACAAACTCCAAAGGAGGGGATTAATCACTTGGATGAAATAAGAAAAAGATTTATTGTGTGCTTATCCTTCATCAAATTAAATTGATGACAAGCAATGTATTTTGCATACTACTTATTCTTCTTAAAAAGGATTGAGAAGTGACATAGCGCCACCTGGAGAATGTCTTCATGAACCACTGGTATGATCGAAAAGAACGAATGGAGTAAAATGATAATCAAGAAAAAAGAATCTTGAACGAACCACCATAAGAATTTTGAAAATGACTGATGACAGAGAATGAATCACCGGGAAGAATTAGAAGAACAAATATGCTAGAGGGGATTTGGCTACAAGGGAACATGAAGAAGTCAAGCTGATTAAAGAACATTTGAATGAAGCGCCGGGATAATTGGATAATGGTAGCTAAAATGTGAGGACGAAGAATTCTTCTGGAATGACGGTCTCCGGTGAAAAGAAACGGGAAAATAACTTCTGACATACTCTGGATGGGTAAGAAAAGGAATATCTGACAAATGGAATAATTCGAGAGGATAACATGAAGCTAGAACCACGAAACTTCGAGAGAACATACAAGATTTAGAGCAAAAACTCTTCTTCGGTCTTCAAATGACAACGAGAAACACCACCAAAATTTGTTAAGCCACTCCGGGAGAACGAAAAAGCGAAGAGGTTGAGGCAACAATGAAAATGATTTGAAATTGATCTTGGTAAAGATTTGATTGATTAAATCCATTCCTACATCACCCTTTGAAAAGAATTTGAGAATAATTCTGGGAGAATTAGAAGAGTCGGGTAAGATCCTGGGAAAATACCTGTGGTTTAGGGCCCACTGAAGAGAAAAACACCATTGGAAAGGGATTTTGAAGAGATAGATGATGCACCGGAATAATTTAAACATTTGAATGAGGTGACAACCTCGAATTAATTGGAACACAGACGAATCTCCTGAAATGTCTTCCAAACTCTGGAATGATTGAATGGCAAGAGGCAAACGAGCAAGGAGAACAATTGATCCAAGGAAAAGAATGTGATCAACCCGAAAAACTTGAATTGAGTGCACCGGAAAAAGAAAGGCATGAAGAATGATGAACGAGACGAGAATTCACCGGTTGAAATAATTGAGGGAAGACTGAAGAGGCTCTGTATGAATGAAATTGATGCTCGAAACAGACTGAGGCTCTGGGAAGAAGAGGGTGGGAGGGCGGGAAAACAAAGGCAACTTGGAAGGGAGAATCGACGAATAACTTGAAGAGAAAACAACGGTTGAAAGGAAGCAAAGGCTTCACACAAGTAGGATGGATACTCGATTATGGACTCCGGCTCCGAGAAGAAAAGGGTGGGCGGGTGGGAAAAGAATACACCTAAGGGCAGAGAAACAACTTCATTGAAAGGGAACTGAGGATTGAACTTGCAAAAACAAAGTGGGTCGAACCGCCTTGTCGAGAAATGCACCGGATGCAAAGAGCTAAGGAACAATGATCGGAAAACCAACTGCATGATCCTAAAGAAAAATTTGAAGGGGAAGAGGAGTAATTGAAAACACCTATGTCAAGATTCCTCACCAGAGCGAAGAAGGGGGCAGAGGAGTAAAAAGAATTCCTACTCTACGATATAACTAGACTCCGAAAAAGTTTTCTTCTAGACTCGACAATGGCCAAACTACACGATCAATCAAGGGGGCTCCTAAGGTCGGTCGAGGCTCTGATACCAACTTGTCACGCCCAATATGCGATACTATCCTAAAGAGACTCGAAGGTCCCACCAAGGATAGAACTGCATATTGAAATGCTTTTGCAAGGTGGATATCATTACATTAACATTACATAATAGATGGGGATACATACAAGCCATACAAATGCCACAAGAGTACATCAATACAACATTCATAAGATCAACATCCGATTACGGATGAAACACAAACAAAAGCTCAAACCATATCCACCCTGCTAGCCTAGGCTGCCGACCTGGAACCTATCCCCTGATCGAAGAAGCAACAGAAGAAGAACTCCAAGAGAAGTAACATCGCTCTCGCGTCATGATCATCGCAAAATCTGTACCTGCAACTGTTGTTGTAGTAATCTGTGAGCCACGAGGACTCAGCAATCCCATTACCATGGGTATCAAGACTAGCAAAGCTTAATGGGAAAGGACGGGGTAAAGTGGTGAGGTTGCAGCAGCGACTAATCATATATGGTGGCTAACATACGCAAATAAGAGCGAGAAGAGAGCAACGGAACAGTCGTGAAGCTAACAATGATCAAGAAGTGATCCTGAAACTACTTACGTCAAACGTAACCCAAAACCGTGTTCACTTCCCGGACTCCGCCGAAAAGAGACCATCACGGCTACACACGCGGTTGATGCCTTTTAATTCGAATTTGGTGTCAAGTTATCTACAACCAGACATTAACAAATTCCGATCTGCCACATAAGCACGGGCACGGCTCTCGAAAGTTTATACCCTGCAGGGGTGTCCCAACTTAGCCCATCACAAGCTCTCACGGTCAACGAAGGATATACCTTCTCCCAGGAAGACCCAATCAGTCTCGGAATCCCGGTTTACAAGACGTTTTGACAATGGTAAAACAAGGCCAGCAGAGCCGCCCGGTGTGCCGACAATCCCGATTGGAGCTGCACATATCTCGTTCTCAGGGCAACACCGGATGAGACAGGCTGCGAGTAAAACCAGACTTCGAGTTTCCCCGAAGTGGCCCCGCAGGCGGCTCCGTTCGGACCAGCACTTAGAGAAGCACTGGCCCGGGGGGGGGGGGCTAAAATAAAGATGACCCTCGGGTTGGCCGACCCAAGGGAAAGGTGTAGGTGGTGGTGAGGCAAATGGTAAAACCAAGGTTGGGCCTTGCTGGAGGAGTTTTATTCAAAGCGAACTGTCAAGGGGTCCCATGAATCACCCAACCGTGTAAGGAACGCAAAATCAAGGAACATAACACCGGTATGACGGAAACTAGGGCGGCAAGAGTGGAACAAAACACCAGTCATAAGGCCAAGTCTTCCACCCTTTACCAAGTATATAGATGCATTAATTAAATAAGAGATATTGTGATATCTCAACCATAATCCTGTCTGTAACGCCCGGATAATTAAGCTACAGTAACCCTCTACTAGTGATGCCGCGTCACCTAGATTACTGTGACAAATCTCACGTTAGTTCGAAACCGATTCAAATTCGAATTCAAAATCAAGTCAAACCTTAAAGGTTTTCTGATATTAAAACTAAAATGTTCGGGTGGTTCCAAATAATTCATAAGTAATTATGGTGGAGGAACCACACTTTTATAAAAGGCATAAATACTCTAAAATGTTTTGAATAGTAGCAAAAACAATTAGTTGAATTCCTTGTACAATAAATAAAATATTAAACTATTTTATTTAGTTACCCAAATTAATGTGGCAGTAGTATGTATAAGCAATACCAATTTAGGAACCATTGGTGTATTTTGTCAAACTAAAATAAAAGAAAACTACACATAAAATAGAAAAGAAAAGTAAAAAGAAAAGGCAAAGCAAAAAAACAAAAGGAAAGAGAGAAGGCCCCCCCCCCACTGGGCTTCGGCCCAGCAGGCCGGCCCAGTCGACCACCGGCCCAGCCGGCCACTCCCCATATCCTCACTCCACACCGAAACCCTAACCGAACCAACCCCCCTCCCCCCTCACTCCCTCGTCTCTCCCTCTCCCCCGATCCAGATCGGATCGGGGCCGATCCCCCGGTCGTCGCCCGGTGCCGCCTCACGGCGCCCTTCTCCCACGCTCGTCGCCGTCGACTGCCTCACCTCGCCGCCCTCGTCGTCGACCCCTCCACCGACGGACCCCCTCCTCCCCTCGAGCATCGTCGCCGCCCTGGCTTCGCGGGACGCCACGCCCGAGGACCCTGCGCCCGCCCCCGACGCGTCCTCGCCGGCGCCCTTCCCCACCAGCCTGCCACCTCAACCTCCCTCCTACGTGGATCCGGTCGGGGGTAATCGACGCCCCCGACGCCCTGCATCGACGCCGGACCACCCCGCCGGAGCCACCCGCCGTCGTCAGCGCCACCTCCCCGTCTACGCCGCCCCGTCCACGGTCTCCTCCTCACCGGCCGACCCCGCGCCCACTGCCCCAGACCCCACGAACCCCCCCTGTGAGGCCTCGCCCCTCTCCACTCCCCTCTGCCCCTCTCCACGAACCCCAGGTGCGCTCACCCTCGCCTCTCATGGCATCGGCTGCGAGCCCCCGCACCAGTTAGCCGCGGCCCTCCCCGTGCTCTACCCGGTCGCAGCCGCCGGAGCTCAACGCTGGCGTGCTGGAGCCCGCGCCCTCCAGCCGCCCCTTGTTGCCCGGTTGGGGGCGCCCCCGCGGGCTAGCACCTGTTCGGGCTGAGCCCCTGCGCCCAATCCGCTAAGGCCCCCGGGGCCAGTGACGTGGATGCGACAGCTGGATCTTGCTGACGGTGCGGTTTTCGACGTGGATGCGATAGCTGGAGGTTACGAAAGGGTTAGGGTCTAGGTTTAGCCTAACTTTGGAAGGGGATGTCTATATATAGACAGGGATGGCTAGGGTTTGGTTTTAGGGGGGTTTAGGAGCCCTCCGATCTCGATCGGGCGGTTCCGGACGCGAGGGGGTTAGGCTGGGCCTAGAACGGGTTAGTGGGTTGTGAAGAGATGGCTTCAGCTGAGTGGAGAGATGAGAAGTGCAGCCCAGCGGCAGTTTCGAAGGCCAAAACGTCCGACGAAGGTACCGACAGCGGTACCGCTATATGTTGAACGGTTGGGCTACCAAACGAGCTCTGAATGCGACGAATCTTGACAGGCGGTCTACCTACACTATAATAAGACCGCACGCCAACTTTGATCCCATTCCGAGAACATTTTTATGCCACTTATAAAATAATATATCGGAGGTGTCGCGGGCGCGTGCGAGTGTGTCCGGACTCAGAACGAACAATGGAGAGAACCGGGGGAACCCGAACGGATGCAAGTTTTGAAAAACATGCAGATGAAATGCAGATGATGACATGGCAAATTGCAACACGCAAGCAAATGACATGGCAACAACAGTGAATAACTGGAGGACACCTGGCGCATCGGATCCGGGGCGTTACAACTCTCCTCCACTAACAAGAGATCTCGTCCCGAAATCTTAGGAACGAGACGGAAGAGAAAGAAGAAGAGGTGAAGTAAGAATGCAAGAGAGAAGATGAACAAAGTCGAGATCACTCGGTTAGAAAAAAATCAACGACGAATATGACGAGAATCAAAAGCTCATGAAACAAGATAGACTCTGAAAGCACTCTGGTTAGAACAAGATAGAAAAGGAATAAGAATGAAAGAATTTCAGCAACACTCCGACTGAAAATGGAAGGAATAGAACATGAACTTCACAAGATGGGATGACACTTGACAAGATGAACAATGCAATGCCTCCGAAAGAATTGAAAGAATGGAATGAAAAGAACTTAGAAGGAAGGGTTGAACGGAGTTGTTGAGAAAATCAACAACGAAAGAATAAGCTTGTTGTGGACTTATCAAAACAACTCAAAACTTGAGGTGAAATTATGCCACAACCAAAAATCTGAATAGCTGAGCGGAACGAAGAAATGCAAAACTCCACTTCAAAAAAAATATGGAGAATTAATTGCACTTCGAGACGCAAGAGGAAAAGGTATTTGAACTCCACCAACAAGAATCTTGATGAACTCTTGAAGAATGAATTAAATCATGAAGAACCACCATGAAGAACTCTGGTGACAAAAAGGTTAATGAGATAGAATGAATGATGAAAGAATAAGATTAAAGCTTGCGGTGACTTAGATGGAGGTTCCGACGAAATGGCTGAGGAAATTTGAACTCCGGAAAAGAAAAGATGAAAACACTTGGAACTAGAATTTATTCATCAAGAACAAACTCCAAAGGAGGGGATTACTCACTTGGATGAAATAAGAAAAAGATTTATTGTATGCTTATCCTTCATCAAATTAAATTGATGACAAGCAATGTATTTTGCATACTACTTATTCTTCTTAAAAAGGATTGAGAAGTGACATAGCGCCACCTTGAGAATGTCTTCATGAACCACTGGTATGATCGAAAAGAACGAATGGAGTAAAATGATAATCAAGGAAAAAGAATCTTGAACGAACCACCGTAAGAATTTTGAAAATGACTGATGACAGAGAATGAATCACCGGGAAGAATTAGAAGAACAAATATGCTAGAGGGGATTTAGCTACAAGGGAACATGAAGAAGTCGAGCTGATTAAAGAACATTTGAATGAAGCGCCGGGATAATTGGATAATGGTAGCTAAAATGTGAGGACGAAGAATTCTTCTGGAATGACGGTCTCCGGTGAAAAGAAACGGGAAAATAACTTCTGACATACTCTGGATGGGTAAGAAAAGGAATATCTGACAAATGGAATAATTCGAGAGGATAACATGAAGCTAGAACCACGAAACTTCGAGAGAACATACAAGATTTAGAGCAAAAACTCTTCTTCGGTCTTCAAATGACAACGAGAAACACCACCAAAATTTGTTAAGCCACTCCGGGAGAACGAAAAAGCGAAGAGGTTGAGGCAACAATGAAAATGATTTGAAATTGATCTTGGTAAAGATTTGATTGATTAAATCCATTCTTACATCACCCTTTGAAAAGAATTTGAGAATAATTCCGGGAGAATTAGAAGAGTCGGGTAAGATCCTGGGAAAATACCTGTGGTTTAGGGCCCACTGAAGAGAAAAACACCATTGGAAAGGGATTTTGAAGAGATAGATGATGCACCGGAATAATTTAAACATTTGAATGAGGTGACAACCTCGAATTAATTGGAACACAGACGAATCTCCTGAAATGTCTTCCAAACTCCGGAATGATTGAATGGCAAGAGGCAGACGAGCAAGGAGAACAATTGATCCAAGGAAAAGAATGTGATCAACCCGAAAAACTTGAATTGAGTGCACCGGAAAAAGAAAGGCATGAAGAATGATGAACGAGACGAGAATTCACCGGTTGAAATAATTGAGGGAAGACTGAAGAGGCTCTGTACGAATGAAATTGATGCTCGAAACAGACTGAGGCTCTGGGAAGAAGAGGGTGGGAGGGCGGGAAAACAAAGGCAACTTGGAAGGGAGAATCGACGAATAACTTGAAGAGAAAACAACGGTTGAAAGGAAGCAAAGGCTTCACACGAGTAGGATGGATACTCGATTATGGACTCCGGCTCGAAGAAGAAAAGGGTGGGCGGGTGGGAAAAGAATACACCTAAGGGCAGAGAAACAACTTCGTTGAAAGGGAACTGAGGATTGAACTTGCAAAAACAAAGTGGGTCGAACCGCCTTGTCGAGAAATGCACCGGATGCAAAGAGCTAAGGAACAATGATCGGAAAACCAACTGCATGATCCTAAAGAAAAATTTGAAGGGGAAGAGGAGTAATTGAAAACACCTATGTCAAGATTCCTCACCAGAGCGAAGAAGGGGGCAGAGGAGTAAAAAGAATTCCTACTCTACGATATAACTAGACTCCGAAAAAGTTTTCTTCTAGACTCGACAATGGCCAAACTACACGATCAATCAAGGGGGCTCCTAAGGTCGGTCGAGGCTCTGATACCAACTTGTCACGCCCAATATGCGATACTATCCTAAAGAGATTCGAAGGTCCCACCAAGGATAGAACTGCATATTGAAATGCTTTTGCAAGGTGGATATCATTACATTAACATTACATAATAGATGGGGATACATACAAGCCATACAAATGCCACAAGAGTACATCAATACAACATTCATAAGATCAACATCCGATTACGGATGAAACACAAACAAAAGCTCAAACCATATCCACCCTGCTAGCCTAGGCTGCCGACCTGGAACCTATCCCCTGATCGAAGAAGCAACAGAAGAAGAACTCCAAGAGAAGTAACATCGCTCTCGCGTCATGATCATCGCAAAATCTGTACCTGCAACTGTTGTTGTAGTAATCTGTGAGCCACGAGGACTCAGCAATCCCATTACCATGGGTATCAAGACTAGCAAAGCTTAATGGGAAAGGAAGGGGTAAAGTGGTGAGGTTGCAGCAGCGACTAATCATATATGGTGGCTAACATACGCAAATAAGAGCGAGAAGAGAGCAACGGAACAGTCGTGAAGCTAACAATGATCAAGAAGTGATCCTGAAACTACTTACGTCAAACGTAACCCAAAACCGTGTTCACTTCCCGGACTCCGCCGAAAAGAGACCATCACGGCTACACACGCGGTTGATGCCTTTTAATTCGAATTTGGTGTCAAGTTATCTACAACCAGACATTAACAAATTCCGATCTGCCACATAAGCACGGGCACGGCTCTCGAAAGTTTATACCCTGCAGGGGTGTCCCAACTTAGCCCATCACAAGCTCTCACGGTCAACGAAGGATATACCTTCTCCCAGGAAGACCCAATCAGTCTCGGAATCCCGGTTTACAAGACGTTTTGACAATGGTAAAACAAGGCCAGCAGAGCCGCCCGGTGTGCCGACAATCCCGATTGGAGCTGCACATATCTCGTTCTCAGGGCAACACCGGATGAGACAGGTTGCGAGTAAAACCAGACTTCGAGTTTCCCCGAAGTGGCCCCGCAGGCGGCTCCGTTCGGACCAGCACTTAGAGAAGCACTGGCCCGGGGGGGGGGGCTAAAATAAAGATGACCCTCGGGTTGGCCGACCCAAGGGAAAGGTGTAGGTGGTGGTGAGGCAAATGGTAAAACCAAGGTTGGGCCTTGCTGGAGGAGTTTTATTCAAAGCGAACTGTCAAGGGGTCCCATGAATCACCCAACCGTGTAAGGAACGCAAAATCAAGGAACATAACACCGGTATGACGGAAACTAGGGCGGCAAGAGTGGAACAAAACACCAGACATAAGGCCAAGTCTTCCACCCTTTACCAAGTATATAGATGCATTAATTAAATAAGAGATATTGTGATATCCCAACCATAATCCTGTCTGTAACGCCCGGATAATTAAGCTACAGTAACCCTCTACTAGTGATGCCGCGTCACCTAGATTACTGTGACAAATCTCGCGTTAGTTCGAAACCGATTCAAATTCGAATTCAAAATCAAGTCAAACATTAAAGGTTTTCTGATATTAAAACTAAAATGTTCGGGTGGTTCCAAATAATTCATAAGTAATTATGGTGGAGGAACCACACTTTTATAAAAGGCATAAATACTCTAAAATGTTTTGAATAGTAGCAAAAACAATTAGTTGAATTCCTTGTACAATAAATAAAATATTAAACTATTTTATTTAGTTACCCAAATTAATGTGGCAGTAGTATGTATAAGCAATACCAATTTAGGAACCATTGGTGTATTTTGTAAAACTAAAATAAAAGAAAACTACACATAAAACAGAAAAGAAAAGTAAAAAGAAAAGGCAAAGCAAAAAAAAAGGAAAGAGAGAAGGGCCCCCCCCCACTGGGCTTCGGCCCAGCAGGCCGGCCCAGTCGACCACCGGCCCAGCCGGCCACTCCCCATATCCTCACTCCACCCCCAAACCCTAACCGAACCAACCCCCCTCCCCCCTCACTCCCTCGTCTCTCCCTCTCCCCCGATCCAGATCGGATCGGGGCCGATCCCCCGGTCGTCGCCCGGTGCCGCCTCACGGCGCCCTTCTCCCACGCTCGTCGACCGCCTCACCTCGCCGCCCTCGTCGTCGACCCCTCCACCGACGGACCCCCCCTCCCCTCGAGCATCGTCGCCGCCCTGGCTTCGCGGGACGCCGCGCCCGAGGACCCTGCGCCCGCCCCTGACGCGTCCTCGCCGGCGCCCTTCCCCACCGGCCTGCCTCCTCAACCTCCCTCCTACGTGGATCCGGTCGGGGGTAATCGACGCCCCCGACGCCCTGCATCGACGCCGGACCACCCCGCCGGAGCTACCCGCCGTCGTCAGCGCCGCCTCCCCGTCTACGCCGCCCCGTCCACGGTCTCCTCCTCACCGGCCGACCCCGCGCCCACTGCCCCGGACCCCACGAACCCCCCCTGTGAGGCCTCGCCCCTCTCCACTCCCCTCTGCCCCTCTCCACGAACCCCGTCGTCGCGCACCCCCCCCTCACGCGTCCTGGCCGCCCAGTGCGCGCGCTCGGCCGCTCGGTCGCGCCCGTCGCCGCGCCGACCCGTTGCTCCTCGCCCCGTCCGCGCTCACCACACGCACCGCCCTGACGGCCGTGCTCCCGCGCACCCCGTCTACCGTGGCCGGCACGTCCCCGGCCGCCTCCGCTCGCGACCACCGAGACCCCCAGGCGCGCTCACCCTCGCCTCTCATGGCGTCGGCTGCGAGCCCCCGCACCAGTTAGCCGCGGCCCTCCCCGTGCTCTGCCCGGTCGCAGCCGCCGGAGCTCAACGCCGGCGTGCTGGAGCCCGCGCCCTCCAGCCGCCCCTTGTTGCCCGGTTGGGGGCGCCCCCGCGGGCTAGCACCCGTTCGGGCTGAGCCCCTGCGCCCGATCCGCTAAGGCCCCCGGGGCCAATGACAAGTGGGCCCCGCCCAGAGAACATTTTGATAAAAAAATAATAATTAGAAAATAATAATAATAAATAAATAAATAATGAAATTAATTAATTAACTAATTAATTAACTTAATTAATTCTGATTAAATTAACCAATTAAAATTAATTAACCTAATGATTAATTAACTTAATTAACTACTGTTAATTAGCTAATTAATTAGTATGACAGTGGGGCCCACCCCCTTAATTAATTATGATTAGTTTAATTAACCTGTTAATTAAAATGTGTCACTGACCAGTGGGACCCACTGGTCAGGTTGACCAGTCAACTCTGTTGACTGCTGATGTCAGCATGACATCATGCTGATGTCATTAATTCATTTTGGAATTAATTAAATAATTAATTAAATTCTAGTAATTAATAAAATCTTTAGAAAATCATATCTTTTAATCCGTAACTCGGATTAAAATACTTTCTACATGAAAGTTGCTCAGAACGACGAGACGAATCCGGATACGCAGTCCGTTTGTCAGCCACACATCCCTAGCATAGCAAACACGCAACATTTCACCTTCGGTTCATCTGTCCGAAAACGCGAAACACCGGAATACTTTCCCGGATGTTTCCCCCTTTCGCCGGTATCACATAATACCGCGTTAGGACATACCTAGCACCGCGTATTGCCGCGTCTTGCTTTGTGTTGTGTTTGATTGCTCTGTTATTTATTGTGTTCCCCCTCCGTTACTCCTTTCCGGTAGACTCCGAGACCGCTGCCGATGTCCGTGTGTTCGACTACATCGAAGATGACCCCTCCTTGCCAGAGCAACCAGGCAAGCCCCCCCTTTGATCACCAGATATCGCCTATTCTTTCTCTATACTGCTTGCATTAGAGTAGTGTAGCATGTTACTGCTTTCCGTTATTCCTATCCTGATGCATAGCCTGTCCTTGCTACTACTGTTGTTACCATTACCTGCTATCCTAACTGCTTAGTATAGGATGCTAGTGTTCCATCAGTGGCCCTACATTCTTGTCAGTCTGCCTCGCTATACTATTGGGCCGTGATCACTCGGGAGGTGATCACGGGTATATACTTTACATACATACATACTATACAGATGGTGACTAAAGTCGGGTCAGCTCGAAGAGTACCCGCGAGTGATTCACGGATTGGGGGCTGAAAGGACCTTTGTCCCGACGGCCCTCTGTGTGGATCTTTGTGGCGGAGCGACAGGGCAGGTTGAGACCGCCTAGGAGAGAGGTGGGCCTGGCCCTGTTCGGCGTTCGCGGATACTTAACACGCTTAACGAGATCTTGGTATTTGATCTGAGTTGGCTACGAGCCTATACGCACTAACCATCTACGTGGGAGTAGTTATGGGTATCCCGACGTCGTGGTATCAGCCGAAGCACTTCGTGACGCCAGCGACTGAGTGGCGCGCGCCGGATTGGAACGTAAGCCTGCTCTTGTATTAAGGGGGCTAGTTCTGCTTTCGGCCGCGTACGCAACGTGCAGGTGTGCTATGGGCGATGGGCCCAGACCCCTGTGCGCTTAGGTTTAGACCGGCGTGCTGGCCTCTCTGTTGTGCCTAGGTGGGGCTGCGACGTGTTGATCTTCCGCGGCCGGGCATGACCCAGGAAAGTGTGTCCGGCCAAATGGGATCAAGCGTGTTGGGTAAGTTGGTGCACCCCTGCAGGGAAGTTAATCTATTCGAATAGCCGTGATCTTCGGTAACAGGACGACTTGGAGTTGTACCTTGACCTTATGACAACTAGAACCGGATACTTAATAAAACACACCCTTCCAAGTTCCACAGACAACCCGGTGATCGCTTTTCCACAGGGCGACGAGGGGAGGATCGCCGGGTAGGATTATGCTACTGTGCTGGATGCTACTTGGAGATGCTACTTGGAGATACTACTTGGAGGACTTCAATCTACTCTCTTCTACATGCTGCAAGACGGAGGCTGCCAGAAGCGTAGTCTTCGACAGGATTAGCTATCCCCCTTTTATTCTGGCATTCTGCAGTTCAGTCCACCGATATGGCCTTTTACACATATACCCATGCATATGTAGTGTAGCTCCTTGCTTGCGAGTACTTTGGATGAGTACTCATGGTTGCTTTTCTCCCTCTTTTCCCCTTTCCCTTCTACCTGGTTGTCGCAACCAGATGCTGGAGCCCTGGAGCCAGACGCCACCGTCGACGATGATTCCTACTACACTGGAGGTGCCTACTACTACGTGCAGGCCGCTGACGACGACCAGGAGTAGTTAGGAGGATCCCAGGCAGGAGGCCTGCGCCTCTTTCGATCTGTATCCCAGTTTGTGCTAGCCTTCTTAAGGCAAACTTGTTTAACTTATGTCTGTACTCAGATATTGTTGCTTCCGCTGACTCGTCTATGATCGAGCACTTGTATTCGAGCCCTCGAGGCCCCTGGCTTGTATTATGATGCTTGTATGACTTATTTATGTTTTAGAGTTGTGTTGTGATATCTTCCCGTGAGTCCCTGATCTTGATCGTACACGTTTGCGTGCATGATTAGTGTACGATTAAATCGGGGGCGTCACAAGTTGGTATCAGAGCCGACTGCCTGTAGGAATTCCCCTTCCACACTCCTTGGCCGAAGTTGAGTCTAGACGTTGCAAAAACTTTTACTAACATGGCTGTGTGTCTTACAGGCACACGTCGCCATTGGGTGGCAGTAGGATCTTTTATTCCTCGACCTTTACTCTGGGATTCTGAACTCTCTTCTATTCGGGTTAAACGATTTTGCTAAAACAAACTAACTTTAGGTTCTCGCAAGTACTTTCTCCCGGAGAGCCCCTCATTCAGATGATCCGTCTGCTAATCAGAAGATTTCGGAAGATACTCTCTGATGTTCTCTCGAGACTTTGTGCCCATCACTTTTGCTATTCCTGACCACCGATAAATCCGTGGATAACTACTTACACTTGCCATTCATACGATCATCCCCCATTGATCTTATTATTGCAAGATACCCCGAAGTTTTCTCTATTGTTCCGAGAATACTTTGTGCCTACTGCCTAGCAGTTCTTTTCCAAATGAATACCCCTTCAAATAAATCCTCGCACTTGTTGAGTATCCGCTCATCCCCAGTTATTCACGTGTTTCACAAAAGTCTTCAAAATACTATTTGATCTTCCGAAAATCCTCTGGAGCTTTTTGCTCTTGAAATTCCTGCTTGCTTGCAATATGATTAATCCCATAAGTCTCGTAATCTTAATGGCATACCTTGTCATTATCATTTTGAGTCTGTTGATTCAATATGTTGCGAATTCTCGCAATCCTCAAATAGATCCTAGAATTCATCCTTCCGGCTCAGACGTCATTTTGAACATGAGTTGGTTCTCGACCAAACTATCTGTCATCGATTGTGCCTCTGGTATATTCAATTGATCCATCCTTGATCAGAATGTCTGCTTCTGATCCTTTGTTTTGGAAATCATAATTCCTTTGCATTTAAGCTGTGAATTATTCAGATGCTTCCATAACCTGTTGCATTTGTATTCCTTCCTCTTCTGGTTGAGTATCGATACTCATATCAGATCCTTTGTAGTCCTTTGTTGGATTGTTATCCGACAATGTCCTTCACACTTGATCACTTTGTGAGTTCTTCCCCTGTTACATAATGCCTTTGTTAAGTTGTATCCTCCACTTGGCCAACCTTACTCTGCTTTCAGGCTTGTGTTATTTACTCTTGAAACTTGTGGTATATGTCTCTAAGAAGCCCCTATGGGTTGAACATATGCCTTCTCTAAACCGTGTGAACCCGAAAGTTTTCACGAGTCATACTTATCTGGTATTGCACCAGGTAAAACTTTCAACAACTAATGTCATCTTCGAAATACGAGAGGTGAATGGAAGATTATGCATTGAGGAAGTGGGAGTCGACCTTGAACTTTGTGTTCATACCCATGGACGCGATGTATATCCTATCATGGAAGCTTCTTGTAATAAAAACTATTTCCTTGATAACTAACATGTGGTATCTGTGAATTGATCCCTTGCAACCGTGGTTCCGACCATAATTTCTTCTTGATTCCATTTCTCGGACAAGTTAGAGTACTTCTCATCTGTAGAGCATTACCCTAGTCCAACCTCTACATTGATTTGTCGTCGAGTATTACCCCCCTGGTATCTCGAGATTATCATGGAACTGCATAACTTCTTATGAGTTCTTCATCAAGTGCTACCTTCCAACTAATTCCAATTTTTCACGGGCTCTGAGTTATTATACACTCAAAGACACCGATAACTGAACCGAGTCCGCACTACGGTTCAACAACTCTTCAGTAAACTTCTATAAATACGAGTTTGTGTAGTGATGATTTTAACTGTGCTACCCGGTCCTTCTTCTCAGAGCACAATTTTCGACGATGAACTAACCTTACGCCGATCCTCATCGTCATATCATTTCGCCTTGAACAACAAGCTTGGTTTCGAGTTTGTGTCGTACCCTTGGTTCCAATAACCTTTCACTTCATCATTACTTTGACTTGATGTCGTCGCTGATCGATTACATCTTCATGAACTCTCGCGACAAAGGTGTCGTGATCATCAACATTCTGAGCTCATCCAGGATATCAATTGAATTCATGATGAGAAATACCATCCTTGCCCTCGATGAATTGTATTATCATCGACCACTTTATTGCCTTCCCACCAACACAAGCTTGTTCATGCTTGGTGTTATACCTTGAGTTCCTTGCTACCCAGCAGTTGATCTTCCTTACCTCGGAAGTATTACCATCTCTTTTTGTCAAGAATGTGGTGGGAATTTCACCAACTCTTAAGAATTCTTGATATCAAAATGCTTCTTGCCATCTTCGTTCATTTCTTGGTCCCCGTGTTAATTCCAACAAGTGAACGGTGTTGTTTGGATTCTTTCCTTCTAGCAACCCTATTTCTTTGAAGTTAATGGTCGAAAGTTCATTCTTAGGCTATTGATTATTGAATCACCATTCTGACATTGGTCGTGCAACCCAACCCATATTTCGGGCGCACCTTTCAACCAATGTTTAATTGGGTATGTTCTCCTTGAGTATACCTCATTATATTATCTGATCTGACAAATGTTATTTCCTTGTTCACATAATTGTGGAAATCCATCTTTTGAAAATCTCAATGGATTGTCGCTGAGTCCATCAGCCACCTCCTCATCCTCAACTTGGTTTAATGATGAACTATTGCTTCAAGAACCCGCTCCCATAGTTCATTTCCCGAGAATCTTGCAATGTCATTTCGTCGATTTGCGTTGCACCTTTTCTTCTCAGGTATCCTAAGTCTGAGGTATCCTGACACCAATCGGATCTGAATCTCGGTCAGATATGATGGTTGGGACAACTTTCCAAGAGTTATGATGTTGATCCTTTGATGACCCGGTAACATGATGTCATGCCTAGCACCCCCCCCCCCCGGCTGGAGGACCTATCATTATAGATACCTTTTCAGCAAGGTTATCCATTCGTCCATGAGGAAATTGTAAGACTTATTCTACAAGTTATTCCTGATGGATCCTTCGTGTTTCCAAAGTCTGATCTTCACCTGAAGACCATGTCAATGCTATCTCGAAGCATGTCAATGGTACTCCGATTTTCAACAGGAACATTTGAAGCACGATGCTAAATTTTATTTATCACTTATCCTAACACCGTTGTATGGGTAATATCATGAGATTCCTTCCCCCTTACCTAAATGGTTTTCTACTTTATATCCTGTCATGGATATCATGCTCTGCTTGTCATTGGGAAGGATATACCCCTGAAATATGTGTTTAAACACATTTTCCTTTCCATTGTTCTGTTTAATCTGATGATCATATTTTCCTTCCATTGTTGGTTTAACCTTTCTTGTGATCTATATGATCTGAGAAGTAATATTTTCCTGCTTATGTAAACACCTCGTTGTACAATTCTGTCAGTAAGACCCTGTTACTTTTGTTGATGACATTCCGGTAACCACCGATGGACGAGAACTTTGCCTACTGGTCCGCCTCGTTCAACGAGCAGGAAAATGGTTCTCTTCGTCCCTCGCCCTTGGTACCGACATTGTTGCCGACATAACTGACATGCTACTCTCTGACATGCCTTGCTATCGTGATCGTACAAGATGTCAGCCCCCCTTTCTACTTTTAACCCACATGATGGGCCCATAACCCACAGGTCCCAGGAACGAAACCTGACTCTCCTGTACAACCTGTTGTCAAAGTTATTCCTCGTGCTTGACTTTGTATGTAATTCACGGGCCACTTGCCTGTTGATCTATTCTGGTATCGGACACAATACTTATTCCCGTTGCTCAGAACCCCTTTCGCACTCTGCTTCAGGCAATGAACGATTGCCTATCCGCTTGAAACTTCTTATTGCACCGTCTTACTTTGCTCTCGATATGTGTAATTTGTTCAACTCGAGAGATACTCATATGTTCATTCTTGGGATACCCCCAGATGAATTTCCCTTATAACATCCTATCATTGTAGAGCTGCCCCTTACCTATTCGTAAGTACGATGGAGTTCCCCGAAGAAAGGACGACAACTTCATCATGATGCCTTGCAATAAAGAATTGAAGACATCAACGAAAGGGATTAACTTCTTCGAGAAGATCCGTTAGAATTTTGTAACTAGACCTCCCCCCCCCCTTTCTCTACCTCTTAAATCTCGGGACGAGATTTCTTGTAGAGGAGGAGAATTGTGACGCCCGGATAATTAAGCTACAGTAACCCTCTACTAGTGATGCCGCGTCACCTAGATTACTGTGACAAATCTCGCGTTAGTTCGAAACCGATTCAAATTCGAATTCAAAATCAAGTCAAACATTAAAGGTTTTCTGATATTAAAACTAAAATGTTCGGGTGGTTCCAAATAATTCATAAGTAATTATGGTGGAGGAACCACACTTTTATAAAAGGCATAAATACTCTAAAATGTTTTGAATAGTAGCAAAAACAATTAGTTGAATTCCTTGTACAATAAATAAAATATTAAACTATTTTATTTAGTTACCCAAATTAATGTGGCAGTAGTATGTATAAGCAATACCAATTTAGGAACCATTGGTGTATTTTGTAAAACTAAAATAAAAGAAAACTACACATAAAACAGAAAAGAAAAGTAAAAAGAAAAGGCAAAGCAAAAAAAAAAGGAAAGAGAGAAGGCCCCCCCCCACTGGGCTTCGGCCCAGCAGGCCGGCCCAGTCGACCACCGGCCCAGCCGGCCACTCCCCATATCCTCACTCCACCCCGAAACCCTAACCGAACCAACCCCCCTCCCCCCTCACTCCCTCGTCTCTCCCTCTCCCCCGATCCAGATCGGATCGGGGCCGATCCCCCGGTCGTCGCCCGGTGCCGCCTCACGGCGCCCTTCTCCCACGCTCGTCGCCGTCGACCGCCTCACCTCGCCGCCCTCGTCGTCGACCCCTCCACCGACGGACCCCCCTCCCCTCGAGCATCGTCGCCGCCCTGGCTTCGCGGGACGCCGCACCCGAGGACCCTGCGCCCGCCCCCGACGCATCCTCGCCGGCGCCCTTCCCCACCGGCCTGCCTCCTCAACCTTCCTCCTACGTGGATCCGGTCGGGGGTAATCGACGCCCCCGACGCCCTGCATCGACGCCGGACCACCCCGCGGAGCTACCCGCCGTTGTCAGCGCCGCCTCCCCGTCTACGCCGCCCCGTCCACGGTCTCCTCCTCACCGGCCGACCCCGCGCCCACTGCCCCGGACCCCACGAACCCCCATGTGAGGCCTCGCCCCTCTCCACTCCCCTCTGCCCCTCTCCACGAACCCCAGGCGCGCTCACCCTCGCCTCACATGGCGTCGGCTGCGAGCCCCCGCACCAGTTAGCCGCGGCCCTCCCCGTGCTCTGCCCGGTCGCAGCCGCCGGAGCTCAACACGGCATGCTGGAGCCCGCCGCCCTCCAGCGCCCCTTGTTGCCCGGTTGGGGGCGCCCCGCGGGCTAGCACCCGTTCGGGCTGAGCCCTGCGCCCGATCCGCTAAGGCCCCCGGGGCCAATGACAAGTGGGCCCCGCCCAGAGAACATTTTGATAAAAAAATAATAATTAGAAAATAATAATAATAATAATAAATAATGAAATTAATTAATTAACTAATTAATTAACTTAATTAATTCTGATTAAATTAACCAATTAAAATTAATTAACCTAATGATTAATTAACTTAATTAACTACTGTTAATTAGCTAATTAATTAGTATGACAGTGGGGCCCACCCCCTTAATTAATTATGATTAGTTTAATTAACCTGTTAATTAAAATGTGTCACTGACCAGTGGGACCCACTGGTCAGGTTGACCAGTCAACTCTGTTGACTGCTGATGTCAGCATGACATCATGCTGATGTCATTAATTCATTTTCGAATTAATTAAATAATTAATTAAATTCCAGAAATTAATAAAATCTTTAGAAAATCATATCTTTTAATCTGTAACTCGGATTAAAATACTTTCTACATGAAAGTTGCTCAGAACGACGAGACGAATCCGGATACGCAGTCCGTTTGTCAGCCACACATCCCTAGCATAGCAAACACGCAACATTTCACCTTCGGTTCATCTGTCCGAAAACGCGAAACACCGGGAATACTTTCCCGGATGTTTCCCCCTTTCGCCGGTATCACATAATACCGCGTTAGGACATACCTAGCACCGCGTATTGCCGCGTCTTGCTTTGTGTTGCATTTGATTGCTCTGTTATTTATTGTGTTATCCCTCCGTTACTCCTTTCCGGTAGACTCCGAGACCGCTGCCGATGTCCGTGTGTTCGACTACATCGAAGATGACCCCTCCTTGCCAGAGCAACCAGGCAAGCCCCCCCTTTGATCACCAGATATCGCCTACTCTTTTCTCTATACTGCTTGCATTAGAGTAGTGTAGCATGTTACTGCTTTCCGTTATTCCTATCCTGATGCATAGCCTGTCCTTGCTACTACTGTTGTTACCATTACCTGCTATCCTACTGCTTAGTATAGGATGCTAGTGTTCCATCAGTGGCCCTACATTCTTGTCAGTCTGCCTCACTATACTATTGGGCCATGATCACTCGGGAGGTGATCACGGGTATATACTTTACATACATACATACTATACAGATGGTGACTAAAGTCGGGTCAGCTCGAATAGTACCCGCGAGTGATTCACGGATTGGGGGCTGAAAGGACCTTTGTCCCGACGGCCCTCTGTGTGGATCTTTGTGGCGGAGCGACAGGGCAGGTTGAGACCGCCTAGGAGAGAGGTGGGCCTGGCCCTGTTCGGCGTTCGCGGATACTTAACACGCTTAACGAGATCTTGGTATTTGATCTGAGTTGGCTACGAGCCTATACACACTAACCATCTACGCGGGAGTAGTTATGGGTATCCCGACGTCGTGGTATCAGCCAAAGCACTTCGTGACGCCAGCGACTGAGTGGCGCGCGCCTGATTGGAACGTAAGCCTGCTCTTGTATTAAGGGGGCTAGTTCTGCTTTCGGCCGCGTACGCAACGTGCAGGTGTGCTATGGGCGATGGGCCCAGACCCCTGTGCGCTTAGGTTTAGACCGGCGTGCGGGCCTCTCTGTTGAGACTAGGTGGGGCTGCGACGTGTTGATCTTCCGAGGCCGGGCATGACCCGGGAAAGTGTGTCCGGCCAAATGGGATCAAGCGTGTTGGGTAAGTTGGTGCACCCCTGCAGGGAAGTTAATCTATTTGAATAGCCGTGATCTTCGGTAACAGGACGACTTGGAGTTGTACCTTGACCTTATGACAACTAGAACCGGATACTTAATAAAACACACCCTTCCAAGTTCCACAGACAACCCGGTGATCGCTTTTCCACAGGGCGATGAGGGGAGGATTGCCGGGTAGGATTATGCTACTGCGTTGCTACTGGAGATGCTACTTGGAGATACTACTTGGAGGACTTCAATCTACTCTCTTCTACATGCTGCAAGACGGAGGCTGCCAGAAGCGTAGTCTTCGACAGGATTAGCTATCCCCCTTTTATTCTGGCATTCTGCAGTTCAGTCCACCGATTTGGCCTTTTACACATATACCCATGCATATGTAGTGTAGCTCCTTGCTTGCGAGTACTTTGGATGAGTACTCACGGTTGCTTTTCTCCCTCTTTTCCCCTTTCCCTTCTACCTGGTTGTCGCAACCAGATGCTGGAGCCCTGGAGCCAGACGCCACCGTCGATGATGATTCCTACTACACTGGAGGTGCCTACTACTACGTGCAGGCCGCTGACGATGACCAAGAGTAGTTAGGAGGATCCCAGGCAGGAGGCCTGCGCCTCTTTCGATCTGTATCCCAGTTTGTGCTAGCCTTCTTAAGGCAAACTTGTTTAACTTATGTCTGTACTCAGATATTGTTGCTTCCGCTGACTCGTCTATGATCGAGCACTTGTATTCGAGCCCTCGAGGCACCTGGCTTGTATTATGATGCTTGTATGACTTATTTATGTTTTAGAGTTGTGTTGTGATATCTTCCCGTGAGTCCCTGATCTTGATCGTACACATTTGCGTGCATGATTAGTGTACGATTGAATCGGGGGCGTCACACTGTCCATCATGGAGCAATCTTCAACTTCACCTGCAACTAACAACGCTATAAGAGGGGCTGAGCAAAAGCGGTAACATAGCCAAGCAATGGTTTGCTAGGAAGGGTGAAAAAAGTTAGAGGCTGACATGGCAAATTGGGAGGCTTGAAAAACAAGTGATAGGAAGCGCGGCATAGCGATAGAACGAAGCAACTAGCGTAGCAATGATAGTAATGAGATCCAAGGTGACGGTCATCTTGCCTGATATCCCACTAGGAAGAAGAACGAGTCCATGAAGAAGATGAAGCCACGAAGACGAACCAAGCGTAGACGAACGAATCCTCACGATCGCAACGAAACAGGAACTAACGAGAAGGGGCACAACCGGAAATAAGCAAACAACAAGGTCAACACACAACACATAGACATGGCATGATGCTCAACCAAGTATGATGGATGACAAGGGCTATAAGATGCTACTCATGGCAAGAGATGATGCATACAAGAGCAACATATCAAAGCAAGTTTAAATGAGGCCGGAAACAACATATAACAAATCCGGTAAGTCCTCATATGCAAATTTCGAAATTGGTCCAGATCTTAATAAACCTTATGTTCAAGTTTTTAAACAACAAGTTAAGGTGCACCACGATGATCTACACTAAATTCTAGTCAAGTTACATATAAAGTTCATTTAATTCGGAGCTACGACATAGAAGATATGAGCAAAACAAGTCAAACATGGCATTGATGCTAAATGCATCCAAACATCAAGAAAACACCTCAAAACAAGGATCCAACATGATAATATGAAACTACATGCAATTCTGATCAAGTTTCATATAGAGCACACTCAAAACGGAGCAACGGTTCAACACATACGGATGAACAAGTTTAAAGGACAAGCTGTCCAAAACAACAATTGGGTATCTTGCAAGCATCAAGAAAATATTATACACCACTTCAACATAAGAAAACATGGGATGGACATGATGTACAGGTAAAGCATGACAAAACATGAACACTGAGCTATCTCCAGAAATCAATAGAACATGTTCAAAAGGTCATGGCAAGATTGCAAATAATAACAGTTTACAGACTTAGCAGAAATAACATCAGGTTGCAACGTTTAGAGCTATCAAACAACATGTTACAGGAACTTAACATGGAAAACAAAGGCATGGCATGCTAATACTAAATACAAAGAACAAAACTACCTTACTGAACTTATTCCAAAGATCAACAGAAAAGATGGTAGCATCCATGCAAACATGGCAAATGAGACGACAGATTCAGAAATGGCAGGAACAACAATAAGTAGGCATGTTGGTGAGCTTGTACAACTCACCACATATCAATACATGGCATGAAAAGGTGACCAAAAGTAATAATACACATTTATGAAGCTAAGCATGGCAAGAGCAAGTTCATAGGGTGCCTGGATCACTAGCAAAGCTCATGGCAAAACTGAACTTAATGTTAACAGGCTGACAGAAACATTATTTAGCAATTAGAGAGCAAGATTACAACAAGCTACAGCAGGCTATAAATGCAACTAGGGGCATCGATGGATAGAGCATGACGTTTATAACAAAACATCCTTAGTGAACATCTCCAGATTAAGCATAGAATGACTTGTAGCAACAGGTTCACATAGCAACATGATACAACAGATTCTGTCTAGCAAAACAATAACAGCAAGTACCCTACTTCACAAGCTTGATCCACTCACCACAAGTCACAAAAAATGCATGGATTGCACTACTGTATAGCTCAAAACTCATGTAGACATCAAGCTCACAGGATGCACACACAAAATGCAATGAAAAAGACAAATCACCAGGTTATAACAGTTTCAGCAGGTTAACATCATATAGCACTCTAGCAACGATGATTAGGGCCTAAAGATGAACTCAAATAAGCATGACACAGTGGAATGAAATAAAGATCATCTCAGAATGAACATTTTGATATATAATGCACATGAAATGGAGCAGCATGCACAATGTTATGACATGGCAAAGATGCATACATGATCATGTTTAACTCAGGGACTTGGTCGTTTTTCTGGAAAAAAAGGACGGGCGTAGAATATCTAAAAGATGCTCAGGCGGGATTTAGGGGTTTGCTCACCCATGGGCTTGGCCCAGGAATGAGGAGGCAGACCGGCTGGGCCGGGCGCTGCTAGTCAGGTCGGGGACGTGGCCCACGCATGGGGTCGACGGGGTCGTCCTCCTCCCGTCCTCCTCATGGGCAGGAAGCCATCGCGGCGGCGGAAGGGGAACTCCGGCGCGGGGAGGGCCTCCGGTGAGGCGGCCAGGGGGGCTCCATGGGGGCCGACAGATGCGGCACTCCGGCGGCGAGCTCCTGCAATGGCGGCGGCGCGACTGCATTAGAGAAGGAGATAGATTGGGAGGAAGGAGAAGGGGTCACGGACAGGGGTAGCGGCGCCTAGTCGCCGGAGTTCGTCGGCGGCGGCGAGGCCGAGGAGTACGAGCGGTGGGGTCGGATCTGCTCGAGGGGCGCCTCGCCTCGGGTGAGCTCGAGCGGGGCAGATCGGGAGGAGCTGCAGGGAGTGGACGCGCTCAGTCGCTGGGCGGCAAAGCGGGCTCGGGCGGGCCTCACGTGGGCCTGGTGGGGCGCGGCTGCGGGGAGCGGGGCTGGGCGACATGGCCGGCTCAAGTTGGCCACGGGCATCTATAGGGCGGCGGCTGGCCAATCAAGGCGCACCAAGTGGCAAAGTGGAGGTGGAGGGCGCCGGAAAACAAGGAGGAGGTAGCTGGATCTTGCTTGTGGTGCGGTTTTCGAGGTGGATGCGGCGACTGGAGGTTAGGGAAGGGTTAGGGGCTAGGCTTAGCTTAACTTTGGAAGAGGATGTCTATATATAGACAGGGATGGCTAGGGTTTGGTTTTAGGGGGGTTTTAGGGGGGTTTTGAGCCCTTCGATCTGGATCGGGCGGTTCCGGACACGAGGGGGTCAGGCTGGGCCTAGGAGGGGTTAGTGGGCTGTGAAGAGATGGCTTGGGCTGAGGGGAGAGAAGAGAAGTGCAGCCCAGCGGCAGTTTCGGAGGCCGAAACGTCCAACGAAGGTTCCGATAGCGGTACCGCTATATGTTTAACGATTGGGCTACCAAACGAGCTCCGAATGCGACGAAACTTGACAGGCGGTCTACCTACACTATAATAAGACCGCACGACAACTTTCATCCCATTCAGAGAACATTTTTATGCCACTTATAAAATAATATTTCGGAGGTGCCGCGGGCGCGTGCGAGTGTGTCCGGACTCAGAACGGACAACAGATTGAACCGGGGGAACCCGAACGGATGCAAGTTTTGAAAAACATGGAGATGAAATGCAGATGATGGCATGGCAAAATGCAACATGCAAGCAAATGACATGGCAACGACAGCGAATAATTGGAGGACACCTGGCTCATCGGATCCGGGGCATTACACCCGAGCGGCTTGGGGATGATGCAGCCCGAGGGGCGCCCCCAACAAGATAAGCAGAAGATATAAGCAAAACGGATACACGCCGCAGGGACAGACCCACGCGACGTGGGAATGATGCAGTCCTGAGGGCGCTCCCAGCTGAAATGAAAACTGAAAAGAAGTCACCTAACACTGTTGCAGAACGATATAGTTGGTGCTGCTGGCAGTGCGGGGCAAAGAAGCCGATCCTCATGAGCCCTCAGGACTCCGAGCCTCGGGAGGATCAGGAGTGGGTGGCCCGTTGAGGTCCATCTCCATCTCCTCCAGGAATGCGTGGTGCTTGGCCACCTGAGCTTCCAGAATGCTCCTGATCAGGCACTGGTGGGATGCGGCCACGTTCAGCAAGCCAAAGGGCATGCGAACGAAGCTGTGCGGTGGGCCCGCGCAACGCCCCACGCGCGAAGGCCAGAAGCACTCCTGAGAAGCGACTTGATTGAGCCCTGGGTAGTCGATGCAGATGCGTAGCCCGCCATCCTCGCCTGGTGGGGAGCTACGCCGGGCAGACAGCGGTTGCGGTGCATGACTCTCGATTCCTCCACATCCTGAGCGAACTTGGTGATGAACTCCTGAGGGTTGGGTCCTTCTTTCCTTACGCCTTCCTGAGGGAAGCCTGCCGCGAAGCTCGCCTCCAGGTTGTGCCCAAGTGCCTCCCTCGTGACCTTGGCAAAGTCGATGGCTCCCCAAGAGAGAGCCCCCGAGCCCTGCCCGAGGAGGGCACCGGGCGCGCCTTCATATGCGATCGAGGGTGGCGCCCCTTGGACGGGCGCATGTCTTGATGCGGAGCCTCCGGAGGTGCCTGCCTCCTGAGGCCTTGAGCCAGGTGATGTCTTCTTCTTCTTGGGAGCTGCTCCAGGGAGGTTTCCACTCTTGCTGTCGGGGTCTTCGATCGACACGGCCTAGAAGGCGCGCTCGAGGGAGCACACCGCATCCTTCTCTTCACAGGAGACCGTGATGACCCCACCGCTTCCTGGCATCTTGAGGACGTTGTAGCCATGGTGAGTCACTGCCATGAACTTGGCCAGGGCTGGGTACCCGAAGATGGCATTGTATGGCAGGCGAATGTGAGCGACGTTGAAGTCAATGAGCTTGGTGCGGTAGTTGTTGCACTGTCCAAAGGTGACAGGAAGGCGAACCTGCCCTATCGGGACAGTGGAACCATCAGTGACTCCCCAGAAAGGCTTGGTTGGCTGAAGCTGATCATATGGCACTTGGAGATTGTTGAACGTCTCGACGGACAGAATGTTGAGTCCTGCTCCGCCATCGATGAGGGTCCTGGTGACTTGCACATTGCTGATGACTGGGGAACAAAGCATTGGGAGGACACCGGCCGTTGCCGCACACTTGAGCTGATCCGCTGAGCTGAATGTGATGGCGCACGCAGACCACCGGAGAGGGCGCGTGGCCTCAAGCTTGGGGAGGACTGCATTCACCTCGCGAGCAAACTGCTTGAAGATGCGCTATGAGGCTAGGACCTGAGTGTCACCCAGGATGCATGCGATTGCGCGTGGCTCCTGGAAGCCCCCAGCCCCCTCATCCTGATGATGGTCTTCATTCCTTCTTGGTGGTGGTGGCAGAGGAGGAAGGCCTACGTTTCCTTGCGGGCGGTCCTCGCGAGGCTGATCTCTCCAAGCTCCCTCGTGAGGCTGGTCCTGCCAGCGGTCCTCATGAGTCGGTCACGCCACCCTTGGCGAGGGCCACGGTCGTCCCATCGTCCTCCACCTCTTGCTCCGCCTCGGCCGTAGCCCCGATCGTTGCGCTCGGGACATCGACCGACACGGCCTTCTCGCTAGGCCCTGAGCTCTTGGCACTCGTTGGTGTTGTGGATGTGGAGAACGTGGTACACACAGTACCGGCTGCCCTTGCACGACTCCGGCTGGTCCCTGCTGTGCTTTGTGTCTGGCTCCGCTGCGAGTACAGCTGCTCCCTTATGCTTCACATCCTTGGCCTTGGCTTTCTTCTCTTCTGGGTCCGCTGCTGGGAGCTCGAGAAAGGAGAGGCGCCCTTCCTCAGCCCTTGCGCACTTAGTCGCCAGGTTGAACAACTCCAGAGACGTGCACAGATCTTCATGGATTGCCAGCTCCTCCTTCATCTTGACGTCGCGAACGCCATCAGAGAACGCCGAAATGATGGCCTCCTCAGTCACCATGGGAATGTTGAGGAGGGCGTTGTTAAAGCGCTGGATGTACTTCTCCAAGGTCTCTCCAGGCTGCTGCTTGATGCGGTGCAGGTCACCCACAGCCGGCGGACGGTCGCGAGTGCCCTGGAAGTTGGCGATGAAGCCGGTGCACATCTCGTACCAGGAGGGGATCGTGCCAGGAGCTAGGTTCAGGAGCCAGGTGCAGGCACCATCCTTGAGTGCCATGGGAAACGAGTTCGCCCTGACCTTTTCGTCCTTGTTGGCGGCTTCGATGCCGGGCTCGTAGAGCTGTAGGAACTCTGTGGGGTCTGCAGTGCCGTCGTAGCAAGGAGGCAGGTCAGGCTTGAACTTGCCTGGCCAGGCGACACTGCGTAGCTCGGGGGTGAAGGCGCGGCAGCCTGCGGTGGCCACCGGGGCCCTTTGCTGGTGCTGGGCTTGCTCCTGGAAGTTACCATGCGCCGCCGCTTGGAGCAGCGCGGGGTCTTGACATGGTGGCGCAGGGATGCGGTCATGGTGCACCGGTGCCGGGAGCACGCGAGCACCTTCTTGGGGCGAGGGATTTCTTGGCAGCTCCTTTCTTGTCGTGCAGGTGCTGGACGCGGTGGGTCTCGTCCTGGGGTCGCGCGCCTTGGAGCCAGGGTGCCTCCTTGGGGAGGAGGTGGCGGAGGCACCTCCTGATCCACGCCTCCTGCTAGGATGGAGGGCGAGCCAGCGAGAGGGACGGCATAGGAGAGCCCCCTGCGGCGCTGACGAGCTCGGTGATGCAGGCGAGCCAGTCCTCGTAGAGGCCGTCGACGGGATGGTAGTGCAGGAGCTCACGCGCCAGGAGCAGCACGGCGTGCGCGTCCGTGGTGGCACGACGGGCGTGGGACAACGAACCGGCTGGAGTCAGCAACGGGGTGGCGGTGCGGCCTTCCCGTCGCACCGAAGGATGCAGAGACGAGGCCTGCCGCTCATTCCCCGCCGGGCTGGTGGCAGCGTCGGCGGCAGGCGACGGGGAACGATGGGGGCGCCCACCGACAGGCGCTGTCTGGGCGACGCGGGTGGCGAGAGCAGCCCGATGCTCAGCACGAGCCCGACGAGTGTCATCCATGGACACGACGGAAGATCGAACGCGAATAGCGGAAGAAAGATTCCGGCGCACCCCTACCTGGCGCGCCAAATGTCGGATGTTGGGTTCCGGCAGACCCTTGAGGTTCGAACACTGGGGTGCGCACGAAGATCTCTCCCCTAGCGATCTACGCTTAGTCGCCTCGTGAGATCTAGGCTAGAAAAGATGAACAGCGCAAGGGACACGAGATTTATACTGGTTCGGGCCACCGTTGTGGTGTAATACCCTACTCCACTGTGTGGTGTGGTGGATTGCCTCAGGGGCTGATGATGAACAGTACAAAGGGAGAACAGCCTCGCGAGAGGTGTTCTTGAGCCGGTGCGATGAACTGCTTGAGTGAGTTCGATCGCCTCTCTCTCTAGGCTTTCTAAAGTCTGGATCCGCTGCGCCTCTACTGCGGTGTCTAGCCCTATTTATAGAGGCCCTGGGCCTCTTCCCAAATATTGAGCGGGAAGGGCGCCAACAACGGACATTTTGAAGGGGAACATATAGTACAAGTAATCCTGACTAAAGTTGGTCTTCGGCTGCCAAAAGTACTGGCGATGACACCGCCTTGGGCTCCACGGTGACCTCCATCCTGCCGCTTCGCTGGTCTTGGTCTCGTTGCACTGAAATGGCAACCTTTGACTGATGCCTCGGTACTCCACGTTTGTGCTTGCCCCCTTTGAACCAAAGAGGAAACAAGGACACCGCGCAGGCTGGCACCCGACTGGCGCCCGCTTGGTCTCGATCGTCATGGCTTGCGTCACGAGCACCTCACAAGGTACCCTGCCTTGATCTCTCCACCTCCTCGCGAGCCTGCCTGGCGAGGCCGTCCTTGACGAAGCCTTGCGTTGTTCACCCCGCGAGGCTTGGCCCCTCGCGAGGGTCTTGGGTATTGTGCTGATGAAGATGGGCCGCACTGGGCCACCATTTGAGCCACGCCGCAGGCCGCAGGCAGGCAAGTCTGGGGACACCCGTTCCCAGAACGCCGACAAAAGTGTCCCATGAGTCCCCCTCCATGATCCTCTTGCAAAAGGAGCAAACGATGAGAAGACTCGGGAATGTAAAGTTTGTTAGCTCTTAGAAGATAATCATCCTTGATGTAATATCGTTCCCAAGATGTATGCGTCAAACACTTAGCATAAGGAGTTGCAAAAGAAGGACCATTTGCATACAAGTCTTTGATGTGGTCAAAACCAACAACATTCAACTCAAGTCTTGTGACAAGCATGCATAAGCGGGAAAAGGCATCTGCAACAACATTTTCCTTACCCTTAATGTACTTGATTACATTGGGAAAAGATTCAATAAATTCACTCCATTTGGCATGATGCTTGTTTAACTTAATTTGACCTTTCAAGTACTTAAGCGTTGCATGATCGGTATGGTTGACAAATTCATGAGGTCTAAGATAATGTTCCCAAACATGTAGCACACGCACTAAAGCATAAAATTCTTTGTCATAGATGGGATAGTTAAGTTGAGCACCGGAGAGTTTTTTGCTAAACTATGCAATGGCTCGTTTTTCTTGCATCAAAACTCCACCAATTCCGGTACCACTTGCATCGCAATGAACCTCAAAATTTTTGTCAAAGTTGGACAAAGCGAGAATCGGAGTAGGAGTAAGCAAAGATTTAAGCTCCTCAAAAGTGGTAGATTGCAAGGGTCCCCAAACAAAAGGAGCATTTTTCTGACTCAAGGCATGCAAAGGAGCGGCAATAGTGCTAGGATCTTTCACAAAGCGACGATAGAAACCCGCAAGGCCAAGATAACTACGCACTTATTGTAAATTGGTGGGTTGGGGCCAAGTTTTAATTGCCTCAATTTTAGATTCATCAACATGGACACCCTTGGAAGAAACAACGAAACCCCAAAAAACAAGATTGTCAACACCAAATGTGCACTTTTTCATATTGGCAAAAAGACGTTCCTTGCGAAGGGTTTGCAAAAAATCCCTAACATGATTTAGATGATCTTTGATGGATTTGCTAAAAACAAGAACATCATCGAAGTAAACCACAACAAACACTCCAATGTAATGACTAGGCACAAAATTCATAAGGCGCATGAAAGTACCGGGAGCTTCCGATAAACCCATAGGCATAACCAACCACTCGTACAAGCCAAACTTGGTTTTGAAAGCGGTTTTCCATTCATCACCTTCTTATATGCAGATTTGATAATAGCCACTTTTAAGATCAATTTTTGAGAAAATGGTGGCACCGCTAAGTTCATCAAGCATATCATCTAGGCGAGGAATGGGATGCCTATGATGAACTGTAATAGCGTTGATAGGTCTACAAACCGAGCACATGCAAAAACTACCATCTTGCTTGGGCACAAGTATAACTAGAATGGCACAAGGGCTTAAGCTTTCACGTACATGTCCGTTGTCGATGAGTTGTTGTACTTGTCGTTGGATCTCCTTAGTTTCTTCGATGTTGACGTGGTATAGAGCTTTGTTTGGTAGAGGTGCTCCAGGGATGAGGTCGATTCGGTTCTCGATGCCTCGAAGAGGAGGTAGTCCCAGAGGTAGCTCGTCCGGGAAAACATCTTGGAATTCTTGCAAAAGAGAAGAGAACACTAAAGGTAGATCTTGAGAGGTGTTTGTTTTTGGTTCCCCATCCTTGCACACAAGGACAAAGTGCATAACACTCGATGGGTTCTCACACACATCTCTCATCTCTCTTTTGGTGGCGAATAGGATGAAGTTTTTCTTGTCGCTCATCATGGAGGCACTCAGTTTTGGCTTGTGGTTCTCATTCTCTTTTGGGTGGATCACTCTCTCACTCTTTTCTCAATGATGGGTGGCTTGCTTGTCGGCTATCACTTGACTAGGAGACATAGGTCGTAGCACATACTCCTTCCCTTTCATCCTGAACCTATAGTGATTGGTACACCCGTTGTGGATGACGCCACGGTCAAATTTCCATGGTCGACCAAGAAGGAGGTGGCAAACGGACATCGGGACGACATCACACTCCAAAGTCCTCATATGCTCCAATTTTGAAGGAAACCATGACCGTATGCTCAACTTTTATAGTGCCGGAATCGCTTAGCCATTGGACCTTTTATGGATGCGGGTGCTTCATCTTAACCAATTGTAGCTTGGAGCATATTTCTTCACTTGCCAAGTTGTGACAACTACCTCCATCGATGATGACCTTGACGGACCTTCCATTGATGTCGGCCTTTGTGTGGAAGATGTGGCATCTTTGGTCTTTGTCTTGTTGATGTTGAAGAGTCAAGACTTTGGAGACAACGAGAGCGGGGCTAGAATCCTCATCACAAAAGTCTTGATCATCTTCATCTTCGTTCATGCGCCGGTGCATGGCCACTTGCTCAAGGGATTCCATCTCCTCTTCACTCATGGTGTGATAGGTTCCGTCGTCGTTGAGGATCATGGTGCGCTTGTTGGTGCATTGGAAAGACTTGTGGCCTTGGCCGCCGCAAGTCAAACACTTGAAGGAGCTTGTCTCAGCAGTCTTATTGGTTCGAGTAGATGATGAAGCACGCGGCTTGCAGTTGCTTGTAGTAGGAGGTGGATGACTTGAAGCTGTCGAAGTTTTCTTGTAACTTGACTTGTCTTCATTGCTTGTAGATGGCTTGGTTGAGGTAGAAGTTTGAGGAGTCATTGAATCTTGGGTGTTGGAGAAGCCATAGGTCTTGGATGATTACTTGGCGTACTTGAAGTCATCTTGCACTTGACGTTCCGCTTTGGTAGCTTGATGCACGAGCTCAATGATGTTGGAGTAGGGTTGGAAGTCGGGAATCTTCTTGATGGGATGATTGAGGCCATTCAAGAAGCGTGCCATAGTTTGCTCATCATCTTCTGTGGCATTGGCTCGTATCATGGCTATCTCCATTTCCTTGTAGTATTCTAATACACTCTTTGTTCCTTGCTTGAGTAGTTGGAGCTTCTTGAAGACATCACGGTTGTAGTAGGTAGGCACAAAACGTGCTCGCATGACAACTTTCATTTGAGCCCAAGGGGTGATTGGTGGTTCACCTCTTGCTTCTCGGTGCTCAAGGACTTGTTCCCACCATATGAGCACATAATCTTGGAACTCAAGTGATGCCATAACGATCTTCTTCTCTTCCTCATTGTTGTGCAAACGAAAGATTTTGTCGACCTTCAATGCCCATGAGAGGTACTCTTCCGGATCATTGCTTCCATTGAACTTGGGAATGGTGAACTTTAGCTTGCCATAGAGTTGCTCTTCATTGTGTTGTGGTCGAGGATGACGATGATGCCCTTGACGTGGAGGATTATCAACCTCGTATTCCTCTTGGCATGGAGGAAGTCCATGATCATCTTGCACTTGTTGAACTTGAGGTTGAGGAGGAGCTTCTCGAGCTTGAGGAGGAGGTGGGGTAACTTGACGTTGCACTCTTGGTTGGTAGTTCTGCTCTTGGATTTCTTCTCGAAGTGCTTACTCTTCATTGCGCCTATTACGGTCGCATTTGGCAATGGATCGACTTGAATCTTCAAGGGCACATTGCGCCTCAAGAGCTTGCGCTTCAAGTTGTTGTTGTTGAAGACGTTGAGCCTCGGCGTCTTGTTCCTCTTGATGTTGACGCGCTCATTCTTCCTCTTGGCGACGTTGACGTTCTCATTCTTGAGCTTGTGCGAAAGGATCTTGGTGAGATGGATGATGAAGGACTTGCTCGTCGACTTGCTCTTGCGTATGATTGCCGTGTAGAGGATTGCGAGATGCATGACGGTCTTGACGCGCGACTCGGTGTAGAGTGTTCGACGTTGGTGTACTTCAGCCGGAGAATGTGTCATCGGAGTGTCGACTTGAGCGGCTCTGTCTTGAGTAGGAAGAAGTTGAGGGAGGGCGGTTCACCAACAAAGCACAGATCTCGTCCATTCTTGCATCGTTCTCTTGCTTGTGAGCGTCAAGCTTGTTGTCGAAGTAGTCTCTTGTACGTTGCTCGGAGAGTCGCAAGTCGGTGGCGAGATTGTCGATGCGGTCGGTCATTGCTTGTTGCTCTTGATGCAATGCTCTTTGTGCACCAAAGAGGTGGCTCTTAGTGGCGAATGATGCCATGTAGTCTTGCTCAATGAAGAGTGGGTTGGTAGAAGTACTTGCCCTATCCATCATAGCAAGCAAAATGTGAGTGGGAGAAGGAGAAGAACTTATACCAAATTTACCTTGACCGATGTTGAAGATGAATCAAGATCACTCAAATGCGGACAATGAAATAGCACAATTGGTACCAATTCTTGTCGGTTCTCACACCTACACAAGTAAAAGCTTATGGTGGAGCTTGGTTAGGATGGTGGCACAAACTTTGATGCAATTCTAAGTGAGCATCAATAATGTTGGAAAAGATTCAAAAATTTGCAAATGCAACAACTAGACCAAGCAAGTAGTGGTACACGGAAACACACACGCAAATAGATAAGTTGGATTGTGCAAAACAAAAATGAGCCAAAATGTGGGGTCCACGAAAATTCTCTTGTTGCACAATACTAGAGAGACGCTAGCACAATTGCACAATAGGCGGATACGGACTTGTGCACAACCTACTAGGCAAAAATGCAATGACCTCTATCCCAAGTATGCTATATGTATGGTATTTCGGTGATATGATCGAAGATGATAGGATATGACAATCTTAATGTAGTATGATGCTATGGTTCTTGTTTATAAGCTCTTCGCTTATCTTTCCCTCTTCGCTTAAAAGCTTGTTTGGCTCTTTCACGTTTGAGCTCTTTTCTCATGCGAAACTTTACGAACCAAGATAGCAATTGTGTATGCGATGAAAACTTTATGACACAAAAGATGATACCAAGATATGCACCACTATGATATGGTATGTATGCTATGGAGTATGATCACTAATGTGCACAAGTCATGTTGTCGGCAATACTCAAAGGCTAGTCTCGACGGGTAAGCAACGCGAAAGTAAGGCTATATGGATATCAATGCAATGGAATGGGATGACAAAAATGTCGTCGAGGTTACCGTCCTTGGCGATGATGAGTCCTTTGCAAAGATGAACGGTGGTGATGATGATGTTGAACCGTACCTATATAGCCGAAACACAATAGGACACGGGAACCACAACTCAAATTCTCAAAGACCAAAATGGGTCAAAATTGTCGAAGGTGGTAGCGGTAAGCGATGGTGGTGCTTGTGGAAAGCGGTGGTGGTATGCGGAAGTATGCGTGTGCACCGGGGCAAAATTTGGCGAAAGCGAGGCGGAAAATGGGGCGATGGATGGAGTTGTTGCTTTCAGGGGCCAGATGTCCAGGCCAGGAGCCGGATGTCTAGGGTAGCCGGATGTTTGGGGGACACGGGCCTGATGTCCGAGCGCTGGATCTGTGGACGAACACGAAGAACTCCGCGGGGAAAAGGGCAACTCTGGGGAAAATTTTGGACAATTTAGTGGATGGAAATTGCGGAGAAGATGGGGGAAAGCTAGATCCACACGTGGCAAAGAAGATCCATGGATCAAATCCAAAAAAACTTCATCACACCAACAAATCACAAAAAAAAATTGGGGCCATTTTTGGTGGGGATTTTCGGATTTAGGACAAAAATAACAAAATCAAGCTAGGAAACACGGGGCAGGGGCTCCAAAAACGTGATCAACATGGATCATGATACGAAGATGATGTAGGGTAGAACCCTAGAGGCCGATCTTTCACGTTTGGAGAGGATCCCTACGAGGAACACGAAGAACACAAGGAGGGGGCGAGAGAAAAACACGAGAGAACACTCAATCAACATGAACCAAGTCACACATGTGCTAGATCATCGAAACACAAGGAGTGGTACAAGATCCAAATCCAAAAAGAGATGATACAAAAGGGTAACCGGTTCTTCTCCGTGAGGAGGTCTTGATGATGGTCTTCTCCGGATAGAGGTTTTGAATCCAGGTGGATCTTCTTCGAAGAGGTGTCGGTCCCTCACAAGGAGTAGATCCGGATGGATGAGCGAGGCTCTATCTCACAAATGAGCTAAATCAACGCTAACCCTAACTAGGAGGAGATGGGGGAGTATATATAGTCTAAGGGACAAAGGGGTACATGGGCCTCGGCCCAGATGCGTTTCACGCAGGTAGGGGGGCCGGATGTCCGGGCCTTCCCAAGACGCCGGATGTCCGGGCTAGGGGGCCAGATGTCCGGGCTGGTCGAGTAGGCCTCGGTGCTCTATGGATAGGAGGGGCCAGATGTCCGGGCGATGGGGCCGGATATCCGGGGCTTCGCGAGGAACCGGATGTCCGGGGTGATGGCCGGATGTCCGGGCTGCGCTGGTCCTTTCCGGTGCGCTCTGGATAGCCGATGTCGGATTTCCAGGGCAGGGGGCGGATGACCTGGCTGGGCCAGATGTTCGGGCTGGGGCCGGATGTCCGGCCGTTGTAGCAGCTGGCCCTTGGTTGTGGGGGAGATATTCGGGTCCATCGCCGGATGTCCGGGGCCTGGAAGCTGTCCTCGCCTTCTTCCGTTGGTTCTCTTCATCCGTGGACTTGGGGTCTTGACCATCTTCATGTGCATCCTCGGGAGGTTCCTCTTGGTACCTAATCATGCACAACATTCCGGTCTTAGGTAGTAGCCATGTCTCGAGATGATCGAATGAGATATCACTAAGGAAAGAAGTCACCTCGGTCTCAAGAGCTCTAGCTCGTCCTCGTGTCATGGCTCCTCTTGACACTCGGTGAGACAATGGTAGGTCCATGGGAATGACCGTAGGATGCTTCGCATCACGTATTGTACTTGTTCCACTTTCTCGTTTTGAACTCAATACTTGTGGTAACACTCAATTTTGAATATACTAGTATATAAGTTTGGTTGTGGTGCCAATATATATAGTACTCCCTCCATGTAGGTTGGATCGCTGAAGTCAAAATTTGGCACAAAACATGATGGTGACTAGTCTACCTCCGTCTTGGTTTATTGCTCCCCGTCATAATCTGTGCCAACTTTTTCCCATAAATTTGACTAAGAAAAGGTTCATGCATCTCACCAAAATTATATCATTGAACACTATGTTCAAATACAAATCAAACGATATAATTTTTGTTGACATGCACTAACATTTTGTTACGTAAATATTTGGTCAAAATTTAGCACAAATTACAAAAGGGGCTAATAAACCAGGATGTAGGTAGTACACCAGGATGAAGACAGTGATACTACATACAATTAATGCCAAATAAGAGCAAGGGATCACACATGTCATTCACGACTCGAATAAAAATGCCATACACTAATAAAACATTAAGACCACGAGGCGATGTAGTGCTTGTTACAGGAGGCGAGAAGAAAGATGCATCCATAGACGACCTCCTCCTCCTCGACTCACAGTGTCGGCCCATCGAACGACGGTTAAGTAGCAGCGGCTTTCGTGGCCAGGTCAACATGCTTCCAAACAATGGCGTCCAAAGATTCTTGCCGGTCAAAGAAGGCCAACGTCTTTCTGTCCTCGCCGGCCTTGTAGTGGCCTATGTAGACGATTTCCTCATAGACGTGGATGTGTTGGTCAATGGTTTCTTGCATGGTGAGGCGCTGCGCAGCGAGTGCAGCCTCGAGGTGCACATTCTTCATCACGACCTCCAGCAGCTGCAGGGCCACCGACGCTTCAAATAGTTCGTCACATTGGAGGTTGATGAGGGTGGCAGGAAAAGAGGAGCCTGGGCGCGCGGGCTGGAGGAGTATGGTAAGGTCGTCTGCGCGCTTCTTGACGGTGGTGAACTTGCGGATGGAACGGACCATCATCTCACCCATGCGAGAGGCGAAGCCAACATCGATGAGGGCTATGACGCCAACGGTCAGCAGCATCATCTGGAAATGCTACGCGGTGCGGGGCCGTATGCCGGCGTCTTGGACGATTTGGCACAGCCGACTGCCGCTCACGTCCATAGACGCCATGGGTGCTTGTGGCTTCTGGTTACTTGGTCTTGGATTGGAGTGAGTAGTGTTGCTCGGGGACTAACGTAGATGGATTGGATTTGTGGGGCCCCTTAACATGAGAGTCGAAACTACGTTGCATTCACATTGGGTTGGCTCCATTCTGCTTCTTCAATTACTTACCTCTACATGCTAATTGAATGAGGAAGCATCATTGACCGTTCATTGTTTCGGGAACCGCTACCCTCTCCCTCATTGGGATTCAAGCCATATCAACGTAAATGCGTGTCAAAAAGAGGCTACTCAGTAGTGGTACTCAATATTGTGCACTGTGACCAAGGCGGAGAGGAAAACAAGAGAACTTAATACTCTCACCGTTCCTAAATATTTATGGTGTAGATTCACTCATTTTGCTCCGTATGTACTCATTTATGGTGTAGTCACTTGTTGAAATCTCTAGAAGACAAATATTTAGGAACGGAGGGAGTATTTGCTAATTAGTAATACCATTGCATGCAATGAACTGACCGTTGCATGCCATGGTAGGTACTGCGTCCCACGTGTCTCATTGGTTGATTCCTATTCATGTCTACGAACAAGAAAAGTGGTCGGGTTTTTTTATGAATATTTGATTTTCGTAAGATGACTATAACTAGCAATCGCCACAATAACCATAACATCTCCATCTGAAGGTGGCACCTATTGGATGAAAACAACAATACAAAAGAATTGCCACAAAACTACCGCACCACACCCCACCCCTACACAAAAGTCTCCCACGCAAGTACTCGCAACTGCCACGTTCGGGTTGCGCTTGGCTCTTCGCCTCTTTGAGAAGACGAACAATGATGTTACTACTTTTAGAGTATCGAATCAACTGCTGCATGTTCGTCCACCGCGTGCGGGAGGGATAGCTTGTTATAGTAAGCAAAAGCCTCTCCTCATCTGCGACCAACCGCGCGCATGGGTCAGGGAGAAGGCGTACTAGTAGTAATCAAGCTTCTCCTCATTGTACAACTTGACGCGACACATCATAGGACTGACCCCACATGCTTGCCTCTAAAATTGGCCAAAAGACCCACAATGTACAATATTTGCTGCAACCTCTAACATTTACCCCACCACAAATTAAAATATATATTCCTCTCTTGACCAGATCAACATGCAAACTACAATCACCGGGATGACAGGTAGGGCCAGAAGATTATTTTAATCAAAAAAATGCTTTGATGCGGCCTCATAGCATGGAGCCGACTCCAACAATTATGTGGATAGTATCATGCATATGATACTAGTGTATGATACTACCTCCACAGTGCATACTCCCTCCTTTCCGGTTTATAGGGCTCAATTCAAAAATCCCACCAACCAAGGAAGATGATGAGTGGTGGAATAATTTTTGTAGTTTGCAAAAGCACTCAATTAATGTGCTCGTTTTCCTCAAAACATTATGTTTACCAACGCATTAATTGCAATGCATGGATGCATAAAGTAGAGTCGTATCATAGAGTAGTACCATATAGTAGTATCATAGATGATCATATTTATTGCGAAACATGATACGGTATCTACCTATGTTTTTACTCTAACCCTCTCTCTCTTCTTTAATTATCTTCCACATAAGCATGTTTGCTAGTCCCAAGTGTATGATACCTGTTATGTTACCCCCACTATGGCCAGCCTTAAGCTTAGAGGCATGGTACGTACACACTATCCTAGACTAGTTACTACTACCTCCCCTACACATGAAACTGCCACATGAGCGTTCGGGTTGCGCTTGGCTCTTCAGCTCTATGGGAAGTCAAACTTGATGGTACTACTACAGTATGCTTCTGGCCATCTGACACCGAACAAACTGATGCATGTCCACCGCGTGCGGGTGGGAGAGTGTGTAGCGAAAGCTTCTCCTATTCCTGTGAGCCACCACGCTCATGGGCGAGGGAGAGGGTGTTGTAATCAAGCTTATCCTTGTTGTACGAGTTGATGCGACACATAAAAGTAATGCACTCGATATATTTCAATAATTTGCGTTTACCGATGCATTAATTACAACGCATGCATGCATGTCGTCACTTTCCTTTTGATGCTTGCATGTGTTGATTTAATGCGCCTTGAAGTACTAGTATGAATATGTGATGGTAAAACCTTTTAATGGGCCCTAAAGCGAGAGATGGTGGTGCACGAGGAGGGCGGGATCATGCCGACGGAACATGACCTGACGATGGAGGTCTCTATGGACCTCACCTTGCTCCACTGCCCCTTGTGCCTCCGCCCCTTGAAGCCTCCAGTGTACGAGGATCGAATACACCTCGTCCTTTCAGCTGATCGAGCAAGGTGCAGGTTTCTTGATTGATGTGCTATTCTTTTGATTTGTGAAGTGCAACGGAGGGCATATGGCCTGTGTAGACTGTCGCGGCAAGTGCCCCGGGAACCAACGGTAGTGCTCGAAGTGCGAGCGCAGCGGCGACTTCGACGTGCGGAACAGGGTGATGGATGCCATCTTCAACTCGGTGAGGGTGGAGTGCCCGCACAAAGGTTGTGGGCTCTATGTCACTTACCACAAGCTCGACAATCACTAGAGCGTGTGTCCGCTCATGCCCTGCAAATGCCCCATGCCCGTCTGCAGCTACAAATACCAGTTTGTGACTAAGACTACCAAATGTTGCCACACCTAAGGTTAGACAAGTTTGACAAACTTACGTGAGTGTTTGGTTCAAGCCACACCTTAGGCAAGCCACACTAGGGCCCCACATGACATACACACACAACTGTGGCAAGATTCCCTCAGGCTTGCCAACTTCCGGCTCTCATTTTGAAGAACTAACCTTAGGCAAGTTTGGCAACATTGGATGGCAAAGTGTGGCATTGCAAGGCCTAAAACCAAACATCCCCTAGAACCGTCAATAAATTTTGAGCTTGCGTCCCATCACATTCCAAATTACTACCATGCTATATTTAGTTGCAATCCTTTTCACACCGATCAAAACCTAAATGGTTTTCCACTTAGGAGTGTATTAGTACTCGGTTATAAATGCTACCTACTCCAAGATAACAGCACATTCCTCCTCAACTCCTCATCCACAAAAACAAACAAGTCTTTCATCGTCGTTCCCTTGCGTCTGCCATGGCCCGTATGAGTTATGGGTCGAGAGATTACTAAAAGGGAGAGGCGGGCATGGAAGCTAAAGCACAACAGATGTCCCGCCTGCAGCGAAAGCAGCCGGCATGTCCCGCCACACTACTGTAGTGGCATAGAGGTCCTGCTGCGCCGCAAGGTCCCGCCGCATCGTTGATGCAGCAGACTGGTCCATCTACACCGCGGAAGCATCATAGATGTCCCGCCGCACTGTGAATGCAACAAGGAGGTCCTCCCACAACACACGCGTCCTGGGAAAATGTCTCGTGAGCAGGCAAGGACTCTCACAAGCAAATGCACGCTACGCTCGATTGCCTGATGGATCAGATCTTTGGCTGGATGAAGTTGTAGGACGAGATGAATGCCTCGTTTGAAAATGCTACCGCCTTCATCCGGGGACTAGGGAAGGACGAGGCGAAGCTTTGCACCGAACACGACCTGTTGAGGGCGAAGATCGCCAAAAGGGTGAAGTAGGCGGAGGAGACCGCTGCCTTATTGAAAAGGACATGCTTCATCATGAAACTTATGGACGAGAAAGACATGATACACATCGAGCATGAAAGGCTAGTAGAGGAATCTGTGGATGCTGCCAAGCAGCGTATCAAGGACATGAAACCGAAGAAAGAGATGATCGCCGCGAAAACTAGTCTCCGTGACCTGTAACGCATAAAGAAAGTAGAGATCAGCGAGCCAGATCGTTGTATGCATCATACTTCTTATTTTGCCCTCGTGTATTTCGGGCGTAGCCGCATGTGGCGTTTTTAATTATCTCTACTCTTATAAAAAAACCGAGTTGGTGATGGTGGTGTGCTTGCCATCTTGTAATATAGACCATCCAATCTATATCTGACGGACAGAAAGCAAACTATGACAATTTTACAAAAGATACCCGCACAGCTCTCCACATTTACAGATAAGGCCTTGCCTCGTTCATCCTTATCTCCCACAACCTCATTGCTGAGCTGTTAAAAAGGAAATCTCTGGAACAATTTGGCATGGCGGCTGCTGCCGACGCCGTCCACCCCCATACCTCTGCCCAGTCCTCACCTTATCTCCGCATCTTTCTCAAGATATCATTTTTTTCGTTGAAATTCTCGAGATACCATTTTTCCGATAAAATTCTCGAGATATCATTAGTTTTTACACATGGGATTACTCCTGCATGGGTCAATCACAACAGGTGTTTTGTAAAAAAATGCATCTTGATGTTCCGTGCAATTCACGGGCATCTTGCTAGTCTTCCTAAATATGTAAGATAGTTATTATCCACTATCACCGTCCTTATATATTCATCAGTGTTGCTATAAGTCGAAGTATATTCTATATAGGTCTGTCGGATTTTACATCAAGATCTATGCAATTTTTTTCAGATTTTCTTTTTCTCTCTCTTAAATCTTTGTCGAGTGAGATGTAGCCACGCCATTGGACAGGGGTTCAGGCGCCATTAATGGAGACCGTGAGAGAGAGGTGGGCGACAGATGGAGGTCACAGAGCTCTCCTCCTGCTAAGCATGCGCAAGGGTCTTATCACACGCCTCTCGTACTCAAATAGCTACCTCGCACGGCGCCTCCTAGACAATAAAAAAGGGACGCATGTCGGCACGTAAATGGTAAGTAAAGCACCCACGCCTTCAATAATACTTGTGTTTCCGATTGTAACGTGACAGCTCTTGTTCCAAAATGACTTTCTTGATTGTTAATGTGTGCGGCTTTGCAAATCGGACCGCAAAATTACCACAGTATGTTGGTGCCATGTCATGACACCAAGCCAAGTTTCATTATTTTTATGAGTGTTTTGGATTTACAGGAATTAAAAACCAAGTTTCTCAATGTTTCTAGCCGAGCCACGACTCCCAGATGCTTGAATTTCATTCCCATTTCTTGCATGGGACCTAGCAATTCACCCGAGGACACACATGTGAATTTTCAACCAACTTTCATGCACTAGAGCATGTTCTTGTAGTTCAAATTTGAATTATGCACATTAAAAGACAAGAAGCTCAATTAATGTATAAAATAGGCCAAACAAACCCGGAATAATTCCAAAATTTAACACGACACTCATATAGTTCTATGTTGCCTCTACAAAGAAAATCAGGGGGTAGTGTATATCATTTCGCACACAGAGGTGACATGTTCCATTCAGAACCACGAGCCTTCTTGAGAGAAGCTCCGGTTAGCAAGAAGCTTATACCAAAACTTATTCCAATTTGGCCAAGTTTTTTACCACAACATGTTAGTGCCATGACATGACACCATGCCAAGTTTCATGATTTTCATGTGAGTTTTGGATTTACAGGAATTTAAAAACCAAGTTTCTCAATGTTCTCAGCCAAGCTACGGCGCCCAGATGTTTGAATTTCATTCCCACTTCTTGCATTGGACCTAGAAATTCACCCGAGGACACACATGTGATTTTTCAACCAACTTTGGTGCACTAGAGCATGTGCTTGTAGTTCAAATTTGAATTATGCACATTAAATTACTAGAAACTCAATTAATGTATAAAAAAGGATAAATGAACGCAGAATAATTCCAAAATTTGACATGACACTCTTATAGTTCTACGTTGCCTCTATAAAGAAAATCAAGGGGGTAGCATATATCATTTCGTACACAAAGGTGACGCGTTCCCTCTCAGAACCACGAGCCTTCTTGAGAGAAGCTCTGGTTTGCAAGAATCTTATATCATAACTTGTTCGATTCGGCCAAATTTTTTACCATAACATCTTAGTGACATGACATGACACCATGCCAAGTTTCATGATTTTCAGGCATGTTTTGGATTTCATGGAATTTAAAAACCAAGTTTCTCAATGTTCTCGGCCGAGCCACGATGCCCAGATGTTTGAATTTCATTCCCATTTCTTGCATGGGACATAGAAATTCACCCGAGGACACACATGTGATGTTTTAACAAATTTTCGTGCACTGGAGCATGTGCTTGTAGTTCAAATTTGAATTATGTACATTAAATGACCAGAAACTCAATTAATGTATAAAAAGGTCAAACGAACCCAGAATAATTTCAAAATATAAGAAGACACTCATATAGTTCTATGTTGCCTCTATAAAAAAATAAAGGGGCAGCACCGTATATCGTTTTGCACACAAAGGTGACATGTTCCCTCTCAGAACCATGAGCCTTCTTGAGAGAAGCTCCGGTTTGCAAGAAGCTTATACCAAAACTTGTTCCAATTCGGCCATATTTTTTACCATAGCATGTTAGTGGAATGACATGACACCATGCCAAGTTTCATCATTTTTAGGTGTGTTTTGGGTTTACATGAATTTAAAAACCAAGTCTCTCAAGGTTCTTGGCCGAGCTACGACGCCCACATGTTTAAATTTCATTCTCATTTCTTGCATGGGACCTAGAAATTAACCCAAGGACACACATTTGATTTTTCAGCAAATTTTGCTACACTGGAGCATCTCTTGTAGTTCAAATTTGAATTATGCACATTAAATGACCAGAAACACAATTAATGTATGAAAAAGGCCAAACGGGCCCAGCATAATTCCAAAATATAACATGGCACTCATATAGTACTATGTTGCCTATTTTAAGAAAATCAAGGGGGGCAGCATATATCGTTTCGCGCACAAATATGACACGTTCCCTCTCAGAAGCACGAGCCTTCTTGAGAGGAACTCCGCTTTGCAAGAAGCTTATACCAAAACTTGTTCAAATTCGGCCAATTTTTTTACCACAACATGTTAGTGCCATGACATGACACCATGCCAAGTTTCATGATTTTCAGGCTTGTTTTGGATTTACAGGAATTTAAAAACCAAGTTTCTCAATGTTCTCGGCCGAGCCACAACGCCTAGATGTTTGAATTTCATTCCCATTTCTTGCATGGGACATAGAAATTCACCCAAGGACAAACATGTGATTTTTCGGCCAACTTTGGTGCACTAGAGCATGTGATGTTCAAATTTGAATTATGCACATGAAATGACCAGAAACTCAATTAATGTATAAAAATGCCAAACAAACCAGAATAATTCCAAAATTTAACACGGCACTCATATAGTTCTATGTTGCCTCTATAAAGAAAATCAAGGGGGGGGGGGTTGCGTATATCATTTCGCACACAAAGGTGACACGTTCCTTCTCGGAACAACGAAGCTTCTTGAGAGAAGCTCCAGTTTGCAAGAAGCTTATACCAAAAATTGTTCCAATTCAGCCAAATTTTTTACCACAGCATGTTAGTGCCATGACATGACACCATGCCAAGTTTCATGATTTTCAGGCGAGTTTTGGATTTACAAGAATTTAGAAACCAAGTTTTTCAATGTTCTCGGCCGAGCCACGAACCCCAGATGTTTGAATTTCATTGCCATTTCTTGGATCGGACCAAGAAATTCACCCAAGGACACAAATGTGATTTTGCAACCAACTTTGGTGCACTAGAGCATGTGCTTGCAGTTCAAATTTGAATTATGCACATTAAATGAACAGAAACTCAATTAATGTATAAAAATGCCAAACGAACCCGGAATAATTCCAAAATTTAATAGGGTACTCATATAGTTTTATGTTGCCTCTGTAATAAAAATCAGAGGGGAGGCAACTTATATCATTTCACACACAAAGGTGACACATTCCCTCTCGGAACCACGAGGCTTCTTGAGAGAAGCTTCAGTTTGCAAGAAGCTTATACCAAAACTTGTCCCAATTCGGCCAAAATTTATACATATGAAAACAAGGTTTAGATTATCCTGAACATCTCGCTACCTAGACCAATGTACTGTGATTGGAATTCAACATAAAATGGATACAAACATTTGAATTGGAGATCGTATGGTACATGTAGTTCATATTGAAATATGATTACCACTATATGCATGTTTTCTGTTATCAAGGTAGTATTTAAATGATGGTATAACTTGACAACAGTTGTATTCAAATAAGGAAAATTGATTCAAATTTAGTCCATATGGTAGACGACAATACATATATTCACATGGTGGACTAAAATGTTCATAAAACATGGAAGATCAAAATGTAGGACTACATCCATTATGAACCGCAAGATCACCTAACGATATGTTCAAATTCAACAAAGCACGGATTCAAAAAATTGAAATTCAAGATCCTAGCATTTGTAATCATATAAAAAGGGAATGACTCTTTCTTCTGGTGGGAATGTATTTGTTATTTCTGTTATTGAGGGAAGTGTGAATTCATTTGGTATTGTACAGACTAATCTTGTTCTCCTAGTTTTTTTGCATCTTTCTTGTAGTTTTTTCAATGGCATTTATAGCAATATAGTAAAAGGGGACATGACTCTCTCGTGTCTTGTATGAATTGTCTTTTTTGGTACACGTTAAGTTTGTTCTACCGAACATGGAATCCGTGCCTTGTTATCATGAAAATTTCAAGCTGGATTATCTTCGGTCTCTTCTGCTGCGAAACTCCCGCCTCTTCAACCCGCGTCGCACCTTGTTATCCTAAAATTTCTGCGCGCATGAAAACTCCCTCCTCATCCGAAATCGATCCCACAGCCCAGACATGCGGAATCCCCCTTCTACCCCTCAGCCAGAAATGCCGCCTCGACGTCGCGTGGTCAAAACCGGTGGGGGTACTTTCCTAACTTACCCCACATTTCAGACAAATGCATCCCTAAGCCATGGCTCCCCCTACCTTCCCCTTCGTCCCCCCATTCCACCAAAACCCGCGAAATCCCACGCTCCTCTATTGGCCTCCTGACTGCCACCCAGCCGGAGACTCTTCCCCGATGACTTCATCCAGAACAACAACTCGACGTCCCCCATCCACCACACCGGATGAGGATCCGATGTCGATCTTGTTGTCCTGCCGGATCAACCGCCCCGTCCTCCACCTCCCAGGAGCTGCCCCAATGTTCGCCTCGTCTATCGCGCCACCCCCATCCCCACATCGTCGTCTTGACCAGCCCCATCGAAACCGGAGCACCCTCACCAACCCCCCGATGAAGCCGAGGCCTACTCGGTGCCACCAAGGAGGTTCTGCACTCACTGCTGCATTTTATCTTTTATTCGATCTCACGGGGCTCCCGATGCTCGATATCGAGCAGCCATGGCGGGTCTCTATCGATAGTGCCATCACTGGACACTTCCTCCATGGTGTCTCTCCACCATGTCGTTGCTTCCTAGGCATCGACTTCCACACCAGCACTAGCTGCTGCTACTCTGGCTCTCGTTCGTGATGTTGCTTCTGCTCCTCGGGCTCCCGCTCTCGTTGCTGCTGTTACAACTCTCGCTCACCCTGTGGCTCTGTTCTCGCCGTCGGTCGCGCTGTTGCACTGCTCTTTCTTTCGTTCGTGCTGCTGATCTGCTCTGCTATTGTTGTCGGTTATGCTGCTGCTTTGCTCTTGCTCTCGTTCATGCTGCTGCTCCACTCTTGCTCTCGCTCGTGCTGCTGCTCTGCTCATGCTCTTGTTCATGCTACTGCTCTGCTCTTGCTCTCAATCGTGCTACTGATTTGCTCTGCTCTTGCTCTCACTTGCACTGCTGCTACAGCTCCATGACCTGCGGCAGCTACAAGAGTTGCTGCTTTAGCACTCGCTTGCGATGCTGCAGCAAGAGCTGCTCTCTGCTAGTGTGCTCCAAACTCGAGTGGTTGCTGATTTAGATCACTGCTTCTCTGCTACCAGTGCTCGAATTCCTTAAACTTCTATCGCAGTGCTCTGCTACTAGTTCAATCAATTTTTTCAGTAAAATTGAGTTTTGACAGTAAAATTCAGTTTCGACTATAAAGTTCAGATTCTTCAGTTAAGCTTAGAGTCAACAGTATTTACAACATCTATCGGAGCGGCCGTGACGCGACTGATGCATTTTACATCTAGCACTTTTTGGTGATGTATTTTACATCATATTTTGCAGATGCTATTAGACTCCCACTTCATATTAACGTTGTCTATCTTGTCCTACTTCAGCCTCCCTGTCGTAGACCTCACCTAAACTGCTCGAACGATGAAACTGTCCATCACAGCGGAGCAGTACCCTCGGCGCCGTCTCCAGAGGCCTCAGATCTTCTTCCCCGCCTCCAACAGTCACACCAGCATCACCATCCTCCACGTCCAACCCAATGATGCTGACGTCGAGAAGGCTATGACAAAGAGGTTGTCCACTCGTCACATCACTTTGTTCCTCTACATTCATGTTGATCCCTCAGGGATCGTTTGTTTCAAAGCAATTGCAAATCTAGAAATAAATGAATTGTGATCCCAAAGTTAATAGGGAGAAAAATAAATGCTCTTTTGAACCACATTTTGAATCGTTCTAGCAAGATAGCCATTATATGATATTCATGTGGACCACATCTAAGCTCATAAAATATTTCGAGGGCAGGCTTCAGCCTATTGAAGAATGCCTACTAGAATCGCCAATCATTCAAAGAAGAAGTAGAGGAAAACATACGAATTGGAAACTCTCCTATGGTACTACTATTTGTGCATTTGGTTAGAAGTAATGGAGCAAAGCAAAACTGGAGGATTTTTTTCCTTTGGTGTCTCTTTCAAAGAAAAATGTAAGAATTTTAATATCCACTTGGACGTCCTTTTCAACTTAATTTGCATGAAGAACATGACTAATTGCATTACTGGCATAATAATATTATTATTTTACATTTTCATGTGGTTTGACTTTAATTTGACCATGTTTCTCTATTTGTGTGTTCTTCCAATTCATGTGAACCAAACACCCAGGTTGACAGAAATCTTATGTTTGCAAATACTTTGTTTTGCATGTGCATTCCTATCATATTCCTGTGTTTTTCCTATCCCAGCATTTTTAGAATCCTCCAATTCTAAGGAGCCCTTATGGATTTACTTCATTTTTAGATAGTTGTCAAAGAAAACTCTATGTGTTTTGTCCCGCTCCTGCTGTGTCGTCATCCACCCCACCCGAGGTGCACCATCGAGGAAAGCATTCACTACAGCAGAGATTCCCCTTGCATAACTCCTCCCCCCCCCCCATAGATCATCTTCCTCGTTGCCGGCAGCCACACCGATAGCATTACCATCATCGACTAAGCAGATGAACCTGAGGACTACACATTTCTGGAAGAGAGGTCACACTCTTTCATGTATGCTTATGTTATATATCAGTTATTATTGCCTACTACTTTACCGTCCTGTTCACCTCTTATACTCCGAGTCAGGTACAAATAGGGATGGCAATAGGTAGGGTATGGGCGGGTACAACCTTCTTCTGCCAAGCCCATACCCATAGAAACCTTTTATACCCACCCACCACAATACCCATGGGTATAAATTGATACCCATGCCCATACCCATCGGTTATCCTATACCCAATGGGTATCCAATGGATATAATCTATGGTATTTAAATTTATAAAAAATAGAGAAATGAGTCTAAAATTCAAGTGATGATAAGCGAGTAGTATAAGACCGACGCAGCCTCCTCCGGTGGGTGGCCTCTTGGAGGAATCAAGCGAGTATGAGCAACAGTTTGTGGAATTTCGACGTAGTGGGAGACGGCTGTGGGAATTGGGGATCGCTGGATTGAGAGATGGACAGGAGTTTTCGACAACAAGAATTCAAGATTTCATCTTTTCGAGGAGACATATATGATGTAGGAGGAGTGGCGAGAAAGCGCGGGTGAGCATATGAGCTATGGCCGGTTTAGGGAATACAAGATTTAGGGATGGGCCATTGGAGTTGGATGTTGACACCACATGTCATCGGACTTATTTTCATTTATTAATTTTTCGTGGGTATCCATTGGGTTACCCATGGGTGCAATTTCATACCCATGCCCTGCCCATATATTTTGCGGGGTATGGATACCCATTACCCATGGATACAAAACCTCTTCATGTCTTGCCCATGCCCATTGTATTCGGGTAGTGTACCGGAGGGTACCCATACCCATGGGAAAAACTGCCATGCCTAGGTCCAAACCAATGTTCAAACTTGAGTTTTAAAATGCCTATGGGGCACATAGCGAGGCAACAACGAATAGTATATGTCTACTATGTCATTCATCTAGGGTCTTCTATGTCGTTCATGTTGGGTAGGCAACAAACCATAGATGATCCATCGTCTATCTTTTTAAGCTGAAGCTATCATCTACCTACTATCATTAGTTTTGGATCTATCCACTCGTTTGCTACCGTTAGTCTTGATTCCTGCATGCACCCCTTAGGCCTTACATAATCTAACTATGTTTTTTTATTATGCATGTGAGTTATCATACACAATTGTACTAAACATGTAGAGAAAAAGAGAAGGCCATTGCATGTGAATATAATGTCATGCAGACGCCTCTTCATGGTGTGCGAAGTGGGGGGGGCCCTCCCCCCATTCCAGAGTGTATTCCAGAGGAAGATAACTGTTCAGAGGGGGATTCAGAGGGAGCTGACCACTCATATTTACCCCGTGAGATGTTTGCTCTAACCTGGCATGCTGATGTTGGTCATATCATGCATATGGCACCTCACATCGCTTACTTTATACATCTTATATGTCATCAGCTTAGTTTAGATTTGCTTGTGTGAATGCCGCCTATTTGGTTTCTATGTCATATTCCCACCTTTCCTAAACATTTCTCTTTTTTAGAGATTTCAACAAGCGACTACATACGGAGCAAAATGAGTGAATCTACACTCTAAAATATGTCTATATACATCTGTATGTGGTAGTCCATTTGAAATCTCTAAAAAGACAAATATTTAGAAACAGAGGGGGTATATGTGAATTATGCAATGCCATTGTCTTTAGCCAGGCGTGATATACGTGAATCATGCAATGCCATCCTGTTTCGCTAGTCATTGCATATGTGAATTGTATCGTGCCATATTTTTTTCATAATTTATTCCATTTGTCAATAATGTTTATACATTCATCCACTCTTCCCGTGCATCAGCCATTTGAGTTGGTCATGGGAAAAATCTAGAGTGAAAACAAGGTCTTCTGAGCAGTCAGTGCTACCTGTCGATGCAGACCGATAGCTCCTCAGAGGAGGGTTCAGAGACAGATGAACAGTCATATTCCCCCCGAGGTGTATGCTCTAACTTGGCTGGGTTATATTGCTCATGTCATGCATATGGTGTCTTGCATTGCCATGCCATCTGCTTAGATTAGACATGCTTTGTTTGAATGCCTCCTGTTTGCTTTCTATATCAGATATGTGAATTATGCAATGCCATGTTTTTTAGCTAGTTATCATATATGTTAATTATGCACCGCCATCCTGTGTAGCCAGGCATCATATATGTGAATTATCTCATGCCATCCTTTTTTTCATTACGTATTCCATTTGTCAACAATCTGTGAATATTGAACCACTCTTCATGTGTATTAGCCATTTAAGCCAGTTATGGACAATCTGGAGTGAAAAGAAGGTCTTCAGAGTAGGCAATGGTACCTTTGAAGCATATATCTCGATGGTTATAGGTAGCTCCTCAGAGGAGGATTCAGAGACAGATGACCAGTCCTATATTCCACCTGAGGTGTATGCTCTAACTTGCAATGTTTATATTTCTTATATCATCCATATGGTGCCTTGCATTGCTTAGTTTAGGCATCATATACACAATATTCAATGCTATCTAAACAGTTTAGAGATCATACATGCGAGTGCCAACTACTTAGTACATGAATCAGTTATGTGAATTATATCATGCCATCCTGTATACTTAGACAACATGTATGTGAATTATTTCATCCCAACCTATTTTAGAAAGACGTCATATAGTTTTGTCATGTCATCCTGTTTAGATACTCATCATATGTTGAATTATGCTATTATATCCTATTAAGGTATCCATCATATATGTGAAACTGTGTCATGATATCATGTTTAGTTAGCCATCATATATGTGAAATTGTGCCATGCTGTCCTGTTTGGTTAGACAACATATATGTGAATTACCACATCTATCTAACATACAATGTTTGTACGCTGAATTTATTTTCTTGTTTATTAGCCATTTGAATTGGAGGGGTGATGGCAGTATCTAAGGGAGTAAAAACCCTTTCTTCACAAAAGATCGTGCTACCCGTTGATGCAGATAGAACCATGGTTGTGCTCGCCCACAAACTAGCCCACCACGCATAATCGAGACTCTTCCATATTGTACACTTGCGCCGTTGGATAAAGAACCAGCTACACCCCATCTAACCCCAACCCTAGCGGATAGTATCCCACTTCTATTTGACACAACACCATGTCCATTGCAGAGTACCCCCACACGAGCAATTTGTAATGCAACTATAGTGCCCAAAGCACGAAGACCACCACGGTGAACCCAAACTCTAGGTTTAAAGCAGAAGCACAACTGTTCTCGGGTCAGATTACGTAGCTATGGTCCATACTACTTTGCTCTTGCATCACTGTATTTACTTATACCAAATAATTTTGAATTTGAAGGATCCAACTGAAACTCCAATGGCGCAACAGGTATGTTTTAAACCTATTTCTTTAACTGGATTACCTTCCTAACTTCTTGCTCTATGTTGATTTCACTTTCAGTTGTATAAGAAGTTATGTTCTCATGTCATGCACATTACAAGTGTTGCTATTGCTGTGTAGTTTCCCACACTTATATTTTGTCTATGTTGTTGTGTCTTAAAAAATATATGATTTGAACTCTGTATGGCAACATAAACTATAATGTTATGGACAATATAGTGACCATAGTACATAGATATATGTCTTTTTCCTGATGTTATCATGTCCACCTTACTACTGAACCAGTTTACCAAAATGAGTTTCATATACGACATGCTAAACCTGTGATGTGTCTGCTTGTTTATCTTGTAGAATGTGAACAAAATATTGGAGACGAGCAACCCATTATGCAATGGTAGAGAAAGTAATGCAGATAGGATTCAAGATACTGAGACAACCCTATTGGTCTCCAAGAAAGGTGATAAAAACTATCTTGTAGATGGTGAGACAACCCCAAAGTCCTGCGTTGATGTAGTGTTTGAGTTACTGGCCACTATCGATGGCACAAGCTCTTCTAACTCGCTGCCTGAATCACTTCGGCTTCTTCAGTCTCAGCTACAAGCTGAAAGGCATCAGTCAGCTATACTGTGGCAAGAAGTCGAAGGACTGAGGAAGTCCCTGCAGAATTCAGATACATACTTTCTTGTGGAACAGCAAGCACTGGACAATTTTAGCGCCAAACAAGAGAAAACTAATAAGCATGCCAAGATTCTTGCCAGCATGGTGGGTATCCAGGATATCATTTCTTGATCTCTTCTAAAGTGGCTTCAGTTCTGGACTTGTTTTGCTGCCTCGTTTATTTTCACTAGTGGCCAATTTAGACGCCCAATGTATGTAATATGCTACTTTGTTGACTATATTTGCACTGGTGGTGAACTTTGATACCCAGTGGGTGTATATTTGTAATAGCCGTAATAGCCTAGCATAAGTTGCTTTGCTTATTTATTTCCTTATTGTCTTGTTTATGTTTTTGCTGGTAGTCACTGCAGTTCTTTTTCCGCGGTAACTTTTTTATTAAGAACTAGGCCACAGTAACCATGGCAACATACCAACCATTGTAACCATGGTCCTGCTACCTCCTATCGTGGGCCTCATAAGGTCCGTATGATCAATGGGCCTTCTACGGGCCGTAGATTCAATGTGACTTCTACGGGCCGCAAGATTGATTGGCCAAACATGGGCCGTACTTTCTTGGACAATTAACGGACAACAATATGGGCCATTAACGGGCTATAAAGGGAACCGTCTGTTTATGGGCCAACCATAACGGGTTATTAAGAGGCCCATGTGTACAACGGGCTTAATTCCAACGGTAGGAATAACGAGTCGCTAATGGGCCATACTTGATGATGCTATGAAAATAGCCCAATGGATTAAAGGGCCACATACGGCCGACTTTAAGCACTGGCTGGATTCAGCCCACAAGCGAAACAGGCCAGTAACAGACCGTAAGTAATCAAAGCCAGAAATGAGCCCAATAATAAATGGGCTCTTAGAAGGCCGAAAGATAACACGGGCTGAAACGGCCCAATGGAATAATGGGTTGTTAATGGGTATAAAGCGATATACTTTTCATTATGGGCCAATTTTACCACGGGCCGTTTATGGGCCAAGATTTACAAAGGGCTTCATATGGGCCAAAATACGTCATGGGCCATACATGGGCCGGAAGTTACAACGGGCTGGAATGATATTGGACGACCCATATGCGCTACTGGGCCTAATTCAGATAGGCTATAATGGCCATGAGTTAGCGGGCTGTAAATGGGCTATATGCAAATAGGCCATTACCAGGCCTTCCGTGGGTCGGGCGGCTACCTTTTGACTAAGTCAAATGGGCCGACTTTTTGACCAGAATGGGCCACTGTTGGGCCATGCCATATGTCGATGTATCATAGGCGCGTCCTGTCCATTCAGTGGATCATATCTGTCCCAGCATTGAGCTGACACGTGGATACTCCGGCGAATTAGAATTTTACACGTGGAAAATCTCAACTGGTTAGGGTTGTTAATGGGTTATCAAATCCAAATTGGAACCCGATAGCTTAACGGCGACCCGTTTTGGTTGATTCCATGTGTCGGTTACCCTTGACGAGAACACTTCCATGACACACGATTTATTGTCATGTACGTGGACACTTCCGTGATGATAATTATGGTATTGTCATGGAACACTTCTACGACAGCACATATATGACTATCTTGATTCTGTCATAAAATCGTCATGATGTACAGGCATGACAGAAAACGTGACCTACGGTGACAAACATGTATCATCATGGAAGTGGTTTTTTTCTTGTAGTGAGGGGATCAATCGTAATCCTTTCGATAAGTAAGAGTGTCGAATCCAACAAGGAGCAGAAGGAAATGACAAGCAATTTTCAGCAAGATAATGTCTGCAAGCACTGAAATTGTCAGTAACAGGTGGTTTGATAGATAGATAATTTATAGCAAGGGAAAAGTAGAAATAGTAGCTCAATCCTTTTTGTAGCAAAGGCAGGCCAAAAGAATCTCTTTCATCATGTTGGTTAGATTCACTTTTGCTACTTTGATAATTTCTTATGTGGGTGGACCGGTGCTTGGGTGCTGCTCTTACTTGAACAAGACTCCCACTTATGATTAACCCCTCTTGCAAGCTTCCGCAACTACGAAAGAAGAATTAAGATATACCATTGCATTAAACATATGGATCCAAATCAGCCCCTTATGAAATAGCGCATAAACTAGGGTTCAAGTTTCTGTCACTCTAGCAACCCATCATCTAATAACTACTCCACAATGCATACCCTTAGGCCCAAAGATGGTGAAGTCTCATGTAGTCGACGTTCACATCACACCACTAAGGGATTCTCAACATACATATCATCAAAATATCGAACGAATATCAAATTCACATGATTACTTATGATGAGACTTCTCCCATGTCCTCAAGAACAAAAGTAACTACTCACAAAACAAATTCATGCTCAATATTAGAGGGGCATTGAATATCATGATAGATCTGAACATATAATGTTGCACCAAATAATCGGCTAGCATCAACTATAAGATGTAATCAACACTACTAGTCACCCACATGTACCAATATAAGGTTTTGATCCAAATATTGAACACAAGAGATGAACTAGGGTTTTGAGATGAGATTGTGTTGTTGAAGATGTTGATGGAGATTGGCCCTCCCACGATGATAGGATGGTTGGTGATGACGATGGCCTCGATTTCCCCCTTCGGGTGTGAAGTATCCCTAACGGAATCGCTCCCCCGAGAGCAAAAATGCTCCATCTCAAGTCCCTCCTCGAGACCGCGGCGCTCCGTCCCGAAAGTCATCTCTTTATTTTTCTAGGTCAACAGACCTTATATACTAGAAGATGGGCACCGGAGGTGGGCCAGGGCCCCCACTACCCACCAGGGCGCACTTGGAGGGGGTGGCGCGCCCTGGTGCCTAGTGGGCACCTGGGTTGCCTCCTCCAGTATCTCTTTTCGCCAATATATTTTATATATTACAAAATAATTCTCCGTAAAGTTTCAGCTCATTTGGAGATGTGCGGAATAGGTATCTCTGATATAGCTTTTTCAGGTCCAGAATTCCAACTGTCGGTATTCTCCCTCTTTGTGTAAACCTTGCATATTATGAGAGAAAATGGATTAGAATTACTCCACAAAGAGTTATATTACATAAAACACTATAAATAACAGTAGGAAAACATGATGCAAAATGGACGTATCAACTCCCCAAAGTTTAGAACTCGCTTGGCCTCAAGCGAAAATCGATATAAAAAAATCATGTCCACATGTTTAGAGAGAGAGGTGTCGAAAAAAACAAAATACGTACATATTAGTATCATGCTTATTATTATAAAGCAATAAACTTGAACATAAAACTTCTCATGAGGAAGTAACAATTCATCACAACATGGAAGTATAAAGCATAAACTTTCTTGAGAACTAACAAACTATGTTCTTAGCCAACTTTGCAATTACAATTCATCATATTTTTCAAGAAGGGTCTCATATTGGAGCCTTTTGGCAAGTTCAGATACTCAACCATCATTTAGTCTTCTATGATTGCTAACAATCACAACATATATATGGAGAAAAAAGTTTCACTCAGACACATAGAAAGATAGGGGCTTATAGTTTCGCCACCCAACTTATTCACCTCAAGGGTGATGTCAACAATAATAACTCATGATCACTCATATCGAACTGGGTATATGTGCCTAGATCTTTCTCGCCACGTGATGCTTGCAAAAGAGAAAATAAAAAGGAATAGAGGTGAACACCTTGACTCGTGCATTAAAAGTAAATACATAAAAGTAAAAGATAGGCCCTTCAAAGAGGGAAGCAAAGGTTGTCATGCGCTTTTTGGTTTTTGTATGAACAATCTCTTAATGCAAAATAACGTCACGTTATATTGCCCGTTATGATAGCAACATTTATATGCAATCTATCGCTTGTATTACTTTGCCATCACAAGTTCGTACAACTCTTATTTTCCCTTACACTAAAAGACCAAACATATTTAGAAGCAATTTTTATTGCCTTATGCAGCGATGCCAACTTACTTGAAGGATCTTACTCAATCCATAGGTACGTATGGTGGACTGTTGAAACATGAATTAGGGTTTAAGGGTTTTGGATGCACAAGTAGTATCTCTACTTAGTGCGGATTTTTGGCTAGCAAAGACATTGAGCAAGCACCACATGTTGGAGGATCTATGCCAATATAACTTCTATGTGAATATGAACAAACATAAATCATTACATTGTCTTCCTTGTCCAACGTCAACAATTTGCATAAAATATTTAATGGGGGGTCACAATCATAAAAGATGTCCAAGATAGTATATTTGCATGTGAATCTTCTCTTCTCTTGTTAGTTCTTTCATGAATTGCATCATTAACCAATTCTATGTTTGTCAGCTTTCAATAAATTTTACCACTTATACTTTTCCTTGTATGATGCCATTACTTCCCATAAGATTAGCATATGATTGTTTCATTATTTTCTTTATTTTGGTTGAACAAGAAAGTAAAGAAGAAAAAACTCAAACTAAACTTTATTGTATAACTCTCAACTTGATTACACAGAGGGATAGATCACGAAACTAGCACTCGAAAATAGATTATACTAAACTTTTATTCAACTAAATCACAAAATAACTAAGGATCGAACTAAAAACTGGTGAAAGTAATAAAAGTGATGGTGATACGATACCGAGGCATCTCCCCCAAGATTGGCGAAAGCCAGGGGGAGTGCCCATACCCGTGTACTCAAGTCTCCTTCTTTGGCGGTGATGATAGTGGTGAGGTAGCATTCTTCTTCTCCAGCTTGCGTTTGAGGCAAAAGTTTTCTTTGCTTGGATCGTCATTCTCTTGCTCAAGTTTTAATACCCTTTTGCATAATGATGCCTTGCTCTCCTGCAGAAAACGAGATGGGATAAATTGGATCTTAGATTTGTTTGCCTTGTTTGGAAGACTTGACTTCTTGAATTCCACGTGCATATCTCTAGGTTGAGGTAGTGGGACTTCATCCTCATTTGAGTTGTCATCGCTTGTTAACTCCATGTCGGTGTATTCCTCGTCATCGGTGGACCATAGGTAAGGATAAATCTCCCCACAGATCTATGTATCTGAAATAGAGTGGCAAACATAGCTCTCTCCATGTGAATCTTGTGACGACATATTTTCAGATATGCAAGAAAAATACCACGAAACAAGAACAAAGGATTTTTCCGTGATGCGGTTATCAAATCGTCCGGAGGTATATATAAAGAATGTTTATCTTGGTAAACAAGTATACCACAGGAAAACAGAATCAGGAAGGTGCCCGAGGGGCCCATTACCAACCAGGGCAAGCCAGGTGGGGCCGGCATGCCCTGGTGCCTAATGGGTACCTAGGTTGCCTTCCCGGTTGTTTCTTCTTTTTCTTCTAATATTCCAAAACTAACATAAAAAATTTTGCAGAATTGTTTGGAGTCCGTTTACTTAGCGTATCACATACCTCTTCCTTTTAAGGGTCCTTGAGTGTTCTAGAAGGTTTCTTTTATGGGTTCCTCAGGTGTTATGGTTTGGATAATGTTAGTCTCCACATGAATGGGTGTACCTAAAATATAATGCTCAACTCTTGTCCATTGACCACCTTCGGATTAGTGCCTTCGGTATTATTGATCTTAATAGCTCTAGAGCGATAAACTTCTTCGTTGATATATGGTCCTTCCCATTTGGAAAGAAGTTTTCCTACTAAAAATCTAAAACAAGAATTGTATAATGAAACATGTTCACCTACTTTGAATTCACATCTTTGGATTCTCTTATCATGCCATCTTTTAACCTTTTCTTTAAACAATTTAACATTTTCATAGGCTTGGGTTCTCCATTCATCTAGTGAGATAATCTTAAATAGGGATTTTTACATCTATGCCCCTGGTTCCTTAGCTCTACTCATTCATCCACATGCTTTTAACTTTTGCTAACTTTTCCCCACTCCCTTGTCTGAAACCCTCATAAATATTCACAACAGAGGATGTCGTCGGGTCAAACCATTGGATGTTAAGTCTGACGAGTGGGGTCGCATTGAGACACGTCAGATGAGCTTGTATGAGAAAATAAAAAAAAAGATGAGCTTGTCTGAGCGATCCACTTGTCTGAACCTTGAGCAACAACAACACCACGCCGCTCTGCCCTCTCTGCCTCCGTTCTACAGCCTCCGCCACCGTCATGCCCTCCAACCACTAACCCCATTTTTCCTCCTCCACCATCATGCCCTCTGCAAGATCTACCCCCACACCCCCCTCAGGATTAAGCAGCGATGTCAAGGGTGCAGGTTCTCAAGCCTATCGAGCATGGAGAGGATTGGGTCTAATCGGCAGTAGATAATTCATGGATTGCACTTGGGTAAGCATTGTTTCCCCTCTAACATATTTGTTCATTCATGCATTCGCCCCTATTTGATTGCTAGTCGCGTGAATCAATCAAATTTTGCTGAATTGTTCCCGTCCTGACTATAACTTTTCCCTATTTGAATCGAATAGGATTGATCCTGCACTTGCTTTCCAGCTGACGGAGAGGATGGAAGTTGGTGTGATGTGCGGTAGAAAACTGCATATGGTTACTGGATTTTCAATCCAAAGGTGGTAGAAACAAATATGTCATTCAAAGATTTGCTCGGGGCACTCCAAAATTCTTCATCTTGGTGGAGCCCTGCTGATGCTATTGAACTGAAATTTTTCAGTAGCACCGAGCAAAAGTTTCTCCCACAAACTTGCGATAAGCATATTGGATTGCTCTTTACTTTGAATGCTGAAAGACGCTTCGGTAAAATTCTCATCGAGGTGCTTCAGCCACGCAATGAACGTGACAAGGGGAAGGATGTCCATAAATCTTCTGTGTCTGCTAATAGCGAGCGCCCTGGCACTCATTGTATGTCAAAACCAAGCAAAGCTAGTGGTTCTGAAAGTTACAATATGTCTGCTGCCGCTTCTTGTGCTGCTTCTCCTATCGCTGCTGCAGCCGATGTAGAGCAAGATGCAGAGCCAGACGAAGAGGTGCCTCAAAATGATGATGAGATGAGAATATGTTCCCTGATCTTGTAGATAATGTGAATAAACAAGCAATGGAAGATGAATATCAGGAGCTACCTATCAATCGTGCTAGATTTGATGACACTGATGATTAAGAGAGGCAAGAGAACATCGACAACCTAGTTTTAGATGAATATGATGGTAAGGACATGCCAACAATTAAGTGGAATAGGGAAGATACTCAGCTAGCTGTCGGCACCATATTCCAGTCGATGGTGTCTTGTCGTAATGCTGTGACTACATATTGCATTCTGACTAAAAATACATATGTGGTTGATTGGAGAGCCAACAAGGTTCACTATTCATTGCCCATGTGATAGGTGTGGATGGAGGTTGCATGCATCACATATGTTGAGGAGCAAGTTCGTTTAGGTTTGTGTATTTTAGTTTATACTGATTCATTTTATTTTCATATCATTGTGTAATATTTTTTAACAATATTTTGTTTGGGTCCCATTTTGTTCAGATAAAAAAGAACCCACACCAGCACACTTGTCAACCTGGAGGGGGAGGAGGGAAGGCTAAAACAAAGCTAGCAAAGACTAGGTGGGTGGCAAATGCAATTTTGGATTGGTTGAGAGAAACACCAACACTTGGTGCAACAACACTCCATGGGAAGCTATTTGAGAAGTACAAGATTGCTATACTTTACATGAGGATTTTCTATGCTAAGGAAATGGCTCTTGAAAGGATTAATGGTCCTTGGAATGAGGGCTTTCAGTTGCTATACACATTTAAATCTGAAGTGGAAGCTGCTAGTCTAGGGAGTGTTGTAGAGATTGACAAGCATACAATTACATACAAAAGAAAAGGGAAGTCATTTTAGAAGGAGTGCTTTAGGAGGGCTTTTCTTTGTTTCAAGGCTTGTTGGTAGGGGTTTCTTGATGGTTGCAGGCCCTATTTGGTTGTTGATGCAACTGCTTTGAATGGAAGGTGGAGAGGACAACTAGTGGCAGCTTCTGTAGTTGATGGACACAACTGGCTATTACTAGTTGCATTTGGTGTGGTGGAGGAAGAGTCCAAGGAAAGTTGGGTCGGGTTTCTTCAGCAGTTGTGCAACCTTATAGGTACACCCCCAGGTTTAGCTATACACATAGATTCTTGCAAGGGTTTGGAGAGTGAAGTGGAAATTGTATTCCTTGGAGTGGAGCATAGGGAATGTATGCGATACCTAGTGCAGAATTTCAGAAACAAATTCAAAGGTAAAGTTTATGATAAGAACTTATGGCCAGCATCATACACATGCAGTTAGAGGAAGCATGAGCATCATTTGAGAGTGTTGTATGCTCACAATCCTGTGGTGAAGGAGTACCTAGATGCACACCATGGAAAGTTGTGGTCAAGAAGCAAATTCAATGAAATTTGCAAAGTAAACTATTTGACGAGTAACCTGGCAGGGTGTTTCAATGCAAAGATCAAGTCATTGAAAGAGCTTCTGATATGGCAAATATTTGATAAGATTCAGCAGATGATCATGATAAAGATGGCTCTTCGCAAAAGATTGCAGAAACAGAATATGTTGGACATCTTATGGTCCCCTCTCTTATTAAGTCATTGCATGCTAAGGTAAGAGGACTGGACATGAAATGCATTCGAGCAGCGACACGCGAGGCTGAGGTAACATATACTGACAGTAAAAATAGGGAATGGGGATATCTAGTTAACCTAGCAACTAGGGAATGAAGTTGTAGGCAATGGCAGCGCCGTGGGAAGCCATGCATACATGCCCTACAGCTGATGACTATTATAGGTGGTGACGATGGTGAAGTTGATCAATACATCTCTGAATATTTTTCAGTTGCCAAATTCAAGGTTGCTTATGCTTCCAATGTGCCTGCACTCTTGGGAAAAGACCAATGGAACATAGTAGATCCAGGGTTCAAACTACATTCTCCTATACAGACTAGACCACCAGGAATACCAAGGAAGAATAGGATCAGAAGAGGTGAAGAGGGTCGTGTAAAAGACAACGTAAGTGCAAATAGTGTGGAACCCTAGGGCACATTGCTACGAAATGTACCAATCCAGTGGATGCTTCATTTGGACAAGAGGAACAATGGGTAGCAACAAATGTAGAGGAGAATGCAACATTAGAGCAGATTGAAGCTACTAAAGAGGAGAATGCAACATTAGAGCAGATTGAAGGTTATACAGAGGAGAATGAAGCAACAAAGTAGATTGCATCTAATTTAGAGGAGAATGAAGCAACCGAATTAGCACTGCCGACAGCTTGGTATGTGTTCAACAACCTTCACTTTTTTATGCATTTCTTCTATTTTTATCGATGGCTTATAATCTTTTTTGTGTTTGGCCTAGCTCTAGGAAAATTAGAGGAAAAGGAGAGAAAAGGCCAAGAGAGAAAGAATTATAAGAGTATGAAGCCATGGTGTATGAAGGTTTTGAACCCCGTCAACTGGCCGGTGCAATTTTTCCGTCAGCACCTCGACAGCCACCACCCGAAGTGAAGATCAAAAGGAAGAAGAAAAATGTGGATATCCCACCTAGGGAAACCAAGAGCAAGGTTGTTAAGCCATCTCAGAACACAAGGATCAAGGATAAGATGTGGAATGAAAGTTGAATGCAAGTTGTAAACTTTGAACTTTAAGGGTTTTAATAAGGTTGTGAAAACTTATAAGGTTTGATAATGCTATTAGTTCTTTGATGTGAAATTTGAGGCAAAATAAATTTAAATATTTGGAAATTTTTTAATTTGAATGTGATGCTGCAATGTTGTTGAACTACTATAAACATTAGGTGATCAATCCGATCACTTTTGTGTGGTAAAACATATAGTCATGGGAAATGTGCTCCAAATGTGCTCCGAAGCTAGGTAAACTGCCCCATTTGTAATCAAGTATTTTCTGGACCTACTCTAAATGAGCCAAATATTTTGTATTGACACCTATTCAATCTATATAGTGTAGATTCAAAGTTTCACTATTTATTGAATTAATCTTCATTTTTTTACAATTTTTTGAAAATAATGTGATTTAATAGAAAACCATTAAAAGCACGTTTAAAATATGAAAAAATAAAACTAAGTTCAGACTCTTCTTTTTCACTTTGAAATGAAGCTGTGGTGATTTTTTTGATTTTTTTTTTATTTTTCAAAACCTACCTCCTTTCCTTGAACTCTCTGCAACGTTGCACGTGATAGCTCATATGTGTGAAGGTTTTTTTCATGAAAATGTCCATAGAACAAGTTTATGATTTTTTATTGGTAACATGTCACATAAGACAACATTGTGCGCAGGTTTTATATATTTTTGATTTCTTAAATTAATGGTGCTCATTTAACCATGATCATGCCAGCTAGGTTTTTTTGAAAATGACCATAGACCAAGTTTAGTACTTTTTGTCCTTAGTGTGTCTTATAAAATGACGATTCGCGAAGGTTTCTTATTTTTTGGATTTTTTAAAAATTAGTTATGCTCAGTCAAACATTAGTTAACCCTGTTGACCAACTCAAAACACCTCTAAACCCCATGGGGTTTCGCCTAACCCTAGCTCTGAACATCAGCCATTCGATCATACCCTAGTGCCAAGCGACAACCCTCAGATATGGTCTTCTAGAAGGAATTCCGAGGCTAGGCTGCGCGCAGGCTCTGCACCGTTGGATCACTAGGACGGCTCCGCATCGTTGTATCCTTTGACGATCCGCGAGAGGCAATCCACGAGATGTTGTTTGTCCTCGCCCACCATTGCCTCCCCTGTCTTCTTCTTCTCATTATTATTCTTCTTGTTCTTCTGCGGCGACCAGAGGAGCCACTCGTCTGCTTCTTCTTCTCCAGCGACTAGATATGTCGATCTCTACTTCAGCCTCCCGCCCCTCGTGTCCCCAGTATGGTCCAGTGCCCATGGAGCGATGCCCTGACTGCCCATGCACCGCACCACTGAAGAAGTTGACTTCGGGGGAGGGCAAGAATGGCAACTTTGGGCGCGAGTTTGTGAAATGTGAGAGCGAGCCAGAGGGCCATGTTAGATCTCATGATTTTTCTTTGACCCTTTCTTTTTCTCTTTGTTTCAAATTCTTTTTCGTTGAATCTGAGATTTAGGGTTCATGATTTTGTTTCAGATCATGGATAAATGTACACATTTTGAATGGATGGATGACCATGTTCGGAGGTTTCAAGGGGAGGGCTTGCTTCAATTCAATGGGGCCGCAACCTGGGAGGTCAATCTGTCGTCAGCCACTCAGAATTTGGTCTCTGAAAGTGCTGCTCTAACAGCTGGGGATGAGGATATGAAGGGGGAATTAAATAAGATGAACAAGAACTTGAGGCAGATGATTCAGTTGAACAAGCATGTGAATCTGATAGCTTTAGGATTTTATTTTTGTATAGTTGCTCTAGGATTTGCTTACTTCCTGGTCATCACTCGGTATAGATGTTATTTGTGTAGTGTCATGTACTCTATGATTTGCTTAAGGGTTAGTGGATCATGTGCTCTTTGTGTTGCTCAATTTGTGGATCATGTGCTCTCTGTGTTGCTTAAACTATGTCTCTATCTTCGTCTCTGAATCTCTATAGGTGTTAGTTTTTGACACTTTCAGTTTCGTCAGACAACACCAAGTGCAAGAGAAAAAAACGTAGTTATTGGGCCCAAAATGAAACCAAGCTCTAGTTGGGCCATCGCATTGCGTTGATTGTCGAAGGCCCACAAAGATTAAAGAGGCCTAGAGAAATAGGCTCTATTTTTCCTCTGTTTTTTTGCTTCATTGTTTTGATTGCACCTATAGAGATTGAGTGCATGTTGGTTACATTACAAGAATAGGTTACATCGTTTGAATTTACACAACAATAGGTATTTCCACCAAGAGCCACCAACAAATAAACAATGGGATACCCTTCAAAAATTATTTTCATCCTGCCAAATGGCCACATACAATTCAAAAATAGCTTCTTTTTGTTCATACAATATAGGTATCCTACAATATATATGGGCACCAACAATTCAAAAAAATTCGCTTCCTTTTGTTCTTTTCAACATCAACATGGCTCATATTTCCAGCTTTAATTTCCTTTTAGACCCCTCAACTAGTCCATTAGCCGCTCGTGCCAAAACTTGGAACCAATAAAACCCACCTAAAACCTATAAAGGGCCAACATTAATTTCATCATGCCAAATGGCCACAAACTATTCAAAAATTAGCTTGTTTTTCTTCATACAATATACAGAATAGGGCAACCAACAATTCAAAAAAATAGCTTTTCTCCTTCTTCTTTTCAACATCAACATGGCTCATTTCTCTAGCTTTAGTTTCCTTTTTGACACTTCAACTAGTCCGGCGTGCTAAAACTTGACCCTAAAATATAAGGGCCTACTCTAAATGGGCCATTTAAACTTAACCTACACAACATGAATATAAGAAGACGAATGGGCTACCCTCCAACCATTTTTACAAGGCTAACCCCAAAACTTGCTGGTTTTCATTGAAGGATACCCTTTGATTGATTGATTTAGCAGAAGGGCTCATCTACGACACCATATCCATCTAGCGATATCTCATGTCAAATAAGATAGAAATATCAAGGAAAACACATATAATCAATGACATATCAAACAAGGGTAGCAAGCATAACATAGTTCTTAGGGGATAACACGACAGAGATAAAAAATTCATGATACAACCAACGACATAATTAAGATAGAAATATATCAAATATAAAAAGACCTAACAACCTAGGGCAAGACAAGCTTCATGAGACCGAGCCTTCAGCACCATCTTCATCGTGCCTCCTCTTCACTTTTCCTCTATGCCGTCCTCGCCGATGTAGTAGGGGAGGCTGTGCATACCGTTGCGGGTGGGGATGATGCTATTGAAGTCCGTGAAGATGTTGTAGGTGGTGAATGCGATGAACTTACACCTTGCTGAGGAGGTAGTACACATTGAATCTGTTGGTGAAGTTGGCGATGAGCCCTATCGGCGGAGTGGTGGAGTTTGGATGCACTTCCTCTAGTCAAAACATCACCAGCGAGCCCGCCTGGAGGTGGGCGAAGCCCGCACCGAGGAATCACTAGGCAAACTCTTTTCTGCCCCTCCAGCATGAGAACACCCGCATGCAGAGCTTCGTCTGCAGGATGACGCTAGCAGGATACTACCTCTCCGGCAGGGACGGTGGGAGCTAGAAGGTTGTCACGACCGGTTTTCCAATAAAAATATTTATTGATAAACTAGTCTTTTGAGTCCAGTATGAGAGAAATCCTCCTCACTGGTAGACAATTTCTTGATACAATAAGCCAGTAGCATAAAATATATTACAGGGTTGAACTGCGGTCGCTCAACCAAATTATTACAAGCACGCCAATAATCATACATAATGGCGGACAGGACACAGTGGTGTGGAGACATACTACTGACTCATGGATAGGTTGGTGGTGGAAAAACACAGCGGGAAGGGAAATACAAGACTCTAAGAATATCATTTCATCGAACGTCGAGGTGAGGCTCGATAAATTTATTTGGTAGCGGAAGCGGATATAAAACAGTGACCAAATCCAGGGTCGCACGAGACTGACTGGGACTCCTCTAAGTGTCAGACTCGCTATCGAACTCTTCATCCATGAGATCGCCTGCGTCAGCATCTGGCCAAATCAACAAGCCAGTGAGTACTTTGAAAGTACTCGCAAGACAGTTCAGACGTAAGATATAACAAATGCGTGCATGGATGCAACATGATTAATTCCTTAATGCACAATAAATAAAAATTGGCATAACGGGGTAAGTAAAAAGGGAAACGGCGGTAGTCCGCCTGAAATCCCACAGAGCATAAATAAAGACCGATCGGGTGTCTGAAGCGACGCCTCGAAAGGTGAACAAATGAAAATAAGGAAATGATGCCACAGTCGGGCATCTTAGCGACACCACATAAAGGGCTTTAAAAGAAATACCACAGTCGGGCGTCTGAGCGACGCCACATAAAGGGCTTTAAAAGAAATACCACAGTCGGGTGTCTAAGCGACGCCACATAAAGGGCTTTAAAAGAAATGCCACGGTCGGGCGTCTGAGCGACATCGCAGAAAGGGCTTTAAAAGAAATGCCACAGTCGGACGTCTGAGCGACATCGCAGAAAGGGCTTTAAATTCACCAGTAAATAATACTCATAATAAACATTCAATCCATGAGAATAAACGGGTTAGTCCATCCACAGGGATAATCATTCAACCGGACTTAGCACTCATGCGATTCACCGGAGTCTCTGTCATCAAAGCTGACAATTGATTAGGATAAGATGGAACGAAACTTGACATGGAATAGATGATTTGGAGGAATATATGACTCTGCAGAGTTTGTACAAAATTTTTCCCACAGCCAACGGATTTCCGTAGTCACGAAGGACTAGTTCCATTTACGGTATTTCGGAAGAAAACACAGCTAACCGGTACACACCCATCCTACATCTCGATGCTAGGAATCACCCTAGTCATCGTCCAAGAAAAACTTTTGAGATGGGGAGATTACAATCTCGAATAGCATGGGATCAAATTTATATACGCGCGCTCTAAGGGGTGCCCCCCTCTCGATCCCAACCGGAAACACCCATGCCCCCTGACCGGATGACTGGCTTTAATCCAGGGCCATGGAACCATCATCACGGCCTCTCCTCTTTGGTGTGTACCATGAAAGCGGTTTGCAACTTACTAAACCATATTCCTTGCGGAAAACATGTGGTAGTACAAGGAAGGAAATGATAGGTACTGGACCGATATGGTTTGACACTGAAGTCACTTAGTCTGGCGTAAGACTGGCATGCTACAACACTGCCATCGTACCCATCCTCATGCCAACACATGGCCATTCATATTCACATTCATCCACGTATGGATCATCGAACTCACTTACCTCATTATCACATAAAATAACGTTCATCGGTATGCTCACCAACATGCCATGAAACTAACTAAATGCAAAACATGCCAAGACACTCATCATATCAAAAGTTCAAACATGCTTGCCTGGTTCAGAGTAGTCGGAGCCTAGCTCGGTGAAGTTCGCGGCTCCGTCACCTCCTTCGGTATCTACAGTTTAAAGAAAATATATCTGCTAACGTAAATACCAAGGAGTGCACAGAAGGTAAACCAAATATTTTTCAAATAAATCTGATAAAAAACTAGACAAAATTTTAAAGAGAACAGAAAAAGAATCAATCAAAAATACTTTTCTGATTAAAAGTTATAAGGGTTTTTGTCCAGGGACTTATCTGTAATGAAACAGAAGATTTCCAGGGGCTAGTTTATAAAAACAGAAAACGCTTCGGTAGCGACTACGCCAGCCCAAAGAGAAAACGCATTCTGCCCGAAGGCGCTTCCAGAAAACGATTCGAAAGAGAGAGCAGAGAGGCTGACGGTGGGGTCCCACCCGTCAGGTTCAAATGTTCAAACGGGGCGGCAGAGTTCGCCGGTGCCCGAGAGCCGCGGTGGTCGCCGGCGGCGATCCACGGTGAGGCAGAGAGATCGGAGAGTACCTCCGTGCTCAGGGCACCCTTCCGCGTCAGTTGATGGTGGTGGAGTCGGTCGGCGAGCACCACGTCGACGGCGAGCTCTGCTCCGGCGGACGGCGGCTCGGGTGGTCGAGGGGCTCGTCGGAGAGGGCTGCAAAGGTTAAATTGAAGAGGGGGTTATGCTCCTGGCAGCTAGAGAGGGTAACGAATGGGGTTTGAGCGCCGGAGATGGCCTCACCAGAACGAATCGGGCTGGAGGCCGAGGCGGGGCGAGGCGGCTGGAGCTGGGGGAGGAGACCTCCTCGAGGTCCCCCTAGTGGCCTGGCGGGGTGTTGGTGAGTAGTGGAGGTGCTGCGTGCACGAGAGTGAGCTCGAGACCCCTTTATATAGGCGGTCCGAGGCGGTTGCCGTGAACGAGGATCACCGGCGAGTGATTACGGTGGCGCAGTGCTCGGTCGGGGTGGTTAGGGGGTCGAGCGTCATCACGGAGGTTCAATAGGTCCATTTTGGTGTTAAACTGGCCGGGGTTTGGGTGTTAAGGGCGAGCTCGACGGAACGGGGATGGCGCGGGCCCGTCGGCGGCGGAGAGCGCGTTCCGTGCTTGCCGGCCATGGTGGCTGTGCTACGGGCGTGCGCTGGCGTGCATGAGGCCACGCGGAGAGCCAGGGAGCGATGGGCGGCGCGGAACGGCGTTCTGCCGTGGTGTGCCTCCTGTCGGCCGCCACGGGAGGTCCCGACGCCGCAGAAGACGCCGGCGAGGGCGGGCCAGCGCGCTACCGACGCCAGGAAGGCTCCACGCATGCGTGTGAAGCTTCGGACAAGACGAAGAGGCGGCGAGGAACGTGCCAAGGGCACTGTGGCCGCGTGACTGAAACTGACGGACGGAAGATGACACTGAAACTGAATTTTCTGAACTTTGAACAGTAACAGTGCCCACAAGGTGTTCGACCGAATGAAATTGGCCTCTGGTGATTTTTCCTTGAGCTGATTTTTTGTGGAGTGGCTTCTCCTTGCTCAAGTAGGTTGCATGATTTTTGGTGGAATTTTTGGAGCAGTGTGGATATGAATTTCACCAAATTTGGCAAATCTGGTCCAAACTTGCAGAGACTGTATTTTGAAAATTTTGAAAAGAGGAGGAGTGGATCAAGATGGTTCTGGGTTGTGGGTTCAAAGGACAATCCAGGAGAATTGGTTTGAGGTCAAAACTCAAATGAAAAAGTGTACTTGCTTTGAAAATCCCTCAGGCTCCAAATAATTTTCAGAATTGATTTGAGGGGGAAAAAATAATTAGAATAAAATCCAAAACCAGTTTGGATTAGTTGGGACAGAAAACTTAGGTTGATCACAAGGGGAAGGGGGGGTTTTGGAGGGGTTTTATCTCATGGGCAAAAATACAAAGCCAAGGGTGGCTTCAAAGATAAGAAAATCCCAAATTTTCATAGAGCTTCACTTAAAAATAAAACAAATTAAAACTCCCAATAAAAAAAATTTAGAGGGAACTAACAGAGAAGAAGTTTGCAAAAGATCAACCACCAAAGTTTGAAAGAAATAAAATCCTTGCCAAGGCAAAAGGAGGTTTTTAAGAGGAAGGTTTTTCTGAAAAAGAAAAAATTTAAAAAAGTCTCTCCTCAAAACCACAAAGTTTTTGATAAAAACCAAATAAAAATTTTGGAGTGTCACAACACCTACCCCCTTAGGAAAAATCTCGTCCCCGAGATTTCAGCTGATCCTTAAATAAGTGTGGATGCTCTGTCCGAAGAAAATCCTCGCTTTCCCAAGTTGCTTCACTGTCGGTGTGATTGCTCCACTGGACTTTGAAAAACTTGATGGTTTTCTGTCGGGTCCTCCTTTCAGACTCCTCTAATATTCTTATGGGACGTTCTCGATAAGTGAGGTCTGGCTGTACGTCAATGTTCTCATGGGATACTTGTTTCTCTGGGTTGCTTACGCACTTCCTTAATTGAGAGACGTGGAACACGTCGTGAATGTCGGACAAGTCTTCGGGTAAGTCTAGCTGGTAGGCTACAGTGCCTCTTCGTGCCACTATGCAAAATGGTCCAATGAATCTTGGTGCCAATTTTCCTTTAATCTTAAACCGTTGTAATCCTCTCATCGGGGATACTCTCAAGTATACGAATTCACCGGGTTCGAAGCTGACCCTACAATGTTTCTGATCATAATAACTTTTCTGTCGACTTTGAGCGGTCTTAAGTCGGTCCCTGATTAGCTTGACTTTTTCCTCGGCTTCTCTGAGCATATCTGGTCCGAAGATGCGGCTGTCTCCGGTCTCTGACCAATTTAACAGGGTACGACATCTCCTTCCGTATAGGGCTTCGAAAGGAGCCATTTGCAGGTTGGCCTGGTAACTGTTGTTGTATGCGAACTCGGCATATGGCAGGCTGTCCTCCCAACTGGTTCCATAGGTGAGGACACCTGCTCTCAGCATGTCTTCTAAAACCTGGTTTACGCGTTCTGTTTGTCCATCAGTCTGTGGATGGTATGCGGTACTGAAGGCTAGTTGGGTTCCCAGAGCCTGTTGTAAATGCTCCCAAAATCTTGAGACGAACTGAGTGCCTCTGTCGGAAATTATAGTCTTCGGGACACCGTGCAGACAGACTATGCGGGAAAGATAAATCCTGGCAAGCCTCTGAGTGGTGTAGGTTGTCTTCACTGGAATAAAGTGTGCCACTTTGGTCAACCTGTCAGTGATGACCCATATGGCATCATTCCCGTGTCGTGACCGAGGTAATCCGACAATAAAATCCATCCCTATTTCATCCCATTTCCACTCAGGTATTTTGTTAGGTTGCAGTAGTCGGGCTGGTCTCTGATGTTCAGCTTTTATGCGTTGACATGAGTCGCAACATGCAATGAAGGCGGCTATGTCCCTCTTCATACCGTGCCACCAAAATCTTTCCTGAATATCCTTATACATTTTGGTTCCTCCAGGGTGGATCGAATATGGAGTGGTGTGTGCTTCAGTTAAAACTTGCTGTTTAAGGTCTTCTATGTTTGGCACGCATAGCCTTTCTCCGTACCATAATATTCCTTCATTGTCTATGATGAATTCCGAGGCCTTGCCCATACTCAACTTCCTTTTAATTCCTTCAATGCTGGGGTGACCGGACTGAGCCTCTTTAATTTTCTCCACAAGGTGTGGTTGTATTTCCAAGTTTGATATGGTGCCTTCTGCTACCATTATCAAGTTGAGCTTGACAAATTCTTGATGGAATTCGGGCCTCAAGCTGTGCAGATAGTTCCCATCGGAGCTGGGGTTCCGACTCAGGGCATCGGCCACTACGTTTGCTTTCCCTGGATGGTAATGGATACCAACATCATAATCCTTTACCAATTCCAACCAGCGGTGTTGCCATAAATTTAGTTCTGGCTGCGTAAAAATGTATTTGAGGCTTTTGTGATCCGTATATATCTCACATCGATTCCCAAGTAGGAAATGCCTCCATTCCTTGAGTGCATGAATAACTGCTGCCATTTCTAAATCATGAGTGGGATAATTTTCCTCGTGTTTGCGAAGTTGCCTTGAAGCGTAGGCGACAACCTTGCCTTCTTGCATCAACACGCATCCGAGACCCTTTCTGGATGCGTCACAAAATACTTCAAAATTCTTGTGTATATCGGGTACAATTAATACCGGTGCTGTTGTTAATTTCCACTTTAGCTCTTGGAAACTTTTCTCGCAGGCTTCTGTCCACTCAAACTTCTTATCTTTCTTGAGTAACTGTGTCATAGGCTTGGATATGGTGGAAAATCCTTCAATAAATCTGCGGTAATACCCTGCCATTCCCAAGAAACTTCGTATGTCTGTTACGCTGGCTGGTGACTTCCAGTCAAGTACGGCCTTGACTTTCTCTGGGTCCACTGCTATACCATCTTGAGTCAGCACGTGGCCTAGGAAATCTACTTGTCTTAGCCAAAATTCGCACTTGCTGAACTTGGCATACAATTGGTGTTTCCTTAGCTCTCCTAGTACAATCCTGAGATGTTCTGCGTGCTCTTCTGGTGTTTTGGAGTATACCAGAATATCGTCGATGAATACTACGACGAATTTTTCCATAAACTTCATAAATACTTTGTTCATGAGGTGAACAAAATATGTCGGGGCATTAGTTAATCCAAATGGCATCAGTGTGAACTCGTACAGTCCATATCTGGAGGTGAAGGCTGTTTTGGGGATATCTTCTGTTCGTACCTTCAATTGATGGTATCCTGACCTTAAGTCAATTTTTGAGAATACCTTGGCCTGAGCAAGTTGATCAAACAAATCGTTTATCCTTGGCATCGGGTATTTGTTTTTGACTGTGACCATGTTAAGTGCTCGATAGTCGATACACAATCTCAGCGTTCCATCCTTCTTCTTGGCAAATAAAATTGGTGATCCCCAAGGTGAGGAGCTGGCTCGAATGTATCCTTTATCCAGTAATTCCTTTATTTGCTTCTTCAATTCGATCAACTCGGATGGTGCCATTCTGTATGGTTTCTTGTATATGGGGGTGGTTCCTAGTGCTAGCTCAATGTGGAATTCTATTTCTCGGTCTGGTGGCATGCCTGGCAGCTCTTCAGGGAATACATCTGGAAATTCACACACTACTGGAACCTTGTTTAGCTCAGAAACGTCCACCTTATTTAATCTCGGTTGCCGGGGTCTTTTTCCTTCCTTGGCTGATACTCTTATTGTCTTCCCTTGGTGGTGTGTGAGAATCACGGTCCTGTTGAAACAGTCGATAAAACCTTTATTGGTGGTTAGCCAATCCATCCCTAGGATGACATCCAGTCCTTTATTTTCCAATACAATAAGATTTGCGTAAAACTCCAATCCTTCAAACTCAATGACCACATTCTGATAGTAATTCTGAGAAACTTGCTGAATCCCGGGGGACTTGATTATTATGGATTTCTCCAAAGGAAGCATCGAAAAATTATTTTGCAAAGCAAAACTTTTCGAGATGAAAGAGTGAGAAGCTCCAGAATCAAACAAAACCATTGCAGGTATTGTGTTGACAGGAAACGTACCGAGTACGATATCCGGAGCATTTTGTGCCTCCTCTTTGGTTACGTGGTTCAGATAACCCTTCCTGTGGTTATTGTTGGGATTGAAATTGTTTCGCTTGGGCGCTGAATTATTGCCGCCGTTGTTCGGCTTTGGGGTTGAGTTCCTTAGCTTGGGGCACTGTTTGGCATAATGCCCTTCTTCTCCACAAGCGTAACAAGTAACGCCGGGGCGATAGGTGAATTCCTTGTCCCTTGCATGAAAATTCTTGATTGGGCGTGAGACATTGGATGAGAATTTGGGTGTCCCACCCTTTTTAAAATCTATCTTGCTTCGGTGATTGCGAGTGTGATTAGTCTGGTCCCTTTTTCGCTTGCGGATATCTTCTAGACTGCGTCTCTCATTTTCCAGAGTAATGGCCTTGTCCACCAGCATTTTAAAATCAGGAAAAGTGTGCACGACCAGTTGGCATTTAAGCGCGGGCGCCAGACCGTCAAGGAATTTCTCCATCTTCTTGATTTCAGTCATACGCTCCTCATTGGCGTAGCGGGATAATAGGGTAAATTGACTGTTGTAATCTGACACTGTCATGTTCCTTTGTTTGAGGTCATTGAATTCTCTCTTCTTGATTTTCATAATACTCTTAGGAATATGTACACCACGGAAACCTTCCTTGAAATCATCCAAGGTTATGTCATTTTCGTTGGGATGCATGTGCAGAAAATTGTCCCACCACGATGCGGCTGCTCCTGTGAGATAGTGTGGAGCATATAGTACTTTCTCGAGATCTGAACACTTTGCAATAATTAATTTCCTCTCCATATCTCGAAGCCAGTCCTCGGCTTCAAGAGGCTTGTCAGTGTGAGAAAATGTTTGAGGACGTGTCTTCTGTAGCTCAGATAACTTGGAATGTTGCTGATATTGTCCATGATGATTCCCCATGTTGATGACTTGGTTCATCATCTCGCGATGTTGTTGTTGACTCTGTTCATAAAGGCGGCACATTTGTGAAAGTGCCGATTCACTGCCTTGTTGGCTTGACTGTCCCTGAGTGAACTCATTGTTGGGTTGAGTATCATGAATTTCCTCTGGTGGAGTTGGCATGGAACGTGTCCAAGGACGAGACATTTTTCACTCTAGGAAAAAATATTTTTGTAAAACTCTTAAGAAAAGCGGAAAGAGTCGCAAAAATAAAACCATAAATGCATAAAGCTGGCAGATATAATTAAATACCCAAGCTTACTTAAGAAAAACAAATCGACTTGCGCACGGAGAAGGACTGCTCATTACATATCTTACACGCGGGTGGTAATCATACAGTACATCACTCAGGATATGCGTACATAATCCTGACATGTTATTAAGGCTAGTGCACTTCTCCAGATCCTACATGATGCGCAAACAGGCTACTTCTCACAACCTATGCACATATCTTACAAAGTGGTACAATACATGGCAGCTAAGCGTACTCAGGCAGAGATGTTGACGACCTCCTTTGCCCTGCCGAGGGCGAGGCGTAGCGAGGTTGGGGACTCGACTTCCTTCTCGCTAATGGGCTCCATACGTGTAGTGTTGCGCAGAGCGGACGGAGCGGTTGCCAGGGGCGGAGCAACACGTACAGGAGTGGGCGCGAAGGTTGGTGTAGTGCGCGCTGGAGTGGGTGCAATGACTTGGTTAAGTTCTTCGGTAGAAGGCAGGCGACGAGTAGGCGTAAAAGATGCTGATGACGAGACAAAAGTCGGTGGCGGAGCGATGGGTAGGAGCTCCCTCCTGTTGGCAGCACAGCCATGGACTGAGTCCATGCGGGTAGCTACGAAGTCGTCCACCAGGTTGTCGAAGGCTGCCTCCAGGGCCCGGAGATACTCAATGAGCATCTCAAAAGCCTCGTCTCGTTCTCCTCTGGGGCAGGAGTATGCGTAGTGACCGGTGTAAGGCACATGGCACGGAAGATAACGGTAACGACGAGTCTTCATCACGGGAAGGACATCCCTGAGACGAGCTATCGCCTCGCGGGCTGCCATCTGCATAGCATGCCTCTCCGTAGGCATGGCTCTTCCCACGAATCGGAAGCGGCGTAACTCACCACGCCCTCCCCTGAACTGCACCGCGGCCTGGTGCATGGTCAGACTGTCGTTGACTCGGTGCTGGCAGAGTGTGAAGACTGGGCGCACGGATGGCCCCATCGCGACCTGAACGATGAAAGAAAGAAGCTTGACGAACCCATCGGGCACGTTGGCGAAGGTCTGAGACTCGCAGCTATTGTCGGCCATCTACAAAAGTAGGCAAAAATTCTGCAGGGTCAGATCATAAATTTATGCTGATCGACAGAAAATGACTACAATTGCAAAAACATAAAATAGCTCTGTCATGCTGATAACTAATTAGCGATCGCACCTAGTGGCTTCCTACAGTCAGCCTGGCTCTGGTACCAAGCTTGTCACGACCGGTTTTCCAATAAAAATATTTATTGATAAACCAATCTTTTGAGTCCAGTATGAGAGAAATCCTCCTCACTGGTAGACAATTTCTTGATACAATAAGCCAGTAGCATAAAATATATTACAGGGTTGAACTGCGGTCGCTCAACCAAATTATTACAAGCACGCCAATAATCATACATAATGGCGGACAGGACACAGTGGTGTGGAGACATACTACTGACTCATGGATAGGTTGGTGGTGGAAAAACACAGCGGGAAGGGAAATACAAGACTCTAAGAATATCATTTCATCGAACGTCGAGGTGAGGCTCGATAAATTTATTTGGTAGCGGAAGCGGATATAAAACAGTGACCAAATCCAGGGTCGCACGAGACTGACTGGGACTCCTCTAAGTGTCGGACTCGCCATCGAACTCTTCATCCATGAGATCACCTTCGTCAGCATCTGGCCAAATCAACAAGCCAGTGAGTACTTTGAAAGTACTCGCAAGACAGTTCGGACGTAAGATATAACAAATGTGTGCATGGATGCAACATGATTAATTCCTTAATGCACAATAAATAAAAATTGGCATAACGGGGTAAGTAAAAAGGGAAACGGCGGTAGTCCGCCTGAAATCCCACAGAGCATAAATAAAGACCGATCGGGTGTCTGAAGCGACGCCTCGAAAGGTGAACAAATGAAAATAAGGAAATGATGCCACAGTCGGGCATCTTAGCGACACCACATAAAGGGCTTTAAAAGAAATACCACAGTCGGGCGTCTGAGCGACGCCACATAAAGGGCTTTAAAAGAAATACCACAGTCGGGTGTCTAAGCGACGCCACATAAAGGGCTTTAAAAGAAATGCCACAATCGGACGTCTGAGCGACATCGCAGAAAGGGCTTTAAATTCACCAGTAAATAATACTCATAATAAACATTCAATCCATGAGAATAAACGGGTTAGTCCATCCACAGGGATAATCATTCAACCGGACTTAGCACTCATGCGATTCACCGGAGTCTCTGTCATCAAAGCTGACAATTGATTAGGATAAGATGGAACGAAACTTGACATGGAATAGATGATTTGGAGGAATATATGACTCTGCAGAGTTTGTACAAAAATTTTCCCATAGCGAACGGATTTCCGTAGTCACGAAGGACTAGTTCCGTTTACGGTATTTCGGAAGAAAACACAGCTAACCGGTACACACCCATCCTACCTCTCGATGCTAGGAATCACCCTAGTCATCGTCCAAGAAAAACTTTTGAGACGGGGAGATCACAATCTCGAATAGCATGGGATCAAATTTATATACGCGCGCTCTAAGGGGTGCCCCCCTCTCGGTCCCAACCGGAAACACCCATGCCCCCTGACCGGATGACTGGCTTTAATCCAGGGCCATGGAACCATCATCACGTCCTCTCCTCTTTGGTGTGTACCATGAAAGCGGTTTGCAACTTACTAAACCATATTCCTTGCGGAAAACATGTGGTAGTACAAGGAAGGAAATGATAGGTACTGGACCGATATGGTTTGACACTGAAGTCACTTAGTCTGGCGTAAGACTGGCATGCTACAACACTGCCATCGTACCCATCCTCAGGCCAACACATGGCCATTCATATTCACATTCATCCATGTATGGATCATCGAACTCACTTACCTCATTATCACATAAAATAACGTTCATCGGTATGCTCACCAACATGCCATGAAACTAACTAAATGCAAAACATGCCAAGACACTCATCATATCAAAAGTTCAAACATGCTTGCCTGGTTCAGAGTAGTCGGAGCCTAGCTCGGTGAAGTTCGCGGCTCCGTCACCTCCTTCGGTATCTATGGTTTAAAGAAAATATATGCGCTAACGTAAATACCAAGGAGTGCACAGAAGGTAAACCAAATATTTTTCAAATAAATCTGATAAAAAACTAGACAAAATTTTAAAGAGAACAGAAAAAGAATCAATCAAAAATACTTTTCTGATTAAAAGTTATAAGGGTTTTTGTCCAAGGACTTATCTGTAATGAAACAGAAGATTTCCAGGGGCTAGTTTATAAAAATAGAAAACGCTTCGGTAGCGACTACGCCAGCCCAAAGAGAAAACGCATTCTGCCCGAAGGCGCTTCCATAAAACGATTCGAAAGAGAGAGCAGAGAGGCTGACGGTGGGGTCCCACCCGTCAGGTTCAAATGTTCAAACGGGGCGGCAGAGTTCGCCGGCGCCCGAGAGCCGCGGTGGTCGCCGGCGGCGATCCACGGCGAGGCAGAGAGATCGGAGAGTACCTCCGTGCTCAGGGCACCCTTCCGCGTCAGTTGATGGTGGTGGAGTCGGTCGGCGAGCACCACATCGACGGCGAGCTCTGCTCCGGCGGACGGCGGCTCGGGTGGTCGAGGGGCTCGTCGGAGAGGGCTGCAAAGGTTAAATTGAAGAGGGGGTTATGCTCCTGGAAGCTAGAGAGGGTAACGAATGGGGTTTGAGCGCCGGAGATGGCCTCACCAGAACGAATCGGGCTGGAGGCCGAGGCGGGGCGAGGCGGCCGCAGCTGGGGGAGGAGACCTCCTCGAGGTCCCCCTAGTGGCCTGGCGGGGTGTTGGTGAGTAGTGGAGGTGCTGCGTGCACGAGAGTGAGCTCGGGACCCCTTTATATAGGCGGTCCGAGGCGGTTGCCGTGAACGAGGATCACCGGCGAGTGATTACGGTGGCGCAGTGCTCGGTCGGGGTGGTTAGGGGGTCGAGCGTCATCACGGAGGTTCAATGGGTCTGTTTTGGTGTTAAACTGGCCGGGGTTTGGGTGTTAAGGGCGAGCTCGACGGAACGGGGATTGCGCGGGCCCGTCGGCGGCGGAGAGCGCGTTCCATGCTTGCCGGCCACGGTGGCTGTGCTACGGGCGTGCGCTGGCGTGCATGAGGCCACGCGGAGAGCCAGGGAGCAATGGGCGGCGCGGAACGGCGTTCTGCCGTGGTGTGCCTCCTGTCGGCCGCCACGGGAGGTCCCGACGCTGCAGAAGACGCCAGCGAGGGCGGGCCAGCGCGCTACTGACGCCAGGAAGGCTCCACGCACGCGTGTGAAGCTTCGGACAAGAGGAAGAGGCGGCGAGGAATGTGCCAAGGGCCCTGTGGCCGCGTGACTGAAACTGACGGACGGAAGATGACACTGAAACTGAATTTTCTGAACTTTGAACAGTAACAGTGCCCACAAGGTGTTCGACCGAATGAAATTGGCCTCTGGTGATTTTTCCTTGAGCTGATTTTTGGTCGAGTGGCTTCTCCTTGCTCAAGTAGGTTGCATGATTTTTGGTGGAATTTTTGGAGTAGTGTGGATATGAATTTCACCAAATTTGGCAAATCTGGTCCAAACTTGCAGAGACTGTATTTTGAAAATTTTGAAAATAGGAGGAGTGGATCAAGATGGTTCTGGGTTGTGGGTTCAAAGGACAATCCAGGAGAATTGGTTTGAGGTCAAAACTCAAATGAAAAAGTGTACTTGCTTTGAAAATCCCTCAGGCTCCAAATAATTTTCAGAATTGATTTGAGGGGGAAAAAATAATTAGAATAAAATCCAAAACCAGTTTGGATTAGTTGGGACAGAAAACTTAGGTTGATCACAAGGGGAAGGGGAGGTTTTGGAGGGGTTTTATCTCATGGGCAAAAATACAAAGCCAAGGGTGGCTTCAAAGATAAGAAAATCCCAAATTTTCATAGAGCTTCACTTAAAAATAAAACAAATTAAAACTCCCAAAAAAAATAAAATTTTTAGAGGGAACTAACAGAGAAGAAGTTTGCAAAAGATCAACCACCAAAGTTTGAAAGAAATAAAATCCTTGCCAAGGCAAAAGGAGGTTTTTAAGAGGAAGGTTTTTCTGAAAAAGAAAAAAATTTAAAAAGTCTCTCCTCAAAACCACAAAGTTTTTGATAAAAACCAAATAAAAATTTTGGAGTGTCACAAAGGTGGGGACGTTGTACTACATGCTCACCTGTCGTGGATAGTGCTCTTGGTTTGGGTGAAGAAGAGAAGGGGTGCCGCAAATCGATGTGTGGAGAATGGGTTGAGGCATGGGTGGTTGAAATAGAGAAGGGGGAGGGAAGGAGAGTGGCACCGACCGCGCTTTGGATTTGCTAAATTTAAACGAGTGGCGTCGATCAATATGCCACTTTAATTGCCACACTGAATAGATGCGAGTGGATCAAAAAGTTTGAAACGATGCTCTACATCGAGGAGACAAGCGTGCGAGATGAGACGAACCACCACCAGCGACCATCCCTATGTCTGTGGCGGCTCGCTTTCAGAAAGAGGCCAGTCAGCGTCTGTGGCGGCTCGCATGCAGAAAGAGGGGAGGTCAGCGCATCATGGCGGTGGACATTAGCGCATGTAGGTAGGCTAGCTATGTGCATGCATAGCAGGCTAGCTATACATGTCGTGCATGCATAGCAGGATCAGGTCATTGTGGCACGCGTAGGGCCCAACAATCTAACCATGACCCAACGGGCGAACTGCAACACCTTCTGACGCGGCCCCAATTGTCAGGTCCAACAGGTGACATAGTCCAGCGCGGCCCCACTCGTCAGAGTTAACGGTCAAAACACTAACCTGACGACATTCACCACTTGTGACCTTTTCTGAGGTTTCAGACAAGAGAGTGGGATAAAGTGAGCAAAAGTTAAGAGTGTGGGGATGAATGAGTAGAGCTAAGGAACCTGGGGCACACATGTAAAAATCCCTATTAAATAACTTCTTTTCACTAGCAAGTTTGAAATCATAATTGAGTTCTTTAATTGCCCAATATGCTTTATGTTCTAACTCAAGAGGCAAATGACAAGCCTTTCCATAAACCATTTTGTATGGAGACATACCCATAGGGTTCTTATAAGCTTTTCTATAGGCCCAAAGTGCATCATCAAGTTTCTTAGGCCAATTCTTTCGAGACCTATTGACAATTTTTTTAATATTAATTTTATTTCTCTATTGCAGAACTCAACTTGACCACTAGATTGAGGATGATAGGGTGATCTAATTCTATGGTTAACTTCATACTTAGCAAGCAATTTACGGAAAGCACCATGAATAAAATGTGAACCACCATCAGTCCTTAAGGACTCCAAACCTTGGGAAGATAATTTCTATATGCATTTTAATGGAGGTGTTATGATCAGCACTACTAGTTGGAATAGCTTCTACCCACTTAGTGGCATAATCAACAACAACCAAAATATGTGTATACCCATTAGAGGAAGGAAAAGGTCCCATAAAGTCAAAGCCCCAAACATCAAATGGTTCAATAACAAATAATTCATAGGAATTTCCTGATGCTTACCAATATTACCAATTCTTTGAGATTCATCACAAGATAGAACAAACGTACGAGCATCCTTGAAAAGAGTAGGCCAATAAAAACCAGATTGCAATACCTTGTGAGCTGTTATGTCTCCCGCAAGATGTCCTCCATAGGCTTCAGAGTGACATTTCCATAGGATTTGTTCCTGTTCATGCTCACGTATACAACGTCTAATAATACCATCTACTCCTTTATAAATATGTGGGAAGTACCAAAAGTAATGTCTTAAGTCAAAGAATATTTTTTTTCTTTTGTTGGTATGTGAAACTAGGTGGTACAAATTTAGCAACAATATATTTAGCATAGTCAGCATGCCAAGGAGTATTGTGAGAAGCAATTATGACAGCTAGTTGTTCATCTGGAAAGCTATCATCAACAGGTAGTGGGTCATCAATAATATTTCCTAACCTAGACAAGTTATTGGCTACGGGGTTCTCAGCTCCCTTCCTGTCAATACTATGCAAGTGAAATTCTTGTACCAAAAGAACCCACCTAATAATTCTAGGTTTAGCATCATTCTTTTCCATAATTTATTTAATAGCCGCGTGATCGGTGTGAACAATTACTTTAGAATCAACAATGTAAGATCTGAATTTGTCACAAGCAAACACAAATGCTAAAAATTATTTTTCAGTAGTGGCATAATTTCTTTGGGCACTGTTTAGAGTTTTACTAGTATTATGGATAACATTTAATTTCTTATAAACTCTTTGTCCTAGAATAGCACCAACAGCATAATCACTAGCATCACACATGATTTCAAAAGGCAAGTTAAAATCAGGTGGTTGAACAATAGGTGCAGAAGTTAAGCCTTTCATAAGTGTTTCAAAGGATTCTACACAATCACTGTCAAAAACAAATGGAACATCCTTTTGCAAGAGATTAGTAAGAGGCCTAGAAATTTTGAAGTCTTGAAAAAACTCCAATAGAAACCAGCATGACCAAGGAAACTACGAATACCTTTAATGTCTTTAGGACATGGCATTTTCTCAATTGCATCAAATTTAACTTTATCCACCTCAATACCTCACTCGGAAATTTTATGACTCAAGACAATACCTTCGTTCACCATAAAGTGGCACTTCTCCCAATTCAAGACAAGATTAGTTTATTCACATCTCTACAAAAGACGATGAAGGTTGCTTAAGCAATCATCAAAAGAAGTTCTGTAAACGGAGAAATCATCCATGAAAACTTGAACAATCTTTTCACAAAAATCAGTGAATATAGCAGTCATGCATCTTTGAAAGGTAGCAGGTGCATTAAATAAACCAAAAGGCATACATTTATAGGCATAAGTTCCAAAAGGACAAATAAAGGTGGTTTTCTCTTGATCAAGTTGTGATACAGGTATTGAGAGAAACCAGAATATCCATCAAAAATGGCAAAGTGTGTGTGCTTTGACAATCTTTCTAACATTTGATCAATGAAAGGCAAAGTGTAATGATATTTTCTAGTAGCTCTGTTTAATTTTCTAAAATCAATTACAATTCTATAGCCTGTCACAATTCTTTGTGGTATGAGTTCATTTTTGTCATTAGGAACAACAGTAATACCTCCTTTCTTAGGGACACAATGATCATGACTCACCCATCTACTATCATCTATGGGATAATACCTGCTTCCAGAAGCTTAAGTATCTGAGTTCTTGCCTACTTTCATCTTAGGATTCAATCGTCATTGGTGATCAACAACGGGTTTAGCATCAGGTTCCATATTAATCTTGTGGTGAGAGAGAGTGGGACTAATGCCCTTAAGATCATCAAGAGTATATCCAATAGCAGCACGGTGCTTCCTTAGAATTTTTAATAATCTCTTTTCTTCATGGTATGTAAGGTTAGAACTAATAATAACATTATATATCTTTTTATCATCAAGATAAGCATATTTCAAAGTGTCGGGCGATTGCTTTAATTAAAACACGGGATCACCTTTAGTTGGAGGAGGACCTCCTAGTGTTTCAACAGGCAAATTGTGTTTAAGATAGTTTGTTGTTCAAAGAATATTTTATCTATTTCATTTCTTTCATGCAAGTGGATCAGTAGGGGGTACGACAATAGAAGCAAGACCAACTATATCATCCTTACTAGGTAATTCTTTATGTGAGGTTGTCTACGAAACTTAGAAAAATTAAACTCATGAGACACATCACCAAAGTTTACACTGATCGTTTCTTTATGGCAATCTATCTTAGCATTAATAGTATTCAAGAAAGGTATACCAAATATTATGGGACAAAAATCATCTTGTCAAGAACCACGAACTAAGAAATCAGTAGGGTATTTTTATTTTCCCACATAAGACTTCAACATCTCTAACAATCCCAAGTGGTGTAATGGTGTCCCTATTTGCAAGTTTAATAGTAACATCAATATCTTCTATTGCAGCAGGTGCAATGTCATTCATAATTTCTTGATATAATGTAAAAGGAATGGCACTCACACTAGCACCCAAATTATATAAACCATGATAGCAATGATCTCCTATTTTAACTGAGACAAGAAGCATGCCACCAACAGGCTTATTGTTATCCTTATTATCGGGTTTGGCAATTCTAGCAGCTTCATCACAGAAATAAATAACATGCCCATCAATATTATCAACCAAGATATCTTTGAAAATAGAATAGTAGGTTCTACTTTAAATTGTTAATAGGGTCTATGTCATTGATTTGTCAAGACAGATGTCCTAGTGTGAGGACTCAGTCGTGAGGCCAACGCATCCATGTGGTAGCTTGACAGGGGTTGAGTGGGACAAGAGACGCGAGGTTTTTACCCAGGTTCGGCCCTACACAGTGGAGGTAAAATCCTACATCCTACTTCGTTGATATTGATCATGATGATGCTCACGGTTAAAAGGGAGAGGTTTCGCTACCTCTATCTCAAGAGCTATTGATTCTTATGTCTAAACTTATAAAACTTGTCCCTCTTGGGGTGCCCTGTCCCTCCTTATATAAGTTGGAGGGGAGGGTTACATCTGGAGTCCTAGTAGGACTAGGACTACTCTATTACAAGTGGAATCCTAGTCTTGCTTCCTTTGTAAGAGAATACTCCTTATGCCTTTCCTCTTAAGTCGGCCTATCATAACATGAGCCGGAATTCCATGAGCCGCCTTCTAGGCCACCGGTTCTTGTCGGTCCTTTGACCCGCCTGCTGGGTCACCAATGAGTCACCAAGCCCGACCGGGTCATCAGTGAGTGGAAAGATCCAGGCGGGTCACTTAGTGAGTCGCCAAGTCAGGGCGGGTCACCAGTGAGCCGCCCAATCCGGCCGGGTCATACTGCGGGGTATATCCCCGACATTAGCCCCTAGTTTAATTTGGATTTATCCGTGTTAAACTGATCTTGCAAAATAAACACAAGAACAAATTTGACAGGTTGTGCTCCAAATTAAAAGTTTTTCTGAGCCGGCACTTGATCATCCTTAAGTCCTTGTCATTTCCTTCTTCTGGAAAGTCCAGGTCAATAGACCAGCTTAATAATCAATTTTCTTGTAGGAAAATATTGTAACAAAGAATCCATTTGAGTCGGCCTTCAATGCTCTGACTTAATAAAAATATTGGACTTAAGATGTCCTTCTGGAGCTGAACCAGTTTTTGATTACTCCGGCTTAATGATGGCAGAGCTTGTCAAGTTGTGATCCTCAAAATTGTCGGGTTATGATTGATAATGCCGGGTCATGATTGTGGATGACACTAGGTCATGTAATTGAGTTTCTTGAGTTATCCAGGCAAACACTGAGAATATAATACCTGGTTTGCTCAAAGCTAAGAACTTGAAGATATTCCTCCCTAATATGCATATCATCTATAGCCCCCAAGTCTTAAGAGGAAAACATAGTGATAGCTTAAGACTTGCTTCAATATAAATGCTGCAACTTTGGAGAAATCCTGATTGTTCATGTAAGTCGCTAATCATAAACTGAACACTTTGTACTTCCCATGTGTAGCCCCCAAGTGCCGGATCATTATGCGATAATGAGAAGGGACTTTGTAGATTTGATTATGTAGACTTAAGCAGCCATGTGTGGCCCCCAAGGGCCGGCTCAGTAAGATAATACCGAGCCAGGACTTTATATGTACTTCAAAAAATAACACCATATGACGTAGTTCCCATGTTTCAGGTTACATTTGACAGGAGCAAATAGTCGCCCCCAAGGGCCGGCTCATCACCATGTGATGGGTCGGGTCTTCAGTGAGGCAAGTTAAAAATGACTTTGCATTAGACCCCAAGTGCCATGGTGCATGCCTCTAGCGACATGGGACTTGCATACTTGACGTAATCTTAATTTGAATAATGTAGCCCCCAAGTGCTGGGTCGTATGCCTGCAGCAACTCAGGACTAAATAAAACCATATCCATTGTCCGGATGATATCGCAGAAAGTCTTTGCATATTCAATATGGGACCATACTCTCTGCTGTGAACCGGTATTCTTGGATAAATAAACAATAGACATTGCTATTGAAGCGGCTTTGAAAACCTCAATCATAATATTGGTTATTGATAATCATAAGAATCTAGCCATGTTGGCTATTAAAGATTTGAATAATATAATCCAGTATGAAAACAATCATAGGATCTTGTCTATTGACAAGTAAATCTAGAATTAAATACTCAGTGGCTCTTGGACGATGGCGCCGTAATGTGCATTCATTGTAATCCGGGATTTTTGTAAGCCGGTAGCTTATAGCCTTTGTGAAAATCAAGAACTGATACCCCATCCATGGCAGCTCATAATCATGTCCAATTTTTGAAAAGATCACTCTGGCAGCTTATAGCCTCAATAAACTCAATATTGAGCAATATAACCCAGAGTTGGATAACTCTGCAATATCTTCAGATAGCCAGATGATGGGTTTAAACGCAATGATTCATATGAGCAACAACAGTATTCTTACTTATGTGTAGAGCTTTGCATGTCCTACACAAAGTTTTAAACAACATATGCCCTGGTGACTTAACGTGAAAAGCCAGGGCGGGTAACAACCCAAACATAATAGTCTTAGGCAATTATAGAAAAGACTAAAATTAAGGCCATTCAAGCCAAAATATATAGGCGACTTAAAGTCCAAAGCCCAGGCGGGTTATCAAACCTCGCATAGTCATATAACCAGGAAAACATACATGTAGAATTGGCCCATAATGTCGGCTCATATCACCATATCCAGTGAGGGTGACAACCCAAAGACTTATAAGCGCACAATTTGAATGGCGCAATTCAAAGTGTACTAGCGACATGTAGATTGACACCATGGTAATGCCTTGATAATTATAATCTAGAGCCAGTATCAACCCGGAGTAAGGAAATATCATCATTTTGATTGTGCAAGGCAAAAATATCCCGGCGATTTAACTCCTATCAGGGCAAGTTATTAACTCAAGACTCACAAATATGAGTCATAGAATCAAGGCTACATGGCCTGGAAAAATTGGCTCAAATTGTCGTCTTACATCGCCAAATCCAATGATGGTGATAACCCAAAGACTTATAACACATCACTTCCAATTGCATAGTCCAAGTATACTGGCGACTTAACATCCAAAGCCAGAACGGGTTATCAAAAACCCCAGATATACTCAAATATGAGCCATAAGGATTAAGGCTACATGGCCTGAATCGTTTCAAACCATATTTCAATATGGTACAATGATATGAACCCAAAACAATGTTGAAAGAAAATAACAAATCAAAAAAAGAAAAACAAGGCTTTCATAGGCTGCCAAACCTCAATATCAAGTGTTGTTCATGGGCCACACAGTCATTGAGTTAATCCTTCATTTAAACCTGTAAGTCGGGCCTCACATGACCAATCGTCGTTTTAACTTTGACAAGTTCAAGGTCTTTATAAGATTAACTGTCAAAAATACGGTGGGCCATTCCAGGATTACATTGGCGGAGTGGTAGACATACAAGGTAGGATAACCCGGATTTTTGGTGAATACACCTGGCGTCCAAGCAGATCAAAAGGGTAAATATAGATATGTTCATTGAACAGGAAAACCCCAAGTGACATGTAATAAGCCATCAAGGAAGGTTACCTATGTTTGAACTGCACATTGTAGCAAGTTCTCTTTGGTAACATTTTAACTTGGGCAAGAAGCCCCCAAGTCGTTCGGAACAAGGCTGGTAAGCCAGATCAATATGGTAGTCATAGCTATGCTCAATGAGCAGGAAGCCCCCAAGTCATTTGTAACAAGGCGTGCAAGCTAGATCAAGAGGGTAGTCACAGCTATGCTCAGCGAGCAGGAAACCCCCAAGTGACCTATAATGAGCTCTCAAGGCAGGTTCCCTATGTTTGAACTGCGCACTGCATCAAGTTCTCTTTGGTAACCTTTAATTTGGGCAGGTAGCCCCCAAGTGAGTTGTAACAAGGCATGCAAGTTGGATCAAGAGGGTAAGCATAGCTATTCTCATTGAGCAGGAAGCCCCCAAGTGACCCATCATGTGATAAGCCAATAGGGCAGGATACAAATGTTTGAACTGCGCACTACAAGAAGCTCTCTTTGGAAACCTTTAATTTTTTGATAACTCAAACTTGCGAGAGATGAATTCCTTTTGAACTAGATGTTGAACCGACATCTTTTCTTGTAACCCGGAACTCTTCTATTGAGCCGAAACTTTTTTGACTACCAGGCACTTTTTAAACCGAAAATTGTCTGACAGCCTTTTGAATTTTCACCAATGTTGCCGGTGTACTAGAGTAGGGGTACCCTAGTATCCCGAACTTGTGCACGGGCAGCTGCAGCACCCCGCGGCAAGGCTTGCCGGACGACTGCCAAGGTCCTCCGTGGTTCCCTTGGAGCCAGTCAAGAACAAAGTATTCAAACCAAGGTATCCCAAGGAACTTGCCGCGACGCGCCACGCGTCCCGGCAAGGCAACAAGGCCCCGGCAAGAGGAGCTTGCCGGGAAGACCAACCAAGGCATCTCGAGGCCTAGTGAGCGACAAGCTTCCGGGCGCGACAAGACGACGACCGCGGCAAGGCGCTTGCCCCGGCAAGTAACCATCCTGTACCCACACTCCAGCACATCCGCCAATGTGTCACTCTGGGGGCCTTTCCAGGCGCGCGTGGCGTGAGGCTGTGCAGCCAGCGGTGCGCGGTGGCATGCGACCCTGACAAGATCGCCATCGTGGCGAACGGTGGCGTCCCTGACGGTCCCTTTCTGCACTGTTTGGGCGACACAGACGGGCATTTAATGCCTTTGTCCCCTGCCGTCGGGGTTAGGTAGAATACACTATGCAAGTAGGTGTACCAACCGCAACACTTTTTATGCTTTTACCCTTCTTTGTGTTGCCACCTGCCGGTGACCCCTTGAACATATAAAAGGAGGCCCATGCGCAACGTAGAGGGGGTTCGGCTCATTCGGAAGCCAGAAAAACACTTAGCTCTCTCTCGAGCAAGAAGACAATATAATCATACAAGCAGCAGTAGGAGTATTATCTCTCCGGAGAGCTCCGAAGCTGGGTAAACTGCTCGTGTGCTTCGCCTTGATCCGCTCTTCGTGCGACCTCCGCCCCCCGCCGAACCGAAAGGGGCTCGATCCGCCGGCCCCATAGGTGTTCATGGATCAGTTTCCCCGACATCTTTGGCGCGCCAGGTAGGGGGCGTCGAGATTGCGTGAACCTGGTCCGGCGTTCACACGAGCTAAATCTTCATTTTCTTCATCGACATGCCACCGAAGAAGAAGACTTCGGCGGCAGCTGCTCCGTCCATGTCACTTCCACCACCACTGGAGCAAACGGGTGGTGGAGTAGACGCCGGCGGAAGAACGGGCGTCGACGAGGAAACTCACGATGCCGCCAGGTCCAAGGACAAGGCTGCACAAACCTCGGCGACCGTACATGTACCGCGCCCATCTCAAGAGACGCAAGACCGACAACGTCATGGTACTCGCAGTACCATACGTTTGTTGGGCCAAGATCGAGCTGGTGGATCTCGGGGTGCTCAAGACCAGCATGCGCGCCAACATGATGGCACGAGCGAGGCACGGTCGCCTGGACGAGATACTGCTCCTTCTAACATAGTTAGAAGTCCGAGCATATCCCGCTCCTCGCACCGTTCGCCACTGCCACCCACCACTCCAGCAGAAGCTTTGGCGCGAGCTCAACTGCTCCTGGATTACCCTCCAGCGGAAGACAAGATCGACCAATGGAGGGCCACCATTCAGAGTCTCATCGGCTTTGCCAACGGCGACACTCCGCGGCAGCCAAGTGCATCGCGGCCGCGGCAGGACTGCCAGGCACGAGTTGGTGGGGACGAAACCGGTGGGGGTGCAACCACCATGCACTCTCCATCCCGAAGGCAAAGATCGCCAACTCGTCGGATGCACCTCGACAGCGACTCCACCGCATCATCAGATCCACGAGCTCGTCGCGATCAGCACCAAGTTCTTCACGAATGACAGCAAGAAGACGCTCGTACTCGCATCGAGCGCCGGAGAGAAGCGCGACGTCAATCCGACAAGCGCGCTGGGCCCTCTGTTGACGAGCATGCGCCAGGGGAACCAGGCGACTTGCCATACGCGGTAGGTTGCCCTGCGTTCACTCGTGAGCTGCGGCAAGTCTAGTGGCCCAGTACGAAGAATTTCAAGCCAGACGTACCGGAGAAGTACAACGGCAAGACGCATCCGTCGGAGTTCCTCAGCATATACACCATTGCAGTGCAAGCTGCTGGGGGGCGGGACGACAAGATACTTGCCAACTACTTCCCGCTGGTGCTCAAGCCCAACGTCAGATCCTGGCTCATGCACTTGCCGGACAACTCCATATCCTCCTGGGCAGATCTATGCCATCAGTTTGTCGGCGCCTTTACAGGCGGCCACAAGCCTCATGGCCAAGAGAGTGACCTTCATCTGCTCGCCCAGAAGGAAGGAGAGCCCCTGTGCAAGTACATTCAGAGATTCAGCCGTGTACAGCACAACATCCCAGATGTCCACCCTGTTGTGGTAATCAGCGCGTTCCATCAAAACATGCGGAACCGCAGGATGCAGGAGGAGATGGCGATGTGCAAGATCAGAGATGTCAGTGAGCTATATGCCCTGGACGACAAGTGTGCACGTGCTGAAGAAGGGAGGAAACTCCCCGGAGAGAATACAGGAGCAGGAGGATCTGATAGTGAGCACACTGCCCCGGCAAAGAAAAACCGGCGGCAGAACAACAGGAAGAAGAAAGGCAAAGAGGTGCTGGTCGTTGAGCAGTCCGGCAAGAAACCCAAAGCTGGTAGCTCCGGCAAGGAGGTTGTCGCAGATGTGGCGGTCGCCGACAAGCAGGACGGCACCAACAAGCAATACTGCAAGATCCACCGCACCAAGGGCCATGACCTCCAGAGCTGCAAGAAGGTCGAGCAGCTTGTTGAGCAGCAAAAGGCTGAATACGAGCGGCGCGACAAGGAGAAAGCCCAGGAAGGTGCTGGAGGAGCTAGCAAGAAACATCCCGGCCGAGGAGGGCGCCGCGGCAAGGCCAAGCAGCAGCAAGGAGACAGACCTCCCCGCGGCCGCGACAAGGATGAAGATGACGACAACGATGAAGATATGGATGAAGATGAGACCGATGAGCAGGAGTTCCAGAAAGCCACAGAGGTCCTGTGCGTTGACGGTGGTGCTTCTCTGCATACTTCACACCGCCAGCTCAAGCAGTGGGTGCGGGAAGTCAATGCAGCAGAACCACCCGTTGAGTCACGCAAGCCTCTGAAATGGTCCAGCATGCCTATCATCTTTGATATTGAGGACCACCCTGATCGCATAACTACGGTCGGGTGCTTGCCGATGTTGGTTTCACCAACTATCCGCAACCTCAAGGTCACTAAGATGCTAGTTGATGGCGGGGCCGGCTTGAACTTGATCTCCTCCGCGGTACTCCAGAAGCTTCATATCCCTGATGGCGAGCTCGAAGAGACCGGCACATTTCAAGGAATCAATCCGGGAAGGAGTAAGCCGAAGGGAAAGATCACGTTGCCGGTAACATTTGGCAGCGAGTTGAACTTCAGGATTGAGAGGATCACTTTTGACGTTGCTGACTTCCCATTGCCTTACAATGGGATACTTGGTTGTCCAGCACTCGCCAAGTTCATGGAAGCCTCTCACTATGCGTACAATGTTCTGAAGATGCCAGGCCCGATAAGTGTCATCTCTGTCCCTGGCGACAAGAAGGATGCCCTTATCTGCACCGACAAGATCTACCGGGAAGCAGCAGCCGCCACAGATCGCAAGTCACTTGCCGCTGAAGCTCCCGGGGTGAAGAAGAAGACCAAGTCCGGCAAGAGCTCTGATGCCCACTCCGGCAAGCGCACCTCTTCGGAGTGCTGCGCTACCGTCGAGGATGCACCATCGAGCTCCACCGGCAAGTGTAAGAAGACAATGGCAGCTCCACCAGAGACCAAGAAGGTGTCCGCCAAAGAGGACGGCACTGGTGGTACCTTCACCATCAGTGCCACTCTCGACCCTAAATAGGAAAGCGCGCTCGTTGCTTTCCTGCGGGCGAACGTCGACGTGTTTGCATGGCAACAGTCTGACATCCCCGGTGTTCCCAGGAAAGTAATCGAGCACCATCTTGCCGTTTGTCCTCATGCGCGACCCGTCAAGCAGAAAGTCAGGAAACAGGCATTGGAGCGCCAAGAATTCATTGCAGAAGAAATCAAGAAGTTGGAAGCAGCAGGCCTTGTCAGAGGAGTGCTCCATCCTACGTGGTTGGCCAATCCTGTAGTCGTGCGTAAGGCAAACGAGAAATGGAGGCTTTGTATCGACTTTACCGATGTTAATAAAGCTTGTCCCAAAGACCCATTTCCCTTGTCGCGCATCGACCAGATTGTTGACTCCACGGCCGGATGTGACTTGCTTTCATTTCTTGATGCATACTCAGGATATCATCAGATCTTCATGGCAGAAGAGGATGAGGAGAAGACCGCATTCATTACCCCATGTGGCACATATTGTTTCGTACGGATGCCTTTCGGTTTGAAGAATGCTGGTTCAACATTTGCAAGGGTAGTCCATGACGCTTTTGAACCGCAAATGCACAGAAATGTGGAAGCCTACATGGATGACATAGTGGTCAAGAGCAAGGACAAAGCAACTTTGATCCAAGATTTAGACGAAACCTTTGCAAATCTGCGCAAGATCAACCTCAAGCTTAACCCCAAGAAGTGCGTGTTTGGAGTCCCCTCCGGCAAGCTTCTCGGGTTCTTTGTGTCTCAACGCGGAATTGAGGCCAATCCCGACAAGATCAAGGCCATTGAGCAGATTGAAGCACCAAAGCGCGTCAAGGATGTAGGAAGACTTACCGGTTGCGTAGCTGCTCTCAGCAGGTTTATCTCTAGGTTTGCTGAGCGCGCCCTGCCATTTTTCAAAATTTTGAAAAAGGCAGGTCCAATGAAATGGACTCCGGAGGCGGAGGCTGCGCTGCAGGACTTGAAGAGATACCTGTCCTCCACCCCAACACTTGTCGCACCTAAACCACAAGAGAAGTTGCTGCTTTATATAGCGGCAACCAATCAAGTGGTTAGTGATGCGTTAGTGGCGGAGAGGGAGGCGGATGATGAGCCAGCAACCACGGCAGATGCATCCAGCGACAAGCAGAGGACTTCACCGGCAAGCTCTGGTCCCGACAAGGATGGATCTGCGCAGGAGCATGAGAAGATGCAGAAGAGAATGGTGCAGCGCCCAGTTTACTTTGTCAGTTCCCTTCTGCAGGGAGCTAGATCAAGGTACTCTGGTGTGCAGAGATTGCTTTTTGGCCTTCTCATGGCCTCGAGAAAGCTGCGCCATTACTTCCAAGCACATGAGATCACAGTCGTCACTCGTTTTCTGCTGAAGAGGATACTGCAAAATCCAGAAGCAACAGGCAGGATTGTCGAGTGGGCGCTGGAACTGTCAAGCTTTGGCCTCAAGTTTGAGAGCACTTCGACTATCCAAAGCAGAGCATTGGCAGAATTCATAGCAGAGTGGACGCCAACACCAGATGAAGAAATTCCGGAAACGAGCATCCCCGTCAAGGAGGCAAGCAAAGAGTGGCTGATGTACTTTCATGGTGCCTTCTCGCTGCAAGGCGCCGGTGCAGGCGTGCTACTTGTTGCACCCATCGGAGAGCACCTCAAGTACGTAGTCCAGATGCACTTTCCCAAGGAGCAAGCAACAAACAATACTGCAGAGTATGAAGGATTGCTTGCCGGTCTCAGGATCGCAGCGGACCTTGGGATCAAGAAGCTCGTTGTCAGGGGTGACTCACAGCTTGTCGTCCGCCAAGTGAACAAGAATTATCAGAGCCATTGATGGAAGCTTACGTTGATGAAGTGAGGAAGCTAGAAGAGCACTTTGACGGCCTGCAGATGGAACATGTTCCGAGAGCTTAGAATGACATTGCTGATGGCCTGTCAAAGTGCGCCGCACTTAAGTTACCTATGGAACCAGGGATCTTTGTGCTCAAGCTGACTCAACCATCCGTAACATCATCAACTGGACAGAGCAAGAAGAGGAAGTTGATTTTTGGTGACTACTTTCCGGCAGAGCTTCCCGAAGCCGCCGCCAAGAAGGTCACCAAGATCAACACCAAGGATGATGAGGAGCAGTCTGCTCCGACAAGCCTCAGGGTTTGTTCCGTTGAAGCAGATGCTCCCGACAAGTTTTGCTCCGGCAAGCTTACCGGGGAACATCAAGCTCCGGCAGGGCCGCAAGTCCTTGCCGTAGAGGCGGATGTTCCCGCAGCAGCAGATGTGCCTTTAGTCCTTGTTGTCGAGCCGCAAGCTCCAACATGGGCACAGCAGATTGTCCATTTCCTTCAAACAGGAGAACTTCCCGAAGAGCAAGAAGAAGCGGAAAAAGTAGCCCGGCAGTCAAGTATGTACCAGTTTGTTGACAACACACTGTATAGAAGAAGACTCAACGGTGTGAAATTGAAGTGTATTCACTGGGAAGACGGACAAAAGCTGTTGGCAGAGATACATGGAGGCATATGTGGTCACCACATTGGCGCAAGAGCACTTGCCGGCAAAGCGTTCCGGCAAGGTTTCTTTTGGCCGACAGCACTCCAGGATGCAACTGCACAAGTAACTAAGTGTGAAGCATGCCAGTTCCATTCCAAGCAGATACACCAGCCAGCTCAAGCTCTCCAGATGATCCCTTTATCCTGGCCATTTTCGGTCTGGGGGCTCGATATCCTCGGCCCCTTTCCCCGAGCTGTCAGGGGCTTTGAGTACTTGTACGTTGCAATCGACAAGTTCACAAAGTGGCCGGAAGTGGAACCAGTGAGGAAGGTGACAGCACAGTCTGCAGTCAAGTTCTTCAGGTCGATTGTTTCCCGTTTAGGGATCCCTAACAGGATCATCACCGACAACGGCACGCAATTCACGAGCCGCACCTTCATGCAGTACGTCCAAGACCTTGGCGCCGAGGTCTGCTTCGCTTCTGTTGCTCATCCGAGAAGCAACGGTCAAGCAGAGAGGGCAAATGCTGAAGTGCTGCGTGGGCTCAAGACCAGAACTTTCAACAGGCTGCGCAAGTGCGGAAGGAACTGGATCGAGGAGCTGCCGGTGGTTCTTTGGTCGATCAGGACGACGCCAAATCGAGCCACTGGCCAGACACCTTTCGCTCTAGTCTATGGAGCAGAGGCAGTTCTCCCCACGGAACTCGTATACGGGTCGCCTCGAGTGCTCGCTTACGATGAGCTTGAGCAAGAGCAGCTGCGGCAAGATGATGCGCTGCTCCTTGAGGAGGACCGTCTTCAGGCTGCTGTACGAGCTGCTCGATACCAGCAAGCTTTGCGCCGCTACCATAGCCGCAAAGTTAATGCCAGAAGCTTCGAGGAAGGCGACCTTGTTCTTTGGCGCGTTTAGTCCGCCAAGAATTCCAACAAGTTGACGCCAAAGTGGGAAGGCCCTTACCGGGTGAAACGAGTCACTAGGCCTGGCGTTGTCCGCCTTGAGACCGAAGATGGCACTCCGGTGAGGAACTCCTGGAACATTGAGCATCTTCGTAAGTTTTACCCGTAGGGCGCGGTTGCCGGAACCCGTTCCGGCAACCACCTTTTGTACAAGTCTTGCCGATGTTGCATGTAATCCTTTGTACAAAGCCGGGCGCAGATCCCGTGCATAAGTAAAGCTCATGTGCTCCGCACATCTTGTCAATTTCATGCTTTCTACTTTATATTTGCATGCATTATCTGACACTTTGTGCAGCACCTACCCCCGGTAAGCAATAACGAGCCGGAAGGCACCATATCTTTATTTTCTCTTCTTTCTTTTTCTAATAAAGGAAAGCATGGTTCCCTCGCACACAAGTTTGCCGGGGGGAAAGGAGAAGATTATGATGTGGACCAGGCATCGTTCAAGCAAGTTTCGCCTTGCCGGAAAGCAAATGGCAGAAAAGCTAAGTTGCCAAAGTTTGAGCAATCAGTTTTTAAATTTTTAAGTTATCTTCCTCGAACGACCGTGCTTTGTATGGAAAACCTGTGCACGGAGGAACCAACTCGTAGCTAGTTGCGCCCTTACTTTGTTTCGAGTCCGCTCAACAACTTAAGTGAGCTGCGACTAGTTGCGACAAGGTTTCTTGTCGGAAGCGGCATCGCCAGCAGGCTGCTGATGTCCCGCACTCAGCGCTCGCGGCAAAGGTGCCTGTGCCGACAAGTTCCCTAAAAGCGTAGGGTAAAAACATACAAAGGAAGGAATCTAGTAAAGGAAATAACGTAGCAATTGATACCAGAAATAGAGTTATATTACAAGATAACTTGTCGCGGCTCTAACAGATTGATCTCATAATATGGCCAGCAGTGACAAGGAGAAAAAGAAACGGGCGGCCTAATCTATGCGATCGCCCTCAACCCTCTTGATCTCGCTCACCTTGTCCACAATGGGTGCGACAAGGGCCATGAGCGCATCCCGATCAGCATCCGGCGGCAAGGATTTGAGGACGTTGGTGAGGTTGAGGCCTGGATTGCGGAACGCCACCTTCATCAGCACCTTCTGGAGAGCCCCCGCGCAAATCCTGCGCGACTCGTCGGCCAGCTGCTTTGGGATCCTCTCCCGGAGTCGCTGGAGGGCCGTCGCCACGCCTTTGAAGAACAGGCTGAGCTTGGCGCTGGGTTGGAGATGCTCGTCGGAGGGATACCCAAAATCCTCTATCCCCAGCTGCGCCAACTCCCCGTCGATGGCAGCGGCAGCATCCACAAGACCTTCAGTCCAATGCTCCACTGTCTCCCTGAAGGCGTCGTGGGTGGCAGCAGCATTCGCCAGCAGCGCCTCGTCGGCCTTGATCTTCTCCGACAAGGCCACCTCCCGCTCCTTGGCGCCGTCCAACGTCTGAGTCAACGTGGCCAGCTTCAGCTCGAGATCCGCATTGAAATCCTTGGCGGCGCTGAGCTCCTTGCTCCTCTCTGCGAGAAGGCCTTGCAGCTCACCATGAGCGGTAGCATCCTTCTCGCGCTCACGCTTGAGCGCAGCGAGCTTCTCGCCGCTCGCCCAGAGATCAGACTCCAGCTGCACTACCTTCACCTCCAGCTCCTTCTTGGCGGCCTCAGCAGCTGCGGAGGCGTCCTTTGCTTCCTTGAGGGCCCCGCCAATCACTTGCTCGCGCGCGGCAAGCTCCTCCTCGTGGCTGTCAAGATTGACCTTGCGCTGCGCCAGCTCTCCTTCCTGCGCGAATAAGTTTTCGGCGACAAGCCGTTGCTTCTCTTCAGCTTCAGCCTTCTCGAGGAGGAAGGCTTTCCACTCCTCGAGAAGTTGCTCCCGCTCCTCCGCCAAGGACCGGAGAGTTTCCTGCCTGAGGCCCCGGAGCTCCTCCGCGCGCTTCTCAATGTCAACTCCCGCCCTCGCAACAAGTGCTTCTCACGACGCCAGCTTGGCTTGTCGGGCGCGGTAGAGCGACAGCAGCTTCCGCAGCAGCCGCTCCTCCTCAGACTCATTGCTGCTGCTGCTTGGCACGTCGACAAGCGCCAGCCCAGTGGAGGCGAGCACCTCTTCGTCGAAGGTTTCTCCTTCGATCGGCACCCTGGAGCTCGACGCCCAGGGGAGCTTGATGAAGATGACATCGCCGGCCTTCAAATAGGCGCCGGACTGGGGCTCTTCGGAGCCTGGCGCTGCAGCATCGGCGGAGGGATCGGCGGTCGGCATAGCGCCTGGCGCTCCTGTGGCCTCGGGGCCGTCAGTGCGATCGCCGGATCCCTCGCCCACTTCTGCGGTGGCAGCCTTGGCGGCCTCTTCGCCGGCGGGATCATCAGCACCGGCCTCTTCTTCGGTGGCGGCGGCGTCGTCGTTGTTGCCGCGCGCGTTCTCCTCGCCGGCGTCCTCGGTTTCCATTGGCTCCGCGGCAGATGGATCTGAGGAACAAAAAAGGGAGAAAAGTCAAGCAAAAATCCAAGAAAGGAAATTCAGAAGAAGAAGAACCCAAGGGAAGTTTTCAGGCAAGAAGATTACCTGTGCTGGGATCTGCGGTCGCGGTCTCAACCGCCGGAGGATCGCTGGTGTCGTCCCTTGCCGGAGAACTGTCCCTTGCCGGAGAGTTCTCCCTTGCCGGAGAGCGCTCCCTCGCCGGGGACTCCTCCCTTGGCGGCGTAGTCGAAGCAGACGGTGCTTCAGGAGCAGCTTCTGGGCACTCCTGGTGAGGCTGTTCTGCTCCTACACAAATCAACAGTCAAGATATCAGTAGAGAAAAGAGCACCCATGCGCGCCTGACGGCAGGAAGTAAATTATAAACTTACGCTGGGGGCTACGCTGGGGGCTGCTTTGGGGAGTAGTTGCCGGGTCCGTCAAGGTGGTCTCAGACACACCCCCTGCTGACACGGTGGGATCATCTTCGATGACAATCACCGGGGCCTTGGCTCTCTTCGCCGCTCTCTGGGCCAGCGTCCTGACAAGGAATGGATTCAGATCGAAGCAAGTCAGATACAAGACGAAAGCAACAAGATAGCGAGAATTGAAGAACTACGAGGACAACAAGGGGATCTTACTCTTCTTCTTCATCGTCGGAGCTGAGCGCGGAGAGATCGAAGTCCGGCTCGCCTCCGGTGCGGCGAGGCGGAGGAGTAGGCTCCCTCACCCGCTTGGCAAGAGCAGCAGCGGCGGACCGGGAAGACCCCGCTCCAGTTGCCGCAGCAGCGTGAGGCGCTCCTGCGGCAACGATGCTTGCCCCGGTAGAGCGTGTCACGCGGCTCGGCGGCTGTGGACCCGTCTGCCGCCCCGCTACGTCCGCAGCCTTGCGGAGACGCCTTCTTGGCGGGGCCGGGGGCTCCACCTGCGGCAAGCTGTTTGAAGGCTCGGGCTCTTCCTCGTCGGGCTCGCTCGGCTCAGCTTCAGGGCCGGCAAGATCTTCCTCGCCGGCAAACTCCTCGCGCTCGGCAAGGCTTGCCGCCTCTGCTGCCTCCGCCTCCTCCATGGTGAACCCGAACTCGCCCGCGGCAACTGCTGCCGCCACCTCTTCCAGCCTGGTGGCGATGCGCTGCATCTCGTTATCAGTGGTGTCGCGGGTGAGGCTCTTCTGCTCATCAGTGCGGACCGACACTTCTACCAAGTCGTCAAAGAACGCCCACACGACGTCATCCGCAGGTTCTTGCCAAGTTGGAGCGATTCCGTGCGAATTGCACAATGGCATCATTGCGTGGATCTGGTTGAGCGAAGAATTGTTGCACAACGGAACAACAGTCCTCGGCAACATGAATGGATGCTGAGGATCGCGTTTGAACAGCTCCAGGAGCATCGCATCCAGCTCCAGGACGGTGAAGTTAAAGTTGAGGCCCGGGCGTAGCCTCATGATATCCGCCGAGTTCTTGAACTCCCAGGCGGGTCTCCCCCACTCCTGCAGGGGAGCGATGCGGCGGCGAAGGAAATCTACGCCTACAGCGCCTACAGTGAGCCCGGCAAGCCTGAGGCGAAGGATGCGGGTGACGGCAATCTTCAGCCTGTCATCTTCTGGGGCCACGTTGCTCCAATCATTGCCGCGTACTATTGGGGCTTGGCGCACGGCAGTGAAGGGCTGTGGGTTCTCCTCGACGATCCAGCACCACTCTGCTCTCCACTCCTCCCACTTGCTGCGGAGCTCACCCTCCAGATATGCTTCCTTCTTGCCGACTCTCGAGATCCAAGCGATCCCGCCGACAAGAGGCTCTCCTCTCTCAACCCGAGGCATGAAGAAGTGGCGGAAAAGGGCTACGTTTGGGTGGACTCCGACAAAATTTTCGCACAGATGTGCAAAAACTGCCATGGTCAGAACGGCATTGGGGGTGAAGTCAAGGAGGCGGAACCCGTAGGTGTTCATGATGTCGCAAAAGAATTCAGAGAAAGGCGGGCAAAGCCCGCAGTAGAAGAACAGCGCGAAAAAGGGGTACCCGTTCGGAGCCAGTCTCGAAGCGGTGGCCTGGAGTACCCTCGTGCGCAGATGCGCTCGTGTCTCCGTCAACCAGAAGAGGTAGAAGTACTCCCTCAGCTCCTTCGCACCGAGCTGAGGGGAGAAGAGGGCCCGCTCCTTCCGCAGCGCCACGAGCCGCTGCGCCTCAGCCGACTTCACGCCCTTCCCCTTGTCGGCTTTTGGAGCCATTGCGGAGGTGGTAGGGGAGATCGGCGGCGTTGGTGATGCTGGTGGCAATGGGGGGGCGGAGCGCTGCTCTCTTTCGACTTTGAGAAGAAGGAGGAGAGCGGCGGAGATTTTGGAGAATGGAGTAGCAACCGGCGAAGTGGGCAAACTGCCCTTGTTTCCCCTGCTTATAAAGAGGGAGGGGGCGGACGTTTCGCCCTTCCGAATAAAGAAACCACCCACGATCTCTCCCAGGATGCCGCATTCAACGCGTGCCGTTCGGGGAGGGCGCGGTGGATATGGAGCAGGATACGGCGTGACCCAGGCCGCGTGTGCCCGTGCCCTGTTTTGGGCCTGGCCCAACAGCGCTCGGCACCGTGTGTGGCCCAGGCCCGGGGGCTCCTGTCGGTGTACTAGAGTAGGGGTACCCTAGTATCCTGAACTTGTGCACGGGCAGCTACAGCACCCCGCGGCAAGGCTTGCCGGGCGACTGCCAAGGTCCTCCGTGATTCCCTTGGAGCCAGTCAAGAACAAAGTATTCAAACCAAGGCATCCCAAGGAACTTGCCGCGACGCGCCACGCGTCCCGGCAAGGCAACAAGGCCCCGGCAAGAGGAGCTTGCCGGGAAGATCAACCAAGGCATCTCGAGGCCTGGTGAGCGACAAGCTTCCGGGCGCCACAAGACGACAACCACGGCAAGGCGCTTGCCGCGGCAAGTAACCACCCTGTACCCACGCTCCAGCACATCCGCCAACGTGTCGCTCTGGGGGCCTTTCCAGGCGCGCGTGGCGTGAGGCTGTGCAGCCAGCGGTGCGCGGTGGCATGCGACGCTGACAAGATCGCCATCGTGGCGAATGGTGGCGTCCCTGACGGTCCCTTTCTGCACTGTTTGGGTGACACAGACGGGCATTTAATGCCTTTGTCCCCTGCCGTCGGGGTTAGGTAGAATACACTGTGCAAGTAGGTGTACAAACCGCAACACTTTTTACGCTTTTACCCTTCTCTGCGTTGCCACCTGTCGGTGACCCCTTGAACATATAAAAGGAGGCCCATGCGCAACGTAGAGGGGGTTCGGCTCATTCGGAAGCCAGAAAAATACTTAGCTCTCTCTCGAGCAAGAAGACAATACAATCAGACAAGCAGCAGTAGGAGTATTATCTCTCCGGAGAGCTCCGAAGCTGGGTAAACTGCTCGTGTGCTTCGCCTCGATCCGCTCTTCGTGCGACCTCCGCCCCCCGCCGAACCGAAAGGGGCTCGGTCCGCCGGCCCCATAGGTGTTCGTGGATCAGTTTCCCCGACAAATGTGATAGTAGCCTCCGTGACCGAGTTATTTTTTCTCCAATGACCCGGGGTTCTTGAATTTGATAAGTCATGTCCATGTAGCTGCGAGTCTTAAGATGACTCGATTAGTTGGTTTAAGATTCTCCATACTTGACCGTTATATAAATTGACATATAGTTGAACAGCGGAAAGCTGGAATATGTTGAAGCTTGACGGGTTATAAATGACCCCATATGATTTGTGTCAGTAATCTGGCTAGCGATTCATCCCAGCTGGCTGTTGAAGTTAATCAAACTGTAGTGATGTCGACTTGTGCGCCTGTCCATTGAGCCATCCGGTGTAGGTGGAGGCTAATTATATATTATGGCTTGCTTCAGAGTTGTTTGGAATAAACCGAGATGCAGGAGCGGCAACTTGCATGCGCTCACTAAACAGCTCATGCAGACAGGTGAAACTCCGGTGTTCCAATAGAGACCAGATGACAGCACAAGTGCTCCCTGGGTGATTTTCGTAATTAAGGACAACATATCTCTTGTTGGACTAATACTTTTATCTAGTGTATTTCAGATAAGTCCAACAGTGGAGTGGCATGGACAAGAAGATGTGGAACCGCTTCAAGATCCTAAAGACAAGGATTGGCTCAAGCTCAAAGCTCAGGACTCTACATTATTTTTAGTGATCCAAGATCACATTGAGTCTATAGGAAAGCCAATACTATTAAAAGCGGATGAGGTGTTGCTTAATGGCTTGCTTGCTCAAAATGCTTAGTGATATGCTCCTAAGCCCTCAACCACTTTCTCATATCCACATATGCCCCAAACCAAAAGTCAAACTCAGCCCCACCGATTTGATCCATCCGGCGCCACCAAGTTCATTTGACATAGCCACTGCCAGAAACCCTAGTCACCTCGGTCTAACTGATGGGATCTTGGCCTCACCGAGATGGTCTTGCAAACTCCCTTTCGTCTATTGCAATATTTTCAGCCTCACCGAAAATATGTAATCGGTCACACCGAGTTTGCCTGCCCAACTCTCTGTTTTGCTTATTACCAAATCGGTCCCACCGAGTTTGCGTAATCGGCCAAACCGAGATGAGGTTTTACCCTAACCCCTGCACATCCGTCCCACCGAGTTGATCATATCGGTCCCACCTAAATTGCCTAACGATCACATTATGTATTGGACTGGTTCGACCAAGTTTTCTGATTCGGTCCCACCGAGTTTGGAATATTGTGTGTAACGGTTAGATTTTGCGTGGAGGCTATATATACCCCTCCACCCTCTCCTCATTCGTGAGGGAAGCCATCAGAACGTGCCTACACTTCAACTATTCATTTTCTAAGAGAGAACCACCTAGTCATGTGTTGAGGCCAAGATATTCCAATCCAACCATATGAATCTCGATCTCTAGCCTTCCCCAAGTGGCTTTCCACTCAAATCATCTTTCCACCAAATCCAATCCTATGAGAGTGAGTTGAGTGTTGGGGAGACTATCATTTGAAGCACAAGAGCAAGGAGTTCATCATCAGCACACCATCTATTACCTTTTAGAGGGTGGTGTCTCCTAGATTAGTTAGGTGTCACTTGGGAGCCTCCGACAAGATTGTGGAGTTGAACCAAGGAGTTTGTAAGGGCAAGGAGATCGCCTACTTCGTGAAGATCTACCCTAGTGAGGCAAGTCCTATGTGGGCGATGGCCATGGTGGGATAGACAAGGTTGCTTCTTCGTGGACCCTTCGTGGGTGGAGCCCTCCGTGGACTCGCGCAACCATTACCCTTCGTGGGTTGATGTCTCCATCAACGTGGATGTATGATAGCACCACCTATCGGAACCACGCCAAAAACATCCGTGTGTCCAATTGCGTTTGCACACTCCAATCCCATCCCTTTACTTTCTTGCAAGTTGCATGCTTTACTTTCCGCTGCCCATATACTCTTTGCATGCTTGCTTGATATGTATTGCGAATGGTTAAACTTGTGCTTAAAATCCACCTAAACTTGAAAAACTTAAAAATGGCCAACTTTGTGTGTTAAGGTTCTATTCACCCCCCTCTAGACACCTCTTCCCGATCCTTTCAATTGGTATAAGAGCTTTGGCTCCATTGCTTTGGTTTAAACACCATTGGAAGAAGATGGATGAGTCTAGTTTGGGGAGTCTTAGACATAGAATGCCTATACTTGATGGAGAGTACTTTCATGAGTGGAAAAATGAGATGCTTGTGATTTTCAATGAATATCATTTGAACAAGTACATTACTAGCCCTTGTGCACCTCATGTTGATCCTATGCATCCTACCCTTCATGAGTCAATTGACATGATTCGCAATCTTAGAACTGTCAATCTATCACTAGAGGTTTGCCTAGAAACTTGATTGGTTGCTTGCCTACTCTTAAGTGTGCCTACACCATATGGAGATTTCTTGAGGAACAATTTCCAAACTATTCCTTGCAAAATCTAGATGAGATTCTTCACAAGTCTATCGCCTTGAGTAAGATGAATTCCAATGATCCTATGTTTGGTGATTGTCTATTTGAGCTTACAAATCTTATGCGTGCCAAAGGAGATGTTGGAATTATTAGCAATATTATTTCCGAAGCTATTAGAATTCATAAAGATGACCATTGTCAAAATCAGTTATCTAATGAGTCACCCTCTCTAGGAATTGATCCACCACATGACAATGTTGAACATGGATACTATGATGAGGATGATGATAGTGACTATGATTTTGATGATGCAATGAGACACTTTGGTCTTATGGCAAATCTTTGGGGATACATGGCAGGAGAAAAGGAATGGGTCCTTGATAGTGGATGTACCGATCACATGACCGGAGATAAAGATATGTTTCGTGAGCTTGCTGAAAACGACGGCCCTCGAAAGTATGTCACTTCTGGTGATAACTCAAAGGGTAAGGTAGTTGGCCTAGGTAAGGTGGCCATCTAACATGATAGCTCCATACAAAATTTTATGCTCGTTGAATCTCTTGGTTATAATTGCTTTCTGTTTCTAGACTAGCTGACTTTGGCTTCAATGTCCTATTTACCGAAGTAGATTGCCAAGTGTTTCGTAGAGATAATCATAAAATGGTCTTACCGGTATACGAAAAGGTGATCTATACATTGTTGACTTCACTAAAAAGTCTCAACCTAGAACTTGCTTAATTGCTAAATCTTCTAAAGGCTGGTTGTGGCATAGACGGTTAGATCATGTGGGAATGCGAAACCTTGACAAGCTTATTAAAGGTGATCATATCCTTGGTTTTAAAGATGTCATATTTGATAAGGATAGACATTGCAGTGCTTGCCAAGCAGGAAAACAGGTTAGAGGAAGCCACCCCGTGAAGAACATCATGACCACAAGGAGACCGCTCGAGCTACTTCACATGGATCTTTTCGGTCCCAACGCTTACAAAAGTCTCGGTGGAAACTCATTTGGTCTAGTTATTGTTGATGATTTTTCAAGATTTACGCGGGTGTTCTTTCTTGATGATAAATCGCAGGTCCAAAAGATCTTCAAAAACTTTGCTAGGAAGGCCCAAAATCAATTTGAAGTGAAGATCAAGCAGGTTCGCAGCAACAACAGAACGGAGTTCAAGAACGCCAATGTGGACACCTTTCTTGACGAAGAAGGGATTTCACATCAGTTCTCGACTACGTACACACCTCAAAAAATGGAGTTGTTGAGAGGAACAACTGGACGCTCATCAAAATGGCAAGAATGATGCTTGATGAGTACAAGACGCCAAAGCACTTTTGGGCGGAAGCGATTGAGACAGCTTGTCATGCGACAAATCGCTTGTATCCTCACAAGATACTCGGCAAGACGACATACGAGATCCTCACCGGTAACAAACCCCAAGTTGGATACTTTCAAGTATTCGGCTCCAAGTGCTACATTCTTGATAAGCATCATCATTCTAAATTTGCTCCAGAATCACATGAAGGTTTTCTACTCGGTTATGGCTCAAACTCTCACACATACCGTGTCTACAACAATTTCACCCAAAAGGTTGAAGAGACGGTAGATGTGGAGTTTGATGAATCTAACGGCTCACAAGTAGAGCAATTGCCAATTGATGTAGGTGAAAAAGACCATTCGGAAGCAATCCAAGACTTGTCTATCGGCAAGGTTCGTCCAACAGAGTTGAAGGAAAGTACCTCGTCCGTCCAAGTGGAAGCCTCTACCTCGTGACAAGGTGAACCAAGAGTTGATATGGAGGCATCCACAAGTGGGACACACCAAGATGAAGAAAACGAGAAAGTATACCAAGATGAACCGCATCAACCTCCTTCTCCACCATGACAAGAGAACGACAATGTCAACAATGACGAAGGCCAAGAAGAAGATTGAGATGATGAAGAAGATGTTCCACCCCGATCAAAGCAAAAGCTCTCACGAGTTAGAGCAAGAGTTGCTAGAGACCATCCCGTCGAGCAAATCTACAATGATATCCAAACCGGGAGAATCAGTCGCTCTAAATCTTGTTTGGCTAACTTTTGTGAACATTATTCATTCATCTCTAGAATTGAACCCATTAAGGTTGAAGAAGCATTGGAAGATCTGGATTGGATAAACATCATGGATGAATAACTACACTACTTTGAGAGAAACCAAGTGTGGACATTGGTCGAGAAGCCCGACAATAACCATAACATCATAGGTACCAAATGGGTGTTTCACAACAAGCAAGGTGAAGATGGACAAGTAGTTTGCAACAAAGCACGTCTCGTCGCCCAAGGCTACACTCAAGTCGAAGGTATGGACTATGGTGAGACATATGCCCCCATTGCTAGACTTGAGTCCATTCGCATCTTACTATGGTGAGACTATGGTGATATCATTTTATACCAAATGGACATTAAAAGTGCTTTTCTAAATGGTGAAATTGAGGAGGAAGTTTATGTTAAACAACCTCCCGGCTTTGTTAATCCTAAGAAACCTAATCATGTTTACAAACATCACAAAGCTCTTTATGGTCTTGAACAAGCTCCTAGAGCATGGTATAAATGCTTGACCAAGTTCCTTATTAAAAAGGCTTTGAGATTGGAAAAGTTCATTCTACTCTTTTCACTAAAAGGGTTAATGGAGAATTATTTGTGTGCCAAATTTATGTTGATGATATTATATTTGGATAAACTAACCCTCATTTTAGTAAGAAGTTTGGAAAGCTTATGTCGGAGAAGTTTGAGATGTCTATGATGAGTGAACTCAAGTTCTTTCTTGGTTTGCAAATCAAGCAAACTAAGGAAGGTACCTTTGTTTCTCAAACGAAGTATACGAAGGACTTGTTCAAGAAGTTCATTATGCAAGAATGCAAAGGTATGAGTGCACCCATGCCTACTAGTGGACATCTTGACTTGACTAAAGATGGTGAACCCGTTGACCAAAAAGTTTACCGTTCTATGATTGGTTCATTATTATATCTATGTGCCTCTCGTCACGATATTATGCTAAGTGTGTGCATGTGTGCACGATATCAAGCAGCCCCGAAAGAGTGTCATCTTAAGACCGTGAAAAGGATAGTGAGATACTTAATACATACACCAAATTTTGGCATTTGGTATCCTAAGAGGTCTTCTTTTGATCTTGTTGGCTACTCCTATTCGGATTATGCCGGAGACAAGGTTGGTAGAAAGTCCATTTCGGGTACTTGTCAATTTCTTGGTAGATCTCTTGTGTCTTGGTCCTCCAAGAAACAAAACTCAGTATCCTTATCCACCGCCAAAGCGGAATACATTGCCGCCGGTTCATGTTGTGCTCAATTACTTTGGATGACCCAAACTCTTAAAGATTATGGGATATATGTGAAACATGTTCCCTTGCTTTGTGACAATGAAAGTGCTATTAAGATTGCTCACAATCCTGTGCAACATTCTCGAACTAAGAACATTGAAGGTTGTCATCATTTCATTCGAGATCATGTTGTTAAGAGTGATATTAACGTTAAGCATGTTCACACCGACAAGCAATTGGCGGATATATTCACTAAACCACTTGATGAGAAAGTGTTTTGCAGGTTGAGAGGTGAATTGAACATCATTGATGCTTCAATCTTGGAGTAGGAACTCCATTTGAATACATGCAAGACATGAGCCTATGACTAATCCTTGATATCTCTCTTATGATGATAATCACATATCTTGGATATATTTGCACCCTTGCATGTCATCTAACTCTTGTAGGTACTTGGATGAATCTACATCTATGAGATTGCAATTCACTCACATCTTGAGCAATATCTACATCACCAAGTCTCTATTTTTCGGTGGTTGAAGACAAGGAAGCAGGAAACCTTTCAATTATATCCTTTGACAAATTCCTAAGTCAAATTTCATGATTGTCATTTTGGATACACAAGTGCTCTTCCTTGCAAATCTAATCCATGTAGGTAGATGAACTCCTATTACAAGTGGTGCTCCAAATGAACTACATCAACATTGAGCATCCCACACAAGTTCAACTACATAATCAAGATCAACACCACCACCCAAGGTATGTTATTCCATCATAGAGAAGCTTTACCCCAAGTCATGGGTCAAAGTATCTCAACAAGATGAGAATACATCAAAATGCTTAAATAAAAAATGGCAACCCCATTTTGAGCTTAAACGATGAGTATGACCTATGATCAAGTGTCTTCACTTGACTCCTAAGTCAATATACTCTAACATAGGTGAATTTGTTGCCGACCAATTCTAGATGATGTTCTCTAGTGTCTTTCCCTGTTCTCGCATTTGTCTCGTGTATATTTGTTCTCTTTTCAAAAAAAAACTTCATCTACATTTCTTCTCTTTTATTTCTGTTTTGCATTTCCCTGCATTCAATTCCTTCCAAATCCTTGTGAGATCTTATTCGCTTAGTGAGCTGAGGTAACTAGTGCTTTCTCTCTGTGATGAACTCGGACAAACCGATTTGCCTCTTTCGGTCAAACTGAAACTTTTCGGTACGACCGAAGGACTCAACTCGGTGTTGCCGATTTCAATGCTAAGAAATCACTTTGTCACTTGCATTCTGCACATTTTGTTCTAGCTCCACTCGATGATTCTTATCCTCTACCGACACTTTATTTCTCCCTGCAACTTTGCCATGTGACTGAAGGATCAAACCTATTTTGACTCACACTCCAGAAGAACCTTCTTGGAAATTGATGTCAAAGGGGGAGAGAGAGCTCACATCAAAGATTAATCATATCAAATGGGGGAAGAGAGAGAGAAATAATCACATCAAAGAGAGAGCCTAGTTGCTTGGTATTCAAAGAGGAGAGAAGTCACATGTCTTTAGAGGGGAAAGACATGTTCATGTTGTTTGTGTGTTTGCCTTTCTCTGATTTTCTTTTCCCTATCTTCTCCTAGTATCTCATGTAAGATTCAGGGGGAGCAATGCATCCAAGGGAAGGAAATCTTTGATTTCATTGCATATCTTTACCTTTGGGACATGTCTACACTCAAATAGAGTACCTAGTACTCACTCTATACATGTCATCCCACATCTTGGTACTCTTGTGGTTTACTGCCCTTGCTCTGTTTGGTAGATGTTTCTGTGTTGTCTAAGCTTATTTACTCAGGTACATCTCTTCCAAAGCTAGCTCAAGACCACAAGGTAAGTACATGCATCACATTCATGTACGTGAGGATCTCTTGCTGATGTACATATTGTTTGCAAGAAGGACTCATGTGCATGAAGGTACTTTCCCATATTCACACCATACACTCTGATGCATATAGCCAAGATACATGTAACACATTGCTTGCTTTGTCATGATTATGCACTCACATGATCTTATGTTCCATATTTCCATGATTGCATACATGTAGGGGGAGCATATGCATGTTACATGTCCTTCCAAAGCTTTACCTTCCTTTCTCTATATCTTTATTTAAAGCTTTGATGTATGTTGTCATCATTTACCAAAAAGGGGGAGATTGAAAGCACAAGTACTCCCTCGGTGATTTTGGTAATTAATGACAACATATCTCTTGTTGGACTAATACTTTTGTCTACTGTATTTAAGATAAGTCCAACAGTGGAGTGGCATGGCCCCTTCAAGATGCTAAAGACAAAGGATTGGCTCAAGCTCAAAGCTCAGGACTCTACATTATTTTTAGTGATCCAAGATCACATTGAGTCTATAGGAAATTCAATACTATTAAAAGGGGATGAGGTGTTGCTTAATGGCTTGCTTGCTCAAAATGCTTAGTGATATGCTCCAAAGCCCTCAACCACTTTCTCATGTACACATATGCCCCAAACCAAGAGTCAAACTCGGCCCCACCAATTTGATCCATCCGGCGCCCGGATAATTTTTAGTGATCCAAGATCACATTGAGTCTGTAGGAAAGCCAATTTAAACCAATAAGGTGTGACGCCCGGGTAATTAAGCTACAGTAATCCCAAGTTAATGGTGCCACGTTACCACTCTTACTGTTGCTAATCCTCGGTTGATCCGAATCGTAATTCAAATTCAATTTCAAATTAAAGTCCAAATTCAAGTTTCTCAAACATGCAAAATAAAATATTCAAAGTGTGGCAATTATTCCATAACTAATTATGGTGGTGACCGAACACTTATGTAAAGTGTTTAAATCCCCTTTTGTGAACATAACAGTGGCTTAAACAATCATTTAAATGCCTTTCCATTTATGAAAAATTTCAAAGAAACTTGAAAGCCTCCCAATTTTTTTGTGGCAGCGCTAGTAAATGCAAGGTATTTATCTGGCCAAGTCCCACATGGTAAAAAATACATTTTCTACCTAAAAGAAAAATGGGAAAAGAAAAGAAGCAAAAGAAAAAGAAACCCCCCTAACTCCCACTGGGCCTAGCCCAGCAGACCGACCCAACCGGCCCACCTGCCCTTGCGCCCACCTCTCCTGTTCCACCGATCGCATCGCTACAAGGGAAGGGTCGCCCTGGACCACCTCGCGGGATAAGGATCCCCCCCGATGCCTTGTTTCCCTCCTCCTCTGCCACTCCACCCACTCCTCTCTCCCTCTTGCTCCGCCTCCCTACCAAATCCCCTTCAACGAGCTCGTTCGCTCGCTGTGTCACCATGTCGTCGCCGTTGCCGTGGCCACCGGCCACCTCAAGCGCTGCCAGGTTGCCCACGGGCCCCGCCTCGTCCTCTTCTTCCTCTACGGCGACCTACAAGGACCCGGGTGCCCCATGACGCCGCCCCGAGCCCTCCTTCCTCCTCTGCTTCGCCGGCCGCCGATGCCAAATTCGGCGACCTCGAGCTCTCCGTGAGCCCACTCGTGCACACCTACAGGACCACGGTGAGCCCGCGGTCTTCCCCCTCGCTCGCTACCTCGATCCCGCGCACGTAGCTCACCCCCTCCATCGTGCCCGAGCTCGTCGACGTGTTTGCTTCGCCGCCGCGGTCATCAAAGCCTAGCTCGCGCCCGAAGCCTGTCGCAATGCTCCTGGAACGCCAGGGAGGCGCGTGCACCCTCCCCCAGTTTGACTCGGACGAGCCCCTGGGCTCGATCCTAAGGCCTCCTTGCTCCTGTCGCTCACATCACACCCCGCTGCTCCGGACCACCGATGCTCGCCGGTCGTCCCCTTTGCCCCACTGTTCCGGTGCCTGCAGCTCGTTCCGCCCGCGTGACCCCGTGTCGCCTGGAGCCGGCCACCGTGGCCTGTCATCCTCGCCAACGCCCCGCTGGCCTTGCCCCGAACCTAGTCGGGTTCGGCCTCCGCCCGGGGCAGCACCCGCCCCGTTAACCACCCGCTCCAGTGGCCTAATGGGCCACTAAGCAGTGGGGCCCATCCCCTATTATATGTAAAAAAAGAATTAGAAAAAATATATAAAATAAAAACAATACTAGTAATTAATTAATTAATTAAGCAATTAATTTAATTAATTAATTTTGTTTAATTAACCTAATTACATTTAGACTAATTTAACACTTTGATTAGCTGCTGTGAGAATGACATGCGGGCCCCTCTTACACAGTTGACCTTTTAGCCAGTCAACGGTCCAGTTAATCCTTGACTGGAACAGTTGACCAGGGGCCCACCACTCAGCCTCTGTGTTGTTCTGCTGGATACATTTTTGGGTACACCTAGCTTTTTATTTTTCAAAATATTGTTTTAACTTAGAAAATTCATATAAAATAAACGGTAGACCGGGTGAAAAAAGTTTTCTACATGAAAGTTGCTCAGAATGACGAGACGAATCTGAACATGCGATTCGTTCGCCCGGCACACGTCCCTAGCATAGCAAATGTTCAACTTTTCCCCTCCGGTTCATCTGTCTGACAGATGTCCGGAACCGGGAAAACTTACCCAAAAGTTTCCCCCCTTCGCCAGTATCGCCTAGCACCGCGTTCGAACACCTCTAGCCTCGCTTATTGTCTTGTTATGCTTATTATTGCATGTATTTACTATTTCTTCCCCCTCTTCTTCTCCGGTAGACCTCGAGACCGCTACTGATGCCCCTGTGATCGAATACGTCGACGACGACCCTCCTTCTTGTCTGAGCAACCAGGCAAGCCCCCCCTTTGATCATCCCGATATTGCCCATTCTATACTCTCGTGCATTAGATTTTGCTATTGTTATTGTTTGCTCCTATTCTAATGCATAGCCTGCTTTCGTACCTGCTATTGTTACCTACCTGCTTATCCTAAACTGCTTAGTATAGGTTGGTTAGTGATCCATCAGTGACCCCACTTGTCCTTGTTGCCCCTACTTCATCTTCGATGACTCGATCAACGTGATCGGTGACCATAGCCCGATACCTCACATCACATCACGCCCCTTTAGTTGCTCGACTCTGAAGAGCTACTATCAAGTGCCGAGGGTGATCCCTCATAATGCACTCCTGATGATAATTCTATAGTGTAGCTGTTCGGTCGTGGTCAACGAGGGTGGTTCCTCGTTCACCATTCCCGATACGGCTTTGTCGTGCAACACCTCAAGTGTGAACCTCAAGGGTGGATCCTCTTACGTTCACCTTGATGATTACATCGAGTGGAATCCTCCGTGGGTGATTCCTCGTTTTTTCCCTTGATGTTTGGACACACTGTTACCTTGACTTTACTTGAGACCATTGTTCAAGTCGGGTCAGCCCTGAGGGGTACCCGCGAGTTGTTGTGAAAGTCGGGCGGGCCCGTAGAGCACCCGCGAGTATTCTACATGGCACAGCCGGGCAGTCTGGGCCCTTGCCATAAGTCCATGAGACGGGCGACGGGGTCACATTATCGTGAGTGTCTACTCGTCTCCGCGAGCCCCCAATGCACTAACAGGTTTAGGTATTTGTTCTGAGTTGGCCTCTGGACTTTACACACTAACCACCACGGGAGAATAGATATGGGCCTCGACGTCGTGGTATCAGCCGAAGCTTTGTCTGACGTCCATTTCAATAGTGCAGCACGGCTGGGCCGGCACCATCCTGTAGTGGTGGAGCCTGGACCCGCCCTGCTCGCAATGACTCGGAGTGTTGCGGGCGATGGGCCCAAGACCCAGGAGTGCTTCGGATGTAGACCGGCGGGGACCTCTCTACTGAGCCTAGGTAGGGATGTGACATGTTGATCTTCCGAGGCCGGGCATTGACCCCATAAAGGTGTGTCCGGCCAGAGTGATCGAGTGTGTTGGGTAACATGGTGCACCCCTACAGGGAAGATATATATTCGAATACTGTGTCCACGGTAATGGACGTTCAGACTTGTATCCGGATCTTATATAACTAGAAATGGATACTTGAGATATGTGATGGATATGTGGCTCCGAGATTGCTTTCTCGCAGGGAGTCGAGGAAGGATCTCTGGGCGTTGATGTTACAACATGCTTGTTTAATATTAAAATGATATTCTTTACACTGCCACATGCTGCAAGATGGTTGGAGCTGCTTGAAGATGCTATTCTTCGTTAGGCTAGGCCTTCCCCTCTATTCTGGCATTCTGCAGTTCAGTCCACAGATACAAACCTTCCATTTTTATACCAATGCGTACTTAGTATAGATCTGATGCTTACGAGTACTTTGGATGAGTACTCACGGTTGCTTTGCTACCCCTTTTCCCCATTCTTTCTCCTTTTTGGTTGATGCAATCAGATGGTGGATCCCTGGAGCCAGATGCCACCGCCGATGGATGCTACTATGTGAAGACCGCCGACGACCAGGAGTAGTCAGGAGGTCCCAGGCAGGAGGCCTTGCCTCTTCGATCGTTTTGCTTTTGTGCTAGCCTTCTTAAGGCATCCTTGTTTAACTTATGTGTGTGGTCAGATATTGTTGCTTCCACTGACTCTTGTGTATCAAGCTTGTATTCAAGCCCTCGAGGCCCCTGCCTTGTAATATAAAGCTTGTATTATTTTAATTGTGTCTAGAGTTGTGTTGTGATATCTTCCCATAAGTCCGTGATCTTGATCGTACACATTTGCGTGTATGATTAGTGTACGATTGAATCGGGGGCGTCACAAGTTTGTATCAGAGCCGACTGCCAGTAGGAACCCCCCCCCTTTCCAACTCCTTGGCCAAAGTTGAGTCTAGTCTTTAAAAAACTAATTTACTGACATGGTTGTGTGGCTTACGGCCCACATCGCCATTGGGTGGTATTAGCATATTCTACTCCTCATCTATACTCTCAGACTCTGAACTCTCTTCTATTCAGGTTAAATGATTTTGTTAACACTAACTCTAGGATCTCGTAAATACTTCTCCCGGAGAGCGCCTCGCTCCAGATGATTACTTGGTGCACTAGAAGATTCTCAAGATACTCTCCGATGTTTTACCGAATCCCTTGCACCCTTCGCAGTTGCGATCCCTACCACAGATAAATCCTTAGGTGTAACTACCTACATTGTCGTTCATACAGTCATTCCTAGTTGATCTTGTTATTACAAGATACCCTGAATTTCTCCTTATTTGTTATGAGAATACCTTGTGCCTACTGCCTTGCAGTTCCTTGCCGCATGAATAACCCTACGGATAATTACTCGTTCTTATCGAGTATCCGTTCATCCCTAGTTATCCTTATGCTTCATAAGATACTTTGTGATACAATCCGAGCTTTCGATGACCTCTGCCGCCTATTGCTCTATAAGGTCTTACCTGCCTACACCCAGGTTAATTCCATATGCCTAGCAGTATCCATTGACGCCCTTTGTCATTATCATCTTGAGTCTTTTGATTTGATATGTTTGTGTCGCAAACATCAGTTGATCCTTATAAATTATCATTCCGGCTCAAACGTCTTCCTGAACATGAGCTGGTTCTTGGCCAATCAGATTGCCATTAGTTGTGCCCAAGTCTATTCAAGTTATCCATTCTTTATCAAAGTGTTTGCTTCTGATCCCTTGATTTGGGAATCATAATTCATTTGCATTTGAACTCTGAATTAGTCAGTTGCTTCTATAATCTGACCTCCTTACATTCTTCCTTCTTCTGGTTGAGTACCATTGCTCACATCAGATCCCTCGTGGACCACCAAATCCTTGGTGTATTTTATCCGACATCATCCTCTATATTCGGTAACCTTGGGAGCTTTTCCTCGGATACATAATACCTTTGGTAAATTGTATCCCCGTTCTTGTCAACCATACTCTGCTTTCGGCCTTGAGTTCTTTACTCATGAAGTTTGTGGTATATGCTCCTAAGATGCCCCAGTGGGTTGAACCTACGCCTTCCCTAATCCGTGCGAACTCGAAAGTTATGCGGGTTATACTCTACTGGCCTTTTTTCAGGTAAAATTTCAATGCTACAACTTCTTCGAATGCGAGAAGTGAATGGAAAGTTGTGCATTAGATAAGTGGGAGTCGACCTTGAACCTTTGTGTTCATGCCCATGGACCCGATGTTGAAGTTATCATGGAAGCTTCTTGTTATAGTAATCCCCTTGTGATAAGTTCATTTTGTCTTTATGTTTGGTCCTTTGTAACCGTGGTTCTGACCTGATTGTTCTCCTTTGATTTCGTTTCTCGGACAAGTTAAAGTACTTGTCTTCTTCAAATCATTTCACCTGTCCGACCTCTACTTTGATCTACCTTCGAGTACTACCCTCTGGTGTATCGAGAATATCACAGAACTACATAACTTATGAGTTCTTCGTCAACTATTATTTGTTGCTGATTCCAATTTTCCACAGGTTCTGAGTTGTTAGACACTCAAGGACACCCATAACTGATTAGAGTGTACACTTTTCTTTCCATTGTTTTGTTTAACCTATTCCCTGCTTATGTAAACACCTCGGTGTACAAACACTGTCAGTAAGACCTTGTTACTATTATTGATGACATTCTAGTAGCCACCGATGGACGAGAACTTTGCCTATTGGTCCGCCTCGTCTTAACGAGCAAGAAAATGGTTCTCTTCGTCCCTCGCCCTTGGTATCAATGTTGTTGTCAACATAACTGACAGGCTATCCTCTGACCCACCTTGCTATCATGATCGTGCAAAATGTTAGCGCCTTCCTGCTTTTAGGCCACATGGTGGGCCCATAACCCACAGTTCACAGGACTGAAACCTGACTCTCTTGTACATCCCTGTTTTCCCAAATTGTTCCTCGCACTTGGCTTCGTAAGTAAATCACGAGCCACCTTCCTAGTAATCTAATTTTGGTATCAGATGCAAAACTTATTCCCATTGCCCTCAACCCCTTTCCACCCTTTGTTTCAGGTAACGAACGGCTGCCTACCCGCTTGAAATTTCTTATTGCACCTTCTTACCTTGCTCTCGGGGACTTCCTTGAATTTCAACTCGAGATATGCCTCTACGCCATGTTCACTGGGATAGCCCCCAGGTACCTATCTTGCGTTGACCTCCGTTCTTCCAGAGCCTATCCCCTTACTCCCGTCCTAGATCTCGGGACGAGATTTCTCATAGTGGAGGAGAATTGTGACGCCCGGATAATTAAGCTATAGTAATCCCAAGTTAATGGTGCCACGTCACCACTCTTACAGTTTCTAATCCTCGGTTGATCCGAATCGTAACTCAAATTGAATTTCAAATTAAAGTCCAAAATTCAAGTTTCTCAAACATGCAAAACAAAATGTTCAAAGTGTGGCAATTATTCCATAACTAATTACGGTGGTGACCGAACACTTTTCTAAAGTGTTTCAATCCCCTTTTGTGAACATAATAGTGGCTTAAACAATCATTTAAATGCCTTTCCACTTATGAAAAATTTCAAATAAACTCGAAAGCCTCCCAAACTTTTTTTGGCACTGCTAGTAAATGCAAGGTATTTATCTGGCCAAGTCCCACATGGTACAAAATAAATTTGCTACCTAAAAAAAATGGGAAAAGAAAAGAAGCAAAAGAAAAAGAAACCCCCTTGACTCCCACTGGGCCTAGCCCAGCAGACGGACCCAACCGGCCCACCTGCCCTTGCGCCCACCTCCCCTGTTCCACCACCACATCGCTACATGGGAAGGGTCTCCCCCGACCACCTCGCCGACACCGTCGGGGAGGGGATAAGGATCCCCCCCGACGCCTCGGTGCCCTCCTCCTCTGCCACTCCACCCACTCCTCTCTCCCTCTTGCTCCATGATACGTCTCCAACGTATCTATAATTTTTGATTGTTCCATGCTAGTATATTACCCCTTTTGGATGTTTATGGGCTTTATTTTACACATTTATATCATTTTTGGGACTAACCTACTAACCGGAGGCCCAGCCCGTATTGTTGTTTTTTTGCCTATTTTAGTATTTCAAAGAAAAGGAATATCAAACGGAGTCCAAACGAAATGAAACCTTCGGGAGCGTGAGTTTTGGAATGAACATGATCCAGAGGACTTGGAGTGCAAGCCAAGCAGCAGCCGAGGCGGCCACAAGAGGGGAGGGCGCGCCCACCCCTACAGGGCGCGCCCCCCTGTCTTGTGGGCCCCTCGGGCGGCCACCGTCGTACTTCTTCCTCCTATATAAGCCTACGTACCCCGAAAACATCCAGGGAGCCAACGAAACACAATTTCCACCGCCATAACCTTCTGTATCCGTGAGATCACATCTTGGAGCCTTCGGTGGCGCGTAGTCGGAGGGGGAATCGACCATGGAGGGCTTCTACATCAACACCATAGCCCCTCCGATGAGTTGTGAGTAGTTTACCACAGACCTTCGGGTCCATAGTTATTAGCTAGATGGCTTCTTCTCTCTTTTTGGATCTCAATACAATGTTCTCCCCCTCTCTTGTGGAGATCTATTCCATGTAAACTCTTTTTGCGGTGTGTTTGTCGAGATCCGATGAATTGTGGGTTTATGATCAAGTTTATCTATGAGAAATATTTGAATCTTCTCTGAATTCTTTTATGTATGATTGAGTTATCTTTGCAAGTCTCTTCGAATTATCAGTTTGGTTTGGCCTACTAGATTGATCTTTCTTGCCATGGGAGAAGTGCTTAGCTTTGGGTTCAATCTTGCGGTGTCCTTACCCAGTGACAGAAAGGGTTGCAAGGCACATATTGTATTGTTGCCATCGAGGTAAAAAGATGGGGTTTATATCATATTGCATGAGTTTATCCCTCTACGTCATGTCATCTTGCTTAATGTGTTACTCTGTTATTTATGAACTTAACAATCTAGATGCAGGAAGGAGTCGGTCGATGTGTGGAGTAATAGTAGTAGATGCAGGCAGGAGTTGGTCTACTTGTTGCAGACGTGATGCCTATATACATTATCATGCCTAGATAATCTCATAATTATTCGCTTTTCTATCAATTGCTCGAAAGTAATTTGTTCACCCACCATAATACTTATGCTATCTTGAGAGAAGCCTCTAGTGAAACATATGGCCCCGGGGTCTATCTTTTATCATATATGCTTTCAATCTACTTTTATTTGCATCTTTACTTTTTGCATCTATATTATAAAATACCAAAAATATATTTATCTTATCATACTATCTCTATCAGATCTCACTTTCGCAAGTGGCCATGAAGGGATTGACAACCCCTTTATTGCGTTGGTTGCGAGTTATTTGTTTGTTTGTGTAGGCGCGTGAGACTTTTGAGGAGCCTCCTACTGGATTGATACTTTGGTTCTCAAAAACTGAGGGAAATACTTACGCTACTATTGCTGGATCAGCCTTTCCTCTTCAAGGAAAACCAACACAAGCTCAAGATGTAGCAAGAAGGATTTCTTGCGCCGTTGTCGGGGAGGTCTTCGCTCATGTCAAGACATACCAAGTACCCATCACAAACTCATCTCCCTCGCATTTACATTATTTTCCATTTGCCTCTTGTTTTTCTCTCCCCCACTTCACCCTTGCTGTTTTATTCGCCCTCTCTTTCCCAATCTCCTCCTCTCTTTTCGCTTGCCTTTTTCTGTTTGCTTGTGTGTTGGATTACTTGTTGCCGTGGCGCAAGATATTACCAAATTGTGTGATTTCTCCAATACCAATAATAATGATTTCCTTAGTACTCCGATTGCTCCTCTTAATGATGTTGAGTCTTGTGAAATCAATACTGCTTTGCTGAATCTTGTTATGAAAGATCAATTCGCCGGCCTTCCTAGCGAAGATGCCGCTACTCATCTAAACAACTTTGTTTATTTGTGTGATAAGCAAAAGAAGAAAGATACGAATTATGATATTTTTAAATAGAAGTTATTTCCGTTTTCACTTAGAGATCATGCTAAAGTTTGGTTTTAGTCTTTTGCCTAAAAATAGTATTGCTTCTTGGAACAAGTGCGAAGATGCTTTTATCTCTAAGTATTTTCCTCCCGCTAAGATTATCACTCCTAGGAAAGATATTATGAATTTTAAACAACTTCATCATGAGCATGTTGCCCAATCTTGGGAAAGAATGAAATTGATGATTCGCCATTGCCCTACTCATGGTTTGAATTTATGGATGATCATACACAAATTTTATGCCAATTTGAACTTCGCTTCTAGAAATCTCTTAGATTCGGCCGCAGGAGGCACGTTTATGGAAATCACGTTAGGAGATGCTACAAAACTTCTTGATAATATTATGGCTAATTATTCTCAATGGCACACCGAAAGATCTTCTAGTAAAAAAGTGCATGCTATACAAGAAATCAATGTTTTGAGTGGAAAGATGGATGAACTTATGAAATTGTTTGCTACTAAAAATACTCCTCTTGATCCCAATGATATGCCTTTGTTTACTTTGATTAAGAATAATAATGAATCTATGGATGTTAATTTTGTTGGTAGTAATAGTTTTGGTAACAATGCTTATAGAGGAAATTTTAATGCTAGACCGTTCCCTAGTAATTCCTCTAATAATTATGGAAATTCATACAATAATTCTTATTGTAATTTTAATAAGATGCCCTCTGATTTTGAGAATAGCGTGAAATAATTAATGATTTCTCAAAAGAATTTTAATGCTTTGCTTGAAGAAAGTTGCTCAAAGTTGATGATTTGGGTAGGAATGTTGATAGACTTTCGCTTGATGTTGATTCTCTTAAAATTATACCTTCTCTTCCTAACCATGATATCAATGATTCTCTCAAAGCAATGATAATTTCCATTGATGAGTGCAAGGAAAGAACCGCTAGATTGCGTGCTAAGAAAGGTTGCTTTATAAAAGCGTGTTCTTCTAGTTTCCATGAAAATTATGATGAAGATCTTAAAGTTATTAATGTGTCCCCTATTAGATCTTTGTTTTGCAATATGAATATTGATAATTATGGGACTGAAGATTAATCAACTTTACCTAGAAGGCGTCCCAAGAATTCGGAGTTTTTAGATCTTGATGCTAAATTTGGTAAAAGTGGGATTGGAGAGGTCAGGACTTTAAATAGCATTGAACCCACTTTCTCGTACTTCAAGGAATTTGATTATGATAATTGTTCTTTATAAGGTTGTATTTCCTTGTTGCAATCCTTTGTTAATTCTCCTCATGCTTATAATCAAAACAAAGCTTTTACCAAACACATTGTTGATGCCTTGATGCAATCTTATGATGAAAAACTTAACTTGGAAGTTTCTATACCTAGAAAACTTAATGATGAGTGGGAACCTACTATAAAGATTAGAATTAAATATCATGAGTGTTTTTCTTTGTGTGATTTGGGTGCTAGTGTTTCCACGATTCCAAAAACTTTATGTGATATTCTAGGTTTCCATGATCTTGATGATTGCTCTTTAAATTTGCACCTTGCGGATTCCACCATTAAAAAGCCAATGGGAAGGATCAATGATGTTCTCATTGTTGCAAATAGAAAATTGGTGCTCGTAGATTTTATCGTTCTTGATATAGATTGCAATCTTTCTTGCCCTATTATTCTTGGTAGACCTTTCCTTAGAACGATTGGCACGATTATTGATATGAAGGGAGGGAATATTAGATTCCAATTCCCATTAAAGAAAGGCATGGATCACTTTCCAAGAAAGAAAGTCAAATTACCTTATGAATCTATCATGCGAGCTACTTATGAATTTAGTGCCAAAGATGGCACTACTTAGATCTATCTTCTCTTTTATGCCTAGCTAGGGGCGTTAAACGATAGCGCTAGTTGGGAGGCAACCCAATTTTATTTATGTTTTTTTTGTTCCTGTTTAGTAATAAATATTGCATCTACCTTCTGTTTAGATGTGTTTTTTATCTTTTAATTAGTGTTTGAGCCAAGTAGAACCAACAGGATAACCTATGATGATAGTTGATTTGATTCTGCTGAAAAACAGAAACTTTGCGCGCACGAATTTAGATTTGTTAAATTACAGGACGTGCTTTTGCGTTGATTCTTTTTTCTGCTGATCAATATACAAATTTTCCAGGACTTCCTATTTTTGTAGAATTTTTAGAGTTCCATAAGTTTGCATTAGTTACATATTGCTACAGACTGTTCTGTTTTTGACAGATTCTATTTTTCGTGTGTTGTTTGCTTATTTTGATGCATATATGGCTAGTAATATAGTTTATAAACCATAGATAATGTTGGAATACAGTAAGTTTAACACAAAAATAAATAAAGAATGAGTTCATTACAGTACCTTATGTGGTGGTTTTGTTTTCTTTCACTAACGGAGCTTATAAGATTTCCTGTTGAGTTTTGTGTTGTGAAGTTTTCAAGTTTTGGGTAAAGCTTTGATGGACTATGGAATAAGGAGTGGCAAAAGCCTAAGATTGGGGATGCCAATGGCACCCCAAGATATTCAAGAATAGCCAAAAGCAAAAGCTTGGGGATGCCCCAGGAAGGCATCCCCTCTTTCGTCTTCGTTCATTGGAACTTTACTTGGAGCTATATTTTTATTCGCCACATGATATGTCTTTTGCTTGGAGCGTCATCTATTATATTAGTCTTTGATTTTTAGTTTACCAGAATCATCCTTGCTTTACACACCTTTTGGGAGAAGCGTATTTGATTAGAATTTGCTAGAATACTCTATGTGCTTCACTTATATCTTTTGAGCTTGATAGTTTTTGCTCTAGTGCTTCACTTATATCTTTTAGAGCATGGCGGTGACTTATTTTTGTAGAAATTGCTAGTCTCTCATGCTTCACTTATATTATTTTGAGTGTCTTTTAGAACAGCATGGTATTTTCTATGGTCATAAAATGGGTCCTAGAATGGTAGGCATCCAACTTGGGTGTAATAAAAACTATCATAGGAAGTGAATTGGGTGCTATGATCAATTTGATACTTGATAATTGTTTTGAGATATGGAGGTAGTGATATTAAAGTCATGCTAGTTGGGTGATTATGAATTTAAAGAATGCTTGTGTTGAAGTTAGCAAGTCTCGTAGCATGCACGTATGGTTAAATTTGTGTAACAAATTTGAAACATGAAGTGTACCTGGATTGTGCATCCTTATGAGTGGCGGTCGGGGACGAGCGATGGTATTTTCCTACCAATCTATCCCCCTAGGAGCATGCGCTTAGTGCTTGATTTTTGATGACTTCTAAATTTTTGTAATAAGTATATGAGTTCTTATGCCTAATGTTGAGTCCATGGATTATACACACTTTTACCTTTCCACCATTGTTAGCCTCTTCGGTACCGTGCATTGCCCTTTCTAACCTTGAGAGTTGGTGCAAACTACGCCGGTGTATCCAAACCCCGTGATATGATATGCTCTATCACACATAAACCTCCTTATATCTTCCTCAAAACAACCACCATACCTACCTATTATGGCATTTCCATAGCTATTCCGAGATAATATTGCCATGCAACTTTCCACCGTTCCGTTCATCATTATCATGACATACTTTACTTTTTTCACATTGCCATTGCATGATCATGTAGTTGACATCGTATTTGTGGCAAAGCCACCATGCATTATTTTTCATTCTTTTCACTCTGGATTCATTTCACCATCCCGGTACACCACCGGATGCATTCATATAGAGTCATATCTTGTTCTAGTTTCGAGTTGTAATTCATATGTTGTAATCAATAGAAGTGTGATGATCATCATTATTAGAGCCTTGCTCAAAAAGAAAAAAAAGAAAGGCCAAAAGAAAAAAAAGAACAAAAAAAGAAAAAAAAGAAAAGAAAAAAGAAGAAAAAAAAGAAGAAGAAAATAAATAAAAAGGGCAATGTTACTATCTCTTTTTCCACACTTATGCTTCAAAGTAGCACCTTGTTCTTCATGTAGTGAGTCTCATATATTGTGCTTCAAAGTAGCACCATATTTTTCATACAGTGAGTCTCATAGGTTGTCTTTTTCATACTAGTGGGAATTTTTCATTATAGAACTTGGCTTGTATATTCCTACAATGGGCTTCCTCAAATGCCCTAGGTCTTCATGAGCAAGCAAGTTGGATGCACACCCACTAGTTTTCTTTTGTTGAGCATTCATTTATAGCTCTAGTGCATCTGTTGCATGGCAATCCCTACTCCTCATGTTGACATCAATTGATGGGCATCTCCATAGCCCGTTGATTATCCTCGTCAATGTGAGACTTTCTCCTTTTTTGTCTTCTCCACACAATCCCCATCATCATATTCTATTCCACCCATAGTGCTATATCCATGGCTCACGCTCATGTATTGCCTGAAGGTTGAAGAAGTTTGAGATTATTTAGGTATGAAACAATTGCTTGGCGTGTCATCGGGGATATAGAAGTTGGGAACATCTTTGTGTGACGAAAATGAAGCTTAGCCTAACTATATGATTTTGTAGGGATGAACTTTCTTTTGCCATGTTATTTTGAGAAGACATGATTACTTTGATTAGTATGCTTGAAGTGTTACTATTTCTTTTATCAGTATGAACTTTTATTCTGAATCATTTGGATCTGAACATTCATGCCACAATGAAGAAAATTACATTGAGAATTATGCTAGGTAGCATTCCACATCAAAAATTCTGTTTTTATCATTTACCTACTCGAGGACGAGCAGGAATTAAGCTTGGGGATGCTTGATATGTCTCCAACGTATATATAATTTTTGATTGTTCCATGCTAGTATATTACCCCTTTTGGATGTTTATGGGCTTTATTTTACACATTTATATCATTTTTGGGACTAACCTACTAACCGTAGGCCCAGCCCGTATTGCTGTTTTTTTGCCTATTTCAGTATTTCGAAGAAAAGGAATATCAAACGGAGTCCAAAGGGAATGAAACCTTCGGGAGCGTGATTTTTGGAACGAACGTGATCCAGAGGACTTGGAGTGCAAGCCAAGAAGCAGCCGAGGCGGCCACAAGAGGGGAGGGTGCGCCCACCCCTACAGGGCGTGCCCCCTGTCTCGTGGGCCCCTCGGTCGGCCACCGACGTACTTCTTCATCCTATATGAGCCTACGTACCCTGAAAACATCCATGGAGCCAACGAAACACAATTTCCACCGCCGTAACCTTCTGTATGCGCGAGATCCTATCTTGGAGCCTTCACCGGCGCTCTGCCAGAGGGGGAATCGACCATGGAGGGCTTCTACATCAACACCATAGCCCCTCTGATGAGTTGTGAGTAGTTTACCACAGACCTTCGGTTCCATAGTTATTAGCTAGATGGCTTCTTCTCTCTTTTTGGATCTCAATACAATGTTCTCCCCCTCTCTTGTGGTGATCTATTCGATGCAAACTCTTTTTGCGGTGTGTTTGTCGAGATCCGACGAATTGTGGGTTTATGATCAAGTTTATCTATGAGAAATATTTGAATATTCTCTGAATTCTTTTATGTATGATTAAGTTATCTTTGCAAGTCTCTTCGAATTATCAGTTTGGTTTGGCCTACTAGATTGATCTTTCTTGCCATGGGAGAAGTGCTTAGCTTTGGGTTCAATCTTGCGGTGTCCTTACCCTGTGACAGAAATGGTTGCAAGGCAAGTATTGTATTGTTGCCATCGAGGATAAAAAGATGGGGTTTATATCATATTGCATGAGTTTATCCCTCTACATCATGTCATCTTGCTTAATGCGTTACTCTGTTCTTTATGAACTTAATACTCTAGATGGAGGCAGGTGTCGGTTGATGTGTGGAGTAATAGTAGTAGATGCAGGTAGGAGTCGGTCTACTTGTTGCGGACGTGATGCCTACATACATGTTCATGCCTAGATAATCTCATAATTATTCGCTTTTCTATCAATTGCTCGACAGTAATTTGTTCACCCACCATAATACTTATGCTATCTTAAGAGAAGCCTTGTCACGCCCAAGATGTGACCCTATCCTAAAGGAACTCGAAGGTCCCACCAAGGATAGAAGCACATCTTGAAGATGCTTTTGCAAGGTGGATATCATTACATCAACATTACATAATAGATGGGGATACATACAAAACGCAGACTGTGCCACACGAATACAAAACCATCTTACATAAGCGCAACATCTGACTACGGATGAAACACAAACAGAAACTCAAATGACATCCACCCTGCTAGCCCAGGCTGCCGACCTGGAACCTATCCCCTGATCGAAGAAGAAGCAGAAGAAGAACTCAACGCAAGCAAACATCGCTCTCGCGTCATGATCATCGCATAGCCTGCACCTGCAACTGTTGTTGCAGTAATCTGTGAGCCACGAGGACTCAGCAATCCCATTACCATGGGTATCAAGACTAGCAAAGCTTAATGGGTAAGGAAGGGGTAAGGTGGTGAGGTTGCAGCAGCGACTAAGCATAATATGGCGGCTAACATATGCAAATAAGAGTGAGAAGAGAGCAAACGGAACGGTCGTGAAACTAGCAATGATCAAGAGGTGATCCTGAACTCCTACTTACGTCAAACATAACCCAAAAACCGTGTTCACTTCCCGGACTCCGGTGAAAAGAGACCATCACGGCTACACACGCGGTTGATGCGTTTTAATTCGGATCTGGTGTTAAGTTATCTACAACTGGACATTAACAAATTCCCATCTGCCGCATAACCGCGGGCATGGCTTTCGAAAGATAAAACCCTGCAGGGGTGTCCTAACTTAGCCCCTCACAAGCTCTCACGGTCAAGGAAGGATATTCCTTCTCCCAGAGAGATCCGATTAGTCTCGGAATCCCGGCTTACAAGACATTTTGACAATGGTAAAACAAGACCAGCAAGACCGCCCGATGCGCCGACATCCCGATAGGAGCTGCACATATCTCGTTCTCAGGGCAACACCGGATGAGCAATCCGTACAACTACAACTAGACCTCAAGTTTCTCTGAGGGGGCGCTGCAAAGGGCTCTAGTTCGGACCAGCACTTAGAGTAGCACTAGCCCGGGGGGCTAAATAAAGATGACCCTCGGGAGCGCGACTCCCAAGGGAAAAGTAGGTGGTGGTGAGGAAAATGGTAAAACCAAGGTTGGGCCTTGCTGGAGGAGTTTCATTCAAAGCGAACTGTCAAGGGGGTCCCATAAATCACCCAACCGCGTAAGGAACGCAAAATCAAGGAATATAACACCGGTATGACAGAAACTAGGGCGGCAAGAGTGGAACAAAACACCAGGCATACGGCCGAGTCTTCCACCCTTTACCAAGTATATAGATGCATTAATTAAATAAGAGATATTGTGATATCCCAACACAATCCTGTCCACCATGGAGCAATCTTCAACTTCACCTGCAACTAACAATGCTATAAGAGGGGCTGAGCAAAGCGGTAACATAGCCAAACAACGGTTTGCTAGGAAGGGTGAAAAGGTTAGAGGCTGACATGGCAATTTGGGAAGGATTGAAGAACAAGTGATAGGAAGCGCAGCATAGCGATAGAACGAAGCAACTAGAATAGCAATGATAGTAGTGAGATCCAAGGGGACGGTCATCTTGCCTGAAATCCCGCTAGGAAGAAGAACGAGTCCATGAAGAAGACGAACCGATGAAGCCGAACCAAGCGTAGATGAACGAATCCTCACGATCGCAATGAAACTGGAACTATCGAGAAGAAGCACACAACATGGTAAACACACCACACATGGACATGAAATGATGCTCAACCAAGTATGATGCATGACAAAGGCAACATGAAGCTACTCATGGCAAAGGATGATGCAAACAAGAGCAACACATCAAGGCAAGTTTAAATGAGGCTGGAAACACCACACAACAATTCCGGTAAGTCCTCATATGCAAATTTAGGAATTGGTCTAGAACTGAATAAACCTTATGTTCAAGTTGTTAAACAACAAGTTAAAGAGCACCAAGGGGATCTACACGAAATTCTAGTCAAGTTACATATAAAGTTCATTTAGTTCGGAGCTACGGCCTAGAAGATATGAGCAAAACAAGTTAAACATGGCATTGATGCTAAATGCATCCAAACATCAAGCAAACACCTAAAACAAGGATGCAACATGATAATATGAAACTTCATGCAAAATCAAGCAAGTTTCATATAGAGCACACTCAAAACGGAGCAACGGTTCAACAAATCCACTCTATACAAGTTTTAAAGGAGAAGCTGTCCAAAACAGCAACTAGGCATCTAGAAAGCATCAAAACAATATGCTACAGCATCTCAATGTAAGAACAAAAGGCATGGGCATGAAGTACAGGTAAAGCATGACAAAACATGAACACTGAGCTATCTCCAGAAAACACTATAATATGCTAATAAGGACATGGCAAGATTGCAAATAATAACAGTTTCAGGCTTAGCAAAAATAACATCAGGTTGCAATGTTTAGAGCTATCAAACATCATGTTACAGGAAGCTATCATGGCAAACAAATGCATGTAATTCTAGTACTAAAGACAAAGAACAAAACTACCCTACTGAACTAATTCCAAAGATCAACATAAAAGATGGTAGGATCCATGCAAACATGGCAAATGATATGTCAGATTTAGACATGGCAGGAACAATGATAAGTAGGCATGTTGGTTAGCTTGTACAACTCACCACAGAGCAATACATGGCATGAAAAGGCAAACAACAGTAAGAATACATGTTTATGAAGCTAAGCATGGCAAGATCAAGTTCATAGGGTGCATGGATCACTAGCAAAACACATGGCAAAACTGAACTTAATGTTAACAGGCTGACAGCAACATTATTTAGCAAGTTTGGAGCAAGATAACGACAAGTTACAGCAGGCTATAAATGCAACCAGAGGCAGGAATGGATAGAGCATGACTTGTATAACAAAACATCTTTAGTGAACATCTCAAGATTATGCATAGAATGACTTTTAGCAGCAGGTTTACATAGCATCATGATATAGAAGATTCAGCCTAGCAAAACAGCAACAGCAAGTATCCTACTTCACGAGCTCGATGCACTCACTACAAGACTCACAAAACTACACGGATTGCACCACTGTAAAGATGGAATGATGTAGCTCAAAACTCATGTAGAAATCAAGCTCATAGGATGCACACACAAAATGCAATGAAAAATACAAATCATCAAGTTTTGTTAAACTAAAGAAGACAACATCATATAGCACTTTTGCAATAATTATTTGGGAATCAAGATGGACTCAAACAAACATTGAACAATAGAACAAAATGTAGGGCATCTCACAACGAACATATTGATATATAGCACGCACAAAACGGAGCTACGGGTGATGAGATATGCTGCACTGAACATGTCAACAGAATGTAAAGTTAAATGACTTGGAGGAAAAAAATGGGGGCAACCTCGGATCAGATCTAGGATTCGGCACGGCTCTCGAGGTCGGCCGGACCTCGCCGGAGCGGACGGGGATGGTGGCGGTGGAAGGAGGCCCTGGGGAGGCCGGGGCGATGGCGGGGCAGCGCCGGCAGAGGACGACGGCGGCGGGGCAGCGCCGGATCTGAGCGGAGGAGGCCGGGGGGCGACGACGGTGCTGGAGAGGACGCCGATGGGTGGCGCGGGGCGGCGAGGAGATGTCGAGCTCGGGGCGGAGCCCGGCGGCGGCGAGCTCGTCGGCGGGAGGAGCTAAGGCAACGAGGGGCGGCGGATGGCGGCGCCGGCGGGCGGAGCGGCGATGGCGCGGGTCGCGGTCTTCGGCGGCGGCGGTGAACAGGCCCGGTCGTGGGGCGCGGGCTGGCGGCGGCGACCGACCGGGCCGGGAGGGCCGCGGCTAGGCCCGACGGGCCTGCGCGTTGGAAGCGCGGTGGAAACGGCAGCGGTGACACATGGCGCTGCGCCAGTGGCTGCGGGGCGGCGGCGATTTCGTCCGGCGAGGCCGGACGTGTCCGGTGGCGGCGGGGGCGATTTGATCTAGGGTTTTGATCCAAAAAATGGAGGAGGAGGACGTTTTTATAGGTAGAGGGAGCTAGGGGAGTCCAAATGGAGAGCGGTTTTCGCACACACGATCGTGATCGAACGACCGTGAGCATGGAGGGGGTTTGGATGGGCTCATGGGCTGATATGAAGGGGTGTTGGGCTGCAAGACAAAAGGAGCTTTTATGGTTACCCAGTTAACCGTTGGAGCATCAAACGACCTCCAAATGGAACGAAACTTGACAGGCGGTCTAGGTGGTGTACCAAGGCCACTTGGTAAATCACGGTCCATTCCGAGCATGTTTAACACCCGCTCACAACAGGAGACAAAAGGGGAACGCTAGGGGGCATAGGAGTGTCGGATCGCAAAACGGACAACGGGGAAAATGCTCGGATGCATGAGATGAACACGTATGCAATGCAATGCACATGATGACATGGCAAAATGCAACACGCAAGCAAATGGTATGGCAATAACGGTGAATAACTGGAAGACACCTGGCGCATCGAATCCAGGGCGTTACAACACTCCTCCACTAACAAGAGATCTCGTCCCGAGATCTTACGACCGAGACGGAAGGGAAAAAGGATGAGGTGAAACAAGAGCTGAAGAGAGAAGAACAAAGTTGAGAGCACTGGGTAGACAAAAAAAGAACGACGAGTATGATGAGAATCAAAAGCTCAAAGAACACGATGGATTCTGAAACCATTGCGGTTAGAACAAAATAAGAATGGAATAAGAACGGAAGAATTAGGCAGCACTCCTGCTAAACATGGAGAGAGTTGGAACTGAGATTGACAAAAATGGGATGATAGTTGACGAGAGGAACAACACAATGCCTCCGGAAGACTTGAAAGAGTGGAACGAAAAGAACGAGGAAGAAAATGGCAACTTCTACCACGAACGAAATTGAAAGCAACCTTAGAAGAAAGGATTGAACGGAGTTGTTGGAAATTCAACAACAAAAGAATTTCTTGTTGTGGCCTTAGAGATAACATCTCAAAAAATTTGAGGTGATAACCGACCACGAGCAAAAAAGATGGAAAAGATGAGAAGAACAAAGAAATGGAAAACTCCATTTCAGACGAATACGGAGAATTAAATGCACTTTGAGACGCAAGAAAGAAAGATTCTTGAGCTCCTCCAAAAGAAACTTGATGAACACTTGAAGAATGAATTAAATTATGACGAGCCACCGTGAAGAACTCCAGTAACAAAAGGATGATGAGATACAATTGAAGGATGGAAAGAATAAGGATTAGGCCTTGCTATGATTTAGATGGAGGTTCTAATGAGATGGCCGAGGAAGCTTTGAACTCCGGGATAGAAAAGATTAACTCGTAACCGAGAGACTAATCATCATGAAAAACCTTCGAAGGAAGGAATTGATCCACTTGATTAAAGAAGAATAAGAATATGTTATGCTTATCCTTCATCAATTAAATTGATGAGAAGCAATGGATTGCATACAACTTATCCACGTTGGGAAAAGATTAAGGGAAGATATAGCGCCAAATTTGGGAAGGTCTCCTTGAACCACCCGTAGCATTGGAAAGAACGAATGAATTGATACGACAACAATAGAAAAGAACTCTTCAATGAACCACCGGAAGAATTCAAAATTGAATGGTGAAAGGGAATGGAATCACCGGGAAGAATTAGAAACGCAAAAGGGATACTTGAGGGAATTTAGAGACAAGAGAACAAAGAGATCGTGAACTGATAGAAGAATACTTGAACGAAGCACCCGAAGAATATTGAGACGAACAAAGGGGCACGGGTATAGAATAATTGGAGAACGAATTTGAGAACTAGGAACGAAGAAATATTCCAAAAAGATGACCTCCTGATGATCGAGACGGAGAAAATAAAAAACAACTCTTGAAATACTCCGGATGGATGAAAAGAATATCTAACAAATGGAATAATTCGTGAGGATAATATGAAGTTGGAACCACGAATCTTCGGGAGAAGAGACAAGATTTAGAGTAAAAACTCTTCTTTGGTCTTCAAATGATGATGAGAAACACCACCAAAATTACTGAGGTACTCCGGTAGAATGTAAAAGAGGAAGGGTTGAACCAAAGATGAAAAGAATATGAAAGCGATCTTGGAGAAGGCATGTGACTGATGAAATTCATTCTTACGTCACACTTTTAAAAGAATTTGGGAATAGCTCCGGAATAACTAGAAGAGTCAGGTAAGATCCTGGGAAAAGACTTGTGGGTTAGGACCCGCTAAAAGAAAAACACCGTTGGAAAGGATTGTTGAACAGATAGATGATGCACCGGAACAATTGAAATATTTGAATATGGTCACAACCTCGAATTAATTGGAACACAGATGAATCTCTTGAGATGTCTTCTGAACTCTAGAATGATTGAATGGTGAGAGGCAAACGAGCAAGGAAAACACTTGATCCCATACAAAGGATGTGAACAACCCGAAAAAACTTGAATTGAGTGCACCGAAAAAAAAAGGGATGAAGAATGACGAACGAGACGAGAATTCACCGGTTGAAATAATTCAGGGAAGACTGAAGAGGCTCCGTACGAATGAAATTGATGCTCGAAACAGACTCAGGCTCCGGGTAGAAGAGGGTGGGAGGGCGGGAAAACAAAGGCAACTTGGAAGGGGGAACCGACGAATATCTTGAAGAGAAAACACGGGTTGAAATCATTGAGGAAAGAAAACAAAGGCTTCACACGAGTAGGATGGATACTCGATTACGGACTCCGGCTCCAAGGAGAAAAATGGGTGGGAGGGTGGGAAAAGAAGACAACTGAGGACTAGACTTGCAAAAACGGAGAGGGTCGAATCACCTTGACGAGAACTGCACCGAATGCAAAGAGCTGAGGAACAACGATCGAAAAACCAACTGCGTGATCCTAAAGAAAGTTTGGAAGGGAAGAGGAGTAATTGAAAACACCTACGTCAAGATTCCTCACCAGAGCAACGAAGGGGCTGAGGAGTAAAAAGAATTCCTACTCTCCGATATAACTAGACTCCGAAAGCAGTTTTCTTCTAGACTCAACAACGGCCAAACTACACGATCAATCAAGGGGGCTCCTATGGTCGGTCGAGGCTCTGATACCAACTTGTCACGCCCAAGATGCGACCCTATCCTAAAGGAACTCGTAGGTCCCACCAAGGATAGAAGAGCATCTTGAAGACGCTTTTGCAAGGTGGATATCATTACATCAACATTACATAATAGATGGGGATACATACAAAAGGCATATAGTGCCACACGAATAAAACATCATCTTACATAAGCGCACCATCCGACTACGGATGAAACACAAACAGAAACTCAAACAACATCCACCCTGCTAGCCCAGGCTGCCGACCTGGAACCTATCCCCTGATTGAAGAAGAAGCAGAAGAAGAACTCAACGCAAGCAAACATCGCTCTCGCGTCATGATCATCGCATAGCCTGCACCTGCAACTATTGTTGTAGTAATCTGTGAGCCACGAGGACTCAGCAATCCCATTACCATGGGTATCAAGACTACCAAAGCTTAATTGGTAAGGAAGGGGTAAGGTGGTGAGGTTGCAGCAACGACTAAGCATAATATGGTGGCTAACATACGCAAATAAGAGCGAGAAGAGAGCAAACGGAACGGTCGTGAAACTAGCAATGATCAAGAGGTGATCCTGAACTCCTACTTACGTCAAACATAACCCAAAAACCGTGTTCACTTCCCGGACTCCGCCGAAAAGAGACCATCACGGCTACACATGCGGTTGATGCGTTTTAATTCGGATCTGGTGTCAAGTTATCTACAACCAGACATTAACAAATTCCCATCTGCCACATAACCACGGGCAAGGCTTTCGAAATATAAAACCCTGCAGGGGTGTCCCAACTTAGCCCATCACAAGCTCTCACGGTCAACGAAGGATATTCCTTCTCCCAGGAAGACGCGATCAGTCTCGGAATCCCGGTTTACAAGACATTTCGACAATGGTAAAACAAGACCAGCAAGACCGCCCGATGCGCCGACATCTCGATAGGAGCTGCACATATCTTGTTCTCAGGGCAACACCGGATGAGCAATCCATACAACTAAAACCAGACCTCAAGTTTCCCTGAGGGGGCGCTGCAAAGGGCTCTGTTTCAAACCAGCACTTAGAGAAGCACTAGCCCGGGGGCTAAATAAAGATGACCCTCGAGAGCGCGACTCCCAAGGGAAAAGTAGGTGGTGGTGAGGAAAATGGTAAAACCAAGGTTGGGCCTTGCTGGAGGAGTTTTATTCAAAGCGAACTGTCAAGGGGGTCCCATAAATCACCCAACCGCGTAAGGAACGCAAAATCAAGGAACATAACACCGGTATGACAAAAACTAGGGCGGCAAGAGTGGAACAAAACACCAGGCATAAGGCCGAGTCTTCCACCCTTTACCAAGTATATAGATGCATTAATTAAATAAGAGATATTGTGATATCCCAACACAATCCTGTCCACCATGGAGCAATCTTCAACTTCACCTAAAACTAACAATGCTATAAGAGGGGCTGAGCAAAGCGGTAACATAGCCAAACAACGGTTTGCTAGGAAGGGTGAAAAGGTTAGAGGCTGACATGGCAATTTGGGAAGGCTTGAAGAACAAGTGATAGGAAGCACAACATAGCGATAGAACGAAGCAACTAGCATAGCACTGATAGTAGTGAGATCCAAGGGGACGGTCATCTTGCCTCAAATCCCGCTAGGAAGAAGAACGAGTCCATGAAGAAGACGAACGGATGAAGCCGAACCAAGCGTGGACGAACGAATCCTCACGATCACAACGAAACAGGAACTATCGAGAAGAAGCACACAACATGGAAAACACACCACACATGGACATGCCATGATGCTCAACCAAGTATGATGCATGACAAAGGCAACATGAAGCTACTCATGGCAAAGGATGATGCAAACAAGATCAACACATCAAGGCCAGTTTAAATAAGGCCGGAAACAATATACAACAATTCTGGTAAGTCCTCATATGCAAATTTAAGAATTGGTCCAGAACTGAATAAACCTTGTCTTCAAGTTGTTAAACAGCAAGTTAAAGAGCACCAAGGGGATCTACACGAAATTCTAGTCAAGTTACATATAAAGTTCATTTAGTTCAGAGCTACGGCCTAGAAGATATGAGGAAAACAAGTTAAACATGGCATTGATGCTAAATGCATCCAAACATCAAGAAAACACCTCAAAACAAGTATGCAACATGATAATATGAAACTTAATGCAAAATCAAGCAAGTTTCATATAGAGCACACTCAAAACGGAGCAACGGTTCAACTCATACACTATACAAGTTTTAAAGGACAAGTTGTCCAAAACAGCAACTAGGCATCTAGCAAGCATCAAAACTATATGCTACATCATCTTAACATAAGAACAAAAGGAATGGGCATGAAGTACAGGTAAAGCATGACAATACATGAACATTGAGCTATCTCCAGAAAACACTTTAACATGCTAAAAAAGACATGGTAAGATTGCAAATAATAACAGTTTCAGGATTAGCAGAAATAACATCAGGCTGCAATGTTTAGAGCTACCAAACAAAGATCAACAGAAAAGATGGTAGGATCCATGCAAACATGGAAAATGATATGACAGATTCAGACATGGCAGGAACAATGATAAGTAGGCATGTTGGTGAGCTTGTACAACTCACCACAGAGCAATACATGGCATGACAAGGGAACCAACAGTTATAATACATGTTTATGAAGCTAAGCATGGCAAGAGCAAGTTCATAGGATGCATGGCTCACTAGAAAAACACATGGTAAAACTGAACTTAATGTTAACAGGCTGACAGCACCATTATTTAGCAAGTTTGGAGCAAGATAACAACAAGTTACAGCAGGCTATAAATGCAACGAGGGGCGTGAATGGATGTAGCATGACATGTATAACAAAAAATACTTAGTGAACATCTCCAGATTATGCATAGAATGACTTGTAGCATCAGGTTTACATAGCATCATGATATAGCAGATTCAGCCTAGCAAAACACCAACATCAAGTACCATACTTCACGAGCTCGACGCACTCACTACAAGACTCACAAAAATACATGGATTGCACCACTGTAGAGATGGCATGATGTAGCTCAAAAGTCATGTGGACATCAAGCTCATAGGATGCACACACAAAATGCAATGAAAAAGACAAATCATCAAGTTCTGTTAAACTACAGCAGACAACATCATATAGCACTCTTGCAACGATGATTTGGGCATCAAGTGGACACAAACAAACATGCCACAATGGAACAAAATGTAGGGCATCTCACAGCGAACATATTGATATATAGCACGCATAAAACGAAGCTACGGATGATGAGATATGATGCAATGAACATGTCAACAGAATGTAAAGTTAAATGACTTGGAGGGGAAAACGGGGGCAACCTCGGATCAGATCTAGGGTTCGGCGCGGCTCCCGAGGTCGACCGGACCTCGCTGGAGCGGACGGGGGCGATGGCGGTGGAAGGAGGCCCTGGGGAGGCCGGGGCGATGGCGGGCCGGCGCCGGCAGAGGAGGACGGCGGCGGGGCAGCGCTAGATCTGGGCGGAGGAGGCCGGGGGGTGACGCCGGTGCTGGAGAGGACGCCGGTGGGTGGCGCGGGGCGGCGAGGAGATGTCGGGCTCGGGGCGGAACTCAGCGGCGGCAAGCTCGTCGGCGGGAGGAGCTAAGGCGGCGAGGGGCGGCGGATGGCGGCACCGGCAGGCGGAGCGGCGAGGGCGCGGGTCGCGGTCTTCGGCGGCGGCGGCGAATGGGCCCAGTCGCAGGGCGTGGGCTGGCGGCAGCGACCGACCGGGTCGGGAGGGCCATGGCTGGGCCCACGGGCCCGCGTGATGGAGACGGCGGCGGTGACACGTGGTGCTGCGCCAGTGGCTGCGGGGCGGCGGCGATTTCGTCCGGCGAGGCCGGACGTGTCTGGTGGCGGCGGGGGCGATTTGATCTAGGGTTTTGATCCGAAAAATGGAAGAGGAGGACGTTTTTTTATAGGTAGAGGGAGGTAGGGGAGTCCAAATGGAGAGCGGTTTTCGCCCACACGATCGTGATCGAACGACCGAGAGCATGGAGGGGGTTTGGATGGGTTCATGGGCTGATATGAACGGGTGCTGGGCTGCAAGACAAAAGGGGCTTTTACGGTTACCCGGTTAACCGTTGGAGCATCAAACGACCTCCAAATGGAACAAAACTTGACAGGCGGTCTACCGGTGGTGTACCAAGGACGCTTGGAAAATCACGGTCCATTCCGAGAATGTTTAACACCCGCTCACAACAGGAGACAAAAGGGGAACGCCGAAGGGCATAGGAGTGTCGGATCGCAAAACGGACAACAGGGAAAATGCTCGGATGCATGAGACGAACACGTATGCAATGCAATGCACATGATGACATGGAAAACTGCAACACGCAAGCAAATGACATGTCAATAACGGCGAATAACTGGAAGACACCTAGCGCATCGAATCCGGGGCGTTACAAGCCTCTAGTGAAACCTATGGCCCCTGGGTCTATCTTTTATCATATTTTCTTTCAATCTACTTTTATTTGCATCTTTACTTTTTGCATCTATACTATAAAATACCAAAAATATATTTATCTTATCGTACTATCTCTATCAAATCTCACTTTCGCAAGTGGCCGTGAAGGGATTGACAACCCCTTTATTGCGTTGGTTGCGAGTTCTTTGTTTGTTTGTGTAGGTGCGTGGGACTTTTGAGGAGCCTCCTACTGGATTGACACCTTGGTTCTCAAAAACAGACGGAAATACTTACGCTACTATTGCTGCATCACCCTTTCCTCTTCAAGGAAAACCAACGCAAGCTCAAGATATAGCACTCTGCCTCCCTCCTAGATCCCCTTCAACGAGCTCATTTGCTCACTGCGTCACCGTGTTATCGCCGTTGCCATGGCCACCGGCCACCTCGAGCACTGCCAGGTTGCCCACGGGCCCCGCCTCGTCCTTTTTTTCCTCTACGACAAGCTAAAAGGACCCGGGCGCCTCGTGACACCACCCCGAGCCCTCCTTCCTCATCTGCTTCGCCGGCCGCCGATACCAAATCCGGCGACCTCGAGCCCTCCGCGATCCCACTCGTGCACACCTGCAGGACCACAGTGAGCCCGCGGTCTTCCCCCCTGGCTCGCTAGCTCGATCCCGTGCCCGTAGCTCACCCCCTCCGTCGTGCCCGAGCTTGTCACCGCGTTTCCTTCGCCGCCGCGGCCATCAAAGCCTAGCTCGCGCCCGAAGTACGTCGCCGTGTTCCTGGAATGCTAGGGAGGCGCGTGCACCCCCCCCCCCCAGTTTGACTCGGACGAGCCCCTGGGCTCGATCCCGAGGCCACCTTGCTCCTGTCGCCCGCGTCACACCCCGCTGCTCCGGAGCACCGACGCTCGCCGGTCGTCCCCTTTGCCCCACTGTTGCCGGTGCCTGCAGCTTGTTCCGCCCGCGTGACCCCGCGTCGCCTACAGCCGGCCGCCGCGGCATGTCGTCCTTGCCGGCGCCCCGCTGGCCTCTCCCTGCATCTGGGCAGGTTCAGCCTCCGCCCAGGGCAACACCCACCCCGTTAACCACCCGCTCCAGTGGCCTAATGGGCCATTGAGCAGTGGGGCCCATCCCCTATTATATGTAAAAAAAGAATTAGAAAAATATATAAAATAAAAATAATACTAGTAATTAATCAATTAACTAAGCAATTAATTAATTTAATTAACTTCGTTTAATTAAACTAATTACATTTAGACTAATATAACACTTTGATTAGCTGCTGTGAGAATGACATGTGGGCCCCTCTTACACAGTTGACCTTTTGACCAGTCAATGGTCTAATTAAACCTTGACTGGAAGAGTTGATCAAGGCCCCACCACTCAGCCTCTGTGCTGTTCTGCTGGATACATTTTTGGGTACACCTAGCTTTTTATTTTTCAAAATATTGTTTTAACTTAAAAAATTCATATAAAATAAACTGTAGCTCGGGTGAAAAAGATTTCTACATGAAAGTTGCTCAGAACGACGAGACGAATCTGAACACATGGTCCGTTCGCCCGCCACATGTTCCTAGCATAGCAAACATTGAACTTTTCCCCTCTGGTTCATCTGTTTGACAGACGTCTAGAACCGGGAAAACTTTCCCGGACATTTTCCCCCTTCGCCAGTATCGCCTAGCACCATGTTCAAACACCTCTAGCCCCGATTATTGTCTTGTTATGGTTATGTTTGCATGTATTTACTATTTCTTCCCCGTCTTCTTCTCTGGTAGACCTCGAGACCGCTGATGATGCCCCCGTGATCGAATAAGTCGACAACGACCCTCCTTCTTGTCTAAGCAACCAGGCAAGCCCCCCCCCCTTGATCATCCCGATATCGCCCATTCAATACTCTCATGCTTGTATTAGATTTTTCTACTGTTATTGTTTGCTCCTATTCTGATGCATAGCCTGCTTTTGTACCTGCTATTGTTACGTACCTCCTTATCCTTAACTGCTTAGTATAGGTTGGTTAGTGATCCATCAGTAACCCCCACTTGTACTTGTTGACCCTACTTCAGCTTCGATGACTCGATCAACATGATCGATGACCAGAGCCCGACTCCTCACATCACATCACGCCCCTTTAGTTGCTCGACTCTACAGAGCTACTATCGAGTGCCAAGGGTGATCCCTCATAATGCACTCCTGATGATAATTCTATAGTGTAGCTGTTCGGTCGTGGTCAACGAGGGTGGTTACTCGTTCACCATTCCCGATACGGCTCTGTCGTGCAACACCTCAAGTGTGACCCTCGAGGGTGGATCCCCTTACGATCACCTTGATGATTACATCGAGTGGAATCCTTCGTGGGTGATTCCTCGGGTTTTCCCCTTGATGTTTGGACACATAGTTACCTTGACTTTACTTGAGACCATTTATCAGGACCCCGACTCAATGCCACACCGATCTAGCATGTAACACCTCATATCACTTTGCGGCCTCACGCACGGTATTCCCACGGGTGACGCCTTACCAGGCCTGGGACCGTTTGTGGCTTTTGGCACACGTATATGTTAGTGTCGCTAGCATCCATATGACAACGAGCACGGGCTGACATGGCTAGTCGTGAACCCACAATGCCACTAACTTACAGGGACAGGCATACATGACCCAGCAACGAACGTGTCAGTCATCAGCGTGTGAATCCGGGCTTTAGCAGCTGGGCTAGCAGGACTCCGGTAGACATCACGTGACATTTCCCCGAAGAGACAGACACAGGATCGAAGAAGGACACATGCCGGCCAGCCTAAGTGTTCTGGAGCAGTAGCAAGCTACCATTGTTCAGTGGAAGCACTAGGAGACATTTCTCGGTAAGAGAGGCTACTAAGGATAAACAACTAGATAGTCAGATCCCACACATACCAAGCATTTCAATAACATAAACACAATATGCTCGATATGTGCAAATACAACATGGCATCACAACATGACTCTACAACTCAAGTAATTTATTCAATAGGCTCTGAGGAGCGAGATATTACAAGCATGGGTCTCATGACCCAACATTTAGAGCATACAAGTCAAAGCAGAAGTGGAAGCTTATCATGTCTGAGTACAGACATCTACAAATGAAAAAGGCTGAGGAGCCTGACTATCTACCAGATCCTGCCGAGGGCACAAGATCGTAGCTGAGGTAACAAGCTAAACGTCGAGGTTCAAGCGGAACTACTAGTGAGACTGGAGTCTCTTTGCAAAAACATAAATTAAGGAAACGTGAGTACAAATGTACCCAGCAGGACTTACATCAGAACTAACTTCGTATGCATCATTATCAACAAAGGGGGTGGTGGATTTTAACTACAGCAAGCCAGCTTTGACTCGGTGGCTATCCTGAACTATGACTGCAAGTAACTCTTTTGAGGTGGCACACACGAGTCCACATATTCACCATATCAATACACCACTATGGATCCGCTCCCGTCTCCCTACGAGAATGCCATCCATAGCACTCGCGATTATCTTGCGCATTTTATAGTATCCACTTTCACTTGTCTATGAACTGTATAGGCAACCCAGAGGTCCTTTATCGTGGACGCAGCTATTCGAATAGATCATATTAACCCTGCAGGGGTGTACTTCTTCACACATGCTCTCGCCACTTACCGCCATGTACATGTCATGTATCTCGGCAACCTTCAAGCGGAAGCCTGGCGAGAGTGTCGGCCACGACCTGACTAACCACGCAAGACTCTAGTCCAGGTTTATCGCCTATTCGGGTTCCATCCGCATGGATATCCGCTCGGGGTGTCGCTCACGGCTCCAAATGATGTGAGCAGGGTTCCCGAGCCCACCATCCGGGTGCCACTTGGTACACCGTGCCATTGCACCTAGTCTGTCCCAAGCCCACCTGTACCGGGTGCCACTTGGTAGACTACTAGCACTACCTACAAACACCAGAAACTAGTTGCAACTCCTGGACAGAGATCAGGCTGAATAATAAGTCGAGAGGGGTCGAGTTACCGGAACCCAATGTGTGGTAGTAACTGTTCATGGATCACAAACACATAACTCAGTTCCTGAGGACGGCAAACAAGGAAGAACACAATCAATGCAATGCACAATATGATCCATGATCATGACATGGTAATATGACTGTGTTGGCCTAATGCAACTACAACCAGATGGGTTTGGGTCATTTTGAACCAAAGGTTCAACCCCACACTTAAATTATGAATTTAAATAGTGCCTTATCATGTTTTGCACTAAATAGCAAGGTTAAGTTGCTATAACATGCATGAAACAAGTACAGATGGATAGATTAGATTTTTCTGATAATTTTTCATATATAAATTATTTCATTTGGAGTTATGGTTGAATTTCTATGGATTTTTGAAGTTTAGGTTGTTTTTTGAAATTCATAAATCATTTCGTGTTCGTTTTAAATTCCAGAAAACCTTTACTGTGTCAGCACTAAGTCAGGATGACGTCAGCATTGAACAAAGTCAAATCTGACTGGTGGGCTCCACCTGTCATTGACTTAGGGGGTTAATAGTGCTTATTTAACTTTAATCGTGTCACTAACAGTGCGGGTCCCACATGTCATTGACTCGGGGTTGATTAACTGGGTGATTAGCACCTAATATAAACCTGCCACATTAGCGTCGACGGATTAAGCGTCGGCGACCACATCTCAAAGCGGAGGCTTGCCGGAGTGGCGCTAGGGGCAGCGGCTGGGCACGCTGATGGCACTAGGGGGAAGCCGACGCCCGTGCGCATCTAGGGAGGCCGCGGGGCTGCCGGGAATGGACTGTTGCGGCGGCGACGGTGAGGTTAGCGGCGGGTGGATATTGATGTGTGCGGCAGCTACGGTTAGAGCAGGTGGCAGAGCAAGCCAAGCAGCACGGCGGCAGCTACGGTCCAGCAGGAGCACAACCATGTGCCCGGGCGCAAGTTTTGGGTGTCCTAGCCACGACGACGAGGAGTCGCAGTGGCAGCGAGCTTCGGTTGCGGTGGGGAGGCAAGCTAAAGGACGAGAACAGAGGGGGAGAGCAAGGGGGAGGCAGCAGGAGATCACAGCGAAGCAGGCAGAGGTCTCAGCGGGCTCGGGGACGCTTGGGTCGAAGCGGATCGACAGCGACAAACCGCGGTGACCAAGGGCGAAGAGGACGATGGTGTCGATGGAGCAGGGTCTCCGGGCATTGTGTAGCTCGTGGATAGGTCAAGGCCGATGCGGGGGAGCTTCTAGGCTCAGCGGCAGGGCGAGGGGTGGCCGGTGGCCATGGGTACAATGATCGGCGCTCTCGGGTGCGTTCGGTGACTAGAGGAAGAGGGAGCGGAGGAGGGGAATGAGCTTGGGGGTGAGCGGGAGGTCCGGGGGTGCGTGGCGTCATCTAGAGCCATCCAGGAGGAACCAGGCAGGCACGGAGGGAGGAGGTTGCCGCAGCGCATGCGCGTGTGCGGGGAACACACGCCCTCCTGCCTACTGGCAGGAGGTTGAAGACGGTGCGGTGGCTGGTGGGCTGGGCCGCCAGCTAGGCTGCACAGGACCTGGGCCAGCCAGGTAAGGCCAGGTAACTCTCTCTCTCTCTCTCTTTTATTTTTGTATTTCTATTTCCTGTAATTGTGTTTGTCTTTATTAAAAATGCCAGAGCATTTCCAAAAATCATGCAACTGACTATGGCCACTGTTTGGACTATTTCCAACAGTAAACATTTCAGTTGTTATTATTTTGGCATTTTAAAATATTTTATAGGATTTAAATTTCCAAATGCAAATATTGTATGATTTAATTCTATGATCCTCTCTTGTCCTAGAAAAGTGTGCTCCATTTTTGTCAGAGGTTTTAGATCAAGACAAAGATGATGAACATTTTAGAAGGGCATTTTGGATTCAATGAAAATATTTTTATTTAAACCTAGTTGAATTCTTTCTGACGCTAGGGTTTGATCAATCCCCATTTCAACTTAAATAGAATTTAAACATGATGCAACAAGATGCAAACACCAGGCAGTACCAAAAGCTAGGGATGTGACAACTCACCCCCACTAAACGAGAATCTCGTCCCGAGATTCAAGACGTGAGGTAAGAAGACAGAGGGGACATAAAGCTGACACGATCTTCACAATCCAACTGTCTTTCTCAAAGATGTTGATTCATTGCTTCAATTGATCTTGACGTCTTTGCCTTCGAGATCTTCATCCAACACAAGGACAGAGGCACTCTACAAGGATGGATCATCTTAGTGATCACAAGATCAACTCACGGGATGAGACGTAGAAACATCTCTTGAGCTGAGAGGCAAAACACACATGAGGAAGGGCGGAAGAAACAATTTGACGAGGGTTTCAATGTAGCGAGGAAAATAGTTGCTATGATCCCATAACGGGGCACCTTAGAGGAGGTGTCTCATAGAATCATCCCTTAAGCGGCAACAGGAATTACCTTTGACTCAGAGATCATTGAAACTCTTTACACCAGCCTAAGGCAAAACACAATCGATCATTTGAAGGAATCCGAAGAATGACATACTCAGACCAGAATGGATGATGTGGATTACCTTGTTGAAGACAACACAAGGGGTGATTTTGCTTATCACCGGAAATGAATGAGACACATGGTAGGCTGGCACAATGACGGTGCTAGCTGGGAACAAAATGCGAATACTGTGAATGAAACTAGTAACTGGGAGAAACCCAATAGTAGAGAGTGAGTCCACTGTTGAAAAGTTATAGCATAACCAAGGAAACTGGGAGCAATCCCTGTTAGTGCCGATGAAAACACCTAGCGCTTGTGCGGGCTCTCAAGATCTTGAGCATTTCCATATTCATCAAGGTTTTACCAATATCCGTGTCAAGGATCCTCGCAACACCACGTACTACCATGATGAATACAAGTGGAAGATGCAAATGCAAAGGAGGATAACACCTTCTCATATTTTACCTTAGCGAAGCCAAGGAAACAAAATATGGATGATCGACCGAGAGACATTTAGCACTCCGCTTCTAATGTTCTCCTTGATGTTGTATATACCACAATCATACTTAAAGCATTAACGTGGCCATCAAGTATACATCGGACTTCGGAAGACAAGGGATTTATAAGGAACACTTCTAGAAAAGTCATATGAAATCCTTATAGATAAGATGGGCAAATTGCTCATTCAAGATACTACAATAATAGATCTTCCGGCTAGGTCTGTCGGCCAAAACATCAACCTTGCCAGAGCCTACATGAAAGATCTTGGAAAAGTACCAACCATCACATCTGCCTGAGATTCAGATCTGGTTGGTGACAAGATATTTCAGACAACATGTCTCAAAAAGAAAGTTTGCAACACAAATTAACGAGATGACGTTGCAAGATTCTCGAGAAATGAATTACGATAGCAAACTCCAAAACATGAGCTGGTTCTGCTACACACATGTGAGCATGCTGTCTTAGACAAGCATGACCACATAGTAGTCTTATAACAAAACACTACCAAGTTTAGAAGGGGGACCATTATCGAGGATATCGAAGTCCTTCCATAAGTCTTGCTCTTAAGAAGGAACTTCTTCTCCTTGAACAAATCAATCAGTGGCTTGGTGTGCTAGGGAACACATATAGAATGGAGGTAATTAATCTGCCAAACCACAATATACTTTGCACATGCATGATTGACTTGGGACGATTCCAAAGGAAGCAAAAACAATCTTTATCAGATCCACGATGGCAACTTACACCAAGCGCACGTGAATTAGAGGAAGTCACTTCTTTCGTCTAGCATATGCTTTGTGTGATTTGGGTGCTAGTGTTTCCACAATTTCGAAAACTTTATGTGATATTCTAGGTTTCCATGATCTTGATGATTGCTCTTTAAATTTGCACCTTGCATATTCCACCATTAAAAAGCCAATGGAAGGATCAATGATGTTCTTATTGTTGCAAATAGAAATTTGGTGCCCGTAGATTTTATCGTTCTTGATATAGATTGCAATCTTTCTTGCCCTGTTATTCTTGGTAGACCTTTCATTAGAATGATTGGTGCGATTATTGATATGAAGGAAGGGAATATTAGATTCCAATTCGCATTAAAGAAAGGCATGGAGCACTTTCCAACAAAGAAACTCAAATTACCTTATGAATCTATCATGCGAGCTACTTATGAATTTAGTGCCAAAGATGGCACTACTTGGATCTATCTTCGCTTTTATGCCTAGCTAGGGGCGTTAAAAGATAGCGCTAGTTGGGAGGAAACCCAATTTTATTTGTGTTTTTTGTTTTTGTTCCTGTTTAGTAATAAATCTTGCATCTACCTTCTATTCAGATGTGTTTTTATCTTTTAATTAGTGTTTGAGCCAAGTAGAACCTAACGGATAACCTATGATGATAGTTGATTTGATTCTGCTGAAAAACGGAAACTTTGGGCGCACGAATTTAGTTTTCTTAAATTACAGGAACGTTAGTTTGCGTTGATTCTTTTTGCTTATGATCAGCAGACAAATTTTCCAGGACTTCCTATTTTGGTAGGATGTTTAGAGTTCAGAAGTTTGCGTTAGTTACAGATTGCTACAGACTGTTCTGTTTTTGACAGATTCTCTTTTTCGTGTGTTGTTTGCTTATTTTGATGCATCTATGGCTAGTAAAATAGTTTATAAACCATAGAGAAGTTGTAATACAGTAGGTTTAACACCAAAATAAATAAAGAATGAGTTCATTACAGTACCTTATGTGGTGGTTTTGTTTTCTTTCACTAACGGAGCTTATAAGATTTCCTATTGAGTTTTGTGTTGTGAAGTTTTCAAGTTTTGGGTAAATCTTTGATGGACTATGGAATAAGGAGTGGAAAAATACTAAGCTTGGGGATTCCCATGGCACCCCAAGATATTCAAGAATAGACAAAAGCCTAAGCTTGGGGATGCCCCGGGAAGGCATCCCCTCTTTTGTCTTCGTTCATTGGTAACTTTACTTGGAGCTATATTTTTATTCGCCACATGATATGTGTTTTGCTTGGACCGTCGTGTATTATATTAGTCTTCAATTTTTAGTTTACCACAATCATCCTTGCTTTACACACCTTTTGGAAGAAGCCTAATTGATTAGAATTTGCTAGAATACTCTATGTGCTTCACTTATATCTTTTGAGCTTGATAGTTTTTGCTCTAATGCTTCACTTATATCTTTTAGAGCATGGCGGTGACTTATTTTTGTAGAAATTGCTAGTCTCTCATGCTTCACTTATATTATTTTGAGAGTATTTTAGAACAGCATCATATTTGCTATGGTTATAAAATTGGTCCTCGAGTTGTAGGCATCCAAGTTGGGTGTAATAAAAACTATCATAGGAAGTGAATTGGGTGCTATGATCAATTTGATACTTGATAATTGTTTTGAGATATGGAGGTAGTGATATTAAATCATGCTAGTTGGGTTATTATGAATTTAAGAATGCTTGTGTTTAAGTTAGCAAGTCCCGTAGCATGCACGTATGGTTAAAGTTGTGTAACAAATTTGAAACATGAAGTGTACCTGGATTGTGCATCCTTATGAGTGGCGGTCGGGGACGAGCGATGGTCTTTTCCTACCAATCTATCCCCCTAGGAGCATGTGTGTAATGCTTGATTTTTGATGACTTCTAAATTTTTGTAATAAGTATATGAGTTCTTATGATTAATGTTGAGTACATGGATTATACGCACTTTTACATTTCCGCCATTGCTAGCTTCTTCAGTACCGTGCATTGCCCTTTCTCACCTTGAGAGTTGGTGCAAACTTCGCCGGTGCATCCAAACCCCGTGATACGATACGCTATATCACACATAAACCTCCTTATATCTTGCTCAAAACAGCCACCATACCTACCTATTATGTCATTTCCATAGCCATTCCGAGATATATTGCCATGCAACTTTCCACCGTTCCATGCAACTTTCCACCGTTCCGTCCATCGTTATCATGACATACTTTACTTTTGTCACATTGCCATTGCATGATCATGTAGTTGACATCGTATTTGTGGCAAAGACACCATGCATTATTTTTCATACATGTCACTCTTGATTCATTGCACCATCCCGATACACCGCCGGATGCATTCATATAGAGTCATATCTTGTTCTAGTTTCGAGTTGTAATTCATATGTTGTAATCAATAGAAGTGTGATGATCATCATTATTAGAGCATTGCCCAAAAAGAAAAAGAAAAATAAGAAAGGCCAAAAGAAAAAATAAGAAAGGCCCAAAAAAAGAACAAAAAGAAAAGAAAAAAAAGAAAAGGAAAATAAATAAAAAGGGCAATGTTACTATCTCTTTTTCCACACTTGCGCTTCAAAGTAGCACCTTGTTCTTCATGTAGTGTGTCTCATATATTGTGTTTCAAAGTAGCACCATATTTTTCATATAGTGAGTCTCATAGGTTGTCTTTTTCATACTAGTGGGAATTTTTCAATATAGAACTTGGCTTGTATATTCCTACAATGGGCTTCCTCAAATTCCCTAGGTCTTCATGAGCAAGCAAGTTGGATGCACACCCACTAGTTTTCTTTTGTTGAGCATTCATTTATAGCTCTAGTGCATCCGTTGCATGGCAATCCCTACTCCTCATGTTGACATCAATTGATGGGCATCTCCATAGTCTGTTGATTATCCTCGTCAATGTGAGACTTTCTCCTTTTTGTCTTCTCCACACAATCCCCATCATCATATTCTATTCCACCCATAGTGCTGTATCCATGGCTCACGCTCATGTATTGCGTGAAGGTTGAAAAAGTTTGAGATTATTTAGGTATGAAACAATTCCTTGGCTTGTCATCGGGGGTATAGAAGTTGGGAACATCTTTGTGTAACGAAAATGAAGCATAGCCTAACTATATGATTTTGTAGGGATGAACTTTCTTTTGCCATGTTATTTTGAGAAGACATGATTACTTTGATTAGTATGCTTGAAGTGTTATTATTTCTTTTATCAGTATGAACTTTTATTTTGATTCATTTGGATCTGAACATTCATGCCACAATGAAGAAAATTACATTGAGAATTATGCTAGGTAGCATTCCACATCAAATATTCTGTTTTTATCATTTACCTACTCGAGGACGAGCAGGAATTAAGCTTGGGGATGCTTGATACGTCTCCAACTTATCTATAAATTTTGATTGTTCCATGCTAGTATATTACCCCTTTTGGATGTTTATGGGCTTTATTTTACACATTTATATCATTTTTGGGACTAACCTACTAACAGGAGGCCCAACCCGTATTGCCGTTTTTTTGCCTATTTCAGTATTTCGAAGAAAAGGAATATCAAACGGAGTCCAAATGAAATGAAACCTTTGGGAGCGTGATTTTTGGAACGAAGGTGATCCATAGGACTTGGAGTGCAAGCCAAGCAGCGGCCGAGGCAGCCACGAGAGGGGAGGGCGCGCCCACCCCTACAGGGCGCGCCCCCTGTCTCGTGGGCCCCTCGGGCGGCCACCGACGTACTTCTTCATCCTATATAAGCCTACGTACCCTGAAAACATCCAGGGAGCCAGCGAAACACAATTTCCACTGCCGTAACCTTATGTATCCGCGAGATCCTATCTTGGGGCCTTCGCCGGTGCTCCACCGGAGGGGGAATCGACCATGGAGGGCTTCTACATCAACACCATAGCCCCTCCGATGAGTTGTGAGTAGTTTACCATAGACCTTCAGGTCCATAGTTATTAGCTAGATGGCTTCTTCTCTCTTTTTGGATCTCAATACAATGTTCTCCCCCTCTCTTGTGGAGATCTATTCGATGTAAACTCTTTTTGCGGTGTGTTTGTCGAGATCCGATGAATTGTGGGTTTATGATCAAGTTTATCTATGAGAAATATTTGAATCTTCTCTGAATTCTTTTATGTATGATTGAGTTATCTTTGCAAGTCTCTTCGAATTATCAGTTTGGTTTGGCCTAATACATTGATCTTTCTTGCCATGGGAGAAGTGCTTAGCTTTGGGTTCAATCTTGCGGTGTCCTTACCCACTCATAGAAAGGGTTGCAAGGCACGTATTGTACTGTTTCCATCGAGAATAAAAAGGTGGGGTTTATATCATATTGCATGAGTTTATCCCTCTACGTGATGTCATGTTGCTTAATGCGTTACTATGTTCTTTATGAACTTAATACTCTAGATGCTGGCAGGAGTCAGTCGATGTGTGGAGTAATAGTAGTAGATGCAGGCAGGAGTCGGTCTACTTGTTGCGGACGTGATGCCTATATACATGATCATGCCTAGGTAATCTCATAAGTATTCGCTTTTCTATCAATTGCTCGACAGTAATTTGTTCACCCACCATAATACTTATGCTATCTTGAGAGAAGCCTCTAGTGAAACCTATGGACCCTGGGTCTATCTTTTATCATATTTGCTTGCAATCTACTTTTATTCGCATCTTTACTTTTTGCATCTATATTATAGAACACCAAAAATATATTTATCTTATCATACTATCTCTATCAGATCTCACTTTCGCAAGTGGCCGTGAAGGGATTGACAACCCCTTTATTGTGTTGGTTGCGAGTTCTTTGTTTGTTTATGTAGGTGCTTGGGACTTTTGAGGAGCCTCCTACTAGATTGATACCTTGGTTCTCAAAAAGTGAGGGAAATACTTATGCTATTATTGCTGCATCACCCTTTCCTCTTCAAGGAAAACCAACACAAGCTCAAGATGTAGCACTCCGCCTCCCTCCCCAGATCCCCTTCAAGAGCTTGTTCGCTCGCTGGGTCACCGTGTTATCGCCGTTGCCGTGGCCACCGGCCACCTCGAGCGCTGCCAGGTTGCCAATGGGCCCCGCCTCGTCCTCTTCTTCCTCTACGACGAGCTACAAGGACCCGGGCGCCCCGTGACGCCACCCCGAGCCCTCCTTCCTCCTCTACTTCGTCGGCCGTTGATGCCAAATCCGGCGACCTCGAGCCCTCCGCGGTCCCACTCGTGCACACCTGCAGGACCACACTGAGCCCGTGGTCTTCCCCCCTCGCTCGCTAGCTCGATCACGCGCCCGTAGCTCACCCCTTCCATCGTGCCCGAGCTTGTCACCGCGTTTGCTTCGCCGCCGCGGCCATCAAAGCCTAGCTCGCGCGCGAAGCCCGTCGTCGTGCTCCTGGAATGCTAGGGATGCGCGTGCACCCCCCCCCCCACCCTAGTTTGACTCGGACGAGACCCTGGGCTCGATCCCGAGGCCTCCTTGCTCCTGTCGCTCGCGTCACACCTAGCTACTCCGGAGCACCAACGCTCGCCGGTCGTCCCCTTTGCCCCACTGCTGCCGGTGCCTGCAGCTTGTTCCACCCGCGTGACCCCGCGTCGCCTACAGCCGGCCGCCGCGGCCTGTCGTCCTTGCCGGCGCCCCGCTGGCCTCTCCCCGCACCTGGGCAGGTTCGACCTCCGCCCGGGGCTGCACCAGCCCCGTTAACCACCCGCTCCAGTGGGCGAATGGGCCACTGAGCAGTGGGGCCCATCCCCTGTTATATGTAAAAAAGAATTAGAAAAATATATAAAATAAAAATAATAATAGTAATTAATTAATTAATTAAGCAATTAATTAATTTACTTAACTTCATTTAATTAAACTAATTACATTTAGACTAATTTAACACTTTGATTAGCTACTGTGAGAATGACATGCGGGCCCCTCTTACATAGTTGACCTTTTGACCAGTCAATGGTCCAGTTAAACCTTAACTGGAATAGTTGATCAAGGCCCCACCACTCAGCCTCCGTGCTGTTCTGCTGGATACATTTTTGGGTACACCTAGCTTTTTATTTTTCAAAATATTGTTTTAACTTAGAAAAATCATATAAAATAAACTGTAGCCCAGGTGAAAAAGATTTCTACACGATTGTTGCTCAGAACGACAAGACGAATGTGAACACATGGTCCGTTCTCCCGCCACACGGCCCTAGCATAGCAAAGATTGAGCTTTTCCCCTCCGGTTCATCTGTCTGATAGACGTCTAGAACCGGGAAAACTTTCCCGGATGTTTTCCCCCTTCGCCAGTATCGCCTAGCACCACGTTCGAACACCTCTAGCCCCGCTTATTGTCTTGTTATGCTTATGTTTGCATGTATTTACTGTTTCTTCCCCCTCTTCTTCTCTGGTAGACCTCGAGACCGCTGCTGATGCCCCTGTGATCGAATACGTCAACGACGACCCTCCTTCTTGTCTGAGCAACAAGGAAAGCCACCACCCCCTTGATCATCTCGACATTGCCCATTCTATACTCTCATGCTTGCATTAGATTTTGCTACTGTTATTGTTTTCTCCTATTCTAATGCATATTCTGCTTTTGTAACGGCTATTGTTACCTACCTCCTTATCCTAAACTGCTTAGTATAGGTTGGTTAGTGATCCATCAGTAACCCCCACTTGTCCTTGTTGCCCCTGCTTTATCTTCGACGACTCAATCAACGTGATCGATGACCAGAGTCCGACACCTCACATCACATCACGCCCCTTTAGTTGCTCGACAATGCAGAGCTACTATCGAGTGCCGAGGGTGATCCCTCCTAATGCACTCCTGATGATAATTCTGTAGTGTAGCTGTTCGGTCGTGGTCAACGAGGGTGGTTCCTCATTCAACATTCCCGATCCGGCTATGTCGTGCAACACCTCAAGTGTGAACCTCGAGGGTGGATCCTCTTACGTTCACCTTGATGATTACATCGAGTGGAATCCTCCGTGGGTGATTCCTCGGGTTTTCCCCATGATATTTGGACACATGGTTACCTTGAATTTACTTGAGACCATTTATGAGGACCCCGACTCAATGCCACACCGATCTAGCATGTAACACCTCATATCACTTTGTGGCCTCACGCACGGTATTCCCACAGGTGACGCCTTACCATGCCTAGTACCGTTAGCGCCTTTTGGCACACGTATATGATAGTGTCGCTAGCATCCATATGACAAGGAGCCCTGGCTGACATGGCTAGTCGTGAACCCACAGTGGCACTAACTTACAGGGACAGGCATACATGACCCAGCAATGAACGTGACGGTCATCAGCGAGTGAATCCGGGCTGTAGCAGCTGCGCTAGCAGGACTCTGGTAGACATCACGTGACATTTCCCCGAAGGGACAAACACAGGATCGAAGAAGGACACATGCCGGCCAGCCTAAGTGTTCCGGAGCAGTAGCAAGCTACCATGGCTCAGTGGAAGCACTACGAGACATTTCCCAGTAAGAGAGGCTACCAAGGATAAACAACTAGATAGTCAGATCCCACACATACCAAGCATTTCAATAACATAAACACAATATGCTCGATATGTGCAAATACAACATGGCATCACAACATGACTCTACAACTCAAGTAATTTATTCAATAGGCTCTGAGGAGCGAGATATTACAAGCATGGGTCTCATGACCCAACATTCAGAGCATACAAGTCAAAGCACAAGCGGAAGATTATCATGTCTGAGTACAAACATCTACAAATGAAAAAGGCTGAGGAGCTGACTATCTACCAGATCTTGCCGAGGGCACAAGATCATAGCTGAGGTAACAAGCTAAACATCGAGTTCAAGCGGAACTACTAGTCAGACTGGAGTCTCTTTGCAAAAACATATATTAAGCAAACGTGAGTACAAATGTAACCAGCAAGACTTACATCAGAACTAACTACATATGCATCATTATCAACAAAGGGGGTGGTGGAGTTTAACTGCAGCAAGCCAGCTTTGACTTGGTGGCTATCTTGAACTACGACTACAAGTAACTCTTTTATGATGGCGCACACGCGTCCACATATTCACCATATCAATACACCACTATGGATCCACTCCCGTCTCCCTACGAGAACGCCATCCATAGCACTCACGCTTATCTTGCGCATTTTAGAGTATCCACTTTCACTTGTCTATGAACTGTATAGACAACCCAAAGGTCCTTTACCGCGGACGCGGCTATTCGAATAGATCATATTAACCCTGTTGTGGTGTACTTCTTCACACACGCTCTCGCCACTTACCGCCATGTACACGTCATGTATCTCGGCAACCTTCAAGCAGAAGCCTGGCGAGGGTTTCAGACATGACCTGACTAACCACGCAAGACTCTAGTCCAGGTTTATCGCCTATTCGGGTTCCATCCGTAGGGAGATCCGGCCGGGGTGTCGCTCACGGCCCCAAACAATGTGAGCAGGGTTCCCAAGCCCACCACCTGGGTGCCACTTGGTACACCGTTCCACTGCACCTAGTCTATCCCAAGCCCACCTGTACCAGGTGCTACTTGGTAGACTACTAGCACTAACTACAAACACTAGAAACTAGTTGCAACTCCTGGACAGAGATCAGGCTGATTAATAAGTCGAGAGGGGTCGAGTTACCGGAACCCAATGTGTGGTAGTAACTGTTCATGGATCACATACACAGAACTCAGTTCCTGAGGACGGCTTCAATGAGACAACCCACCATGTACTCCTACATGGCCTCTCACCGCTACCTTTACCAAATCGTGTTCACACACTTAGCTCACAACAGTAGGACATGTTCACACACTTCCAATTCATTCCCGATGAATCAGACCTGACACAACTCTAAGCAAAAGCAGGCATGACAACAAGCATGAATGAGTAGGCACATCAGGGATCAAACAACTCCTACTCATGCTAGTGGGTTTCATCTATTTACTATGGCAATGACAGGTCATGTAGAGGAAAAGGGTTCAACTACCGCAGCATGTAACAGTTGAATCGTTGTTGTCCTAATGCAGTAAAAGAGAGCAGGAGCGAGAGAGCGGGATTGTATTGGAATGAACAAGGGGGTTTTGCTTGCCTGGCACTTCTGAAGATAGGCTCTTCGTCGGTGTCATCGAACTCATCGTCGGTACATCATCTACTGAGAGGGAACAAACACCGGCAAACAAGGAAGAACACAATCAATGCAATGCACAATATGATGCATGATCATGACATGGTAATATGACTGTGTTGGCCTAATGCAACTACAACCAGATTGGTTTGGGTCATTTTGAACCAAAGGTTCAACTCCACACTCAAATTATGAATTTAGTGCCTTATCATGTTTTGCACTAAACAGCCAGGTTAAGTTGCTTAAACATGCATGAAACAAGTACAGATGGATAGATTGGATTTTTCTGATAATTTTTCATATATAAATTATTTCATTTGGACTTATGGTTGAATTTCTATGGATTTTTGAAGTTTAGGTTGTTTTCTGAAATTCATAAATCATTTCTGGTTCATTTTAAATTCCAGAAAACCTTTATTGTGTCAGCACTAAGTCTGGGTAACGTCAGCATTGACCAAAGTCAAATCTGACTGGTGGGCTCCACCTATCATTGACTCAGGGGGTTAATAGTGGTTATTTATCTTTAATTGTGTCACTAAAAGTGCGGGTCCCACATGTCATTGACTCAGGGTTGATTAATTGGGTGATTAGCACCAAATCTAATCCTGCCACGTCAGCGTCACCAGATTAAGTGTCGGCGACCACATCTCGCGGCGGAGGCTCGCCGGAGTGGCGCTAGGGGCAGCGGCTGGGCACCCTGAGGGCACTAGGGGGAAGCCCAGGCCCGTGCACATCTAGGGAGGCCGCGGGGCTGCTGGGGATGGACTGTTGCGACGGCGATGGCGAGGTTTGCAGTGGGCGGAGTTTGATATGTGCGGCAGGTATGGCTAGAGTAGGTGGTAGAGCAAGCCAAGCAGCGCGGCGGCAGCTACGGTCCAGCTGGAGCATAACCATGTGCTCGGGCGCAAGTTTTGGGTGTCCTAGCCATGACGACGAGGAGCCGCAGGGGCGACAAGCTTCGGTTGTGGTGGGAAGGCAAGCTAGATGTCAAGAACGGAGGGGGAGAGAAAAGGGGAGGCAGCAGGAGATCACAATGAAGCCGGCAGAGGTCTCAGCGGGCTCGGGGATGCTTGGGTCGAAGTGGATCGACAGTGACAAACCGCGGCGACCGAGGGCGAAGAGGACGATGGTATCAATGGAGCAGGGCCTCTTGGCATTGCGTAACTCGGTGGAGAGGTCAAGGCCAACGCGGCGGAGCTTCTAGGCTCAGCGACAGGGTGAGGGGAGGCCCGTAGCCATGGGTACGGCGATCGGCGCTCTCGGGTGCGTTCGGTGACGAGAGGAAGAGGGAGCGGAGGAGGGGAATGAGCCCGGGGGGTGAGCGGGGGGTCCGGGGGTGCGTGGCGTCATCTAGAGCCGTCCAGGAGGAACCAAGCAGGCAGGGAGGGAGGAGGTTGCCACAGCGCGTGCATGCGCGCGGGGAACACACGCCCTCCTCCCTACTGGCAGGAGGTTGAAGACGGCGCGATGACTGGTGGGCTGGGCCGCCAGCTGGGCTGCACAGGACCTAGGCCAGCTAGGTAAGTCCAGGTAACTCTCTCTCTCTCTCTCTTTTATTTCTGTTTTTCTATTTCCTGTAATTGTGTTTGGCTTTATTAAAAATGCCAAAGCATTTCCGAAAATCATGCAACTGACTGTGGCCACTGTTTGGACTATTTCCAACAGTAAACATTTCAGTTGTGGTTATTTAGGCATTTTAAAATATTTTATAGGATTTAAATTCCAAAATGCAAATATTGTATGATTTAATTATGTGATCCTCTGTTGTCCTACAAAAGTGTGCACCATTTTTGTCAGAGGTTTTAGATCAAGACAAAGATGATGAACATTTTAGAAGGGCATTTTGGATTCAGTGCAAATATTTTTATTTGAACCTAGTTGAATTCTTTCTGATGCTAGGGTTTGATCAATCCCCATTTCAACTTAAATAGAATTTAAACATGATGCAACAAGATGCAAACACCAGGCAGTACCAAAAGCTAGGGATGTGACAACTCACCCCCACTAAACGAGAATCTCGTCCCGAGATTCAAGACGTGAGGTAAGAAGACAGAGGGAACATAAAGCTGACACAATCTTCACGATCCAACTGTCTTTCTCAAATATGTTGATTCATTGCTTCAATTGATCTTGACGTCTTTGCATTCGAGATCTTCATCCAACACGAGGACAGAGGCACTCTACAAGGATGGATCATCTTAATGATCACAAGATCAACTCACAGGATGAGACGTAGAAACATCTCTTGAGCTGAGAGGCAAAACACACATCAGGGAGGGCGGAAGAAAAAATTTGACGAGGGTTTCAATGTAGCAAGGAAAATAGTTGCCATGATCCGATAACGGGGCACCTTAGAGGAGGTGACTCATAGAATCATCCCTTAAGTGGAAATAGGAATTACCTTTGACTCGGAGATCATTGAAACTCTTTACACCAGCCTAAGGCAAAACACAATCGATCATTTGAAGGAGTCCGAAGAATGACATACTCGGACCAGAATGGATGATGTGGATTACCTTGTTGAAGACAACACAAGGGGTGATTTTGCTTATCGCCGGAAATGAATGAGACCCATGGTAGGCTGGCACAATGACGGTGCTAGCTGGGAACAAAATGCAAATACTGGGAATGAAACTAGTAACTGGGAGAAACCCAACAGTAGAGAGTGAGTCCACTGTTGAAAATTAATAGCATAACCAAGGAAACTGGGAGCAATCCCGGTTAGTGCCAATAAAAACACCTAGCGCTTGTGCGGGCTCTCAAGAACTTGAGTATTTCCGTATTCATCAAGGTTTTACCAATATCAGTGTCAAGGATCCTGGCAACACCACATACTACCATGATGAATACCAGTGGAAGATGCATATGCAAAGGAGGATAACACCTTCTCATATTTTACTTTAGCGAAGCCAAGGAAAGAAAATATGGATGATCGACCGAGAGACATTTAGCACTCCGTTTCTAATGTTCTCCTTGATGGTCTACATACCATAGTCATACTTAAAGCATTAACGTGGCAATCAAGTATACGTCGGACTTCGGAAGACAAGGGATTTATGAGGAACACTTCTAGAAAAGTCATATGAAATCCTTATAGATAAGATGGGCAAAATGCTCATTCAAGATACTACAATAATAGATATTCCGGCTAGGTGTGTCGGCCAAAACATCAACCTTGCCAGAGCCTACATCACAGATCTTGGAAAAGTACCAACCATCACATCTGCCTGAGATTCAGATCTGGTTTGTGACAGGATATTTCAGACAACATATCTGGAAAAGAAAGTTTGCAACACTAATCAACGAGATGACATTGTGAGATTCTCGGAAATGAATTACGATAGCAAACTCCAAAACATGAGATGGTTCTGCTACACACATGTGAGCACGCTGTCCTACACAAGCATGACCACATAGTAGTCTTATAACAAAACACCACCGAGTTCAGAAGGGGAACCATCATCGAGGATATCGAAGTCCTTGCATAAGTCTTGCTCTTAAGAAGGAACTTCTTCTCCTTGAACAAATCAATCAGTGGCTTGGTGTGTGCTAGGGAACACATATAGAATGGAGGTAATTAATCTTCCAAACCACAATATACTTTGCACATGCATGACTGACTTGGGACGATTCCAAAGGAAGCAAAAACAATCTTTCTCGGATCCACGGCGGCAACTTACACCAAGTGGACGTGAATTAGAGGAAGTCACTTCTTTCATCTAGCATATGCTTCATGAACGGGACATGAAGACATTGCGTATAAAGTTTCCAACACTAGCTTAATGTTCAGCAGAATCATGGAGGAGAAAAAATGCTGCTGATGGGCTCAACAGCAACTCATCGAAATTTTCCATATCATTGGAATTCCACAATTATGTGAACAATGTGATAGTATTGGTCAGACCAAAAGATGTAATGGTGTATGCTCGAGGAACGACCACGAGTAAGACAACATTACGAATATCATTGGTTCTAACTTGATTTGACGATAGCCCACACTTAAATCAAGGTTTGGACAAGATGATTGATTCAACAACCAACCACGAGGAATAATTGATGAAGATATCATCTCTCTTCAACACACAGACACACAAGAATATCCCCTAGTGATGAACTAAGTCAGACAAGCTTCCATCTTCCAACTCTCCAAGTTGTTGTTTAGCTCAACCAACTAGCTCAGGGGTATCCAACACAGAATCTTGGAGAATGGGTGGTTTGGAGGAAAACCAACATGATCATGAACTCAACATAGCGGTCAAGTGACAGCCTGGTAAAACTTCCGAGAAGATATTATGAACATCACGAACCACTAATATGTTACTAAACTCGAGAACAATCTTGCTTTGCAGAGCAGGACGATATGATCAAATAAGCAAGGGATTGAATAATCCTAACTCATTAATCGAAGGGTGCACCAAAAATAAGGACTAGGTAGCACAATCTATCTTAGAATGATGATTCAATAACCAACAGGCTAAGAATGAGAATATTGTCCACTTAACTACCAAGCAACAGAGTTGCTAGGAGTATAGATTTCACACATCTCGATTCACTTGGCGGCATTCCAGTTACAACAACACGGGGACCGAGAAACGAATAATGAGTGTGAGAAGTATCACTGTATCAAGAGTTCATAGGATGGTGTGCAATTCCCATGACATTCCTGATATAAATATGGTAATACTTCAAGGTAGAATAGACCAGAAGCTGGATTGCATCTTGATCTATGGAACATGACTGCTTTGACCCAATCCTGGATATGGATGAGGTACTGGAGTTTGTTTCTCCCTAGTCATTTTGGAATAGAATGGCTTGACGGACCACAAGGGTAATAGGCATCGATGATCGAATGCACACATACTCTTGACTATCAATTGATAGACGAGGGCCAGAAAACAGCTAAAGAGGGACAACTCAAAAGAACATATGATTTTCTGAGTTGTGGATGCATAGATTTAGTATGTCAAACAAGTTCAACATATTTCTTCCAGATAAACCATGCAGAAAGGTAGGACTGGCAGATGCACAATGCAGAATGGAGAACTCATCAAGAGCGCTCTGGTTGTGATCTTTTGGTTCAAAGAACTTCTGCCATAATGGTTCATGGTATTGGAAGAACGATATACCACAGACCCCGAGGACTATCACAAAGGTTGCTAATAACCTAAAGAAACTAGCAAACACTATCGACATGAAGTAGGTAGGGTAATTCTTGGGTTCAAAACCATGAGTAGAATACCTGCTAACTAAATTGCATCACGGGACGCTTTCGAGGATGACGGCCAGAATCATCACACTGGGAACACAAAGCATAGCTAGATTGCTAGGCGATTAGCTAAGACACCTAGGGTCATAACAATAACTCCATCATATGCACCGAGGCAATGAAGTACCTCAACACATTGGTTAGTGTGGTTGATCTGGCACAAAGGAACTTCGGAATGGCAGGAAGGAATTTGCAAATGCATCAGATTGTTTATAAATCTGGGATGACTCGGACAACATAACGGCTGTAAATGCTCAAAAGGGATTTAAGACATCCCGTGAAATGGTGGCATAGCCACTCAACATCACAATATCAAGGTTTCGAGACCAACTATGAACACATGGAAGTAGTAAAAACTGAACTGGGGCTTGAACCCAACAATCCTATAAATTAATACAGATTAGTAACACGTGATCCTGTTAGAAAGAAGAGAGATCCTAGTTCCTTAACCCCGTAGGAAAGATAAGATGACTCAGATCAGAAGGGCATGAGGTAAAGGAGTAAAAAGAGCCTTACGTTCCATCCCACAATCAATTCCCTTATATAACTAAAGAATTTCTAGACTCAACTTTGACCAGTTTGGCTTGGTAATCATATAGGCAGTCAGGCTCTGATACCAAAGCTGTCAGGACCCCGACTCAATGCCACACCAATCTAGCACCTAACACCTCATATCACTTTGCGGCCTCACGCACGGTATTCCCACGGGTGATGCCTTACCAGGCCCGGGACCGTTTGCGCCTTTTGGCACACGTGTATGATAGTGTCGCTAGCATCCATATGACAAGGAGCCTGGGCTGACATGGCTAGTCATGAACCCAAAGTGGCACTAACTTACAGGGACGGGCATACATGACCCAGCAACGAACGTGTCGGTCATCAGCGAGTGAATCCGGGCTGTAGCAGCTGGGCTAGCAGGACTCCGGTAGACACCACGTGACATTTCCCCGAAGGGACAGACACGGGATCGAAGATGGACACATTCCGGCCAGCCTAAGTGTTTCGGAGTAGTAGCAAGCTAGCATGGCTCAGTGGAAGCACTAGGAGACATTTCCCGGTAAGAGAGGCTACCAAGGATAAACAACTAGATAGTCAGATCCCACACATACCAAGCATTTCAATAACATACACACAATATGCTCGATATGTGCAAATACAACATGGCATCACAACATGACTCTACAACTCAAGTAATTTATTCAATAGGTTCCAAGGAGCAAGATATTACAAGCATGGGTCTCATGACCCAACATTCAGAGCATACAAGTCAAAGCACAAGCGGAAGCTTATCATGTCTGAGTACAGACATCTACAAATGAAAAAGGCTGAGGAGCCTAACTATCTACCAGATCCTGCCGAGGGCACAAGATCGTAGCTGAGGTAACAAGCTAAACGTTGAGGTTCAAGCGGAACTACTAGTCAGACTGGAGTCTCTATGCAAAAACATAAATTAAGCAAACGTGAGTACAAATGTAACCAGCAAGACTTACATCAGAACTAACTACATATGCATCATTATCAACAAAGGGGTGGTGGAGTTTAACTGCAGCAAGCCAGCTTTGACTTGGTGGCTATCCTGAACTACGACTACAAGTAACTCTTTTGTGATGGCTCACACGCGTCCACATATTCACCATATCAATACACCACTATGGATCCACTCCCGTCTCCCTACGAGAACGCCATCCATAGCACTCACGCTTATCTTGCGCATTTTAGAGTATCCACTTTCACTTGTCTATGAACTGTATAGACAACCCAAAGGTCCTTTACCGCAGACGCGGCTATTCGAATAGATCATATTAACCCTGCTGTGGTGTACTTCTTCACACACGCTCTCGCCACTTACCGCCATGTACACGTCATGTATCTCGGCAACCTTCAAGCAGAAGCCTGGCGAGGGTTTCAGACATGACCTGACTAACCACGCAAGACTCTAGTCCAGGTTTATCGCCTATTCGGGTTCCATCCGTAGGGAGATCCGGCCGGGGTGTCGCTCACGGCCCCAAACAATGTGAGCAGGGTTCCCAAGCCCACCACCTGGGTGCCACTTGGTACACCGTTCCACTGCACCTAGTCTATCCCAAGCCCACCTGTACCGGGTGCTACTTGGTAGACTACTAGCACTAACTACAAACACTAGAAACTAGTTGCAACTCCTGGACAGAGATCAGGCTGATTAATAAGTCGAGAGGGGTCGAGTTACCGGAACCCAATGTGTGGTAGTAAATGTTCATGGATCACATACACAGAACTCAGTTCCTGAGGACGGCTTCAATGAGACAACCCACCATGTACTCCTACATGGCCTCTCACCGCTACCTTTACCAAATCGTGTTCACACACTTAGCTCACAACAGTAGGACATGTTCACACACTTCCAATTCATTCCCGATGAATCAGACCTGACACAACTCTAAGCAAAAGCAGGCATGACAACAAGCATGAATGAGTAGGCACATCAGGGATCAAACAACTCCTACTCATGCTAGTGGGTTTCATCTATTTACTATGGCAATGACAGGTCATGCAGAGGAAAAGGGTTCAACTATCGCAGCATGTAACAGTTGAATCGTTGTTGTCCTAATGCAGTAAAAGAGAGCAGGAGCGAGAGAGCGGGATTGTATCGGAATGAACAAGGGGGTTTTGCTTGCCTGGCACTTCTGAAGATAGGCTCTTCGTCGGTGTCATCGAACTCATCGTCGGTACATCATCTACTGAGAGGGAACAAACACCGGCAAACAAGGAAGAACACAATCAATGCAATGCACAATATGATGCATGATCATGACATGGTAATATGACCGTGTTGGCCTAATGCAACTACAACCAGATTGGTTTGGGTCATTTTGAACCAAAGGTTCAACTCCACACTCAAATTATGAATTTAGTGCCTTATCATGTTTTGCACTAAACAGCCAGGTTAAGTTGCTTAAACATGCATGAAACAAGTACAGATGGATAGATTGGATTTTTCTGATAATTTTTCATATATAAATTATTTCATTTGGACTTATGGTTGAATTTCTATGGATTTTTGAAGTTTAGGTTGTTTTCTGAAATTCATAAATCATTTCTGGTTCGTTTTAAATTCCAGAAAACCTTTATTGTGTCAGCACTAAGTCTGGGTGACGTCAGCATTGACCAAAGTCAAATCTGACTGGTGGGATCCACCTATCATTGACTCAGGGGGTTAATAGTGGTTATTTATCTTTAATTGTGTCACTAAAAGTGCGGGTCCCACATGTCATTGACTCAGGGTTGATTAACTGGGTGATTAGCACCTAATCGAATCCCTCCACGTCAGCTTCGCCGGATTAAGTGTCGGCGACCACATCTCGCGGCGGAGGCTCGCCGGAGTGGCGCTACGGGCAGCGGCTGGGCACGCTGAGGGCACTAGGGGGAAGCCTGGGCCCGTGCGCATCTAGGGAGGCCGCGGGGCTGTTGGGGATGGACTGTTGCGGCGGCGACGGCGAGGTTAGCGGCGGCCAGAGCTCGATGTGTGCGATAGCTATGGCTAGAGCTGGTGGCAGACCAAGCCAAGCAGCGCGGCAACGGCTACGGTCCAGCAGGAGCACAACCATGTGCTCGGGTGCAAGTCTTGGGTGTCCTAGCCACGACGACGAGGAGACACAGCGGCAGCGAGCTTCGGTTGCGGTGGGGAGGGAAGCTAGAGGACGATAACAGAGGGGGAGAGCAAGGGGGAGGCAGCAGGAGCTCACAGCGAAGCCGGCAGAGGTCTCAGCAGGCTCGGGGACGCTTGGGTCGAAGCGTATCGACGACGACGAACTAGGGGATCAAGGGCGAAGAGGACGATGGTGTTGATGGAGCAGGGCCTCCGGGCATCACGTAGCTCGGTGGAGAGGTCAAGGCCGACGTGGCGGAGCTTCTATGCTCAGCGGCAGGGCGAGGGGTGGCCGGAGCCCATGGGTACGACGATTGATGCTCTCAGGTGCATTCGGTGACAAGAGGAAGAGGGGCGGAGGAGGGGAATGAGCTCGGGGCGGTGAGCGGGAGGTCCCGGGGTGCGTGGCGTCATTTAGAGCCGTCCAGGAGGAACCAGGCAGGCAGGAAGGGAGGAGGTGGCCGAAGCCCGTGTGTGCGCGCGGGGAACACACGCCCTCCTGCCTACTGGCAAGAGGTTGAAGACGGCAAGGTAGCTGGTGGGCTGGGCCGCCAGCTGGGCTGCATAGGACCTCGGCCAGCCAGGTAAGGCTAGGTAACTCTCTCTCTCTCTCTTATTTCTGTTTTTCTATTTCCTGTAATTGTGTTTGGCTTTATTAAAAATGCCAGAGCATTTCCAAAAATCATGCAACTGACTGTGGCCACTGTTTGGACTATTTCCAACAGTAAACATTTCAGTTGTGATTATTTAGGCATTTTAAAATATTTTATAGGATTTAAATGCCCAAATGCAAATATTGTATGATTTAGTTCTGTGATCCTCTATTGTCCTAGAAAAGTGTGCACCATTTTTGTCAGAGGTTTTAGATCAAGACAATGATGATGAACATTTTAGAAGGGCATTTTGGATTCAATGAAAATATTCTTATTTGAACCTAGTTGAATTCTTTCTGATGCTAGGGTTTGATCAATCCCCATTTCAACTTAAATAGAATTTAAACATGATGCAACAAGATGCAAACACCAGGCAGTACCAAAAGCTAGGGATGTGACACCATTGTTGAAGTCGGGTCGGCCCTGAGGGGTACCCACGAGTTGATGTGAAAGTCGGGCGGGCCCATAGAGCACCCGCGAGTTTTCTACGTGGCACGGCCCGGCAGTATGGGCCCTTGCCGTAACTCCATGAGACGGGGCGACTGGGTCACATTATCGTGAGTCTCTGCTCGTCGCCGGCAGCCCCCAATGCACTAACAGGTTTGGGTATTTGTTCTGAGTTGGCCTCTGGCCTTTACGCACTAACCACCACGCGAGAATAGATATGGGCCTCGATGTCGTGGTATCAGCCGAAGCTTTGTCGGACGTCATGCTCAGCAGTGCGGCATGGCTGGGCCGGCACCATCCTGTAGTGGTGGAGCCTAGACGCGCCCTGCTCGCAACGACCCGAAGTGGTGCGGGCGATGGGCCCAAGACCCCGGAGTGCTTAGGATGTAGACCGGTGGGGACGTCTCTACTGAGCCTAGGAAGGGCTGCGACGTGTTGATCATTCGAGGCCGGGCATTGACCCTAGAAAGGTGTGTCCGGCCAGAGTGATCGAGCGTGTTGGGTAACGTGGTGCACCCCTATAGGGAAGATATAATTCGAATACCATGTCCACGGTAATGGATGTTCAGACTTGTATCCGGATCTTATATAACTAGAAATGGATACTTGAGATATCTGATGGATATGTGGCTCCAAGATTGCTTTTTCACAGGGAGTCGAGGAAGGATCTCTGGGCGTTGGTGTTACAACATGCTTGTTTAATATTAAAATGATATTCTTTACTCTTCCACAAGCTACAAGATGCTTGGAGCTGCTAGTCTTCGTTAGGCTAGGCCTTCCCCTCTATTCTGGCATTCTGCAGTTCAGTCCACAGATGTCGGATGTTGGGTTCCGATAGACCCTTAAGGTTCGAACTTTGGGGTGCACGCGAAGATCTTCCCCATACCAATCCACTTCCGATCACCTCGCAAGAATCTAAGCTAAACGATGAACAGCACGGGGGAAACAAGATTTATACTGGTTCGGGCCACCGTTGTGGTGTAAAACCCTACTCCAGTGTGTGGTGTGGTGGATTGCCTCAGGGGCTGATGATGAACAGTACAGGGAAGAACTGCCTCGCGAGAGGTGTTCTTGAGCTGGTGCGATGAACTGCTTGGATGAGTTCGATCGCCTCTCGATCTAATGAGCACTCAATGAGATGCACTCTACTGTGGTGGCTAGCCCTATTTATAGAGGCCCTGGTCCTCTTCCCAAATATTCAGCGGGAAGGGCGCCAACAACGGCCATTTTGAAGGGGAACATCTAGTACAAGTTATCCTGACTAAAGTTGGTCTTCAGCTGCCAAAGGCACTGGCGATGACGCTGTCTTGGGATCCACGGTGACCTCCATCTTGCTGCTCTGCTGGTCTTGGTCTCATTGCGCTGAAATGCTAACATTTGCATGTTGCCTCGGTACTCCACGCCTGTGCTTGCCCCCTTTGCACCAAAGAGGAAACAAGCACACTGTGCGGGCCGGCGCCCGCCTGGCGCCCACCTAGTCTCGATCTTCACGGCTTGCGTCACGAGCACCTCGCGAGGTATCCTGCTGTCACATCCCTGGCTTTGCTATGCACTTGGGCTAGCTTGGTTGCTGCATCATGTCTAAATTTCTTTTAAACTTGAAATGGGGATGACAAACCCTAGCACTAAATAAAATGCAATTAGGATCAAAATAAAAATATTTTCAATGAACCCAGAATGCCCTTTAGAAAAGTTCATTATTTTTGTTAAAGGTGAAAACCCCTGCCAACAATGACGCACATATTTCTAGGCCATTCTGGATTTTTGAATTAAATCCTATTGTATTTGACTTTGGGCATTTAAATACTATAAATAATTTAAATGTTCAAATAAATGTTGGAAATTGTTAAGGGTCACTGAAATAATTCAGAAAGCACCCATAATTGTTTCCAAGATTTTATGAAATGGTTTGGTATTATTACTAAATCAAAACAAATAGCAAAAACTAGAAAACAGAAAGAAATAGAAAAACAGGAGAGAGTTAGTACCTGGGCCTTACCTGGCGCCACCAACCGACCCAGCACGGCCCAGCCCACCGCCGCCCCCCCCCCCCTGTCGTCTTCCTCCCTCGCCAGAAGGACAGAGGCGTGTCGACGCGCCCACGCCCGAGCACCACCTCCTGCTGCCCCCTCATCGCCCTGGACTCCCTCCGCAGCGCCACGCAGCCCCCTGGCCCCTCTCGCTCACTCCCTCGAGCTCATCCCCCTCCTCTGTTCTCTCTCTCGCACGCAGCCACCGAACACACCCACCGCCGCTGTTCGTTGCCGCCGTGGCCACTGCCACTGCGCCGCCCCGCCGATGCTCTCAGAGGCGCCGCCGCCACATACTCTCCCTCCTCTCCGAGCTACATGAGCCAGGACGGCCCCAATACGACGCTTGCGGCCTTCTTCTCCGACCACGGCCGCCGAATGCCTCCGTCGATTCGGCCACTCTGGCGTGCCCCCGAGCCCACTAACCATCCCTGCAGCTCCGTGGTGAGCCGTTAACCCGATTCCCCCTTGCCCCGTTGTCCCTCGCGTGCTCTAGCCCCGATCCCCAACCATGACCGCAGCATCTCGCCGCCGGCCATGGCATAGCCATGGCCACAGCCGCGCAAGCTCGCAACGGAGCTCGTCAGCGTGCTCAACGAACCCCCAGGAGCACGTAGCACCCTCCGGTTTCTCCTCTAGTGCACCGTAGCATCGCCACCGCCTGCACCCGAACTCCGGCCGCCGCCGATTTGGTCGCCGCCGTCGATCCCGACCACCGCAGCTACTGCCGCCACCACCACTAGATGCGCGAGTCTTCCAGCTCGCTCTAGCCGCAAACCCCGAGCAAAACGGTGCCCTGTAGCGCAAACCCGAGCTACCCCAGAGCGTCCCCGCCGCGTTTTTGGTCGTCGCCGGCGATACTCCGGCGAGCTGACGTGGCACCGTCATTAGTGGCTAACGATGCCACTAACTAACCCCATAGCTCACTGACGGATGGGCCCCACCGCCTAACTAACCAGCTAACTAAAATAGTTTAAGGTTAATCTAATTACAGTGGGCCCACTCGTCAGTTTTGACTACGCTGACGTGTTCGTTGACCAGGCCCACCTGTCTGTGACTCCAGCCAGCGCTGTGTCAATGACCAGTGGACCCCACTGGTCAGGTTTGACCTGAGGCAGCCCTGTTGACTCTGCTGAGGTCAGCATGATGCCATGCTGAGGCAATATTCCTTTTCTGGAATTTAGTTTATTTTATAAATAATCAGGAAATTCCAAAAATAGCTAAAACTTCAATAAATCATAGAAAATCAACCGTAAGTCAGAATGAAATAATTTATATATGAAAAATTATCAGAAAAATTCAAGGAATCCATCTGTACCATTTTCATGCATGTTTGAACAATGTTTGTCCTCTGTTTTGGACAAAACAAATAAAGGGTATTTAAATAATCATATATGGAGTTGGAGTTTGAATCATGTATTCAAAACAACTTCATTTAAATCATAGCTAGGTGCATTAGCTCAAAACACATTCATATTGCCATGTCATAGCATGCATCATATTATGCATTGCATTGATCGTGTTTCTTCTGTGTTTGCCGGTGTTGTTCCCCCTCGGTAGACGTTGTACCGACGATGTGATCGTTGACACTGATGAAGACTCAATGTTATCTTCAGAAGTGCCAGGCAAGCAAATCCCCCCTTGTTCATTCCGATAAAATCCCACTCTCTCGCTCCTGCTCTCTTTTACTGCATTAGGACAACATCGATTCATCTGTTACTTGCTGCGGTAGCTGAACCCCTTTATCCTCTGCATGACCTGTCATTCCACAGTAATTAGATGAAACCCACTAGCATGAGTAGGAGTTGTTTGAGCCCTATTGTGCCTACTCATTCATGCTTGTTTGTCATGCCTGCTATTGCTTAGAGTTGTGTCAGGTCTGATTCATCCGGGATGAATCAGAGGTGTGTGAACATGTCCTACGGTGTGTGAGCTAAGCATGTGAACACGATTTGGTAAAGGTAGTGGTGAGAGGCCATGTAGGAGTACATGGTGGGTTGTCTCATTGCCGCCGTCCTCAGGAACTGAGTTTTGTGTTTGTGATCCATGATTCAGCTACTACCATGCATTGGGCCCTGAAATATGACCCCGCTCGACTTCTTATTCACCCTAGTCCTCTGTCCAGGAGTTGCAAGTAGTTTCTGGTGTTTGTAGCTTACTGGAGGCCGTGGACAGCGCTGACCGTAGGGGTGGGCTGTGATGCGGTAGGTACGTGGCCCGGTGTACCGGATACCCATTAGGTATCTCGGGAACCCTGCACACATCGTTTGGGGCTGTGAGCGAAACTCCGACCGGATCTCCTCATGGATGGAACCCGAATAGGCGATAAACCTGGACTAGAGACTTGAGTGTTTAGGCAGGTCGTGGTCTACACCCACGTCGGCTTTCGCTTGAAGTCTTCCGAGCACATGTCGTGTGCAGACGCTAAGTGGTGGAAACATGTATGAAGAAGTACACCCCTGCAGGGTTAACATCATCTATTCGAATAGCCGTGTCCGCGGTAAAGGACTTCTGGGTTGCTTATATCAGTTCATAGACAAGTGAAAGTGGATACTCTAAAATACGCAAGATAAGCGTGAGTGCTATGGATGGCGTTCTCGTAGGGAGACGGGAGCGGATCCATAGTGGTGTATTGATATGGTGAATATGTGGACTCGTGTGGCTTGCTGCAGTTAAACCCCACCATCCCTTTGTTGATAATGATGCATATGTAGTTAGTTCTGATGTAAGTCTTGCTGGGTACATTTGTACTCACGTTTGCCTATTTTATGTTTTTGCAGAGAGACTTCGGTCTCACTAGTAGTTCCACGTGGACTTCGATGTTTAGCTTGTTACCTCAGCTACGATCTTGTGCCTCGGCAGGATTTGGTAGATAGTCAGGCTTCTCAGCCTTTTTCATTTATAGATGTCTGTACTCAGACATGATAGCTTCCGCTTGTGTTTTGACTTGTATGCTCTGAATGTTGGGTCGTAGGACCCATGTTTGTAATATCCCGCTCCTCGGAGCCTATTGAATAAAATACTTGAGTTGTAGAGTCATGTTGTGATGCCATGTTGTATTTGCACATATCGAGCATATTGTGTGTATGTTATTGAAATGCTTGGTATGTGTGGGATCTGACTATCTAGTTGTTTATCCTTAGTAGCCTCTCTTACCGGGAAATGTCTCCTAGTGTTTCCACTGAGCCATGGTAGCTTGCTACTGCTCCGGAACACTTAGGCTGGCCGGCATGTGTCCTTCTTCGTTCCTGTGTCTGTCCCTTCGGGGAAATGTCACGCGATGAATACCGGAGTCCTGTTAGCCCGCTACAGCCCGGTTCACCGGAGTCCTGCTAGCCCAGTGCTACAGCCTGGATTCACTCGCTGATGACCGACACGTTCGATGCTGGGTCATGGATGCCTGTCCCTGTAAGTTTGTGCCACTTTGGGTTCACGACTAGCCATGTCAGCCCGGGCTCCTTATCATATGGATGCTAGCGACACTATCATATACGTGTGCCAAAAGATGCAAACGGTCCCGGGCAAAGGTAAGGCGACACCCGTGGGAATACCGTGCGTGAGGCCGCAAAGTGATATGAGGTGTTACATGCTAGATCGATGTGGCATTGAGTCGGGGTCCTGACAGCGTTGGTATCAGAGCTTGACTGCCTGTAGGATTACCAAGCCAAACTGGTCGAAGTCGAGTCTAGAAATTCTCTAGTTATACGTAGGGGAATTGATTGTGGGTTGAAATGTAAGGCTCTTTTACTCCTTATACCTCATGGCCTTCTGATCTGAGTCATCATCTTCTCTTCTACGGGGATTAAGAACTAGGCTATCTCTTCTTTCTGTCAGGATCACGTGTTACTAATCCGTAGACTTATAGAATTGTTGGACTTAAGCCTCTGTTCAGTTCCTACGACTTCTGTATGTTAACTGTTGATCTCGAAACCTTGGAATTGTGCTTCTGAGTGGCTATGCCACCATTTTTGTAGCATGTCTCAAATCTTTTTGAGCATTTATAGCCGTTATGCTGTCCGAGTCATCCCAGGTTTCTAAACAGTCTGATGCATTTGCAAATCCTTTCTTTCCGTTCCCGATGTCCTTTATGGTCAGAATAAGCTCACTAACCGGTGCGTTGAGGTAATTTAATGCCTCGACATATATGTTGGAGTTAATAATTATGACCCTAGGTGTCCTAGGGGATCATCTAGTAATCTAGCCATGATTTGCGTCCCACTGTGATGCTTTTGGCCTTTATTATCGAAAGCATCCCGTGATGCCATTTAGTTAGTAGGCATTCTATTTCTGGGTTCTGAACCCGAGATTCACCCCATTTACCTCATGTTGATAGTGTTGCTAGTTCCTTTAGGAAATTAGTAACTTTTGCATTAGTCCTCGAGGTCCATGGTATTTTCCTTCTTCCAAATACTATGAACCACTTATGGCAGTAGTTTGTTGGATCAAAAGATCATAACAGGAGTGCTCTCGATGGGTTCTCTATTCTATATTGTGACTCTGCCAGTCCTACCTCTCTGCATGGCTTATCCGAAAGAAACATGTTGAACTTGGTTCGACATGCTAGTCCATGCATCCACAACTCAGAAAAACATATGTTCCTTTGAGTTGTCCCCCTTTAGTTGTCTTCTGACCTTCGTCTATCAATTGATAGTCAAGAGTATGCGTGCGTTCGTTTATCGATGCCTATTACCCTTGTGGTCCGTCAAGCCATTCTATCGCGGAATGACTAGGAGAAACAAACTCCAGTACCTCATCCATATCCAGGATTGGGTCAAAGTAGTTGTGCTCTGCAGATCAAATTGCTAATCTTGCTTTTGCTCTGTTCTACCTTGGAGTATTACCATCTTTTATATCGGGATTGTTATAGGAATTGCACACCATCCTATGAACTCTTGGTACAGTGATACTTCTTGCCATCATTGTTCATTCCTCGATTCCTGTGTTATTGTAACCAGAATGCCGACAAGTGAATCATGGTGTGTGAAATCAATACTCCTAGCAACTCCGTTGCTTGGTAGTTAAATGGACGATAACCTCATTCTTAGCGTGTTGATTATTGAATCGTCACCCTAAGGTTGATTGTGCTACCTAGTCCTTATTTCTGGTGCACTCTCCGATCAATGAGTTAGGATAGTGCCAATCCTTGCTTATTTGATCATATCGTCTTGCTCTGGAAAGCGAGATTGTTCTCGAGCTTACTAACATATCGGTGGTTCGTGATTTTCCGAATATCTTCTCGGAAGTATTACCAGGTTGTCACCTGGCCGCTATGTTGAGTTCGTGACCAAGTTGGTTTTCTTATAAATCACTCCTTCTCCAAGAATCTGTGTTGGATATTCCTGAGCTAGTTGGTTGAGCTAGACAACAACTTGGAGAGTTGGGAGATAAAAGCTTGTCTGACTTAGTTCATGTTAAGGGATATCTTCTTTGTATGTGTGTGTTGAAGAAAGTTGATATTTCATCGACTGACCCTCGTGATCAGTTAATGGACCTATCATCTTGTCCAACCTTTGATTTGGGTGTGGGCTATCCTCAAATCAAGTCAGAACCAACGATGTTCGTAATGTTGTCTTACTCGTGGTTTTTCCTCGAGCATACACCATTATATTCTTTGGTCTGACCAATGCTATCACCGTGTTCACTTAACTATGGAATTCCTTTTAAAAGGAAACCCGGATGAATTGTTGTTGAGCCCATTGACAACATCCTTATCTCCTCCATGATTTTGTTGAACATTAAGCTAGTGTTGGAAACTTTTGAAAGCATTTCTTCATGCTAGTTCATGAAGCATATGTTCGGATGTAAGAAGTGACTTCCTCCAGTTCATGTGCATTTGATGCAAGTTGCCGCCGTGGATTCGAGAAAGTCAATGTTGTTTCCTTTGGAATCATCCCAATCAGTCATGCATACGTGCGAAGTATTCTGTGGTTCGGAGACTTGCAACCTCCATTCTATATGTGTCCCTAGCACACCAAGCCACTGATTGATTTGTTCAAGGTTAATAAGTTCTAAGTGCTAGTCCCGAAGGTACCAGACGGATTTGTACAAAACTTCGATATCCTCGATGATGGTTCCCCCTCCTGAACTCGGTAGTGTTTTATTATAAGACTACTTTGTGGTCATGCTTGTCTGGGACAACGTGTTCACATGATTGTAGCAGAACCAGCTCATGTTTTGGAGCTTACTATCGTAGTTCATTCCCCGAGAATCTCGCAACGTCATCTCGTCGATTTGTGTTGCAAACTTTCATTTTTCTTCCTAGACTCGATGAGTCTAGAATATTCTGACACCAACCGGATCTGAATCTCAGGCAGATATGATGGTTGGAATGTTTCCCAAGGATTATAATATTGGTCACTCGGTAACCGGTAAAGTGGATGTCGTGGCCAACACACCCAGCCGGAAGACCTGTTATTATAATATCTTGATTGAGGAAGTTGGCCACCTCCCCATAAGGATCTCGTAGAACTTATTCTAGTAGTTGTTCCTTATGGATTTTTGTGTTCCCGAAGTCCGACCTTTACTTGATGTCCTAGATATCAACCCAGTTTGATAAATGGGTTGCGCTAGCACATTAAGGAGAACATTAGAAGCGGAGTGCTAAATGTCTCTCGGTCGATCATCCAGATTTTATTTCCTTGGCCTCGCTAAGGTGAAATCTGAGAAAGTGTTATCTTCCCTTGCATCTGCATTGTCCGTCAGTATTCATCGTGGTAGTACGTTGTGTTGCCAGGATCCTTGACACGGATGTTGGTAAAACCTGATGAATATGGAAATGCTCAAGTTCTTGAGAGCATGCACAAGCGCTAGGTGTTATCATCGACACTAATTGGGATGCTCTCAGTTTCCTCGGCAATGCTATGACCTTTCAAACAGTGAATTCACTCTCTATTGTTGGGTTCTTCCCCAGTTACTAGAATTATTCCCAGCATTTGCATTTTGTTCCCAGCTTGCACCGCCAATGTGCCATTCTACCGTGGATCTCTTCCATTTCCGGTGGTAAGCAAATTCATCCATTACGTTGTCTTCAACAAGGTAATCCACATCATCCAAGTCCGAGTATGCCATTCTACCGACCCCTCCAAACGATCGCTCGAGAATTGCATTAGGCTGGTTTAAAGAGTTTCAATGATCTCTGAATCAAAGGTAATTCTTTTTGCCACTTAAGGGGATATATCTACGAGTCACCATCCCTAAGGTGCCTCGTTGTGGTATCATGGCAACCCAACTCCTCGCTGCGTTGACCACCGATTACCACCTTCTTAAGCGTGAAATTGTTGTCTACCTAGTGAACCTTCGTCATCTGCTTCACTCCATTCCTATGGATGTGTGCTTCGTCTCTCAGCTCGAGAGATGTTGCTATGTCTCATTCCGTGGGTTAATCCTGAGTTGTTCGACCTTCGAGAAGAACAATTCTTTTAGGGTCTTTCCTTTCCTCTCGTTGTCATGTTAGTTGGAGTTCTCAGAGCAAGACTTCGAGACAATGATGGTGAACAAATCAACGTTCAGTTGAAGTGCAACCTGGATCGTGAAGATTGTGCTAGTTTGCGTTTCCCCTTCACCTTACCCTACGCTTGAATCTCGGGACGAGATTTTTGTTTAGTGGGGGTGAGTTGTCACATCCCTAGCTTTTCTATGCACTTGGGCTAGCTTGGTTGTTGCATCATGTCTAAATTTCTTTTAAACTTGAAATGGGGATGACAAACCCTAGCACTAAATAAAATGCAATTAGGATCAAAATAAAAATATTTTCAATGAACCCAGAATGCCCTTTAGAAAAGTTCATTATTTTTGTTAAAGGTGAAAACCCCTGCCAACAATGATGCACATATTTCTAGGCCATTCTGGATTTTTGAATTAAATCCTATTGTATTTGACTTTGGGCATTTAAATACTATAAATAATTTAAATGTTCAAATAAATGTTGGAAATTGTTAAGGGTCACTGAAATAATTCAGAAAGCACCCATAATTGTTTCCAAGATTTTATGAAATGGTTTGGTATTATTACTAAATCAAAACAAATAGCAAAAACTAGAAAACAGAAAGAAATAGAAAAACAGGAGAGAGTTAGTACCTGGGCCTTACCTGGCGCCACCAACCGGCCCAGCACGGCCCAGCCCACCGCCGCTTCCCCCCCCCCTGTCGTCTTCCTCCCTCGCCAGAAGGACAGAGGCGTGTCGACGCGCCCGCGCCCGAGCACCACCTCCTGCTTCCACCTCCTGCTGCCCCTCATCGCCCTGGACTCCCTCCGCGGCGCCATGCAGCCCCCTGGTCCCTCTCGCTCACTCCCTCGAGCTCATCCCCCTCCTCTGTTCTCTCTCTCGCACGCAGCCACCGAACACACCCGCCGCCGCCGTTCGTTGCCGCCGTGGCCACAGCCACTGCGCCGCCCCGCCGATGCTCTTAGAGGCGCCGCCGCCACCTACTCTCCCTCCTCTCCGAGCTACACGAGCCAGGACGGCCCCAATACGACGCTTGCGGCCTTCTTCTCCGACCACGGCCGCCGAATGCCTCCGTCGATTCGGCCACTCCGGCGCGCCCCCGAGCCCACTAACCATCCCTGCAGCTCCGCGGTGAGCCGTTAACCCGATTCCCCCTTGCCCCGTCGTCCCTCGCGTGCTCTAGCCCCGATCCCCAACCATGACCGCAGCATCTCGCCGCCGGCCATGGCATAGCCGTGGCCACAGCCGTGCAAGCTCGCAACGGAGCTCGTCAGCGTGCTCAGCGAACCCCCAGGAGCACGTAGCACCCTCCGGTTTCTCCTCTAGTGCACCGTAGCATCGCCACCGCCTGCACCCGAACTCCGGCCGCCGCCGATTTGGTCGCCGCCGTCGATCCCGACCACCGCAGCTGCTGCCGCCACCACCACTAGATGCGCGAGTCTTCCAGCTCGTTGTAGCCGCAAACCCCGAGCAAAACGGTGCCCTGTAGCGCAAACCCGAGCTACCCCAGAGCGTCCCCGCCGCGTTTTTGGTCGTCGCCGGCGATACTCCGGCGAGCTGACGTGGCACCGTCATTAGTGGCTAACGATGCCACTAACTAACCCCATAGCTCACTGACGGATGGGCCCCACCGCCTAACTAACCAGCTAACTAAAATAGTTTAAGGTTAATCTAATTACAGTGGGCCCACGCGTCAGTTTTGACTACGCTGACGTGTTCGTTGACCAGGCCCACCTGTTTGTGACTCCAGCCAGCGCTGTGTCAATGACCAGTGGACCCCACTGGTCAGGTTTGACCCGAGGCAGCCCTGTTGACTCTGCTGAGGTCAGCATGACGCCATGCTGACGCAATATTCCTTTTCTGGAATTTAGTTTATTTTATAAATAATCAGGAAATTCCAGAAATAGCTAAAACTTCAATAAATCATAGAAAATCAACCGTAAGTCAGAATGAAATAATTTATATATGAAAAATTATCAGAAAAATTCAAGGAATCCATCTGTACCATTTTCATGCATGTTTGAACAATGTTTGTCCTCTGTTTTGGACAAAACAAATAAAGGGCATTTAAATAATCATATATGGAGTTGGAGTTTGAATCATGTATTCAAACCAACTTCATTTAAATCATAGCTAGGTGCATTAGCTCAAAACACATTCATATTGCCATGTCATAGCATGCATCATATTATGCATTGCATTGATCGTGTTTCTTCTGTGTTTGCCGGTGTTGTTCCCCCTCGGTAGACGTTGTACCGACGATGTGATCGTTGACACTGATGAAGACTCAATGTTATCTTCAGAAGTGCCAGGCAAGCAAAACCCCCCTTGTTCATTCCGATAAAATCCCACTCTCTCGCTCCTGCTCTCTTTTACTGCATTAGGACAACATCGATTCATCTGTTACTTGCTGCGGTAGCTGAACCCCTTTATCCTCTGCATGACCTGTCATTCCACAGTAATTAGATGAAACCCACTAGCATGAGTAGGAGTTGTTTGAGCCCTGTTGTGCCTACTCATTCATGCTTGTTTGTCATGCCTGCTATTGCTTAGAGTTGTGTCAGGTCTGATTCATCCGGGATGAATCAGAGGTGTGTGAACATGTCCTACGGTGTGTGAGCTAAGCGTGTGAACACGATTTGGTAAAGGTAGCGGTGAGAGGCCATGTAGGAGTACATGGTGGGTTGTCTCATTGCCGCCGTCCTCAGGAACTGAGTTCTGTGTTTGTGATCCATGATTCAGCTACTACCATGCATTGGGCCCTGAAATATGACCCCGCTCGACTTCTTATTCACCCTAGTCCTCTGTCCAGGAGTTGCAAGTAGTTTCTGGTGTTTGTAGCTTACTGGAGGCCGTGGACAGCGCTGACCGTAGGGGTGGGCTGTGATGCGGTAGGTACGTGGCCCGGTGTACCGGATACCCGTTAGGTATCTCGGGAACCCTGCACACATCGTTTGGGGCTGTGAGCGAAACTCCGGCCGGATCTCCTCATGGATGGAACCCGAATAGGCGATAAACCTGGACTAGAGACTTGAGTGTTTAGGCAGGTCGTGGTCTACACCCACGTCGGCTTTCGCTTGAAGTCTGCCGAGCACATGTCGTGTGCAGACGCTAAGTGGTGGAAACATGTATGAAGAAGTACACCCCTGCAGGGTTAACATCATCTATTCGAATAGCCGTGTCCGCGGTAAAGGACTTCTGGGTTGCTTATATCAGTTCATAGACAAGTGAAAGTGGATACTCTAAAATACGCAAGATAAGCGTGAGTGCTATGGATGGCGTTCTCGTAGGGAGACGGGAGCGGATCCATAGTGGTGTATTGATATGGTGAATATGTGGACTCGTGTGCGCCACCTCAAAAGAGTCGCTTGCAGTCGTAGTTCAGGATAGCCACCGAGTCAAAGCTGGCTTGCTGCAGTTAAACCCCACCATCCCTTTGTTGATAATGATGCATATGTAGTTAGTTCTGATGTAAGTCTTGCTGGGTACATTTGTACTCACGTTTGCCTATTTTATGTTTTTGCAGAGAGACTTCGGTCTCACTAGTAGTTCCACGTGGACTTCGACGTTTAGCTTGTTACCTCAGCTACGATCTTGTGCCTCGGCAGGATTTGGTAGATAGTCAGGCTTCTCAGCCTTTTTCATTTATAGATGTCTGTACTCAGACATGATAGCTTCCGCTTGTGTTTTGACTTGTATGCTCTGAATGTTGGGTCGTAGGACCCATGTTTGTAATATCCCGCTCCTCGGAGCCTATTGAATAAAATACTTGAGTTGTAGAGTCATGTTGTGATGCCATGTTGTATTTGCACATATCGAGCATATTGTGTGTATGTTATTGAAATGCTTGGTATGTGTGGGATCTGACTATCTAGTTGTTTATCCTTAGTAGCCTCTCTTACCGGGAAATGTCTCCTAGTGTTTCCACTGAGCCATGGTAGCTTGCTACTGCTCCGGAACACTTAGGCTGGTCGGCATGTGTCCTTCTTCGTTCCTGTGTCTGTCCCTTCGGGGAAATGTCACGCGATGAATACCGGAGTCCTGTTAGCCCGCTACAGCCCGGTTCATCGGAGTCCTGCTAGCCCAGTGCTACATCCTGGATTCACTCGCTGATGACCGACACGTTCGATGCTGGGTCATGGATGCCTGTCCCTGTAAGTTTGTGCCGCTTTGGGATCGCGACTAGCCATGTCAGCCCGGGCTCCTTATCATATGGATGCTAGCGACACTATCATATACGTGTGCCAAAAGATGCAAACGGTCCCGGGCAAAGGTAAGGAGACACCCGTGGGAATACCGTGCGTGAGGCCGCAAAGTGATATGAGGTGTTACATGCTAGATCGATGTGGCATTGAGTCGGGGTCCTGACACCTGCCTTGATCTCTCTGCCTCCTCGCGAGCCTGCCTGGCAAGGCCGTTCCTGAGGAAGTCTTGTGTCGTCCGCCCCACGAGGCTTGGCCCCTCGCGAGGGTCTTGAGTCTTGCGCTGATCAAGATGGGCCATGCTGGGCCACCACTTGAGCCACGCTGCAGGCCTCAGGCAGGCAAGTCTGGGGCCCCCCGTTCCAAGAACGCCGACAGTAGCCCCCGGGCCCAAGGCGTGCTCGGACTTGGCTTAGCGGAGAAGCGAAGGGGCAAGTGTGGAGCGCCGCAGCCCCATCAGCCTGCAGCCTTGGGCGCCGCGTGGAGGTTGAATGGACGTGGGTGCCTCTGCTTCCCCACACCGCCTCGGAAAATGCTCGAATTGACAAGTCCCTACATGCAGAAATGAGGCATGATTACGTGAGATCGTGGAGGCCGACGGTTGACCTCCTCCGGTTATAAATGCGGGAGAGCGCAGGCCCCCGCTGCACAACTTCCCCCATGCTTCTTCCTTCTCCCCATCCCAGTTGCTCGCCGTGTTCTATGGCGCCGCCGAAGAGGTTATTGGCCGCGGAGAAGGGAAAGGCTCATCGGGAAGGGCCTGACTCTCCCCCGCCCAAGCGCAGTTGGGGTCGTCCCGCAAGCATCTTGCGACTCCTGCAGCGGCTCTCCGCAATCGCGGCTGCGATCTCCCGCGTGGCGATGGGCACCTGGTGGGTGAAGGAAGGCGTGTCGTGGCTGCGCGGCCTCCTAGGCCGCGCTTACATTCAGCAGAGGTGCTGCCGGAATTTGTCGTGTGGTCAGTGGACCCAACCGGCAGCTGGCTCCAGCTTCCCCGCTTCTTCGTAGGCGAACTTCCGGCCGGCACTCCTGGCGGCCTCTGGCTTCAAGAAGACGGTTGCTGCAGCAGGGCCTCCTGGGCCTTACTGGAGATCTCCGTCGGCGGGAACGTGGCTCTGGCCCGCGGCTGGCAAACGTTTGCCCGCGCTCGCGGCCTGAGCCGGCGGTGCGCCCTGCATTTCAAGTTCGACAACAACGCCACCCTCTACGTGAGGGTGTTCGGAGAAGATGGCCGCCGCATTGGGTGCTACCCAGAAGATGATGACGGCGACCGGGTGCCCAGCCTCGGCGATGGTCGAGACAAAGACGAAGGTGGGCGTGTGGTCGGCGGCGTTCGCGGCTCGCCAAGCCTCAGCGGCTCCCCTTCGGATGGCAGCTCCTCCAGCGGTGGCCGCGACCAGCCACCGCGCTGTCGCGCTCGCCTTGAGGGAGGTAGCAGGTCAGCCCGTCGTCGCGCCTTGGTGAGGCGTGAGGAGGGGTCTGGCTGAGCTCCAAAGGAAGTACGAGCCCTCGCCGTGAGCCGGCGCCGGGCAAGCCGTGTCTATTTTGTTTCCTCCTTTTCCCGCACAAAGAGAGAGTAGTGTGGGGCCCCGTAGGGCCGTGCTGGACTTGTTGTCGTTTAACTATTATGCTACTTCCGTTATTCCCATGCTGTGTTTTGGTGCTGCGTGCTCGTATGTAGGAACCACTTAGCTCGGGGGTACTCGCCATAGTCTTCGCTTCTCGAGGCTGAGGCCTCATTGCGCGCCTTGCGGCATGCAAGAATTAGTCAGGAGAGGTAACTTTCGGTCTTGGTCGTGAGGGCAACCGACTCTGATCCTGTGTCTGCGTCGCGATGCCCGTGGGGCACGGACCAGGAGGGGTGCTCCCGTGGTGGACCGGGTCAGAAAATGCTCGTGAGGTCACCCGCGCAGCCCCCTCACGAGACTTGCGAAAGAGAAAACGAGTTAGGTGGGCGACAAAGACAAGAATCACGGGTCGAGGATGGCAACAATGCTAAAAGCAACTGTAATAAAATTTCAAATAAGGATGAACAAGCCAACTGCAGAAAGCAAATGAAAAAGCCGTGTCCGGCACCTAATCTAGTCTTTGACATCTTCTCACCAGCGCGGAGCTAAGTGCTGCCACTGGGCGTGGGCGGGAGCCCCCGAGGCCCGAGGGCGGCTCTCCGGAGACTCCGGGGCATGTACAACACCAACTCATTATTACGTGAGAGTGTCACGGGCGGCGAGCTTCACAGGCATTGGCCTTCTTCATAGGCTCTGGGCCTTTCTCGGGGCGATGAGCTTCACAGGCGTTGGCCTTCTACACAGGCACCGGGCCTTTCTTGGTACAACTAGCTTCACTGGCGACGGGCCTTCTTTACGGGCACTGGGCCTTCCTTCAAGGGTAGAACTTCCGGAGGTGCTGGATGTTCCACGCGTTCGGGATGGGCATCCCCTCCTGAGTCTCCAAGCGTGCGGCGCCAGGCCTGGAGACATGAACAACCTTGAACGGGCCCTCCCACATGGGCGAGAGCTTGTGCAGCCCTTCCCTGGAGAGCACCCGCCTGAGCACAAGGTCACCTACCTCGAGGGTCCTGGGGTGGATGTTGTGGCAGTGGTACCGCCGCAATGCCTACTGGTATCTCGCTGCCCGGAGCGCAGCCTCCCGACGGCGTTCCTCTGCCAGCACGAGGTCCATCCCCCACATGGAGTCATGTTATGCTTCGTCGAAAGCCAGGACCTGCGTGGGGCGATGCCTGACCTCGTGAGGAAGGACCGCCTCGGCCCCGTAGACGAGGAAGAATGGGGTCTCGCCGGTCGACTTGGTAGCGGTTGTGTGGATGGACCATAGCACGGACTGAAGCTCGTCGTGCCAGCCCCTGCTGGAGGCCTCCAGCTTCTTCTTGAAGGTCCGGGTTTTGAGGCCTTTCAGGACCTCCGCATTGGCGCGTTCATCTTGGCTGTTGCTCCAAGGGTGCGCCACCGAAGCATAGCATATCTGCGTTCCAAGGTTAGCACAATATGTTTTGAAGACATTGCTGGTGAACTGTGAACCGTTGTCGGTGATGATGCGATTAGGCACCCTAAACCGGCTCACGAGGCCCTTGATGAATTTGACCGCTGAGCCTGCTGGGATGGTGCGGACAGCTTCCACCTCTGCCCACTTTGTGAACTTGTCGATGGTGATGTAGAGGTAGCGGTAGCCCCCTGGCGCCCGGGGAAACGGGCCAAGGATGTCCAGTCCCCAAATAGCGAATGGCCATGAAAGGGGGGTGGTTTGCAGGCCCTGAGCCGGCTGATGGATCTGCTTAGCATGGAATTGACAGACTTCACAAGCTTTTACCAGTTCGATCACGTCATTGAGTGTTGTTGGCCAATAGAACCCGCTCCGAAACGCCTTCTCGATGAGGGTCCGTGAAGACGAGTGGTGCCCACAGTCCCCACCGTGAATGTCTGCTAGTAACTCTTTTCCTTGCTCCCTGGAGATGCAATGCAGGGAAACATCATTCGGCCGCTTTCAGTAAAGTTCTCCGTCTTGGATGCAGTAGGCCATGGCCTGCCATGCCACGCGTTCTACGTCCTCCTCCTTCTCTGGCAGAGTCCCTTGCGTCGGGTAATCTTTGAATTCTGCGGTCCAGCGCCAGGAGCAGGCGAGCTCCCGAGGTCGGGCCGCAGTCCGGGGCTCCCGAGGTAGGCGGTTGAGGGAGCTCTTCCCGAGGCTGCGCTGTACTTGGTTGCATCGGTGCTGCTGAGGTCTGAAGAGTAGTTCCTCAAAGATGCCGGGCTCCTGAGGCAGCCGCCTGGACGCCCTCCTGGCGATGTCATCAGCGTCTTGATTGGTTCCGCGGGGCACGTGCTACAACTCCAACCCCCAAAACTGCTTCTCCATCCTGCGGACCTCCGCAAGATATGCTTCCATGTGTTCGTCCTTTGGCTCATACACCTTGTTGGAGAAGTTGACGAGGAGTTGAGAATTGCCCTTGATGATGAGGCGCTTTACCCCCAAGGCGGCTGCAGCTTTCAAGCCTGCTATCAGGCCCTCATATTCTGCTATGTTGTTGGAGACCTTCTCTCCATGCTGGAAGCAGAGCTGCACCGCATAATAGAGCTTGTCCTTAGGGGAGATATGAGCACTGCGCCTGCCCCTGCGCCATGTTGCGAGAACACCCCGTCGAAGTACATCACCCAGCCATCCGATGCTTCACTTCCTGGGGATTGTGACCGATCCTCGCCCGCTTCGAGCCCTAGCGCCTCCATCCATTCTGCCACGAAATCCGCAAGTGCGGCTCCCTAGATGACCCTAGTCATGCTGAATTCCAGCTGAAATGCTTGCAACTCAATGTTCCATTCAGAAACCCTTCCAGCTGAGTTGGGGCTCCTGAGTACTCTTTCCAAGGGATAGGCCGAGACGACCTTGATGGGGTGACCTTGAAAGTAGTGCTGCAGCTTGCGTGTTCCGAAGGTCGAGGTGCCTCTCGAGACGATGGAGCCCCCAGCGCCTGGTCGCCTGGCGGGGCCTCCTCCGCCCTGGGTGCGTCCCCTGCTAAGGCTGATCCCCATCTGCTGCGGTCGTGGTCTTGGCGAGGCTTTCCTGGCTTTGTTCTGCTTCGGCCGGGGCTGCAACTGACGCGGTCTTGGCCCGGAGCTCCTCTCGAACCGCCACCAGGGCCGCGCTGGCGGATTAGTGCGTGGATGCAAGGTAGAGCACCAAGGGCTCCTGAGGGCGCGGAGCTACCATCACCGGAGGGCTGGTAAGGTACTTCTTGAGATCTTCGAATGCTTTGTCAGCCTCTTTAGTCCATTCGAACGGGCCCTTCTTCTTCATCATCTTCAAGAAGGGCAGTGCTCGTTCCCCCAGCTTGGAGATGAAGCGTCCCAACGCGGTTACTTGCCCGGTGAGCTTTTGCATTTCTCTGAGGGTCTTCGGCGGACTCATGTCTTCGACTGCCTTGACCTTCTCTGGGTTAGCCTCGATACCTTTGTGGGACATGAGAAAGCCCAAAAGCTTGCCTGAAGGGACTCTGAATACGCACTTCTCCGGGTTGATTCGCAGGTCCACTTCGCGAAGGCTCGTGAAGGTTTCTTCCAAGTCCTGTATCAGGGTCTTCGCCTCCCGAGACTTCACCACGATGTCGTTGATGTAGGCCTCGGTGTTTCTCCCGAGCTGCCAGCCCAAGGTGATGTGCATCAGTCTCTAAAAGGTCGCGCCCGCGTTGCGCAACCCGAACGGCATGCAGGTATAGCAGTACACTCTGCATGGGGTCAGGAAGGCCGTTTTCTCCACATCTTCTACCGCCATCTTGATTTGGTGATAGCCTAAGAAGGCATCCAGGAAGCACAGCAAGTCGCACTCGGCGGTGGAATCGACGATCTGGTCGATGCGAGGGAGCTGGAATGGATCCTGAGGGCAAGACTTGTTGCGGTTGGTGAAGTCGACGCACATGCGATCCTCCCCCCCTTTTTTGGCACAACAACAGGGTTGGCCAGCCATTCAGGGTACCAAACTTCGCGAATGACACCGGCAGCCTCCAACTTGCAGGATTTTTGGAGGATGAAGGCCTGCTTCTCAGTGGACTGTCGCCTTGCCTTCTGCTTCACGGGGCGCATGTTGGGACACATGTTCAAATGGTGCTCAATCACGTCTCTTGGGACCCCTGCTAGCTGATCAGGTTCCCATGTAAACACCTCCTTGTTTGCGCGCAGAAATTTCACCATGCTGAGCGTCGAGAATGGCGCCTCTGGTGAAGGTGTGATACGTCTCCAACGTATCTATAATTTTTGATTACTCCATGCTACTTTATCTACTGTTTTGGACTATATTGGGATTTATTTTCCACTTTTATATTATTTTTGGGACTAACCTATTAACCGGAGGCCCAGCCCAGAATTGCTGTTTTTTGCCTTTTTCAGTATTTCGAAGAAACAGAATATCAAACGGAGTCCAAACGGAACGAAACCTTCGGGAACGTGATTTTCTCAGCAGATAAGATCCAGGAGACTTGGACCCTCCGTCAAGAAAGCCACGAGGCGGTCACGAGGGTGGAGGGCGCCGCCCCCCCTGGGCGCGCCCCCTACCTCGTGGGCCCCTCGAAGCTCCACCGACGTACTCCTTCCTCCTATATATACCTACGTATGCCCAAATGATCAGAACAGGAGCCAAAAACCTAATTCCACCGCCGCAACCTTCTGTATCCACAAGATCCCATCTTGGGGCCTATTCCGGAGCTCCGCCGGAGGGAGCATCCACCACGGAGGGCTTCTACATCATCACCATAGCCCCTCCGATGTAGTGTGAGTAGTTTACTTCAGACCTTCGGGTCCATAGCTAGTAGCTAGATGGTTTCTTCTCTCTTTTTGGATCTCAATATAAAGTTCTCCCCCTCTCTTGTGGAGATCTATTCAATGTAATCTTCTTTTTGCAGTGTGTTTGTCGAGACCGATGAATTGTGGGTTTATGATCCAGTATTATCTATGGAAAATATTTGATTCTTCTCTGAATTCTTTTATGTATGATTAAGTTATCTTTGCAAGTCTCTTCGAATTATCCTTTTTGGTTTGGCCAACCAGATTGGTTGTTCTTGCAATGGGAGAAGTGCTTAGCTTTGGGTTCAATCTTGCGGTGTCCTTACCCAGTGACAGAAAGGGTTGCAAGGCACGTATTTTATTGTTGCCATCGAGGATAACAAGATGGGTTTTTTATCATATTGCATGAAATTATCCCTCTACATCATGTCATCTTGCTTAAGGCGTTACTCTGTTTTTACTTAATACTCTAGATGCATGCTGGATAGCGGTCGATGAGTGGAGTAATAGTAGTAGATGCAGAATCGTTTCGATCTACTTGTTTTGGACGTGATGCCTATATACATGATCATTGCCTAGATATACTCATAACTATGCTCAATTCTGTCAATTGCTCAACAGTAATTTGTTCACCCACCGTAGAATACTTATGCTCTTGAGAGAAGCCACTAGTGAAACCTATGGCCCCGGGGTGTATTCTCATCATATCAATCTACTTGCTTTGTTTTTTCTTTGCCTTTTATTTTTTTACTTTGCATCTATCTATCAAAAATACCAAAAATATTATTTATCATCTCTATCAGATCTCACTATCGTAAGTGACCGTGAAGGGATTGACAGCCCCTAATCGCGTTGGTTGCGAGTTGCTATCATTTTGTGTAGGTACGAGGGACTTGTGCGTGGTCTCCTACTGGATTGATACCTTGGTTCTCAAAAACTAAGGGAAATACCTATGCTACTTTGCTGCATCATCCTCTCCTCTTCGGGGAAATCCAACGCAGTGCTCAAGAGGTAGCAAGGTGGCGCTAGAAGATCCATCGTCGTCGACTGGTACTTGCTTCGTCTCCGCCTTGTCTTGGGTGAATAACTGCTTCTTCTTGGCCGGCGCAGCCCCCTTGGGCTCGGGGGCGTCAGCGCTGGTGGGCTGCACCACTTCGGCCGTCTTGAAAGCGAGCTTGAGTGCCTGCAGTGCATCCCTCGCGTCTCCAGGCACGGTAAGGACGCCGCTGCTCCCGGGTATCTTCATGAGGTTGTAGGCCGGGTGAGTCGCCGCCATGAACTGGGCCAAGGCAGGATAGCCAAGGATGGCGTTATACGGGAGGCCGATGGGGGCGATGTCGAAGTCGACCAGCTCCGTGCGGAAGTTACCGTGGGTGCCGAAGGTCACCGGGAGGCGGATCTGCCCTAGGGAGCCGGTGGAACTGCCTCCGACGCCCGGGAAGGGCCTGTTGGGCTGGAGTCGCTCCAGCGGCACGTGGAGGAGGTTGAAGGCCTCCACCGAGAGCACATTGAGGCCGGCACCACCGTTGATGAGGGTCTTGGTGACGGCCACCTAGTAGATGGTGGGGGTGCATAGCATTGGGAGCGCGCCTGAGCAGGCGGTGTTGGAGGGGTGATCGTTCGAGCTGAAGGTCAAATCGGCCTGGGGTGCCACCCAGCCCGGGGGGTCTTCACGACGCTTGAGGACGGCACCGATCCGGCGGACGAACGGCTTGACATGGCCTCGAAGGTGGCACTAGTGAGCCGCCCAGGAGAGTTGCGACGACTGGGGGCGCCGGCGCAGCATACTGGGCGAGGAAACGGCTACGCAACTCCTCCCAGGAGGCCACAGAAGCCGCCGGCAGGTGGAGCAACCACATGTGCGGGACGCCAGTGAGGGCCATGGGCAGCCAGTTAGCCATGACCCTGTCGTCGCCACCTGCCTTGAGGACGGCCTCCTCATACGCCAGTAGGAAGGCTAGCGGGTCCATCGTGCCGTCGTATCGTGGCGGCATGTCTGGCTTGAACTTGTTCGGCCACTGCACCTGCCGTAACGCGGGGGCCAGGGCCCGGAGCCCCCTGGCCCTAGCGCTGGCGCTAGTCGCCGGAGCCGGAAGCGCGATGCCTGCCATGAGGGAGAAGTGCGGTGCTGATGGAGAGCGAGCCGACGGAAGGGAGAGCTTCGGCGCACCCCTACCTGGCGCGCCAAATGTCGGATGTTGGGTTCTGGCAGACCCTTAAGGTTCGAACTCTGGGGTGCACGCGAAGATCTTCCCCCTACCAATCCATGTCCGATCGCCTCGCGAGAATCTAAGCTAAACGATGAACAACACGGGGAACACAAGATTTATACTGGTTCGAGCCACCGTTGGGGTGTAAAACCCTACTCCAGTGTGTGGTGTGGTGGATTGCCTCAGGGGCTGATGATGACCAGTACAGGAAAGAACTGCCTCGCGAGAGGTGTTCTTGAGCTGGTGCGATGAACTGCTTGGATGAGTTCGATGGCCTCTCGATCTAATGAGCACTTGATGAGATGCCCTCTACTGTGGTGGCTAGCCTTATTTATAGAGGCCCTGGTCCTCTTCCCAAATATTGAGCGGGAAAGGCGCCAACAATGACCATTTTGAAGGGGCACATCTAGTACAAGTTATCCTGACTAAAGTTGGTCTTTGGTTGCCAAAGGCACTAGCGATGACGCCATCTTGGGCTCCACGGTGACCTCCATCCTGCCGCTCTGCTGGTCTTGGTCTCGTTGCGCTGAAATGGTAACCTTTGCCTGATGCCTCGGTACTCCACGCCTATGCTTGCCCCCTTTGCACTAAAGAGGAAACAAGGACACTGCGTGGGCCAGCGCCCGCCTAGCGCCCGCCTGGTCTCGATCGTCGCGGCTTCGTCCTGAGCACCTCGCGAGGTACCCTGCCTTGATCTCTCCGCCTCCTCATGAGCCTGCCTGGCGAGGCCGTTCATGAGGAAGTCTTGTGTCGTCCGCCCCGCGAGGCTTGGCCCCTCGCGACGATCTTGAGTCTTGCGCTGATGAAGATGGGCCGTGCTGAGCCACCACTCGAGCGACGCCGCAGGCCGCAGGCAGGAAAGCCTGGGGACCCCCGTTCCCAGAATGCCGACAACATATACAAACCTTCCATTTTGATACCAATGCATATTTAATATAGATCTGATACTTGCGAGTACTTTGGATGAGTACTCATGATTGCTTTGCTACCCCTTTTCCCCCTTCTTTCTTCATTCAGGTTGATGCAACCAGTGGATCCCTGGAGCCAGATGCCACCACTGATGGATGCCACTACGTGAAAACCGCCGACGACCAGGAGTAGTTAGGAGGTCCCAGGAAGGAGGCCTTGCCTCTTCGATCGTGTTGCTTTTGTGCTAGCCTTCTTAAGGCATCCTTGTTTAACTTATGTCTGTGCTCAGATATTGTTGCTTCCGCTGACTCTTGTGTATCGAGCTTGTATTCGAGCCCTCGAGGCCCCTGGCTTATAATATAAAGCTTGTATTATTTTAATTGTGTCTAGAGTTTTGTTGTGATATCTTCCCGTGAGTCCCTAATCTTGATCATACACATTTGCATGTATGATTAGTGTACGATTGAATCGGGGGCATGACATAAGAATGCTGAGAGACTCGCTTACAGTGAGCTCCCCCGATTTCAGCATTTGTTCACCGTCCGATTCTGGTCAACATGGTCATTTTTTCGCTCCTGGTCGTTGGATACGAGTTGGAAATTGACCGTTTCGTTTTCACTGCGTGGTAGATCTTGAACAGGGGATGACCTGTGGGCTCAGGCTGAATCCGATTGGCTGGGTAAAGATTTTTTGGGTGTGCGGGGCAGACTCTCCTGCCGCGCCGCGACATGGGCGCTGCGCGGGATCTGCTCCTCGCCTTTCGCGGAGGAGTCGGCGGCCGCATATGCATGTGGTTTCTGCACCTGCGCCTGTTCTCCAGTGATGACGAGTGGGCCAGTGTTGCTTCTGGTCCCGTGCATCAGCTGTGCGAGCTGCATGTCTCGCAGTGTGGGTTAGTTTTTTTGGTCAACCGCTTTTGGCGTGCGTTCCCTATGTGCTGCGCGTGGAGAAAACTGTGGAAGGGTGAGCCGGTGCTTGTGAACCCGCTTCTGCACTTGGTCTGTCGCGATGACGGGTGGGCCGGCTCTGCTCCTGGCCCCACTTATCAGCGGCACGCGTCTCGCCAGGGTCATCATGTCGTTGGTTTGTGTGGTGTTGGAGAGAACTGTGGGGCTGACTCCTCCGTCTTGTCTACGACAGCAGGAACGTGCGGGGTGGGTGCCCACACCCCTCTCTCCTCCCCGCTCCTCCATTCCTCATCAATACAGCCACGCGCCACCACCCTCCTACAGTCCTCCCCCCACCCCGCAGCCAGGAGGTGAGTGCTCGTCGTGAGGAAGCCACAGGAGGAGCTCAACCGGGCGTCGCCGGCCAGAGAAGGAGGAGAGGTGCGGATGCCAGCCAGGGAGGCAGATCGGGTCGCCTCCATCGTCAATACAGCCGCCGCGCCACCACCCACCTCTGGTCCTTCCTCCCCCCGCAGCCCCAAAACCTATGCCGCTTCTTTCGGCGAGATCCACCATTTGCTGATTCCTTATCCACCCAGTTCATGAGGAAGCCTCAGGAGGAGGCGAGCCCTCATTGCGAGGAAGCCGCAGAAGGAGGAACTCAACTGTGTGTCGCCGGCCGGAGAAGGAGGAGGGGCGCGGATGCCAACCAGGGAGGCGTATCGACTCGCCTTCGCGGTTGGAAAGGGTGCGCTGGTAAGTTTGGCTTGTTCTCATATCTCAGCGAGTCATGTATTTTGTATGGATCTATCCTGCTGGGATTAGTTGTAAACTTCTTTGCTGAACCCTACTGGGAGCAACGCATCCCTAGTTTGCTTCCAGAGCATAAGGCATGGGAAGAAGTTAACTTGCTTGTTCTTCATTGATTCCTAAATAAATATCTAATCTATAATATTTTGTTATATCTGTGCTCAGTTACAATTACAGCATGGGGCTGCAAGTGTCTATTACCGCGGAACACTAATATTTGCTATGTCCGTGCATTTTAGTTATGACTAACTGCCACACCAATGAATGTGAATGTCTGTTCAGGAAATAAGTATCGCAATTAGCAATTTCGGTTTGTCCCCATAGTCTATGTGTGTCCCATGTCCTTCCAGTACCTTCTGCTCTTGTCCTGTATTTTTCTTCCCTTCTGCTGCAGATTAAGTGACTGAAAGCAAACAAATAATTATGTTGGACTATTCAAATTATCAAGTACAGTATGCTGCAGCATATCAGCTTCTTAAACAACTAGTAAGTATGCACGTGCAACGCACGTATAATCATAGAAAAAAAATTCTCAGTCACCCTAGTTAGGCCATAATTATGCCAATAAAATGAATGAGTGCAATAATGTAGCTCAAATCTTAATTTAAACTAAATATAGCTTTGGAGATATAGTTCTTCTCATATGAGCAACATATCTCGTATCAAACATGCACACACAATGGACTTCTAAACCCTGAATACACAAAATGCGTAGTCAATTTTGTCCCGCGGGGCATATTTCACCTAGTCTCATAACTCCATTCTTTATAAAAGCGACAAACCATGTGTATTTAAGTTCAATATATAATCATTATTCTTCTTATATCTTAAGCCTAATCATATCTTATTTAATGTTATGCACCTTCAATGTAAACCACTAAATTAGACACCCGTCAAAGCATCAATAAATGGGACGCACAATTAACCTTGAAAAGATGCATCACCATGTATCACAAGCTATACATACAACTTGTGCTACAATGAGTTTGTGTAAAAAGTAACCACAACAATCGTGAGGCTCCCCATGCGCTACAATCCACAAGTCACCTCAAGTCCTTATTAGGTAGAAAATGTACATTAACAAAATCAAAATTAAAATAGAAGAATCGGAAGTAGCCTTCAACAAGGTGAGACCTTGTACCTACTGCACAAACAGGAGAGGTAAATCTAAAAGAAAAATTGTCTAACACATTAGACCATAAGAAACAAGGGATAAATATGGAAGTAGCCTCAAACATTTTTATCCATTGGAAATGGAATAGAATATTAAACCTAACAGCAGAAAAAATGTTCTGAAATACTTATTATAGCATTTATTTAGAATAAATTAATTTCATTCTTGCAGCGGTGCACACTGCAATAGAGGCCACAAGAAAAGAAATATCCAGGGAACACTGAGATAAGATTAACCTCTGCAACATAGTAGATGCCTAATTTGACTTCAATTTATATGGCGCTTGTCAGTGAAATATCATTTGGGATAATTTATTATACCGGTACATGATTCCCCTGCAACCGCACAAGAACAACATAGGTTTATTATCCTGGGCAAAAAGTCGCACCAGGATCAAGTCTGTATCAAGTGTAGTCAGATATCCAAAGATCTAGTTCTATACAAATAAAATATATAAACAAGGTATGCTCTCCAAATGACATGTACTTGATTCTAAAAAGGGAATCAAATATTTAGAACATAACGTATGTATTTTCTTCTAGCTACACACCATTACTTTCGACTTAAAAAGAATCATACCAATTGGCTACATATAGTATGACAGAACATAAATCTATCCTAAAATGATACCATGATTCCAAATAATGCACAATGAACCTGTTAACTAACATTTTAATATGGTTTGAAAATTGTGCAATTGAATAAGGATAAGTTAGTCTTAAAGCCCGTAAAAAATTCAAAAGTGAATTAACCTGCAAGATATGTTTGGCCATCGCACTATAGGTGACCCCCCCCCCCCCCGCCCCGACTCGAGCATGAGCATGGCGAATTGGTGCAGACTCGCCCTTGAGCCAGAAAAAACGGCATTCAGTTTCAGTAAGGACATAGATGATTAATGGAGGATCAAATACTCATCTCAATGCTTTTTTGGCATGACCGACATGGAAGGAAAAGAGCATTGCTACCGAGGATCAAATATTAGCAATGTAAGCCGCAAATTCCAGGAAAAGAAAAAGAATTCAGTGACCCCCACAGAATATATACTAATTCTGAGAGATAGTGAATTCGAATTTCTACAACCTACCAAATTTAACTATTTAAGCATGAGGTCACAATCAAGAAATATGATGCTAGTCAACTAAAAAGATTAAATTCAGAATTGTGAGACTATAGTGCAAAAAAATAATAAGCAGTACATGACAACTGTCAAAGCAACATCCCAATAACTTGAAAGAAAATTGGATATGTTAAAATCATGTGCGGACACCAATAACTTGAAAGGTTAAATCATGAAACTGAACTATACATTCAGAATCCAAGACATGTAAATAAACTGCACTGGATAGTACAGACCTCTTAAAAGATGGGTGTTGATCTGCAGAGTATGTGTACATTCAGTACAAAGGCTCGTGGCTTTGTTTTGTCTGCATCTCTGTTAGCAAGTGCAGACCCAAGATCAAGTGTTACAGAAATAATCTCTCGTGTTATATCAGTGCCTTCTCTAATCAAAGCAATCACACCTGCAAGAACTTTAGCAGTCAGCATGTTTGTTTGTCGTTACACTGAATATACCGAAACAGTAGGCATAAAAATCAACTTTGAAAGGATAATTTACTCACTTCAGTAGCTATCATCCTTAATCACAAATGAAGTCCAACTGCTGCTACCCGGAAGATAGCTTTCCCATACATAAAGTACGAATGCGGACGAAGAAAGCTCCCGGTGCCAGATCTTGAGGTCCCTTACGCTAGGAAAGAGAAGAGCAGACAGTCGGCACAACGCCACCATATCCTTTTTCTGTCAAGATCTTTGAAGCTACGGGGCGGAGTGAGATCAAGGCCTGCAAAAGTTTTCAGGGTCAGATGGGATCAAGAAGGGAGACGATGGGGAGCACGGTTGGAGGTAGGAGATGGCCAGCATGTTGGGTATGCAGTCGGAGGAGATAACCTGTACCAGCATCGATGAGGCGAAGCGAAGGACGGAGGCGATGCCGGGATGCCCCGGCCCGATGCGCCTGGTGCGTCGTCCCTCCGGCAAAGGCCGCTTGGAGATGTGCGCTCTTGGGGCAGGAGGGAGCAGCAACGTCGCATGGGTAGGAGGGGCGGGCGGTCTCGCCTCGGCTGGCGGCGGCGCAAGCACGGCCGCGGCTGGCTCAGGGGATGCGGCGGCGCAGGCGCCGGGGCAGTGCAGACGTGGGCGCGGCCGAACGGGTGCCAGTGCAGGCTCTATCTCCTGGATATGACAGGACCGATGCCACGCTGTGAGGGGCAACAATCGGCGATGGCGATCATGCGCAGAGGCGACGGAGCGGTGCAGTGCGGCGAGGTCGTCATGCATGGAGGAGACGTTGTTGGTGGGCGGCGTCTGGCACGAGGTTGCCGCCGTGACAGACGGTGAGGTCAAGGTTTAGGGCGTGGAATTTCCTTGGTTTGCTATCGGACTTCCGTGATTGTAGGGACCGGTTGTTTTAGTACTATTCCCCTGGTGAAGCACGGTCAGTCAACAAAAAATGCTAAGTGCACACCATAAAAAGGTTAGATTAATTATGGCTGTTAGATTGAGAATTGTGGGCCTAATCGTGTGGTGTTGATTGGTTTATATGATGTTGTGGGACTAATTGCGGGGTGCACCTAAGAAAGTTCTTGTTTGATTGTTTAATAGTAGTGTAGACTAGTTATGCTGGACTATTCAGATTATCAAGTACAGTATACTGCAGCATATCAGCTTCTTAAATTTATGTTGCAGCCTAGCATATACCAGCATAAAAAAGTTACTTTTGCTCATTGTGTAGATTATGTTCCTCTAAAAACATGTGTGCCATTTTCAGGTATTAATAGTGTGGTACTACATGAAGTCAACATGTTAGCATATTTGGTACTACTATTATTTGCTCTGTAATTTGTGAGCACTTATGTTTTTGCTGCAGTACAGACTCGACATCTATTTGTCTTGATACAAACTAATGTTCTAATGAAGTGTGATAAATTTAATAATAAGAAGATATTGCAGAGATTAGCACAATGTTTTCCTGCATTTTTTCCACCTAAAATCCTCCTTCAACACAATGATTTTATTGTGTTAGTGTCTTTCAAATCTCAACTTTGTACATGTAGTGTCCATCTTGGTTCTGGTGAATTGATTTGGGGAACTCTTGAAATCTGTTTCTTGTATATTGGCCATGGTAATTCTTCACCTGACATTCTGCAATGGCTTCCAACCAGGTAATTAGTTCACATGGGCTGCCATTTCCCATCCCTTCCTACTTTAATACATATGCTTAGGCCAATTGATTGCTTATTCTAGGTTTGTTAGTTTGTGTATCATTCATGCCATGGTACTTTTTGTTGCTCTCTGTGTTAGGTTACTTAGAACAGTATAGTCAAATGCGAAAAAATATAATCAGGTTGGGAAAAGTGGAAAGTGTCCATTTATTAGGAACTAACTAATTATTCTTATGATGCATTTTCGCGTACCATGCTGCAATGCTGCATTAGTTTTTGGCCGAAACTTCTTGCTTAGATATGGCCATTTTATTTTTGCTACACCATGGTTAGTTAGCTGAGCTATTTAAATACAATTTTAGGGTTTTCTTGTTGCTGCTATTCCTCATGGATATTCAACAGGTAACTTCGCACCTAATGTCAATAGGATGCTTATCGGTGACGAGGGAAATGAAAGAAGGATGCAATGGAATTTGTACTAGGTATGTTTCTCCCTCTCCTCAACTCTCTCAATCTTCATCCCAAATCCCGCCTATAGAGATTGATATGGGTCTGTAGCTAGGTTCAAATAGTTTATTCCTTTCATTGAACAACTTCCCTTGAAAAATAATGTTTCATCGTTGTGCCTCTTACAGACCTATTATAGACTACAGACTACAGCTTACCTGTAACTCCAGTCCTAACATAATCTTGGTGGAATCTGAAAGACATAAAGCATATGCACCAATAGATCAAAAAATCCTCTATGTTTTAAAATAAAATAATTAACAACTTATTGTACGTAGAAAATAGTGGTATTAGTTGAATCACCATTGTAAAGAGCAATTTCAGTTCATTGAAGAATTTGTCCCGTGTGGTAGGCTTTCTTTGCAAATTCTTTAGCTTAATTGATGTGTACTCATTTTAATATTCAGTAGCAAGTGCACCACGTATTAGGTTAATCAATTGTTTTTTTCTTCTCCATCCATAATGATATTTGAAGACAAGGAATTAGTATGAGATGCTTTGGGTGGTTCAAACACTTCGATAAGATTAAACACATGTGCTGAATTGGCAGTCCTTCATCCAAATTTTCTTGATAATGATACACCATTTGGCGACAAGTTCTCTACAAAACCGGTATTTTTATGACACATGGTCGTGTAGCTGTGATCAGAGAACTTGTTAAGGTATAGTGGGAAAGCAACCAGAAATGTGGTCTGTATGACCGAAAACATCCTGAACAAGTGAACATATGGTTCTTTATTATTTATTATGCTCTATTTTTTAGGAAACTATCTGAACTCTTGGGCCATCCGTTCTCTATTGTTTTTTTAGAAGTTTCTCCATGATGGCACATTCCACCTAGAAAGAGCATCAAGGCCGACGACCCTGTTTTTGTTCTATAGGCATCTCTTCTACGAATGAAGCTCCAGCCTAAGCAAGGGCATGGTTTGTAGATTATTTATCTGCTTTATGTGTGTCAGAAGAGGCAGCCTATTGCTTGATTTTGTACGCTTGTTCTGTAAACTAAACTTAGCAATGAAGCATTGACAATTGTGTTTGTTGTCATCTCCCAGGTTTTGAGAGCTGATGATGATTCTATTAAAAGTCCCTTGTTGCCTGGAACATTTATGTCTCTGCAAACAACATAACTAAGGTTATATGGTTTCCAATGTGACTAAAGATCTAAATTCTTGTTGGGTGTAGTTTCTAAAGCACGGAGTTGCTGAAAAATGGAAAGATTTTCAACGGGCCATGATTTTCATTGGGACTTTGTGCTACCAAATTATGTGTATATACATCTCATTGTACATAACAATCCACTATTTTTTGCTGCTAAAGGGGATTAGATTTGTTACCATATGTGTTTGCCCACAATTATAAACAAAGTAAAACGTAGATTTTGTTTCAAATGGACTCTCTGTATATACATCTCATTGTAGAAAACAAGCAACCGTTTATCGAAACTAAAGGAGATTAAATTTGTTGCCATATGTGCTTGCCCACAACTAAACCTTGAATATCTTTACATCGCACACACGAATAAACATTTTTCAACATAGCATGATTTAACACATGAGTTTTCTACTACCAATCTCGAATATTTCCTTGAAAAATTAAACTATTTTCATCGATGTGACGCCCTCGATTCAATCGTACACTAATCATACACGCAAATGTGTACTATCAAGATCAAGGACTCACGGGAAGATATCACAACACAACTCTAGACACAAATTAAAATAATACAAGCTTTATATTACAAGTCAGGGGCCTCGAGGGCTCGAATACATCAGCTTGAATACAAACGAGTCAGCGGAAGCAACAATATCCGAGTACAGACATAAGTTAGACAAGTGCCTTAAGAAGGTTAGCACAAAAGCATCTACGATAAAAAAGGCAAGGCCTCCTGCCTGGGAGCCTCCTAACTACTCCTGGTCGTCGGCGTCCTCCACGTAGTAGTAGGCACCCTCGGGGTAGTAGTAGTCGTCGTCAAAGGTGTTACCTGGCTCCTGGACTCCACCATCTGGTTGCAACAACCAGAAAGAAGAAAGAAGGGGGAAAAGGGGAAGCAAAGCAACCGTGAGTACTCATCCAAAGTACTCGCAAGCAAGAATCTACACTACAGATGCAACATTATCAAAGGAAGGCTGTATATGTGGACTGGGCTGCATAAATGCCAGAATAGAGAGAAGGCCTAGTCCTATCGAAGACTAGCATCTTCTGGAAACCACCATATTGCAGCAAACAGGAGGGAGTAGAATAGCATAAAGTAAAGTAGTAGTAGTGTTATCAACCTCGACCAGAGATCCTTTCTCGACTCCCTACGAGAAAGCAATCCCAGAGCCATACTATCCAGTTATCACCTCATCACAATCCAATTCTCATCACAAGTATCCAGTTCTAGTTGTATCGATCGGGATACAACTCCAAGTGTTCGTTACCGTAGGACAGGCTATCGATAGATGTTTTCTTCCCTGCAGGGGTGCACCAACTTACCCACCACGCTCGCTTAACTCCGGCCGGACACACTTTCCTGGGTCATGCCCGGCCTCGGCCAAACAATACGCCGCAACCCGACCTAGGCTTAATAGAGAGGCCAGCACGCCGGACTAAACCTATGCCCCAGGGGTCATGGGCCATCTCCCCGGAAACTACTGCACGTTGCGTGGGCGGCCGGTGAGCAGACCTAGCTACCTCCTTAAAAAAAGGTAGGTGCTTACGCAGTCCAACCCGGCGCGCGCCGCTCAGTCGCTGACGTCTATTAAGCTTCGGCTGATGTGTACGACGCAGAACGCCCATACTATGCCCACGTGATGGTTAGTGCTATCAGGCCAGACGCCCCTCGGATCAAATATCCAAATCGTAGTGGATTAGGAACGCGCGGTAACAAGCAGAGACTCACGAAAGATGTGACCCCGTCTCCCCGTCTCGAGGACTTGCGGCAAGGGCTAGGAATGCCCGACCACGCCTCGTAATTATCTCGCGGGCACCCTCCAGGTCAACTGACTCCACATCACTCGCAATTAAGCTCGCGCGGGCACCCCTCAGGGTCGACCCGTCTTTAGTAACATGGTTCATTGTAAAGTCATAGTAATCATAGTAACTGTGTGTCTAAACATCAAGGGGAAAATCCGAGGAATCACCCCCGGTGAATTTCACTCAATGTAATCATCAAGGTGAACGTAAGAGGAATCACCCCCGAGGTTCACACTTGAGGGTTGCATGATAGAGTCGTATCGGAAGTGGTTAAGACAGAATCACCCTCGATGACCACGATTGAATAGCTACACTACAGGGTTAACATCAGAAGTGTTGTAGAGGTCTCACCCTCGGCACTCGATAGTAACCCAGCAGTGTCGAGCAACTAAGGGGAAAGTGATGTGCGGTGCCGGGGCCTGGTCTTCGATCCCGTTGATCGGGTCTTTGATGATGAAGCAGGGGCAACAAGGACAATGTGGGGGTCACTGATGGATCACTAACCAACCTATACTAAGCAGTTTAGGATAAGCAGGTAATGTACAACAGCAAATACAAAAGCAGGCTATGCATCAGAATAGGAGCAAACAATAACAGTAGCAAAATCTAATGCAAGCATGAGAGAATGGACTGGGCGATATCGGGATGATCAAAGGGGGGGCTTGCCTGGTTGCTCAGACAAGAAGGAGGGGTCGTTGGTGAAGTAGTCGATCACAGGGGCGTCAGCATCGTCACGGGGTCTATCAAAGAGAAGAGGGGGGGGGGGGGAGAAACAGTAAATACATAGCAAACAAATGCATAACAGGACAACAGGCAGAGCTAGACATGTTCTAACGCGGTGCTACACGATACCGGCGAGGAGGGGAAGTCAACCGGGAATGTTTTCCCGTTTCCGGACCTGTGTTAGACAAACGACCGGAGGGGGAAAGTTCCATGTTCAGCATGCTAGGGGCATGTGACAGATGAACGGGCCACGTATTCGGATTCGTTGGATTTTTCTGAGCAACTTTCATATAGAAAACATTTTCATCTGAGCTACGGTTTAATTTCTATGAATTTTTAAAGTTTAAACAATATTCTGGAATTAACTAAATTAACAAAAATAGAAATATGACATCAGCATGACGTGCTGCTCACGTCAGCAGTCAACAGACTCGCTGACCAGGTCAAACTGACCTGTGGGTCCAGTGGGACTCACATGTCATAGAGAGAGAGAGCTAATTGAGTTCATTTTAATTAAGCAGAGCTAATTAAGGGGGGTGGGCCCCGGGTGTCAGTGGCTGCTTAGGTTAATTTACCATTTTAAATTACACTAAAGTTAATTAGCGAGTGGGGCCCGCCTGTCATTGACAAGGGACGCCCAATCAGCAAAGTTGACTGAGTCAACTTAGTCAACAGGGGCCCGCGGGGCCCGCTGGCAGTGACCCAGGGGGTGGCCCTGACCGGTCACGTCGGCAGGGCGCCGGAGAAGGCTCCGGCGACCTCTCCCGCGGCGGCACGACGCCGAAGACGGCCGGGATTCGCTTACAGGGGGCCAACACGGGCGCGGGCGGGCGCGTTCGAACGGGGAGAGCCTGCCGCGTCGTGTGGTGAGGCCGACCGGAGCTGGAGCTGCCGGAAACAGCGCCGGCGACGAGTGGAGGCTGTGGTGGCGTTCGGGCTTCGACGGGGATGGCACTGCGGCGCGCAAACAAGTATACGAATAGGGCTGGGGCTGTCTATGCGACGCGGTGTTCACGGCGGTGGCGCGCACGGTACCAAAAGGTCATCGTGGCCATGCCGGAGACGAGTGCGGGCAGCGGCGAGCTCGGTTGCAAGGGGGACGACAACTACACGTGCAGAGAGGGGAAGGGAAGAGGGGTTCGGTGCGGCGGCTCACGGTGGCCCTTGGATGCTTAGGAGCGCAACGGGTCGACGGAGTTGGCGAGGGGCGGAGCAGAGGAGCTCCGGCGATCCACAGCGGTCGTCGGCTCGATCCGGGCGATGTAGTGGCCTCCGGCTCGGACGCGAGGCCGGGGAAGAGGAAGAAGACGTCTACGGTGCTTGAGGACAGGTGAGGAGGACGAGACGACTCCGGTGGCCGCGGTGACGACGGAGGATGGCCGCGGGCGTGCTCGGGTCAGAGAGAGGGGTGTGAGCGAGCGAGGAAGAGAGAAGGGGGAAATGGCGAGGCGGCCAGGGGGAGTGGATGTGGCGGTAGGTGGGGGGGAGGGCTCGAGGCGTCGCCCTTATCCTCTCCGCGGCGCCTGTAGCGGCGTGGCCAGCGAGGTGGTTCGGAGGCGACGTGCGCGCGCGGTCGCTCGCACAGTGAGGGAGGGGGAAGACGACAGGGGGGAGTGGGCCGGCCTAGCATGGGCCAGTTGGCTCGGGTGGGCCGAAGCCCAAGGGGAGGCCAGGGGCCCTCCCACCCCTTCTTTTTTCCTTTTCTTTTTTTTGTTTTTCTTTTTCCAGCAGCTTTTGCCTTTTCTTTTTAGCCAATAATGACTTTGCAAAATCATGCCACTGGCCAAAACAATTTCAAAGAATTAAAGTGCACTGCCACAAAAAGGTTGGGAGGCTTTCAGAATAGTTGCCAATTTTATAAATTAAAAAGGGCATTTAATTTATTGCTTAGGTCACTGTTTTAAGTAGCTTAGGCCACTTAAACCTTTTGCAAAAATGTTGGTTCACCACCAATATTAGTTGTGGAATATTTGGCACATGATGAACATTTTTTTGTTCATGTCTGAGCATTTTGAATTTCACACAGAATTTGAATTTGAATTCAACTGGAATGTGAAAGAACATGAGACAATAATGATCAGGCACAAGTTTAGCAAAAAGATTAACTTAACCCCAGGGGTTACTCTAGCATCATTACATCGGGGTGTTACAACTCTCCTCCTGTAAAAGAAATTCTCGTCCTGAGAATTAAGAGGTAGAAGGGAACAGGTCGGGGTATTCAGCACAGAGGTTATCCTCATGTTCCCAAGTGGCTTCCTCTTTAGTATGATTCGACCATTGCACCTTGAGGAACTTGGTAACCTTCTGGCGTGTTCGACGTTCAGCCTCTTCAAGAATGCAGATCGGATGCTCCTTGTATGTGATATCATCTTGGATTTCAATCAATTCTGGATCCACTTCACGTTCCGGATCCTTGAAGCATCCACGAAGTTGCGACACGTGGAAGACGTCATGAACATGAGAGAACTGAGGTGGCAACTCAAGTTAATAAGCCACCAGTCCACGACGGGCGAGAATACGAAAGGGACCAATGTAGCACGGAGCTAGCTTGCCCTTGACTCCGAACCGATGAGTGCCCCTCAAAGGAGTGACACGCAGATAAGCTTGATCACCAGGTTGATAAGTTGAACCCCAGTGTTTCCGGTCATAGTTGCTCTTTTGGCGGGACTGGGCCCCCTTGAGATTATCCCGGACAATGCGAACCTGCTCTTCAGCTTGTTGAATAATGTCTGGACCAATGAGTGCCCGTTCCCTAGTTTCTGACCAATTCAGAGGGGTTCGGCACTTACGTCCATATAGCACTTCGAAGGGTGCCATCTTCAAGCTGGCCTGATAGTTGTTGTTATAAGAGAACTCCGCATAAGGGAGAGATTCTTCCCACTTCTTGCCGAAAGAAATAACACAAGCTCGAAGCATGTCTTCAAGAATTTGATTAACTCGCTCGACTTGGCCTTGGGATTGGGGATGATAAGCAGTGTCCAGGTAATATGAGTTCCCATTGCCTCTTGGAAACTATCCCAGAACTTTGAAGTGAATATACTGCCACGGTCTGAACTGATCTCCTTCGGAATGCCGTGGAGTGACACAATTCTGGAGATATACAAGTTTGCTATGGCAGAAAGTGAGAAACCTTCGAGAATTGGTCGATGACGACAAAGATAGCATCGTTACCTTTCTGAGACTTGGGAAGGCCTGTGACGAAATCCATTTGGGTCTTATCCCACTTCCATTCAGGAATCGGAAGCGGTTGTAGAAGTCCAGCCGGTTTCTGATGTTCTGTTTTGACGCGACGGCAAACGTCACATTCTTCAATATATCGAGCAATGTCTTGCTTCATCTTAGACCACCAGTACTTCTGACGAATGTCTAGATACATCTTGGTACTCCCCGGATGAATAGAGAGAGGGGTGGCATGCGCTTCTTTCATCACCTTCTCTGTCATAAGCTCGAACCGGGGTACTACAATACGATCTCTGAAGTATAAGGTTCCATCTTCACCAAGTGAGAAATCTCTGGATTTCTCTAATGCAAGATCCTTTTTCATCAAATCAACGTGAGCATCTTTGGCTTGAGCAGACTTAATTGCTTTCAGCAAAGTTGGTTCCAGGACAAGGTTATTCAGAGAACCCTGTGGAACTAGTTGGAGGTTCACCTTGCATAGCTCTTCATAAAGGCGGGGTTGAGCTTTGAAAACCATGTGATTGTTGCAATAATACTTACGGCTCAGGGCATCGGCCATTACATTAGCCTTACCAGGGGTATAGGATATACCGCAGTTGTAGTCAGCAATAGCTTCCATCCATCGCTGCTGACGGAGGTTCAAATCTGGTTGAGTAAACAGGTACTTCAGAATCTAATGATCGGTGAAGATCTCGCAACGATTACCGAGAAGGTATTGTCGCCATAACTTCAGTGCAAAGATAACCGTAGCAAGCTCGAGGTCATGAACTGGGTAGTTCTCTTCGTGAGGACGCACTTGACGGGAGGCATAAGCAATCACTCTGCGCTCTTGCATTAGGACACATCCTAATCCTTGTCGTGAGGTGTCACAATAGATGACAAAGTCCTTGCGAGAATCAGGGGGAGCAAGCACTGGGGCAGAAGTCAGCTTGTCCTTGAGTGTCTGGAAACTTTCCTGACATTTTTGAGTCCAATCAAACTTAACGCCTTTGTGTAGCAGATTGGTCAGTGGCTTGGCGATCTTGGAGAAGTTCTCGACAAAGCGGCGGCAATAGCTGGCTAGTCCGAGAAAGCTTCTGACTTGCTTGACAGTCTTTGGAGGGGTCCAGTCAAGAATAGCCTGAACGCGCTCTGGGTTGACGGCAATGCCATCCTTGGAGATGACATGACCAAGGTAGGTGACTTCGGGTAACCAGAATTCACACTTGGAATACTTGGCATAAAGTTGATGTTCTCGAAGCTTCTCCAGAACAAGACGAAGATGTTCAGCATGTTCCTCTTTATTCTTTGAATATACCAGTATATCATCCAGATAGACTACAATGAACTTGTCGAGGTAATCCCTGAATATGTAATTCATCAGACGAGAGAATGTAGCTGGAGCATTGGTTAAGCCAAAGGACATAACTGTGTACTTGTAAGAACCATAACGAGTCACGAATGCGGTCTTTGGAATATCCTCTTCACGAAGACGGATGTGGTGGTAACCCAACCTCAAGTCGAGTTTAGAGAATATCGATGAACCAGCCAGTTGATCATACAGATCATTGATCCGAGGAAGGGGATATTTGTTCTGAATTGTAGCTTGGTTGATAGGACGATAGTCTTGGACCAAACGATTCGTTCCATCCTTCTTGTTCAGAAAGAGAGAAGGTGCTCCCCAAGCAGAGGAACTTGGACGAATGAAACCCTTGCGAAGAGATTTGTTGATTTCCTCCTTAAGTTCAAGGAGCTCATGAGGAGGCATCTTATAGGGTCGTTTGGCAATAGGAACGGTGCCTGGTTTCAAGTCGATGACAAACTCGACAGCCCGGGCAGGGGGTATTCCTGGAAGTTCTTCTAGAAATACATCTAGGAAGTCGCGAACAACTGGAATCTTTTCAATTCCCTCAAGAGGTGCTGCGTTCAACGCATTCAAAGCATAAAGTCGTGCTTCAGCGTTTTGAACAATCTGAGCATGGTAGCTTACTATCTCATCGGAAGGATGTAGGAGATGAACGACTTTGGTGGCGCAAACGATAGAGGCAGTATGTGCTTTCAACCATTCCATTCCCAGAATGAGGTCAATATTGGAAGACTCCAGAATAATGGGAGAAACATGAAATTCCAACCCTTCAATTTCAATAGGGACGTCGCGACCAATCATGGTAGTTCGACACTGACCCGCAGGGGTGCGTACCACTATCAGAGTGTTCATGGGCTCGCATCGAATGTCATGTGCGCATGCAAAATTTTCTGACATGAATGAATGTGATGCTCCTGAATCGAATAAAACAGAAGCTGGTACTAAATTAACAAGGAGAGTACCCATCACAGTAGCAGGCTGGTCTTGAGCTTCATTCAGATCAATGTGGTTAGCCTGCCCACAACCATAAGGTCGGGCATTGTTGCTGCGGGGTTGATTGTTACCACGACTAGCAGCAGGAAGAGCCAGTTGATTCTGATTCTGAGGACATTTCCTGGAGCGGTGACCTGGAAGGCCACACTTGAAGCATAGAGCATTATTGGGATTGGGAGTAGGAGCTTGGGGTGGTACAACTCCAAGAGGCTGCCTCTCCGGTGGAGGAGGCAGACGAGGTGCAGCATAGGACTGTCTTGGTGCAGGTGCAGTTGGGCGATACATGCTGTGGGGGATCCATATCCGACGCTTCTGCGCTGACGGGCCCGAAGATGAGCCAGCATCACGGATACGCTTGAGGGATCCCTGGTGTTCCTGAAGACCAGTCTCAACCTGAATAGCCTTGTTCACCAAGGTGGGGAAGTCGGCAAAGTCAAGAACGAGCAGTGCTAGCTTGATATCTGGGTGAAGTCCATCACGAAACTTTTCTTGCCTATGAGCATCCGTTGCAATGTCTTCTTTAGCATAACGTGACAAGTCCAGAAATTCACGCTGATAAGCATCTACAGTCTTGTTGCCTTGGGTGAGGTTGCGGAACTCCCGCTTCTTCCTGTCCATGATTCCCTTAGGAATGAAGCGGGCACGGAAAGCGGCTTGGAAATCTGGCCAGGTGATGACCGTTCCAGCAGGTAGGGTACGCCTGTGGCTGTCCCACCATTGAGCAGCGGGACCCTTGAGGAAGAAGGATGCGAAGGTGACATAGCTGGCAGGGGCAACACTAGCAGACTCCACTTCATACGTGATGTCTCGGAGCCAGTCATCAGCATCAAGGGGCTGCGTTGAGCTGCGGTAGATTGTTGTATTGAGGCCCATGAAGTCCTGCAGAGTAACTAGGGCTGGCTGCTGGTTCATATTCGGACGAGGAAACTAAGCCATCATTCCTTCCATGAACTGGCGGTTCAGCTCAAACTGTTGCATCATTCCAGCAAAGAATTCGGGCGGTGGTGGATCGTTGCCACCATGGCCACGACCAGCCGGTCTAACCATCCTGCTAACATATAACAGGGGGCAGTTCAGCATTGAGCATTTGCAAAGACAAGGATCATTCATGATGAAACAGGCATAATGAAAGAGGTACGATGGATACCACTTAGTAGTCAACACGACAGTGTGTGCACTATTCAAGTTGCTATTCTAAGGAATAACTATGGCTTATCCAACTTTGGGGTGAATGTGGTCACGGGATCCTAATGTTAGAGTTAGTAAATTCGTTTAACCCGAGTAGAAGAGAGATCAGAGTCCCAGAGTGTAGACGAGGAGTAAAAGATCCTAACACCACCCAATGGTGACGTGGGCCCGTAAGCCACACAACCAATGTTAGTAAAAGTTTTTCAGTGACTAGACTCAACTTCGGCCAAGGAGTTGGAAAGGGGGCTACCTACAGGCAGTCGGCTCTGATACCAACTTGTGACGCCCTCGATTCAATCGTACACTAATCATACACGCAAATGTGTACGATCAAGATCAAGGACTCATGGGAAGATATCACAACACAACTCTAGACACAAATTAAAATAATACAAGCTTTATATTACAAGCCAGGGGCCTCGAGAGCTCGAATACATCAGCTTGAATACAAACGAGTCAGCGGAAGCAACAATATCTGAGTACAGACATAAGTTAGACAAGTGCCTTAAGAAGGCTAGCACAAAAGCATCTATGATCGAAAAGGCAAGGCCTCCTGCCTGGGAGCCTCCTAACTACTCCTGGTCATCGGCGTCCTCCACGTAGTAGTAGGCACCCTTGGGGTAGTAGTAGTCGTCGTCAAAGGTGTCACCTGGCTCCTGGACTCCACCATCTAGTTGCAACAACCAGAAAGAAGAAAGAAGGGGGAAAGGGGAAGCAAAGCAACCGTGAGTACTCATCCAAAGTACTCGCAAGCAAGAATCTACACTACAGATGCAACATTATCAAAGGAAGGCTGTATATGTGGACTGGGCTGCAGAAATGCCAGAATAGAGAAAAGGCCTAGTCCTATCAAAGACTAGCATCTTCTGTAAACCACCATATTGCAGCAAACAGGAGGTAGTAGAGTAGCATAAAGTAAAGTAGTAGTAGTGTTATCAACCTCGGCCAGAGATCCTTTCTCGACTCCCTGCGAGAAAGCAATCCCAGAGCCATACTATCCAATTATCACCTCATCACAATCCAATTCTCATCACAAGTATCCAGTTCTAGTTGTATCGATCGGGATACAACTCCAAGTGTCCGTTACCGTAGGACAGGCTATCGATAGATGTTTTCTTCCCTGCAGGGGTGCACCAACTTAACCACCACGCTCACTTAACTCCGGCCGGACACACTTTCCTGGGTCATGCCCGGCCTCGGCCAAACAATACGCCGCAACCTGACCTAGGCTTAATAGAGAGGCCAGCACGCCGGACTAAACCTATGCCCCCAGGGGTCATGGGCCATCTCCCCGGGAACTCCTGCACGTTGCATGGGCGGCCGGTGAGCAGACCTAGCTACCTCCTTAAAAAAAGGTAGGTGCTTACGCAGTCCAACCCGGCGCGCGTTGCTCAGTCGCTGACGTCTATTAAGCTTCGGCTGATGTATACGACGCAGAACGCCCATACTATGCCCACGTGATGGTTAGTGCTATCAGGCCAGAGGCCCCTCGGATCAAATATCCAAATCATAGTGGATTAGGAACGCACGGTAACAAGCAGAGACTCACGAAAGATGTGACCCCGTTGCCCCATCTCGAGGACTTGCGGCAAGGACTAGGAATGCCCGGCCATGCCTCGTAATTATCTCGCGGGCACCCTCCAGGTCAACCGACTCCACATCACTCGCAATTAAGCTCGCGCGGGCACCCCTCAGGGTCGACCCATCTTTAGTAACATGGTTCATTGTAAAGTCATAGTAATCATAGTAACTGTGTGTCTAAACATCAAGGGGAAAACCCGAGGAATCACCCCCGGTGAATTTCACTCGATGTAATCATCAAGGTGAACGTAAGAGGAATCACCCCCGAGGTTCACACTTGAGGGGTTGCACGACAGAGTCGTATCGGAAGTGGTTAAGGCGGAATCACCCTCGATGACCACGATCGAATAGCTACACTACAGGGGTAACATCAGAAGTGTTGTAGAGGTCTCACCCTCGGCACTCGATAGTAACCCAGCAGTGTCGAGCAACTAAGGGGAAAGTGATGTGCGGTGCCGGGGCCTGGTCTTCGATCCCGTTGATCGGGTCTTCGATGATGAAGTAGGGGCAACAAGGACAATGTGGGGGTCACTGATGGATCACTAACCAACCTATACTAAGCAGTTTAGGATAAGCAGGTAATGTACAACAACAGATACATAAGCAGGCTATGCATCAGAATAGGAGCAAACAATAACAGTAGCAAAATCTAATGCAAGCATGAGAGAATGGACTGGGCGATATCGGGATGATCAAAGGGGGGGCTTGCCTGGTTGCTCAGACAAGAAGGAGGGGTCGTCGGTGAAGTAGTCGATCACAGGGGCGTCAGCATCGTCACGGGGTCTATCGAAGAGAAGAGGGGGGAGAAATAGTAAATACATAGCAAACAAATGCATAACAGGACAATAGGCAGAGCTAGACATGTTCTAACGCGGTGCTACACGATACCGACGAGGGGGGGAAGTCAGCCGGGAATGTTTTCCCGGTTCCGGACCTGTGTTAGACAAACGACCGGAGGGGGAAAGTTCCATGTTCAGCATGCTAGGGGCATGTGACAGATGAACGGGCCGCGTATTCGGATTCGTTGGATTTTTCTGAGCAACTTTCATATAGAAAACATTTTCATCTGAGCTACGGTTTAATTTCTATGAATTTTTAAAGTTTAAACAATATTCTGGAATTAACTAAATTAACAAAAATAGAAATATGACATCAGCATGACGTGCTGCTGATGTCAGGAGTCAACAGACTCGCTGACTAGGTCAAACTGACCTGTGGGTCCAGTGGGACCCACATGTCATAGAGAGAGAGCTAATTGAGTTCATTTTAATTAAGCAGAGCTAATTAAGGGGGGTGGGCCCCGGGTGTCAGTGGCTGCTTAGGTTAATTTACCATTTTAAATTACACTAAAGTTAATTAGCGAGTGGGGCCCGCCTGTCATTGACAAGGGACGCCCAGTCAGCAAAGTTGACTGAGTCAACTTAGTCAACAGGGGCCCGCGAGGCCCGCTGGCAGTGACCCAGGGGTGGCCCTGACCGGTCACGTCGGCATGGCGCTGGAGAAGGCTCCGGCGACCTCTCCCGCGGCGGCACGACGCCGGAGACGGCCGGGATTCGCTTACAGGGGGCCAACAGGGGCGCGGGCGGGTGCGTTCGAACGGGGAGAGCCTGTCGCGTCGTGTGGTGAGGCCGACCGGAGCTGGAGCTGCTGGAAACAGCGCCGGCGACGAGTGGAGGCGGTGGTGGCGTTCGGGCTTCGACGGGGACGGCACTGCGGTGCGCAAACAAGTATACGAACAGGGCTGGGGCTGTCTACGCGACGCGGTGTTCACGGCAGTGGCGCGCACGGTACCAAAAGGTCACCGTGGCCACGCCGGAGACGAGCGCGAGCAGCGGTGAGCTCGGTTGCAAGGGGGACGACAACTACACGTGCAGAGAGGGGAAGGGAAGAGGGGTTCGGTGCGGCGGCTTACGATGCGGCTCACGGTGGACCTTGGATGCTTAGGAGCGCAACGGGTCGACGGAGTTGGCGAGGGGCAGAGCAGAGGAGCTCCGGCGATCCACGGCGGTCGTCGGCTCGATCCGAGCGATGTACTGGCCTCCGGCTCGGACGCGAGGCCGGGGAAGAGGAAGAAGACGTCTACGGTGCTTGTGGACAGGTCAGGAGGACGAGACGACTCCGGTGGCCGCGGTGACGACGGAGGATGGCGCGGGCATGCTCGGGTCAGAGAGAGGGGTGTGAGCGAGCGAGGAAGAGAGAAGGGGGAAATGGCGAGGCGTCCAGGGGGAGTGGATGTGGCGGTAGGTGAGGGGGAGGGCTCGAGGCGTCGCCCTTATCCTCTCCGCGGCGCTTGTAGCGGCATGGCTAGCGAGGTGGTTCGGCGGCGACGTGCGCACGCGGTCGCTCGCACAGTGGGGGAGGGGGAAGACGACAGGGGGGGAGTGGGCCGGCCTAGCATGGGCTAGTTGGCTCGGGTGGGCCGAAGCCCAAGGGGAGGCCAGGGGCCCTCCCACCCCTTCTTTTTTTCCTTTTCTTTTTTTGTTTTTCTTTTTCCAGCAGCTTTTGCCTGTTCTTTTTAGCCAATAATGACTTTGCAAAATCATGCCACTGGCCAAAACAATTTTAAAGAATTAAAGTGCACTGTCACAAAAAGGTTGGGAGGCTTTTGGAATAGTTGCCAATTTTATAAATTAAAAAGGGCATTTAATTTATTGCTTAGGTCACTGTTTTAAGTAGCTTAGGCCACTTAAACCTTTTGCAAAAATGTTGGTTCACCACCAATATTAGTTGTGGAATATTCGGCACATGATGAACATTTTTTTGTTCATGTCTGAGCATTTTGAATTTCACACAGAAGTTGAATTTGAATTCAACTGGAATGTGAAAGAACATGAGACAATAATGATCAGGCACAGGTTTAGCAAAAAGATTAACTTAACCCCAGGGGTTACTTTAGCATCATTACACCAGGGTGTTACAATCGACAACATGGCTTCAGTGGGTCTTTGCGCCATTTGGCGTAACGGGTCAACTAGTACTATTAATAGGGGATGAGGTCTTGCTTAATGGCTTTCTTGCTCAAAATGCTTAAGGATATGCTCCAAAGCACTCAACCACTTTCTCATATCCACATATGTCCCAAACCAAAAGTCAAACTCGGCCCCACCGATTTGTTCCATCCGGCGCCACCGAGTTCATTTGACATAGCCACTGCCAGAAACCCTAGTCACCTCTGTCTAACCGATGGGATCTCAGTCTCACCGAGATGGGCTTGCAAACTCCCTGTTGTCTATTGCAATATTTTCGGTCTCACCGAAAATATGTAATGGGTCACACCGAGTTTGCCTGATCAACTCTCTGTTTTGCTTATTACCAAATCGGTCCCACCGAGTTTGTGTAATCGACAAAACTAAGATGAGGTTTTAACCTAACCCCTGCACATCGGTCCCACCGAGTTGATCATATCGGTCCCACCGAAATTGCCTAACGGTCACATTATGTCCTGGATCGGTCCGACCGAGTTTTCTGATTCGGTCCCACCGAGTTTGGTATATTGTGTGTGATGGTTAGATTTTGTTTGGAGGCTATATATACACCTCCACCCTCTCCTCATTTATGAGGGAAGCATCAAAATGTGCCTACATTTCTGCTACTCATTTTTGAGAGAGAACCACCTACTCATGTGTTAAGGCCAAGATATTCCAATCCGTCCATATGAATCTTGATCTCTAGCCTTCCCCAAGTTACTTTCCACTCAAATCATCTTTCCACCAAATTCAATCCTATGAGAGTGAGTGGAGTGTTGGGGAGACTATCATTTGAAGCACAAGCGCAAGGAGTTCATCATCAACACACCATCTATTACCTTTTGGAGAGTGGTGTCTCCTAGATTGGTTAGGTGTCACTTGGGAGCCTCCGACAAGATTGTGGAGTCAAACCAAGGAGTTGTAAGGGCAAGGAGATCGCCTACTTCATGAAGATCTGGCAAGTCCTTCGTGGGCGATGGCCATGGTGGGATAGACAAGGTTGCTTCTTCGTGGACCCTTCATGGGTGGAGCCCTCCATGTACTCGCGCAACCGTTACCCTTCGTGGGTTGAAGTCTCCGTCAACGTGGATGTACGATAGCACCACCTATCAGAACCACGCCAAAAACATCCGTGTCTCCAATTGCGTTTGCACACTCCAATCCCATTCCTTTACTTTATTGCAAGTTGCATGCTTTACTTTCCGCTGCCCATATACTCTTTGCATGCTTTCTTGATATGTATTGTGAATGGTTAAACTTGTTCTTAAACTCCACCTAAACTTGAAAAACTTAAAAACTGTCAACTTTCTGTGTTAAGTGTCTATTCACCCCCCCTCTAGACACCTATTCTTGACCCTTTCACCAAACCGCGGGGGCGGACAGAAAAGACGAACGCAGCATCAGAGGCGGTATGGACGCGGACGAGTGGGCCGCAGGCATGGACAGATGAGTCGGTCGTGGTGTCGTACGCGCGAGTCAATCGCAGGCGCGGTAAGCCGCTTGGACGGGCGAGTCAGTCGCGTCGTGTTGATGTAAATCGAGCTGCACGGACGGCGGCTTGCGCACACCTGTTCAACAACAAGCGCGCGCGGACGCCGGTGCATGATGATGCTAATGCATACTCCATAGGCATAGCATGGCACCACCTTTATAATGAATCATTGTCCTGCACATAAAAATATACAAACCAAAGTAATTATTCGCAGACAAATTACTGTATACAAATGAAGTAGATAAGATGGGTATCACCTAATGTGTCTTTCAGACAAAGTGATTGCATAGCAGTTTGATCAAATGATGGCCTTCACGTCCAAACAAATAATCATGCATCCATCCAGTTTTTAAGTAAGTCACGCCCCTCGAGCAATGCATTGAACTTGGTTGTCCCTGTCAACTTGTCTTTTATATAAACAGTACTCAAAGAGTACTACTTCGTAAATGATCCTTAGCAACTTGCAATGCCACACATACGTCAGTAGATCGCTGCGGCATGGAGCAGGCGATGCCCAAGGTAGTGGCAACGCCATCAAAGGGACCCACCGGAGATGCTCGTCGGCGCTCATCGGAAGCGGCAATAGCAGCCAAGGCAATTTCACGGCAGGGGCGGCAGTAAAAGATGAGGCCAGCCACTGCTGAAGCAGCGCATGGCCGAATGGCGACACGAGGCCATCGATTAGTACTCATGTAATCCACTATGTCTTCTACTCCCGTTTGGCCAAGTAGTACTTTTGTCTCTCACGTGATTCTGAGCTTGGGAGACCGTGCAAGTACTTTGAACTACTCCGGACAAGGGAGTATCTCCTTTTGCTAAATCGCCTGCTACAACATGTGGTGGCTTCTATTTTTTGCAACTAGTACTTTAATAGGCTGTTGTTGACGAAGAGATGGCCGGCTGAAAAACTTCGAAGCTGATTCCATCTTAGAGGTAACTTGAGGCAGAGGCGAGGCCACGGCGACTGCTCGGACGTCTGCAGCGGCAGTGGCGCCTTGGAGGGAGCCGACGGCTTGAGTGAGGACCACGACTCGAACGACGACACCTGAGACAAGCCGCCCAGAGGAATGGTTGAGGCGGCGCGAGGCCATGGTAGTCGAGGCGAGCAGCTGCTGCGGAGGTGAACTGTCGGGTCGAGGCAAAGGTGTGATCTAGTGAGGCAAGCAGGGCTTGCTAGCAAGGTGCGGCGGTTTAAGGGCAGTGCAAAGGCGGCTCGACATCTGATGGCGGAGCAATGCGCTCGCGGCCTAACGACGGAGGTGAGCCACCGACGGCGGTTCAGAGCGACTCGGAGCGTGGAGGCAACTTAGAGGCAAAGACGGAGACCGGTGGAGGCGGCCCGGTAGTCGCAACACGGTTAGCGAGGCTCCAGCTGTCGCGAGGTTCGCACGGGGCAGCTTGGATCGAGTTCACAACAGAGTCTGAATCCATCTCTGTCCATGTCTTCGTTCTCATTTGGTTTGACCAATCCAAATCAGCTATTGCATTATGATTTTCCTTTGGAATTTTTCTGCTTGTGTACAGATTTCGACTCGGAGCGCTCCTGGACTGTAGTTTAAACGCATATTCGTCGGGCAATCCAGCGCAGCCAGGAAGAGCAGGCACGCCCCCGATGATTCCTCGAAAATTTATGTATAATATTTGTCAAAAAATCTCTGTTGTAATCACGCGATCATAACAAATGGAACATGCCGATGTCCACAGTTACCAATACTAACCCATCAGGATTTTCTTTGATGACTCTGTCAACGGATCTAATGAACACTGTCCATAAAAAATTTCTGATCTTGATCCCGTGAACACAAAAAATTCTCGGACTCGGCGGATCGCCAAGGTTCTTGCGGCGGCGGCAAAAATGCAACCCTAAATTTCCATTTATCTCAATTCTCATACGGGTAGTAGATGTGACTGCTTGCAAAATAAACAATGTAAATCCTTTCCCTGATGGCTCTTCTTCATCAGAAAATTGCAAAATTCTCGATCCCTCCAAAAACTGAACACCATCGTGCGCTTGCTCCACGGTGGGAGCCAACTATTGTTGATTCGTCACGGCAGGTGTCCTAGTGTGAGGACTTAGTCGTGAGGCCAACGCATCCATGTGGTAGATTGAGAGGGGTTGAGTTGGACGAGAGAAGCGAGGTTTTTATCCAGGTTCGGCCCCTCACGGTGGAGGTAAAATTCTGCATCCTGCTTCATTGATATTGATCATGATGATGCTCACGGTTACAAGGGCGAGGTTTCGCTACCTCTATCTCAGAGCTACTGATTCGTATGTCTAAACTTATCAAACTTGTCCCTCTTGGGGTGCCCTGTCCCTCCTTATATAAGTTGGAGGGGCGGGTTACATGTGGAGTCCTAGTAGGACTAGGACTACTCTATTACAAGTGGAATCCTGGTCTTGCTTCCTTTGTAAGAGAATACTCCTTATGCCAACAAGAGCCGGCCTTCCATGAGCCGCCTTCTGGGACACTGGTTCTTGTCGCTCCTCTGACCCGCCTGCCGGGTAACCAATGAGTCACCAGGCCCGGCTGGCTCATCAGTTAGTGGAGAGATCCGGGTGGGTCACTTAGTGAGTTGCCAAGTCAGGGCGGCTCACTAGTGAGTCGCCAAGTCAGGCCGGGTCATACTTCCCGCCGGGTCATACCGCGGGGTATATCCCCGACAGTCTAGATTTTTGAATATTACTTTTGTTAACCATGGTTGAGACTTTAGCATGTTCCTTTATCCTAATAGGGAAAGGTGTTTTTTCAATATAAGGAGTGGGTACTACTGAATCAACATTGTAAATGATAGTTTGATCTTTAACTATAACCGGTTCTTTAATTTCGTCTTTGATAGGGGGATGATATTTAAACCACTTCTTTTTAGGGAGATCAACATGAGTAGCAAATGATTCACAAAAAGAGGCTGCTATCTCAGAGTCAAGTCCATATTTAGTGCTAAACTTGTGAAAAGCATCAGTATTCATAAAAGACTTAACACAATCAAACTCAAGCTTAATACCTGATTCTTTACCTTTGTCGAGTTCCCAACCTTAAGAGTTGCATTTAATTCTCTCTAAGAGATCCCACCTAAATTCAATAGTCTTCTTCATAAAAGAACCAGCACAAGAAGTATCTTGCATCATTGATCGTAACGAGAAAGCCGAGCTTAAAAATACTGAATAATAATTTCTCTTGAGAGCTCATGATTGGGGCATGAATATAACATTAACTTAAGCTTCCCCCAAGCTAGACCGATACTTTCTCCTTCACGAGGCAAAAAATTATATATATAATTCTGATAACAATGAACTAGATGCATAGGATAAAACTTTTGGTGAAATTCCAATTTCAATCGATTCCAATTCTAAGATACAATATCATCACATAGCCTATACCATGTAAATGTTTTTCCCCAAAGATAAAGGGAAAACCTTCTTCTTAACTTCATCTCCGGGTAAACCTGCAAGATTAAACAATTCACAAATTTCATCCACATGTATCAAAATGCATATCAGGATGCTTCGTCACGTCTCCTGCATAAGGATTAGTTAGCAGTTGCTCTATCATACCTAAAGGAATTTCACAACAATATTTTTAGTAGGTGTAGTAGGTTGAGGGGCAACTCTTTGTGTTTTTGGTCAAGGTAAAGATACCCTGTACAAGCCCTTCAAAGGATTGTTTTCCATAGTAACAAGTGAAAGTAAATTCCAGCATGTAGTATAAGGTTTTCCTTACCAATTTCCACTTACCAAGAGTGCTTCACTCCATGGCAACGACACTAGAAAAGAGTATTGATGACCCACAAGTATAGGGGATCAATCGTAGTCCTTTCGACAAAAAAGAGTGTCGAACCCAACGAGGAGCAGAAGGAAATGACAAGCGGTTTTAGCAAGGTAAACTCTGCAAGCGCTAGAATTGTCGATAATAGGTAGTTTGATAGATAGATAATTTGTAACAAGTGACAAGTAGCAATAGTAACATATGTGCAGCAAGGTGTTGACACACGAACACGTCACGTGTACCCTCGATGCCGGGGGTGATGCACCGCAGCTCACGTCGAAGGAGACCCGACCGACAGTGCGATACGCAAGACAGTCGACGGGCGCTTTTGTAGACCCGAAAACCCCACACCCCCGGGAGGGACCCCGTCAGGGAGTGCGGCGGCTATGGGATGCCCTAGGTCGATTCTCTTGCCCCTAGAGCCTCGAGATTCGCAGCTCTCAAACACGAAGAACAGCGAAGAACGAGAGAGAAAAACGATGGAGAGATAAAACGTAGACTGAAAAAGTAGTATATTGATTTGTTCGATTGTGTGTTGTTCAATCGGCCGTCACCCCCAACATATATAAGAGGCGGCTGGACTTCCCGTACAAGTAAAGGATTCATCTAGGCTTTCCTTACAAGAAAAATTACATCAATTCGCGTCCTAGAGTCCTAGTTCTATTCCAACTCGGATTCAGTCTGAATCTGGCCCAAACTCTGTCTTCCTTCTTGCGCGGGCCGCCGAGCTTGCATATGATCTCCGATCAAGACGGCCCAAATATCAAACTTGTGCGCCTCGATGATACGAACAACTCTCATGTTGATTACTTTTTCAAATAAGGCCATCTTGAATACTCTTCGAGGTCATCTTTACCTTCCAGTCGGACTCGGTCTTGCAGTAGACTGGATTATCCGAGTCTCGTAGTGAACTTGTAGGCCATATACTATCTTTGATGATGATGACTCCAAAACCAAAGTTTACCGTCTTGATGATATGCATAACTTCTGTATTGAACACTTCTTCATCCGAGGTCATCTTGATAAACTTTCGGGCACATGTTCAGTTTCACTCGGATTCGAGCTCATCCACTCGGATATTAGAGACTTTCACTCGGACCATCCGACTCGACCTTTTCACTCGGAAAACAATCTTTCACTCGGATGACTATATTTTCACTCGGAAGACAAACTTTTACTCGATCGATAAGTTTTCACTCGACCTTTTACTCGATCGTTAGGTTTTCACTCGACCTTTTACTCGATCGTTAGGTTTCACTCAACCTTTTACTCGATCGGTGGGTTTTCACGAACTTTTACTCGATCGGTAGGTTTTCACTCGACCTTTTACTCGATCGGTAAGTTTTCACTCGACCTTTTACTCGATCGGTAGGTTTTCACTCGGATGGTAAAACTTTCCACCTGGATTTCCCGACTGAAAAGATAGCCTGATCTTGATTTGCCTCTCCAGGTTGCATATGACCTAGGATTGAGACAAATTGTATATGAAAATCGATCGGCTCGACGAGACGAAACTTTTTCATGTTGAAGGTTTTTCCATTCAAGGCCATCCAGAAGGCCGAATTGCTCACGCATTGTATCAGACACTCATTAACATGTGTCTGGTGTCGAGCGTAATATTTTGGTCTTTGGTAGGGCTGGTCTGTATTGATTGTAACTTTTGCATACAAACTCGGATTGAGATGATTTATATATCAAAATTGATTGCTTCGACGAGACAAAGACAATTCCTTTAGAGTACTCCTTCATCCGAGGTCGTCTTGAAGGCATGATCGGCCGAAAACCACTCGGAATATTGAATTCTGCCACTCGGAATATAATTTCGGCCCCTAAGATGGAGTCGGACGATGATAACCTAAACATCAAAGTTGTTCCACTCGGTGATGTGAAACTTTTCATGCTGAAAACCCTTTCACTCTGTATCTTGCCAAAATCAGGCGTCAACACATGCCCCCCTGTTTTTCGGCAAAGCTTGCACGCCGAAAAATAATATGCATAGTGTTCGTTCTAAGGACGATGTCAACACTCCATCGGCCATTTATTTTCCTCAGGGCGATAATTATGTATCGGCCATGTTTGTGCTAAGGGCGATAATCGTATATCGGCCATTGCCTACTCAGGCTTCCTGCCACACACTCGGGTGGTACTTCTTCAAATATTTTCCGTTGAGAGCTCGGGGTAACAATGCCCCTTGTATTGATTCCACCAAATATGAATTTCCGGGAACAACTCTTGTAATCCTAAAAGGACCTTCCCAACTTGGAGACCACTTCCCGAATTTTCTATCTCTTGAACCAATCGGCAGAATCACTTTCCAGACGAGATCACCAACTTGAAAATTCTTCAACTTAACTTTCTTATTGTAAGCTCTTGCAACCCTCAACTTGTCTCTCTCTATGGACTTCAAAGCAACCAAACGTTTATCGGCAACTTCATCAATATTGTCCATCATCAAGTTATAAAAGTCTACTGCCGATAAATCATTTTGTTTGGCTATTCTCAAAGCATTCAAATTTACTTCCACAGGTAAAACGGCCTCTTGACCATATACTAGCTCATATGGAGTTACCCTCGTAGCACCATGCCTTGAAATTCTATGTGCCCATAAAGCTTCGGACAACAACTCATGCCATCTCCTCGGATTATCCTCAATCTTCTTCTTGATGAGCTTGATTAAAATTTTATTGCTAGACTCGGCTTGTCCATTAGCTTGGGCATAATACGGAGATGAATTGAGCAACTTTATATTATAAGATTCGGCAAACTCTCTGACTTGGTGTGACATAAAAGATGAACCTTGATCTGTAGTTAACGTTTGAGGAATACCGAATCTATGAATAATGTGTTCGGTTATGAATTGAATTACCTCCGTATGTGTCATGTTCTTGAGAGGTACTGCTTCAGACCATTTAGTGAAATAATCAGTTGCCACCAATACGAACCGATGCCCTTTTGAGGAAGACGGGTGGATTTGTCCAATGAAATCTAAACCCCATCCTCTGAAAGGCCACGGTTTGATAATAGGATGTAACATAGCAGCAGGAGCCAATTGAATATCACCAAACTTTTGACAAGCTTCACATCCTTTATAATATCTGAAGCAATCATTAATCATAGTCGGCCAATAAAACCCAGCACGTCGCAATAACCATTTCATCTTGGGAGCCGACTGGTGAGTGCCACAAATACCTTCATGTACTTCTCCCATAGCAACTCTTGCCTGGTCCTCATCCAAACACTTTAGAAGAACATCATCGACTGTTCGGCGATAAAGACCATCATCTCTCATTGTATACTTGAAAGCCATACGCCGAACAGCCCTGTCCACCCTTTCACTCGGATTGCACAAGTAATCAACAATGGGCTTTCTCCAGTCGGAATTATCACCTGCACTAGATTTTTTGTTAATGGCCGAATCAGTGAGTTCAGGTTCAGCCTCTCCCATATTGGCAAGACAAGACATCGGTCTTTGAGAGATATGAAACATGCCATGATCAACATGATATCCAGATGCTTGTTGTGCCAGATCATTTGCTTTCCAATTGTCATGCCTAGATATATGAGCAATGCTAAAACAATCCAAAGTAGAAATTATATCTAGACATTTATCAAGGTAAACATTAAGTGATTCGTCCAAACACTGAAAGACTTTGGATACTTGCTGCACCACTAGTAACGAATCACCATAAGCCTCAATATGTGTAACACCTATAGCAAGCAACATCTCTAGGCCGAATAACAATGCTTCATATTCGGCTTGATTGTTTGTGCAAATATATTCTAAGCGGCATGATGCTTCAAAAACAGCACCATGAGGAGATATATAAACAATACCAACACCTTGGCCATTGTTACAAACTGAACCATCAAAGTATAATCTCCATGGCACTAATGAAACAAGGTTCATATCAACATCATGCTTGTCATTAATCCGATGTTCAACAATGAAATTAGCAACAATTTGGCCTTTCATGGATTTTAGAGATTCATAAGCCAAATCATATTCAATCAAAGCATAAGCCCACTTGCCAATTCTACCACTAAGAATTGGCCTATGCAACATGTACTTAATGACATCGGTTTGACAAGCTACTACACAAACACTCGGCACTAGGTAATGTCTCAATTTTGTGCAAGCATAATATAAGCATAGACATAGTTTTTCAATAAATGTATACCTTGTCTCGGCGTCCAATAAGCGTCTGCTCAAATACGTAATGGCATGCTCTTTTCTTTCGGTATCTTGAGTCAAAACAGCACCAATAACACCTTCCTCTGCTGCGATATAAAGCTTAAAAGGCTCTCTATGCTTGGGTGCTTTCATCACCGGAGGAGTGCACAAATAATTCTTGATCATATCAAAGGCTTCTTGCTGTTTTGCCCCCCAAGTGAAATCAACATCATTCTTTAACCGAAGGATAGGAGTAAATGCATCAACTTTCCCTGACAGATTAGCTATGAACCTTCTCAAATAATTGACCTTGCCAAGGAACTTTTGCATATCTCTCTTGCATGTTGGAGCCTCCACTTTCTGTATGGCCTCTATCTTTTTGGGATCAATTTCGATGCCATCTTCATGAATAATGAAACCCAAAAATTTGCCAGCTGACACGCCGAATGCACACTTCAAAGGATTCATCTTCAGTCCATACTTTTTCATTCTTTCAAAAGCTAAACGCAAATCGGCCAAGTGAGATTCAAAAGCATCCGATTTGACAACAATATCATCAATATAAACTTCAAGTATGATACCGAGTAAATCATGAAAAATCAAATTCATAGCCCTTTGATATGTGGCTCCAGCATTTTTTAATCCAAATGTCATCACTGTCCACTCGAATAAACCAAGGAAACCAGGACATCGGAAAGCTGTTTTGTACATGTCCTCTTCAGCCATAAAAATTTGATTGTACCCGGCATTACCATCTAGAAAGCTAATAACCTTATGTCCAGAAGCATCATTAATAAGCATATCGGCTATTGGCATGGGATACTCATCTTTGGGTGTAGCCCTATTCAAATCTCTGAAGTCAATGCACACCCTCAACTTGCCGGATCCCTTCTTCTCCACTGGGACAATGTTAGAAATCCACTCGGCATACCTGCAAGGTCGAATGAAATTAGCTTCAAGCAGTCGACCGATCTCTTCCTTGATCCGGTCATATGTTTTCGGATTAAACTTTCTGGCCGACTGTTTATAAGGTCTAAAACCGGCCTTTATAGGCAACCGATGCTCCACTAGCTCTCGGCTCAACCCTGGCATCTCATGATATTCCCATGCAAAGCAACAAACATATTCTCTCAATAGCTCGATTAACTTAGCCTTACAATCGGCTTTCAAATTTTTGTTTATAAATGTCGGTTGAGTGGCTGAACCATCTCCAATATCTATCTCTTCTAATGGATCAGCCGATGTAAAACCTTGTCCAAGTTTATCCATGTCATCCAACTCCTCTATAGACTCATACATATCGTCCTCACTGGACCGATATTTTACAAGACGTTTTTGTAACCACTCGGAATTAGGATCCATTTAAACATATCATACCTTGGAGCCGATTGCATTCAGTCGGCTTTAAAGACACGGGCACAAAACCGTTCTTGGTCGCGCTGAGAAAATCAAACTCTGATAAGTCACGTCCCGTCAAGCAAGTAGCATTGGGATGTTGCCAATCCACCGATGCATCGGCCAAAGCAACACAGGCCGAGTTATCCGCATGAATGACTTCCACTTCATCATCAACCCACTGAATCAAAAACTGGTGCATAGTGGATGGCACGCACTGGTTTGCATGAACCCAATCACGGCCTAGTATAACGTTGTAGTTACCTTGCACCTCAGCGACAAAGAATGCAGTAGCCAAAGTTTTGCTTCCGACTGTAAGCTCCACATACATCACACCTTTGGCTTCAGTTCTCTCTTTGCCTTCAAACCCGTTGAGCACCATATTGGTCTTGATCAATTCTTCATCAGGCAAACCCAATTTCCTGAAGACCGAATAGGGCATAAGATTTACCACAGCACCACCATCAACAAGCATTCGACTGAGTGGCGATCCATTGATATGACCTCTGAGATACAACGGTTTCAAATGTGTTACTGGTTCTTTTGGCTTCTCGAATATTGCGTTTTTAGGGCCAAAATCCAGTTGAGCCACTTCCCCTTCCTCATCTACAGCACGAAACTCAGCAGGTAAGTAATATACCATATTGATATCCATACCTTCATGGACCGGTGTAGACTCATAGTCCAACATATCAGCCTCTTCTTCAAGTGGATCGACCGATTCTGAAATCTGGTCGAGTGAAGGAGAAGTAGGAAGTGTTGCAGATGATGTAATAGCTGTCGCATCGTCCTCCTTGGGTGGTGTAGGCACTTCTGTGATAGATGTAGAAGCTGATGTATCTTGTATTTGTTTAGGCCTCCACACTTGTTTTGCTGGAACCATGGGCCGAGTGTCATTGAACAACTTATCCGTTTGCTTCTCGGCCTCCTGCTCTACCATCTCTTGACTCCTTAACCTCTGTAGTTTCCTCTTCTGTGTCTTTGTTAGCCCTGGAGGACACCACTTTGGTCGAGTGTACTTAGCTTCTCTCACCTTTACTTGGCTGGTGCTTGCTTCATGGTCATTAGCCGAGTGCTTTGGCGCGATAGCAAGTATCGGCTCAGTCGAGTGGTTATGCAAAGTCGGCTGCTGTATGGGGAATGTTTCGGTGCCCAAGATAAGTGAGTCGACATCCATTTTCTCCTTGCCTTTTCCCGACTCAACTGCTGCAACACTTGGTGACCTAACACGCCATTCTTTTCGACTTTCCAGATGCATGAAATTTCCATTCGGGCGCACCTTTTTACTCAGATGGAATCCACTCGGATGGGTGTCACTCTGATGGAATCCACTCGGATGGAACTCACTCGGATGAAATCTACCCATCCATATTTTTTCATTTGGATAGCTTCCACCTGGGTGCATTCTTACACTAGGATAGTTTCCACTCGGTCGCATATGTTGACCAGCCGACTGATAGTCACCAATGTTTAGTCGGCCATTATATGAGTAATCAAGTCGATTCCACACAGATTGCCTCTGCTCTTCTGAAAACTGCGCCCTTGGTCCACTCGGTTTCACATGCTGACTGAATATCTCATCTGATGGTGACCTTGGTCGTTTCAAGTATGATGGCCGGTTAGAGCTGGAACCAGCCGACTGATTAGCATATTTGGACAGCAACATATCAAAAGTTGGCTTCATCCGCTTGCGTTGCTGTCACATTCCTAGTCTGGTATGACCTAGACTAGCTAGTCATGTGTGCATCATGTTTAAATTTCATTTAATTCTGAATTGAGGATTTGTGAAACCCTCAGAATCATTTCTGGAAATGACCCAAATAAAAATTGCTCCAAAAGGGTCCAAGAAAATGCTCATGTTGCTCTCTGGAAATATTGGACAGAGATAAAAATCAAACCAATATTTTTAAGAGCCCATAAGTATTTATTTTGGGCATTTGGAATTAATGCATAATTATTTGCATTGGATATATATTTGTTATATATATAATATATGTCCAAAAATTATGCCATTTGCTGAGGAGCTCTGGAATAATACCACTAGTTCCTACAAAAATTGGTATAAGTAAATAAAATGATTTAGTATTATTATTAAATCAAAACAAATGTCAGAAAAATAGAAAAGAAAAATAAAAGGGAGAAGAGACTTACCTGGCGCTTACCTCCCTGTGCAGCCCGTTCCTGGCCGGCCCAGTTGGCCAGCCCAGCCCACCTGGCCTCCACCTCTGTCGTCTTCCTCCCCCTCGCCCAAAGCAGCTGCGTGCCCGCGCCACAGCCGGCCGTGGCCACGTCGCCGCCACCTCCTGCTTCCCTCCTCATCGCTCTGGTCTCCTGTCAGGACCCCGACTCAATGCCACATCGATCTAGCATGTAACACCTCATATCACTTTGCGGCCTCACGCACGGTATTCCCACGGGTGTCGCCTTACCTTTGCCCGGGACCGTTTGCGCCTTTTGGCACACGTATATGACAGTGTCGCTAGCATCCATATGATAAGGAGCCCGGGATGACATGGCTAGTCGTAAACCCAAAGCGGCACAGACTTACAGGGACAGGCATCCATGACCCAGCATCGAACGTGTCGGTCATCAACGAGTGAATCCAGGCTGTAGCACTGGGGTAGCAGGACTCCGGTATTCACCGCGTGACATTTCCCCGAAGGGACAGACACAGGAACGAAGAAGGACACATGCCGGCCAGCCTAAGTGTTCCGGAGCAGTAGCAAGCTACCATGGCTCGGTGGAAACACTAGGAGACATTTCCCCGTAAGAGAGGCTACTAAAGATAAACAACTAGATGGTCAGATCCCACACATACCAAGCATTTCAATAACATACACACAATATGCTCGATATGTGCAAATACAACATGGCATCACAACATGACTCTACAACACAAGTAAATATTCAATAGACTCCGAGGAGCGAGATATTACAAACATGGGTCTCATGACCCAACAATCAGAGCATACAAGTCAAAACACAAGCGGAAGCTGTCATGTCTGAGTACAGACATCTATAAATGAAAAAGGCTGAGAAGTCTGACTATCTATCAGATCCTGCCGAGGGCACAAGATCGTAGCTGAGGTAACAAGCTAAACGTCGAAGACCACGCGGAAATACTAGTGAGACTGAAGTCTCTCTGCAAAAACATAAAATAGGCAAACGTGAGTACAAATGTACCCAGCAAGACTTACATCAGAACTATCTACATATGCATCATTATCAACAAAGGGGATGGTGGAGTTTGACTGCAGCAAGCCAGCTTTGACTCGGTGGCTATCCTGAACTACGACTGCAAGTGACTCTTTGAGGTGGCGCACACGAGTCCACGTATTCACCATATCAATACACCACTATGGATCCACTCCCGTCTCCCTACGAGAATGCCATCCATAGCACTCACGCTTATCTTGCGTATTTTAGAGTATCCACTTTCACTTGTCTATGAACTGATATAAGCAACCCAGAAGTCCTTTTCCGCGGACACGGCTATTCGAATAGATCACATTAACCCTGCAGGGGTGTACTTCTTCACACACGCTCTCACCACTTACCGCCGTTTACACGACATGTACTCGGCAACCTTCAAGCGGAAGTCCAACGTGGGTGTCGGCCACGGCCTGCCTAAACACTCAAGTCTCTAGTCCAGGTTTATCGCCTATTCGGGTTCCATCCATGAGGAGATCCGGCCGGAGTTTCGCTCACAGCCCCAAACGATGTGAACAGGGTTCCCGAGACACCAAACGGGCGCCCGGTACACCGTGCCACGTGCCTACCGCATCACAGCCCACCCCTACGGTCAGCGCTGCGCACGGCCTCCAGCATACTACAAACACCAGAAACTACTTGCAACTCCTGGACAGAGGACAAGGGTGATTAAGAAGCCGAGAGGGTCCATTGGTTTCGGGCCCAATGCGTGGTAGTAGCTGAATCATGGATCACAAACACAGAACTCAGTTCCTGAGGACGGCTGCAATGAGACAACCCACCATGTACTCCTACATGGCCTCTCACCGCTACCTTTACCAAAACGTGTTCACACGCTTAGCTCACACATAGTAGGACATGTTCACACGCCTCTGATTCATCCCCGATGAATCAGACCTGACTCAACTCTAAGCAGTAGCAGGCATGACAAACAAGCATGAATGAGTAGGCACAACAGGGCTCAAACAACTCCTACTCATACTAGTGGGTTTCATCTATTTACTGTGGAATGACTGGTCATGCAAAGGATAAAGGGGTTCAGCTACCGCAGCAAGTAACAGATGAATCGTTGTTGTCCTAATGCAGTAAAAGAGAGCAGGAGCGAGAGAGTAGGATTGTATCGGAATGAACAAGGGGGTTTTGCTTGCCTGGCACTTCTGAAGATAACATTGAGTCTTCATCAGTGTCAACGATCACGTCATCGGTATCACATCTATCGAGAGGGGACAAATACCGGCAACACAGAAAGGAACACAATCAATGCAATGCACAGTATGATGCATGATCATGACATGGCAAAATGAATGTGTTTTGGGCTAATGCAACTAGCACCAGATTAAATGAAGTTGGTTTGAATCCAAGATTCAAATTCAAACTCCATATGTGGATATTTAAATGCCCTTTATTTGATTTGTACTAAACAGCAGCTATAAGTTGTTCTAACATGCATGAAAATGGTACAGATGGATTCCTTGAATTTTTCTGATAATTTTTCATATATAATTTATTTCATTTGGAGTTACGGTTAATTTTCTATGATTTATTGAAGTTTTAGCTATTTTCTGAAATTAATATATCATTTTAGATTTATTTAAATTCCAGAAAGGAATTATTGCGTCAGCACTAGGTCATGCTGACCTCAGCATAGTCAACAGGGGCTGGTCCGGGTCAAACCTAACCAGTGGGGCCCACTGGTCAGTGACACACCGCTGGCATGAGTCACTGACGTGTGGGGTCAGTCAAAAGCCACGTCAGCAAGTCAAACTGACATCGAGGCCCACATGTCAGTGAGATAGAGAGCTAACAGGGGGTTATTTAACTTAACCCGTGTTTTTAACAGCAGCGGTCCCACATGTCATGCACAAGGGTTTAATTAACTGAGTGATTAGCACCTAACCTAATGCTCCATGTCAGCTAGTGACGCCGGCGACCACGGCGACGGCGAGACCTCGCCGGAGTTGCTCGGGACGGCGCTACAGGCTGCGGTTGGGCACCCTGAGGGCACCAGGAGGGAGCCCGTGCTCCTGCGCATCCAGCGGAGGCAGCGGAAGGTCGCGGGGCGGCCGGGGCTGACGGCGGCGAGCTCGGCAGCGGCAGCCGGAGCTCGGGTTAGTTTGGGCTCGGCGTTAGGGTGCTCGGGAGGAGGAGCTGGTGGGATCTGCGTGCTCCTGGGAGGGCACCGAACGCGTTGACACACTCAGGCACGGGCTGTGGTGGCTAAAACGACGGAGGCATCATGGCCGGCGGCGATGAGCTCTCGGCTCCGGCGGAATCGAGCTAGCGGAGAGAAACAGAGGGGGGGCGAGCATAAGGGAAGATGCAGGAGCTCACATGGGGTCGGAAGAGAAGCTCGGCGGGCTCGGGGAGGCTTCTGCGCCGGCGAATTGACGGCGGCGATCTCCGGGCACCAGAGATAAAGACGACGACGCTCCGGTCGTTTTCGGCCTCCTCTGATCGCGTGCGTCGGTGGGTAGCTCCACGGGGTCAGGGCGGAGCTCAGGCATGCGGAGAGGGAGCGAGGGGGGGGGGTGGATGTGGCCGTGGTGTAGCTCATCGGAGTGGCCATGGCGGCTTCGGCCATGAGGGGAAAAGAGCAGGGGAGTGAGAGGGAGAGAGCAGGGAGGCAAGGGAGCGGACGAGGGGGTTCCAGGGGGGTGTCGTGGCATCCTTAGCCGATCCGGGGCGGGGCGGCAAGCAGGAGGTGGCTCGGGCGCGTGCGTGCGCGCCGCGGCCACACGCTCGTCCTTCTGTCCGAGGACGAAGACGACAGGAGAAGGGAGTGGAGATGGGCTGGGCCGGCTGGGGGGGAACTGGGCCGGCTGGTGGGCTGCACGGGTGGGCACCAGGTAAGTCCTTCTCTGTCTTTTATTTCTATTTCAGTTCTGTTTTCTTTTTATTTAATTCTTTTGCCACTGTTTTGAATTAAAATAATAATTCAAACAATGCCAAAGCTCCTCTGAATATTTTATTTTGCTAGATGGACCTTTCCAAAAGCTCATAAAATAATTCAGGGATATTTGAAATTATATTCTAATTATATGAATATAATTCAAATTCAAATAGCTAATGAATTAAATTCAAAGTCCCAAAAATAAATCCTTAAAAATGTTCAATATTTTGGTTGGGACCAGAACCCTTACCAAAAATTATCAAACATTTAAGAAGAGCATTTTGGAACAATGAATGAGATTTTTAGGGTTTCTGCCCTTCTTTTATTTAGGGTTTTGAGGCTTCCAAATTTCCTCAATTCAAGTTTCAAAAATATAGACATGATGCACACATGAAGCTAACCTAGAGCAATGCCTGAAGCTAGGGATGTGACATCTCCCTAGACATCGCCACAACGCCCCGCTCCTCTCTCCCTCTCTCTCATTTCCCCCTCCTCCCCTGGTTCTCTCTCTCCCGACTGCCTGAACGCGCCGTCGCCGCCGCTCGCCGTAGCCATAGCCACCGCCTCCCCCTCGCCTCTCTGACACGCGCAGGAGCTCCACGCCATCGTCCTCGTCCTCCCTGTCAAGCCACGCAAGCCGGAGCGCCCCGTGGAGCCGTCGCCGTCGCCGTGTTCGCCTCCGGTCCCCGGAGATCGTCTTCGCCGCCCCGCCATCTTCAGCGCGTCCCCGAGCTCGCCGACAAGCCCGTCGAGTCCGCTGTGAGCTTCTGCTCCGTTCCCCTCTCCCCACTCCTCCGTTCTCGCGCCGTAGCCCCTTTTCCCCGCCATGGCCGGAGCTCCTCGCCGCCGTTCATGTCGCCGCCGTCGCCCTGGCCACTGCAACCCGCAACCAAGCGCGTCAACGTGCTCCTGGTGCCACGAGGGTGCCGCAGAGCCCCTCGGGTGGCCTCCCCGTGCCCTCCAGCCCCTCTGCCGCTCGAGCCCGAGCTCCGGCTGCCGCCGCGAGCTCTGCTCCGGCGAGCTCCGGCCTCCCCGGCTCCTCCCCCTGCCCCATTGGATGCGCGCGGGTCCCACATGGGTCCCACTGGTCAGGTTTGACCTGGACCTGGCCATTGACCCGCTGACATCACGCTGACGTCAGGCTGACGCAGTTATTCATTTTCTCGATTTAAAATTAATCAGGAAATTCCAGAAAATGATTTAAACTTCAAAAATTCATAGAAATTCAACCGTAGCTCAGATTGAAATAATTTATATATGAAAAATTATCAGAAAAATGTAATCTAACCATCTGTACTAGTTTCATGCATGACAAACCAACCTAAACCTGCTGTATAGGTGAAAACATATAAATGGCATATATAAGAGCTTACTTTGGAGATCCATTTGAGCTTTTGGTTCAAATGGACCCCATCCAGATAACACCTAGCTGCATTAGCACAAACAACATCACATCTTCATGCCATGTTCATGCATCATATTGTTGCATATGCTTGAGTATTGATTGCCGACACTGTTCCTTCTCGATAGGTTCTGCTCCAGAGAGTGTTCCAGAGTACCTGTCTGAGGAGCAGTGCCCCCCAGTTGATCTACCAGGAAAGCAAACCCCCTTGTTCATTCCGATACAATCCTACTCTCTCGCTCCTGCTCTCAGTTATTGCATTAGGACAACAACGATTCATCTGCTACTTTGTGCTGCGGTAGTTGAACCCATTCCTCTGCATGACCTGTCATTGCCATAGTAAATAGTTGAAACCCACTAGCATGTGTAGGAGTTGATTAAAGCCATTGTTGTGTTCCTACCATGCCATGCCTGCTATTGCTTAGAGTGTGTCAGGTCTGATTCATTGGGAATGAATTGGAGTGTTACGATATGTTCTGAAGCTGAGAGTGAAGTGTGTGAACACGATTTGGTAAAGGTAGCGGTGAGAGGCCATGTAGGAGTACATGGTGGGTTGTCTCACTGGAACCATCCTTAAGCACTGAGTTCTATGTATGTTGTCCAATGACTCGATACTACCACACATTGGGATCCTTAATTGACTCTCTCGACTTATTAACCAACTTGGTCTCTGACCAGGAGTCGCAACTAGTTTCTGGTGTTTGTAGGTAGTGCTATTTTTCTACCAAGTGGCACCCGACAGGGTGGGCTTGGGGCAGACTAGGCACAGGTGGCACGGTGTACCAAGTGGCACCCGAATGGTGGGCTTGGGAACCCTGCTCACATTGTTTGGGGCCGTGAGCGACACCCCGGCCGGATCTCCTTGTGGATGGAACCCGAATAGGCAATAAACCTGGACTAGAGTCTTGTGTGGTTAGTCAGGTCGTGGCCGACACCCTCGCCAGGCTTCCGCTTGAAGGTTGCCGAGATACATGACGTGTACATGGCGGTAAGTGGCGAGAGCGTGTGTGAAGAAGTACACCCCTGCAGGGTTAACATGATCTATTCGAATAGCCGGGTCCGCGGTTATGGACTTCTTGGATGCTTACATGGTACATAGACAACTTGAAGTGGATACTCTAAAATGCTCAAGACAAGTGTGAGTGCTATGGATGGCCTTCTCGTAGGGAGACGGGATGAATCCATAGTAGTGTATTGTGTGGTGATTAGTGGACTCGTGTGCGCCATATCACCTTAAAGAATTTCTGGTAGTTGTAGAACAGGATAGCCACAGAGTCAAAGCTGGCTTGCTGCAACTAAACCCCACATTACCCTCTTGATACAAATGCATGTATGATAGGATCTGATGTAAGTCTTGCTGAGTACCTTTGTACTCATGTTGCTTTATTTATGTTTTTGTAGCAGAGACTTCGGTTTTACTAGTGTTCTCGTGGACTTCGACGAGTAGCTTGTACCTCAGCTACGATCTCGATCGGATGTTGTAGATAGTCAGGCTCTTTAGCCTTTTTCATTTGTAGATGTCTGTACTCAGACATGTAATGCTTCCGCTTGTTGCTTGTTTTCTCTGAATGTTGAGTCATGTGACCCCTTTTTGTAATAAATGCTATGATGGCTCTTCTGAGCCTTTATCTATATGAGTTGTTGAGTTATGCTGTGATGCCATGTTGTACAGCACATACTTGCATGTTATGCGCACGTGTAATGTGTATTGCGATGTGTGGGATCTGATTATCTAGTTGTTTACCCTTAGTAGCCTCTCTTACCGGGAAATGTCTCCTAGTGCTTCCACTGAGCCCTGGTAGCTTGCTACTGCTCCGGAACACTTAGGCTGGCCGGCATGTGTCCTTCTTCGATCCTGTGTCTGTCCCTTCGGGGAAATGTCACGCGGTGTCTACCGGAGTCCTGTTAGCCTGCTACAGCCCGGTTTACCGGAGTCCTGCTAGCCCAGTTGCTACAGCCCGGATTCACTCGCTGATGACCGACACGTTCGATGCTGGGTCATGTATGCCTGTCCCTGTAAGTTAGTGCCATTTTGGGTTCACGACTAGCCATGTCAGCCCGGGTTCTTTGTCATATGGATGCTAGCAACACTATCATATACGTTTGCCAAAAGGCGCAAACGGTCCCGGGCATGGTAAGGCGACACCCGTGGGAATACCGTGCGTGAGGCCGCAAAGTGATATGAGGTGTTACATGCTAGATCGGTGTGGCATGGAATCGGGGTCCTGACAGCTTTGGTATCAGAGCCTGCCTGCCTGTAGGATTACCAAGCCAAACTGGTCGAAGTTGAGTCTAGAAATTCTTTAGTTATGTAAGGGAATTGATTGTGGGAAGGAACGTAAGGCTCTTTTTACTCCTTTACCTCATGGCCTTCTGATCTGAGTCATCCTATCTTTCCTGCGGGGTTAATGAACTAGGCTTTCTCTTCCGTCTATCAGGATCACGTGTTACTACTCCGTAGTCCCATAGGATTGGTTAATCAAAGTCATATCCCAATTTTCGAGTACTTCCGGTGTAGTCTATTTAGTACTATCCCAGAACCTTGAGTGGTTATGTTGAGTTGTTGTACTACTTCATTTTTAGCAGGATGTCCCATTTTGAGCATTTTACTGCCATTATGCTGCCGGAATTGCCCTAGGAGTTCGAGAGATACTAATTCCCTTGTCTTACATTCTATAGCCTATAGATGATGCTTATTCCGTCCTTGGTTTCGTTTCTCAGGATGTCATCAGTTAAGCGAAGTTCTGTTGCTCGTAGCCAGAACCACGGAGATGGTAGGGATGAGGATCCTCCCGACCCGCCTTCGTTGACAGAGTTCATGTTAGAAATGGAGAGGAACAAGCGTGAGTCTAACCGCTTGTTGGCATGTATCGAGGAGAACACCGCACATCAGTCCAATAAGTCTGCGACCATTCATGACTTCATTCGCTTGCACCCACCCACCTTTCATCACTCTATTGAGCCACTCGATGCAGATGACTGGCTTCGTAGCATCACTCATAAGCTGCGTTCCGCGAACGTAGCTGAAGATGACAAGGTCACCTATGCCACATACCACCTGGAAGGTCCTGCTAGTCTTTGGTGGCAGAACTATGAGGCTATGCTTCCAGCTGGCCAGATTCCTACCTGGAGAGATTTCACTGAGGCTTTTCGTGAGCATCACATTCCTGAAGCCCTCATCGATCGCAAGAGAGAAGAGTTCTGTAGTTTCACCCAGAGTAACATGGCTGTTGATGCTTACAGTAGAGAGTTTGAGAACCTCGCCCGCTATGCCACAGAAGAAGTGTCCACGGACGCCAAGAAGCAGGCTAGGTTCCGGAAGGGTCTCAACCCCAAGTTGCGTCGTGATCTCCGCCTACATCATTGTGAGACATTCCAGGCTCTTGTGAACAAGGCCATTAATGCAGAGACAGCTCAGCTCACTTACGAGGAGTCTCGTAAGCACACCCGTGAGTTGGGATCTTCTTCTAGTTCGGGCTCGCAGAAGCACCGGATTTGGGTTCCAAACTCCGCTCTTCTTTCTGGATATGCACCAAGGCCATCCCATGTGGTGCCTTCCCCAGCTCAATCGTATGTTCCACCCAGGCCTACTGGTAGACCGCTTGTCAGTGCGGGTCCACGTCCAACCTCAGGGACTTGCTTCACATGCGGGAAGCCAGGACACTATGCATGTGACTGCTCTCAGACTAGTTATGCTCCACCCCAGCCCGAGGAGTCTGTTGGCCATGGTAAGCCATCACGCAAGATGATCAGTGTCAAGTCAGCCCCCACTGAACGTGGACGTGTGCATCACGTCTCAGCTAAAGACGCTCATGATGATCCGGATGTCGTTCTTGGTACACTGCTTGTCAATTGTCATCCAACATCGGTTCTGTTCGATACTGGAGCATCTCACTCCTTCATTTCTGAAAGCTATGCTAACTTGCACAACATGTCATTTTGTGATATGCCCTCTCCACTAGTCATTCAAACTCCTGGATCCAAATGGCAAACCTCTAGTGTAAGCCATGGTAACGAGATCCTTGTTGACAGACTTGTATTCCTTGCATCACTTATAGCCCTCAAGTCTACAGATATTAACATCATCTTGGGTATGGATTGGATGAAAGCTCATTATGCCAAGATTGATTGTTACACTAGGTCTGTTCAGCTTACACACCCATCTGGCAAGATAGTCACTGTATCCACTAGAGTTGCGAGGCGTCAGCTCTATTCTCTCAATGCCAGCCCTCTTCCAGACCTTGGAGATATCCCGGTAGTCCGTGACTTTCCGGATGTCTTTCCAGAGGAACTGCCAGGTGTTCCACCTGACAGAGATGTAGAGTTCGTCATAGATCTTATCCAAGGAATAGCTCCAATCTCTAGGAGACCTTACAAGATGGCACCCTTAGAACTAGCCGAGCTTAAGAAACAACTTGATGAGTCCTTGCAAAAGGGTTTCATCCGTCCTAGTTCTTCTCCTTGGGCTTCCCCGTCCTCTTCGTCAAGAAGAAGGATGGTACGGACCGGATGGTTGTAGATTATCGTCCCGTTAATTTGGTCACGATAAAGAACAATTATCCGCTCCCCAGGATCAACGACCTATATGATCAGCTCGCTGGATCCTCAGTCTTCTCCAAGATGGATTTGAGGTTGGGCTACCACCAAATCAAGATCAGAAACGGGGACATCCCTAAAACGGCTTTTGTCACTCGTTATGGTCAGTACAAGTACACCGTCATGTCCTTCGGTCTAACCAACGCTCCAGCTACATTCTCCTGCTTGATGAACACGATCTTCATGGAGTACTTAGATAAGTTCGTCGTGGTTTACCTTGATGATATTCTTATTTACTCGAAGAACGAGGAAGAGAATGCCGAACATCTTAGACTTGTGCTAGAAAAACTCAGAGAGCACCGCCTTTATGCCAAGTTCTCCAAGTGCGAATTTTGGTTGCCAGAAGTGACCTACCTAGGCCACGTAATCTCTGGTAAGGGCATTGCTATCAATCCCGAGAGAGTTAAGGCCGTTCTCGATTGGACTCCACCTGAAACCGTTAAACAAGTTAGGAGTTTCCTTGGTCTAGCCAGCTATTGTCGCCACTTTGTTGAAAATTTCTCCAAAGTAGCCAAACCCCTCATGGAACTTCTCAAGAAAGATAAAAGGTTTGAGTGGTCCCCACAGTGTGAATACAGTTTTTAGGAACTGAAAAGACGCCTGACTTCTGCTCCCATACTTGTGCCACTGGATTTCACTAAAGACTTTGTTATCTACTGCGATGCCTCACGACAGGGACTAGGTTGCATTCTTATGCAGGATCATCATGTGATTGCCTATGCATCTCGACAGTTGCATTCACATGAGGAGAATTATCCTACACATGATCTAGAGCTTGCAGCCGTAGTCTATGCACTCAAGACGTGGCGACATTACCTTCTTGGTAAACGTTGCAAGATCTACACCGATCACCAGAGTCTCAAGTGTATCTTCACCCAACCAGATTTGAACCCTAGGCAAAGATGTTGGTTGGAGTTGATCACAGATTTTGATCTAGGGATTACCTACACTCCAGGTAAAGCCAATGTCATGGCTGATGCGCTAAGCCGTAAATCCTATTGCAACAATCTCATGTTGCAGCAAGGCCAACCACTTCTCCATGAGGAATTCTGTAAGCTTAATCTTCACATTGCTCCTCACGGATTCCTTTCTACCTTAATGGTGAAACATACTCTTGAGGATCAGATCATAACTAGCCAGCAATATGATACGGGTATTTCTCGAATCAAGGATAACGTTAAGAAGGGAGTTGCTGGTAGTTTCTCTGTTGATGATCGAGGTGTTGTTTTCTTTGGGAACCGCCTGGTGGTCCCCAAGAAGCAACATCTTCAACAATTGATTCTTAAGGAGGCGCATGAATCTCCTCTCACGATTCATCCCGGTAGTACTAAGATGTATCAGGACCTACGCCAGAGGTTCTGGTGGACTAGGATGAAGAGAGAAATCGCTCAGTTTATTGCTAACTGTGACGCTTGTCGTCGCGTTAAGGCAGAGCATCAGAGACCTGCTGGCACCCTTCAGCCTTTAGCCATTCCTGAATGGAAATGGGATAAAGTTGGTATGGACTTCATCACCGGCTTTCCCAGGACCAAGAGAGGGAATAATGCTATCTTCGTAGTCATTGATCGTCTCTCCAAAGTGGCGCACTTCCTACCTGTTCGAGAGAGTATCACTGCTAGTCAGCTCGCTGACTTATACATTTCTCGAATAGTGTCACTTCATGGTGTTCCACTAGAGATCAATTCAGACCGTGGCAGTCTTTTCACTTCTCATTTCTGGGAGAGTTTCATAACTGCCATGGGAACCCATCTTTCCTTCAGTACTGCTTTCCACCCTCAGTCGAGTGGTCAGGTGGAAAGGGTCAACCAAATTCTCGAAGTCATGCTTAGAGCTTGCGTTATCTCATTCGGTATGGATTGGGAGAAATGTCTTCCTTTCGCCGAGTTTGCTTATAACAATAGCTATCAATCCAGTCTCAAGAAAGCTCCTTTTGAGGTTCTCTATGGACGAAGATGTCGAACACCTTTGAACTGGTCAGAAACCGGTGAAAGACAATTCTTTGGACCAGACATGATCCAGGAGGCAGAAGAGCAAGTTCGCATCATTCGTGAGAATTTGAAAACAGCCCAGTCTCGTCAAAAGAGTCAGTATGATCGTCATCATAAGGATATGACTTATGAAATTGGCGACAAAGCTTACCTTCGGGTCACTCCTTTGAAGGGTACCCATCGCTTCGGTATCAAGGGCAAGTTGGCTCCTCGTTACATTGGTCCTTTTCTCATTCTCGCTAAACGAGGAGAGATTGCCTACCAGTTGGAACTACCGCCACATCTTTCCAGAGTGCATGATGTCTTCCACGTCTCTCAATTCAGGCGTTGCTTCTCGGATCCTATCCGTGGAGTGGACCACGAAACGCTTGATCTCCAAGATAACCTCACGTATCGAGAGTACCCGGTTCGCATTCTTGATCAAGCAGAGCGTGTCACTCGACGTCAGAACATCAAGTTTCTCAAGGTTCAGTGGTCTCATCATTCCGAGAGAGAAGCTACTTGGGAGCGAGAAGATCGTCTTTGACTGGAGTACCCCGCTTTCTTTCCATCGACCCCTGAATCTCGGGATGAGATTTTTTCAAGTGGGGGCGAGTTGTCACATCCCTAGTCTGGTATGACCTAGACTAGCTAGTCATGTGTGCATCATGTTTAAATTTCATTTAATTCTGAATTGAGGATTTGTGAAACCCTCAGAATCATTTCTGGAAATGACCCAAATAAAAATTGCTCCAAAAGGGTCCAAGAAAATGCTCATGTTGCTCTCTGGAAATATTGGACAGAGATAAAAATCAAACCAATATTTTTAAGAGCCCATAAGTATTTATTTTGGGCATTTGGAATTAATGCATAATTATTTGCATTGGATATATATTTGTTATATATATAATATATGTCCAAAACTTATGCCATTTGCTGAGGAGCTCTGGAATAATACCACTAGTTCCTACAAAAATTGTTATAAGTAAATAAAATGATTTAGTATTATTATTAAATCAAAACAAATGTCAGAAAAATAGAAAAGAAAAATAAAAGGGAGAAGAGACTTACCTGGCGCTTACCTCCCTGTGCAGCCCGTTCCTGGCCGGCCCAGTTGGCCAGCCCAACCCACCTGGCCTCCTCCTCTGTCGTCTTCCTCCCCCTCGCCCAAAGCAGCTGCGTGCCCGCTCCACAGCCGGCCGTGGCCACGTCGCTGCCACCTCCTGCTTCCCTCCTCATCGCTCTGGTCTCCCTGGACGTCGCCATGATGCCCCGCGCCTCTCTCCCTCTCTCTCATTTCCCCCTCCTCCCCTGGTTCTCTCTCTCCCGACCGCCCGAACGCGCCGTCGCCGCCGCTCGCTGTAGCCGTAGCCACCGCCTCCCCCTCGCCTCTCTGACACGCGCAGGAGCTCCGCGCCGTCGTCCTCGTCCTCCTTGTCAAGCCACGCAAGCCGGAGCGCCCCATGGAGCCGTCGCCGTCGCCGTCTTCGCCTCCGGTCGCCGGAGATCGTCTTCGCCGCCCCGCCGTCTTCAGCGCGTCCCTGAGCTCGCCGACAAGCCCGTCGAGTCCGCTGTGAGCTTCTGCTCTGTTCCCCTCTCCCCACTCCTCCGTTCTCGTGTCGTAGCCCCTTTTCCCCGCCATGGCCGTAGCTCCTCGCCGCCGTCGCCCTGGCCACTGCAGCCCGCAACCGAGCGCGTCAACGTGCTCCTGGTGCCATGAGGGTGCCGCAGAGCCCCTCGGGTGGCCTCCCCGTGCCCTCCAGCCCCTCTGCGCTCGAGCCCGAGCTCCGGCCACCGCTGCGAGCTCTGCTCCGGCGAGCTCCGGCCTCCCCGGTTCCTCCCCCTGCCCCACTGGATGCGCGCGAGCACCAGCTCCTCGGAGATGGTCTCCGCCGCCCGGATGGTCGCCGGAGGGCGATTTCCGCAGGCCACCGCCGCGTCAGGCCTCGCCGGCGTCGAGTCGCCGATGGGGTTAGCCCCGGTTGACCGGGTTTGACCCCGTCTGACCAGGGTTTGACCATCCTGTGTCACTGACGCGTGGGGCCAGCCCCGTTAATTAAACAAGTTTAGGTTTAATTTAATTAAGATTAGCCACAGTCACTGACACATGGGTTCCACTGGTCAGGTTTGACCTGGACCTGGCCGTTGACCCGCTGACGTCACGCTGACATCAGGCTGACGTAGTTATTCATTTTCTGGATTTAAAATTAATCAGGAAATTCCAGAAAATGATTTAAACTTCAAAAATTCATAGAAATTCAACCGTAGCTCAGATTGAAATAATTTATATATGAAAAATTATCAGAAAAATGTAATCTATCCATCTGTACTAGTTTCATGCATGACAAACCAACCTAAACCTGCTGTATAGGTGAAAACATATAAATGGCATATATAAGAGCTTACTTTGGAGATGCATTTGAGCTTTTGGTTCAAATGGACTCCATCCAGATAACACCTAGCTGCATTAGCACAAATAGCATCACATCTTCATGCCATGTTCATGCATCATATTGTTGCATATGCTTGAGTATTGATTGCCGACACCGTTCCTTCCCGATAGGTTCTGCTCCGGAGAGTGTTCCAGAGTACCTGTCTGAGGAGCAGTGCCCCCCTGTTGATCTACCAGGCAAGCAACCCCCCTTGTTCATTCTGATACAATCCTACTCTCTCGCTCCTGCTCTCAGTTATTGCATTAGGACAACGACGATTCATCTGCTACTTTGTGCTGCGGTAGCTGAACCCATTCCTCTGCATGACCTGTCATTGCCACAGTAAATAGTTGAAACCCACTAGCATGTGTAGGAGTTGATTGAAGCCATTGTTGTGTTCCTACCATGCCATGCCTGCTATTGCTTAGAGTGTGTCAGGTCTGATTCATTGGGAATGAATTGGAGTGTTACGATATGTTCTGAAGCTGAGAGTGAAGTGTGTGAACACGATTTGGTAAAGGTAGCGGTGAGAGGCCATGTAGGAGTACATGGTGGGTTGTCTCACTGGAACCGTCCTTAAGCACTGAGTTCTATGTATGTTGTCCAATGACTCGATACTACCACACATTGGGATCCTTAATTGACTCTCTCGACTTATTAACGAACTTGGTCTCTGTCCAGGAGTCGCAACTAGTTTCTGGTGTTTGTAGGTAGTGCTATTTTTCTACCAAGTGGCACCCGACAGGGTGGGCTTGGGACATACTAGGCACAGGTGGCACGGTGTACCAAGTGGCACCCGGATGGTGGGCTTGGGAACCCTGCTCACATTGTTTGGGGCCGTGAGCGACACCCCGGCCGGATCTCCTTGCGGATGGAACCCGAATAGGCGATAAACCTGGACTAGAGTCTTGTGTGGTTAGTCAGGTCGTGGCTGACACCCTCGCCAGGCTTCCGCTTGAAGGTTGCCGAGATACATGACGTGTACATGACGGTAAGTGGCAAGAGTGTGTGTGAAGAAGTACACCCCTGCATGGTTAACATGATCTATTCGAATAGCCGGGTCCACGGTTATGGACTTCTTGGATGCTTACATGGTACATAGACAACTTGAAGTGGATACTCTAAAATGCTCAAGACAAGTGTGAGTGCTATGGATGGCCTTCTCGTAGGGAGACGGGATGAATCCATAGTAGTGTATTGTGTGGTGATTAGTGGACTCGTGTGCGCCATATCACCTCAAAGAATTTCTGGTAGTCGTAGAACAGGATAGCCACAGAGTCAAAGCTGGCTTGTTGCAACTAAACCCCACATTACCCTCTTGATACAAATGCATGTATGATAGGATCTGATGTAAGTCTTGCTGAGTACCTTTGTACTCATGTTGCTTTATTTATGTTTTTGCAGCGGAGACTTCGGTTTTACTAGTGTTCTCATGGACTTCGACGAGTAGCTTGTACCTCAGCTACGATCTCGATCGAATGTTGTAGATAGTCAGGCTCTTTAGCCTTTTTTGATTTGTAGATGTCTGTACTCAGACATGTAATGCTTCCGCTTGTTGCTTGTTTGCTCTGAATGTTGGGTCATGTGACCCCTATTTGTAATAAATGCTATGATGGCTCTTCTGAGCCTTTATCTATATGAGTTGTTGAGTTATGCTGTGATGCCATGTTGTACAACACATACTTGCATGGTGTTATGCGTATGTGTAATGTGTATTGCGATGTGTGGGATCTGACTATCTAGTTGTTTATCCTTAGTAGCCTCTCTTACCGGGAAATGTCTCCTAGTGCTTCCACTGAGCCCTGGTAGCTTGCCACTGATCCGGAACACGTAGGCTGGCCGGCATGTGTCCTTCTTCGATCCTGTGTCTGTCCCTTCGGGGAAATGTCACGCGGTGTCTACCGGAGTCCTGTTAGCCTGCTACAGCCCTGTTTACCGGAGTCCCGCTAGCCCAGTTGCTACAACCCGGATTCACTCGCTGATGACCGACACGTTCGATGCTGGGTCATGTATGCCTGTCCCTATAAGTTAGTGCCACTTTGGGTTCACGACTAGCCATGTCAGCTCGGGTTCTTTGTCATATGGATGCTAGCGACACTATCATATACGTGTGCCAAAAGGCGCAAACGGTCCCAGGAATGGTAAGGCGACACCCGTGGGAATACCGTGCGTGAGGCCGCAAAGTGATATGAGGTGTTACATGCTAGATCGATGTGGCATGGAATCGGGGTCCTGCCAGCTGCACTTTAGCTTCATTCCTCTTCCATTTGCCAACTTCTGGACTCTTGGGCTTGACAAATTTAACTCGAGTGTCCTGCTCAACCTATGTTTGCCCCCCGAGTGTAGGATTCTTGATGGTGATCTTGATCACTTCCTTGCCATCGGGTTGCTTATCAAGCACAACATGTCTCCCCAAAACCTTGTCGCCCTCCTTGTCTTTCCTGGGCTCACCAACAATGACATTAGCTTTATTAGCAGATTCGGCTACCTCCGGCCGAATGAGTAGCTTCTTCCCTTCTAAATCCATGGTGTTCATTGGAAAGGGCTGTTTATCAACTTGCATTTCAGAAAAGTTCAATCGTCCGTCATTAATGGCCAATTGTATCTGTTGTCGTAAAACATTGCAATCGTTAGTAGCATGAGAAAAATAATTATGATATTTGCTATAAGCACGCCGTTTCAGCTCTTCAAACGGCGGTAAAGTATGAGATATTCTAATAATCTTAGCCTGCAGCAAAGCATCAAATATTCTATCACACTTAGCAATGTTAAAAGTAAACTTCATCTCTTCATCACGATTCTTATGAATCGGTTTCAGATCATTGCAAGTAAAGGGTTTGGCCTTAGATGGCCAAACAAATTCAGTAGCAAAAACATCACCCTCATCGTCCGAGTGATCACTATCATATTCCACCATATTCATCTTTGGACGATCGGCTTTGTACCTATGCACTTCTTTGAGATCTTTGCTTCGGCTTTCCTGAGCCAAAGCCCTTTGTAAGACTTGGTTAATATTTAAGAACTCATAGCCTTCTAGCTTTTCTCTAATGGGAGTTCTCAAACCACTCAACACTAGGTCTACCAAGTCTCTTCGGTTATCACCAAACTAAAACATTGGTTTTTCGTTTCTCTGAATCTCTTGACGTAATCGGAGACTGATTCATCATGCTTCTGTTTAACCAATGTTAGATGTGACAACTTGAGTTCATTGTCGCCGCTGTAAAAGTGATCGTGAATTTTCTGCTCTAGCTGCGACCAAACTCATGGAACCATGAGGTAAAGAAGAAAACCATGAAAATGCGGTACCAGTTAATGATAAAGGAAATAAACGCACTTTCAACTCATTTAGTGAGCCTGCTTCACCTAATTGGCCAAGTATTGACTAACATGCTCCCATGTGGTTTTTGTGCCCTCTCCATTGAACTTAACAAAATCTGGAACTTTATATCCTGGAGGGCACTGGATGGCATCAAAGTACTCGGGGTACGGCTTTTGGTAAATCCGATTCCGAGGTAACTCAACCCCAAAATTCTCTCGAAGCATCTTAGCCATCTCCTCTCTAAGATTAGCTAGACCATCATCCATAGTGGACGATGAAACTTGTGGCAGTGGCATAGGAGGGGCAGGACTACTAGTTCTAGGTAGGAACTGTGGCATGTATGTTGACCCATAATTTGCTAGTGGTCGAGTGGTTGTAGCTGTAGGTAAGGTTGGGTTCGGCGTTGCCACCGAACCTGGCATGCTCATAATAGGATTAATGGGTGCGGCCACAATCTGATTTGTTTGGGTAGGATAATAAGCCATCGGCACGGGAGGCGCCGATGCAATAGGTAAAGCCAGATTAGGGTTTTGCCTAGCACACATCATTACCACTAGTCGATTGAGATGTATTCTTTTGAGCATTAGTATTTTCTATGAAAGTTTGATAGACTAGATTGTTACCATCAGCAATACGACTTTCAATCTCAGCCCACTGCTCAGGAGAAAAGGCAATACTTACAGAGGTTTAACCTGCTCGGCTTGAAGAGGAGGGAACTTGATTTCTTCAATCGGAGTGATGTTGCCTTGGCAATCCTTCTTGAACTTGCAAGGAACTCCTGCAAATCCTTCTCTTTGCGCGCCTTCTTGTACTCCTCATAGACTTGGCGATGATCAGCCGATATCTCATCAAGATTGGGCTTAATGATGTTATCGGCGTCTACCTCGGATGGCTTGGGAAGATCGGACATGGTGGATGATGATGATTGATCTTCTGAAGCCCAGTGGAGTCGCCAAAAAGTGTGTTGACACACGAACATGTCACGTGTACCCTCGACGCCGGGGGTGATGCACCGCAGCTCACGTCGAAGGAGACCCGACCGACAGCGCGATACGCAAGACAGTCGACGGGCGCTTTTGTAGACCCGAAAACCCCACACCCCCGGGAGGGACCCCGTCAGGGAGTGCGGCGGCTATGGGCTGCCCTAGGTCGATTCGCTCGCCCCTAGAGCCTCGAGATTCGCAGCTCTCAAACACGAAGAACAGCGAAGAACGAGAGAGAAAAACGGTGGAGAGATAAAACGTAGATGAAAAAGTAGTATATTGATTTGTTCGATTGTGTGTTGTTCAATCGGCCGTCACCCCCAACATATATAAGAGGCGGCTGGACTTCCCGTACAAGTAAAGGATTCATCTAGGCTTTCCTTACAAGAAAAATTACATCAATTCGCGTCCTAGAGTCCCAGTTCTATTCCAACTCGGATTCAGTCTGAATCTGGTCCAAACTCTGTCTTCCTTCTTGCGCGGGCCGCCGAGCTTGCATATGATCTCCGATCAAGACGGCCCAAATATCAAACTTGTGCGCCTCGATGATACGAACAACTCTCATTTTGATTACTTTTTCAAATAAGGCCATCTTGAATACTCTTCGAGGTCATCTTTACCTTCTAGTCGGACTCGGTCTTGCAGTAGACTGGATTATCCAAGTCTCGTAGTGAACTTGTAGGCCATATACTATCTTTGATGATGAGGACTCCAAAACCAAAGTTTACCATCTTGATGATATGCATAACTTCTGTATTGAACACTTCTTCATCCGAGGTCACCTTGATAAACTTTCGGGCACATGTTCAGTTTCACTCGGATTCGAGCTCATCCACTCGGATATTAGAGACTTTCACTCAGACCATCTGACTCGACCTTTTCACTCGGAAAACAATCTTTCACTCGGATGACTATATTTTCACTCGGAAGACAAACTTTTACTCGATCGATAAGTTTTCACTCGACCTTTTACTCGATCGTTAGGTTTTCACTCGACCTTTTACTCGATCGTTAGGTTTCACTCGACCTTTTAGTCGATCGGTGGGTTTTCACGAACTTTTACTCGATCGGTAGGTTTTCACTCGACCTTTTACTCGATCGGTAAGTTTTCACTCGACCTTTTACTCGATCGGTAGGTTTTCACTCGGATGGTAAAACTTTCCACCTGGATTTCCCGACTGAAAAGATAGTCCGATCTTAATTTGCCTCTCCAGGTTGCATATGATCTTGGATTGAGACAAATTGTATATGAAAATCGATCGGCTCGACGAGACGAAACTTTTTGATGTTGAAGGTTTTTCCATTCAAGGCCATCCAGAAGGCCGAATTGCTCACGCATTGTATCAGACACTCATTAACATGTGTCTGGTGTCGAGCGTAATATTTTGGTCTTTGGTATGGCTGGTCTGTATTGATTGTAACATTTGCATACAAACTCGGATTGAGATGATTTATATATCAAAATTGATTGCTTCGACGAGACAAAGACAATTCCTTTAGAGTACTCCTTCATCCGAGGTCGTCTTGAAGGCATGATCTGTCAGGACCCCGACTCGATGTCACATCGATCTAGCTGGTAACACCTCATATCACTTTGCGGCCTCACGCACGGTATTCCCACGGGTGTCGTCTTACCTTTTCCCGGGACCGTTTGCGCCTTTTGGCTCACGTATATGATAGTGTCGCTAGCATCCATATGATAAAGAGCCCGGGCTGACATGACTAGTCGTAAACCCAAAGTGGCACAGACTTACAGGGACAGGCATCCATGACCCAGCTTCGAACGTGTCGGTCATCAGCAAGTGGGTCCGGGCTGTAGCACTGGGCTAGCAGGACTCCGGTAAACCGGGCTGTAGCGGGCTAACAGGACTCCGGTACTCAAAGCGTGACATTTCCCCGAAGGGACAGACACAGGAACGAAGAAGGACACATGCCGGCCAGCCTAAGTGTTCCAGAGCAGTAGCAAGCTACCATGGCTCAGCGGTAACACTAGGAGACATTTCCCGGTAAGAGAGGCTACTAAAGATAAACAACTAGATAGTCAGACCCCACACATACCAAGCATTTCAATCATACACACAATATGCTCGATATGTGCAAATACAACGAAGCATCACAACATGACTCTATGACACAAGTACTTTATTTAAGGCTCAGGGAGCCATACATATCATACACACAAAGGTACGGGTCTCACGACCCAACATACAAGTCATACAATCATACAAGCCAGCAGCGGAAGTACTTTGTCTGGGTACAGACAACTAGTAAAATAAAATAGGCTTGGAAGCCTAACTATACTACGTGGTCCATCACAAGCTCAGGGTCACCACCTGGGTCCTTAGCCTACTCGTTGATGTCAACGTCTACATAGAACCCATCAGAAGGGGTTGCAGCGTCTTCTGTAAAAATGTAGATTATAGCAACATGAGTACAAAAGTACTCAGCAAGACTTACATCAGATCCTACATACATGCATAGTATCAAGAAGGGTTGGTGGAGTTATTGCAGCAAGCTAGCTTTGACTCTTGGCTAGACTATCCTACGATACTCCAACTTGAAATAGTTTTGCGCACACGAGTCCACTATTCACCACTTCAATACACTACCGAGGATCCACCTCCGTCTTCCTACGGAAGAGCCATCCTCGGCACTCACACTTATCTTGAGGCTTTTAATAGTATCCATTTACTTGTCTATGAACTGTATAGGCAACCAAGTAGTCCTTTACCGCGGACGCGGCTATTCGAATAGATCATATTAACCCTGCAGGGGTACTTCTTCATACACGCTCTCACCACTTACCGTCGTTTACACGACATGTACTCGGCAACCTTCAAGCGGAAGCCCAACGTGGGTGTCGGCCACGACCTACCTAATCACCTAAGCCTCCAGTCCAGGTTTATTGCCTATTCAGGTTCCATCCGCAGGGAGTCCGGCCGAGGTTTCCCATACGGCCCCGAACGATGTGAACAGGGTTCCCGAGATACCTAACGGGTATTCGGTACACCGTGCCACGTACCTACCGCATCACAGCCCACCCCTACGGTCAGCGCTGTCCACGGCCTCCAGTAGGCTACAAACACCAGAAACTACTTGCAACTCCTGGACGGAGAACTAGGGTGAATAAGAAGTCGAGAGGGTCCATTGGTTTCGGGCCCAATGCATGGTAGTAGCTGATTCTTAAATCACACATACAGATCTCAGTGCTTAAGGTCGGCTTCAATGAAACAACCCACCATGTACTCCTACATGGCCTCTCATCGATACCTTTACCAAATCGTGTTCACCACACCACTCTCATTACCGACATAATCATTTCACTCTAGCCCATCCCCAGATGAACCAGACCTAACACGACTCTAAGCATAGCAGGCATAGCAAGGTAGGAACAACACATACATATGGCTCAATCAACTCCTACACATGCTAGTGGGTTTCATCTAGTTACTGTGGCAATGACAGGTCATGCATAGGAAATGGGTTCAACTACCGTAGCACACAGCAGTTTGAATCGCGTTGTCTTAATGCAGTAAAAGAGAGCAGGAGCGAGAACATGGGATTGTATCGATATGATCAAATGGTTGGTTGCTTGCCTGATGGTTCGTTGCACGGATACGGTTCTTCGCTAGGGTAAACAGGGTACTCCTCGGGAACAGATCCTGTCGCAAAGGACATCGATACACAAACATTACCAAACAATATGCAACAATATGATGCATGCATGAAACATGGCAATATGAGTGTGTTGGGCTAATGCAACTAAAACCAGAAGTGTTTGAACAAATTTGAATCAAAGATTCAAATTTCAAATTCAAATATGGCCTTTTAAAGTGCTTTTCCTTGTTCTGATTAAAACATCAATTTAACTTGTTTGATCATGCATGAAAATAGTACAGATGGATAGATTGGATTTTTCTGATCATTTTTCATATATAATTTGTCCAATTTGGAGTTACAGAATAAAAGTTATGAATTTTTGAAGTTTAAATAATATTCTGGAATTTCCTGATTTAATTTAAATCCAGAAATTCAATTACTGCGTCAGCCTGACGTCACAGTGGCTTCAGCAGGTCAACAGAGCTGGCTCGGGTCAAACCTGACGTGTGGGGTCCACACGTCAGTGACACAGGGCTAATCCCGCGTTGACCCGGGCTGGTTAGCTTTGACTAGGCCCTGGGGCCCACTTGTCAGCGTCAGTAGGTGGGGGGGTTAGTGGCTAATTAACTAGGCCACGTCAGCTCGCCGGAGTTCTGGCCGGCGGCGACCATCAGCGCGGCGGCGAGAGTGGTTTTGGTCGTTTCGGCCACCAAATGGACCGCGGAGGCCACCGGAGTGGAGCTGAGGACAACCCGCAGCTCTTGGCGGAGCCCGTTGGGGTCGGGGTGGCCGGAGTCGACGGCGGCGAGCTCGGCTGCGGCGGCCGGGGTTCGGTCGTGCACGGGAACGGTGTTGCAGGGCGTTAGGGGGGGTGTTGGAGCGTGCTACGTGCTCCTAGTGAGATGTGGAGCACGATGGCGTGCTCGGTTGGGCGCTACGGCGATCGTGGCCACGACGGCGACATCGCCGGCGGCGTGAAGCTCTCGGCCGAGGTGGGGCTAGGGCCTAGGGGTCGGGAGAGAGCAGGGGAGAAGGGGGAAACGCTCCGGGGGCTCACCGCGGTTGCAGTGGGCGTCGAAGCGGGCTCGGGGACGCGTCGGAGACGACGAATTTGACGGCGACGATGATCGGAGCCCGAAGAGGGGAACGGCGACGTGGCGGCGATGCAGGGCTTCCGGGGACCCGTGGAGCGGTGGGGAGGAAGAGGGAGTCGAGGCGGAGCTTCTGAGCTTGTCGGGGGAGCGAGGGGTGGTCGGAGACGGTGGCTAAGGCGAACGGCGGCGACGGTGAGCTTCGGCCGTGAGAGAGAGAGGGTGAGGGAGAGCCGGGGGAGGGTGAATGGGGTGTCGGCGAGGTCGGGGCGACGACCAGAAGACGATCCACGCGGCGCAACGGCGACCAGGGCGATGCAGAGAGGCTGGGTGGTGCGTGGCGAGCTCGGGCGCGCCATGCTCACCTCCCTGCCTGCTCTGGCGAGGGGAAGCAGCTGGCTGGCACGGGCCAGCACAGTGCTGGGCCGGCTGGGCTGGGCCGCACAGGGAGGAGCCCAGGTAAGCTTCTCCCTTTATTTAATTTCTGTTTTCTGTTTTTATTTAATATATCTGCAACTTTGTTGAATTAAATAAAATACCTAGGCAACTCCAAAAATCACCAAACTACTCCTGGTCCAAAGTTGGATTATTTCCAACATGAAACATTTTAGTTTGGAGATATTTGAGCATTTAAATATTTTATATTATTTTAAATGCCCAAATTCAAATAGCTATGATTTAATTCAAAACCCTAGGATGGCCTAGAAAAATGTGCACCACTTTTGGCAGAGGTTCTGAACCAAGGCAAAAATGATGGGCATTTTAGAAGGGCATTTCAGGTTCATTGAAAATTATTTTAGTAAACCCTAGTTGGTTTCAGAGGGGACTGGGGGTTCTGTCATCCCCATTTCAAGTTTCTGATGAATGAGTAAACATGATGCAACACTCTAATGCATGACTAGCTAGGGTGTGACAACTCACCCCCACTCAAAAGAATCTCGTCCCGAGATTTGGGTTCCTCCGGGAAGAAGGCGGGATACTCGAGTCGAAGACGATCCTCCCTTTCCCAAGTTGCTTCATCTTCAGAATGGTGCGACCATTGAACTTTGAGAAACTTGATGTTATGACATCGCGTGGTACGTTCGGCTTGATCGAGGATAGGAATGGGGTACTCTCGATATGTAAGATCATCTTGGAGATCAAGCGTTTCGTGGTCCACTTCACGGATAGGATCCGAGAAGCAACGCCTGAGTTGAGAAACGTGGAAGACATCGTGAACTCTGGAGAGATGCGGAGGTAGTTCCAACTGGTAGGCAACTTCTCGTTTGGCAAGAATGCGAAAAGGTCCAATGTAACGAGGAGCCAATTTGCCTTTGATACCGAAACGATGGGTTCCCTTCAGAGGGGTGACCCGAAGGTAAGCCTTCTCGTCAACCTCAAAAGTCATAGCCTTATGTTTTCGGTCATATTGACTCTTTTGACGGGATTGGGCTGTTTTCAACTTTTCACGAACGATTCGAACTTGTTCTTCTGCTTCCTGAATCATATCCGGGCCAAAGAATTGTCTTTCCCCGGTTTCTGACCAGTTAAGGGGTGTTCGACATCGCCGTCCATAGAGAACTTCAAAAGGGGCTTTACCCAAGCTAGATTGATAGCTGTTGTTATAAGCGAATTCGGCAAATGGAAGGCACTTCTCCCAGTCCATTCCGAAAGAGATAACAGAGGCTCGAAGCATGTCTTCTAGAATTTGGTTGACGCGTTCCACTTGACCACTTGACTGAGGGTGGAAAGCGGTGCTAAAGGAGAGACGGGTTCCCATAGCATTTTGGAAACTTTCCCAAAATCGAGAGGTGAAGAGACTTCCTCGATCCGAATTGATTTCCAAAGGAACACCATGGAGGGACACTATTCGGGAGATGTATAAGTCTGCTAGCTGGCTAGCGGTTATACTCTCACGAACAGGTAAGAAATGAGCTACTTTGGAAAGACGATCGACCACGACGAAAATAGCATTATTCCCCCTTTTGGTCCTGGGAAAACCGGTGATGAAATCCATACCAATTTTATCCCATTTCCATTCAGGAATAGCTAAGGGTTGAAGGGTGCCAGCAGGCCGTTGATGCTCTGCTTTTACTCGATGACAGACGTCGCAATTAGCAATATACTGAGCGATTTCTCTCTTCATCCTAGTCCACCAGAACCTCTGGCGTAGGTCCTGATACATCTTAGTACTACCGGGATGAATGGTGAGAGGGGATTCATGAGCTTCCTTAAGGATCAATCGCCTCAGGTTGCGCACCTTGGGAACCACTAGTCGATTCCCGAAGTATACGACTCCTTGATCATTAACGGAGAAGCAATTCGCAATTCCTTTCTGAATGTTCCTCTTGATGCGGGAGATTCCCGGATCTACCTTCTGTGCTTTGATAATTTGATCCGTAAGGGTAGGTTTTGCCACCAAGGTGGAGAGAAAACCTTGAGGTACAATGTGAAGGTTAAGCTTCCGAAATTCCTCATGGAGAAGCGGTTGACTTTGTTGTAACATCAGGTTGTTACAATAAGATTTACGACTTAGCGCATCAGCCATGACGTTGGCTTTCCCTGGGGTGTAGGTTATTCCTAAGTCGAAGTCTGTGATCAATTCAACCCAACGTCTTTGCCTAAGATTCAGATCCGGTTGGGTGAAGATGTACTTCAGACTTTGGTGATCAGTGAATATTTCGCAACGATTACCGAGGAGGTAATGTCGCCAGGTCTTAAGTGCATAGACTACGGCTGCAAGTTCTAAATCATGAGTAGGATAATTCTCCTCATGTGGGTGCAATTGCCGTGAAGCGTAAGCAATTACGTGTCGATCTTGTATAAGAATGCAACCTAGTCCTTGTCGCGAGGCGTCGCAGTAGATAACAAAGTCCTTGGAGAAGTCTGGCGGTACCAGCACGGGAGCAGAAGTCAGGCGTCTTTTCAGTTCCTGAAAGCTGTGCTCACATTGTGGAGTCCATTCGAACTTCTTATCTTTCTTGAGGAGTTCGGTTAGAGGTTTAGCAACTTTGGAGAAGTTCTCGACAAAGCGACGACAATAGCTCGCTAAGCCCAGAAAACTCCGAACTTGCTTAACCGATTCAGGTGGAGTCCAATCAAGGACGGCTTGAACTCGCTCAGGGTTAACAGCAATACCTTTACCAGATATTACATGACCCAGATAGGTCACTTCTGACAACCAGAATTCACACTTAGAGAATTTGGCATAAAGGCGATGCTCTCGAAGTTTCTTCAACACTAGCCTTAGATGTTCGGCATGTTCTTCCTTGTTCTTGGAGTAGATGAGTATATCATCGAGATAAACTACGACGAATTTATCCAAATACTCCATGAAGATTGAGTTCATTAACCGAGAAAAGGTGGCTGGAGCGTTGGTTAAACCGAAAGACATGACGGTGTACTCGTATTGGCCATAACGAGTAACAAAGGCCGTTTTAGGAATGTCCCCGTTTCTGATTTTGATTTGATGGTAGCCCAACCTCAAATCCATCTTGGAGAAGACTGAGGATCCAGCGAGCTGATCATACAGATCGTTGATCCTGGGAAGTGGATATTTGTTTTTGATTGTGACCAAATTGACAGGTCGGTAATTAACAACCATCCGGTCCGTACCATCCTTCTTCTTGACGAATAGGACGGGGCAAGCCCACGGAGATGAACTAGGTCGGATGAAACCCTTTTTCAAGGATTCATCGAGTTGTTTCTTAAGCTCGGCTAGTTCTAGGGGTGCCATCTTATAAGGTCTTCTAGCAATCGGAACGGTTCCTGGAATGAGGTCTATTACGAACTCAACATCCCTGTCAGGTGGAATACCTGGCAATTCCTCTGGAAAGACATCCGGGAAGTCACGGACTACCGGAACATCCTCAAGATCTGGCAAAGGGCTGGCGTTAAGAGAATATAGTTGTCGCTTGGCTATTCGAGTCAAAACATTGACTATCTTGCCCGAAGGGTGGGTGAGTTGAACAGTCCTAGAGAAGCAATCAATTTTGGCATGATGAGCTGACATCCAGTCCATACCCAAAATGATATTAATATCTGAAGATTTAAGGGCTATCAAAGATGCGAGGAAAACAAGTCTGTCGACTTGGATTTCATTTCCATGGCTTACTCTAGAAGTTTGCCATTTGGATCCCGGAGTTTGAATTACCATAGAGGATGGCAAGTCACAGAATGCAACGTTATGCAAACGAGCATAATTTTCAGATATAAAAGAATGAGAGGCTCCTGTATCGAAAAGAACAGATGCCGGGTGGCAATTAACAAGAAGCGTACCGAGAACGACGTTGGGATCTTCTTGAGCTTCTTCGGCAGAGATACAGTTGACATGGCCACGTGAAGCGGTGACCGGTTTAGCATGAAACACTTTTCCTGTCGGCTTGCCACGGCCAACAGCTTTAGCAGATTGATTGGGGTTGGTCTGGGGACACTCACGCATATAGTGACCAGATTCCCCACACTTGAAACAAGTCACGGAACTGGTACGTGGAGGAGCATTATTGGTTGGACCCCCATAGGGCTTGGCCTGTGCAGACTGTTGAACGGGGCGAGGCGCCTGGAAAGATGGCCTCGGTGTGAACCTGGGTGGCAGGGCGGTGTTGGGTACCCACACGCGGCGCTTCTGAGGACCAGCACCGGATGAGGAACCCATGTCACGTCCATGCTTGCGTGTTGCGTCGTAGTCAGTCTGACCAGTTTCAGCACTGATGGCTTTGTTGACAAGTTTCGAAAAAGATGTGCACTCATGCAGACGGAGGTCGCGGCGAAGCTCAGGACTAAGGCCCTTGCGGAACCTTGCTTGCTTCTTGGCGTCAGTAGAAACTTCCTCGGTTGCATATCGTGCAAGATTACCAAACTCCCTGCTATAGACATCCACAGAAAGTCGGCCTTGGGTGAAATTGCAAAATTCTTCACGCTTACGGTCCATGAGACCCTCCGGAATGTGATGTTCACGGAAAGCCTCACTGAACTCAGCCCAAGTTGTGACATGGCCTGCTAGGCGCATAGCTCCATAATTCTCCCACCATAGACTGGCGGGGCCTTCAAGATGATATGCGGCAAAGGTGACCTTGTCAGCCTCCGCTACCAGCGCGGAACGCAGCTTGTGAGAGATACTGCGAAGCCAGTCATCAGCGTCGAGAGGCTCGACGGAGTGGTGGAACGTGGGTGGATGCAATTTGATAAAATCATTGAGTGACACCACGTTAGCCCTCTGATGGTGTGCTGTATTCTGTTCAATACGCTCCAACAAACGGTTTGTCTCCCGCTTGTTTCTCTCGGCTTCCATCATCACCTCGGCTAGTGAAGGAGGATGAGGCAGAGTTTCATTTCTGGCTTCACTGCCTTCGGCCTGCTCTTGGGAAGCAGGGTTAGCGTGCGTGTTGACCATCCTAGGTAAACAAGACAATGATTTAGTCAGGATGGTAAAATTCCGACATAGGGTACATAATGTAAGGAATAACTCGGAATGCAAGATGATCATCCGTATGACATGGTAGATACATAAACTGCTTCTTTATTCCATTGTCATACACACCATACAGGTTTAGTACAAGACCAAGCAAGTACTAATACGGTGAAAAGAGGATTACATCTCATCGGAGGCATCTCAAGCTCCTATACATTATTTTTCTACATCTCCGGAAGGAGTACAAACTAGGTCATATCCCACGAGTCACGCGGGACGATAGATGACACAGCTAGTGCGAACTAGTGATGCTACCCCCTAACTCAGACCGATCCGTAGTAGTCCTCGTAGAAGTCACCTCCATAGCCTGGAAGTTCAACATGATCATCCGGAAACAGACGGTCTCGCGGAGCTTGTGGACCATAGGGGCTAGGATGAGGCCTTGGACCAACAAACGGTGGCCTGCGGGGACCGCGAGGTGGGGTGATGCCTCCTACATCACGCCAAACCATCACGTCCGGTAGAGCAGATCTCACAGGATAGAGATCGCGCATATCTGAATATCCAGCTTGCACCGCCGGTGCGAACCGAGTCAAAGTGGCCCAGTGGTCAGCACGGGTATTGAAGAGCTCTAACCTTAAGGCCCGATTTTCACGGTCCTTATCCTCGAGCATCTCAGCAGTGGTGCGAGTCCGTGAATCCTCCTGAGTGGAGTCAGCATAGATAGCCTGGAGATATCCTTGTGCTCCCGGAAGTGATCCTGGCATATACCGAAAATCAGAGTCCCGAAACAGACCAGATCTGACTCGCATAATGGTCATCATAGAGTAGGCGGCGTCCTGCATAGCCATCTCAATAGTAACCCCGAGTCCATAGGAGCAGTGAAGAGGCTCAGTGGATCCAGGATAAGATGGAAATATCCTGACAGTGCAGAGATACTGGCTTTGGTTAAAGTCTCGGAATTGCTCTTCGACCGTGTACTCAGGATACCAGCGATATCCAGCCTCAGTCATTACCCTGACCAACTTAGCAGTATGGCCGGGTACATCTAGGCATCGAGTCAGGCGAACCACTTGATTGAGGTCGCGAGTGGCCATCTGAAAGCATAATCATAATGCAAAGGCATTAGAATTTCTAGCAAAATTTCGGCAGCATAACAGCTGTAAATGCTCAAAAAGGATATTGAGACATTTGACAAAGGATTTCGTACACACTCAACATCATCATATCAAGTTCTGGAACCATTCCATCAACATAATGTGGTAGTAGAACTGAACTAGGCTGATAACCATCAAACTCATAAGGTACTACTGATCAGTAACACGTGATCCTGATAGAGAGTACAGATCCTAATTCCTTAACCCCCGGTGGAAGAATGGACTGACTCAGATCAGAAAGTCATAAGGTATAAGGAGTAAAAAGAGCCTTACGTTCCAACCCACAAACAATTCCCCTACATATAACTAAAGAATTTCTAGACTCAACATCGACCAGTTTGGCTTGGAGAACCTACAAGCAGTCCGGCTCTGATGCCAACGCTGTCAGGACCCCGACTCGATGTCACATCGATCTAGCTGGTAACACCTCATATCACTTTGCGGCCTCACGCACGGTATTCCCATGGGTGTCGTCTTACCTTTTCCCGGGACCGTTTGCGCCTTTTGGCTCACGTATATGATAGTGTCGCTAGCATCCATATGATAAAGAGCCCGGGCTGACATGACTAGTCGTAAACCCAAAGTGGCACAGACTTACAGGGACAGGCATCCATGACCCAGCTTCGAACGTGTCGGTCATCAGCAAGTGGGTCCGGGCTGTAGCACTGGGCTAGCAGGACTCCGGTAAACCGGGCTGTAGCGGGCTAACAGGACTCCGGTACTCAAAGCGTGACATTTCCCCGAAGGGACAGACACAGGAACGAAGAAGGACACATGCCGGCCAGCCTAAGTGTTCCAGAGCAGTAGCAAGCTACCATGGCTCAGCGGTAACACTAGGAGACATTTCCCGGTAAGAAAGGCTACTAAAGATAAACAACTAGATAGTCAGATCCCACACATACCAAGCATTTCAATCATACACACAATATGCTCGATATGTGCAAATACAACGAAGCATCACAACATGACTCTACGACACAAGTACTTTATTTAAGGCTCAGGGAGCCATACATATCATACACACAAAGGTACGGGTCTCACGACCCAACATACAAGTCATACAATCATACAAGCCAACAGCGGAAGTAACTTGTCTGAGTACAGACAACTAGTAAAACAAAAGAGGCTTGGAAAGCCTGGCTATACTATGTGGTCCTTCACAAGCTCAGGGTCACCACCTGGGTCTTTTAGCCTACTCGTTGATGTCAACGTCTACATAGAACCCATCAGAAGGGGTTGCAGCGTCTTCTGTAAAAATGTAGATTATAGCAACATGAGTACAAAGGTACTCAGCAAGACTTACATCAGATCCTGCATACATGCATAGTATCAAGAGGGGTTGGTGGAGTTATTGCAGCAAGCCAGCTCTGACTCTTGGCTAGACTATCCTACGATACTCCAACTTGAAATAGTTTTGCGCACACGAGTCCACTACTCACCACTTCAATACACTACCGAGGATCCACCTCCGTCTTCCTACGGAAGAGCCATCCTCGGTACTCACACTTATCTTGAGGCTTTTAGTAGTTTCCATTTACTTGTCTATGAACTGTATAGGCAACCAAGTAGTCCTTTACCGCGGACGCGGCTATTCGAATAGATCATGTTAACCCTGCAGGGGTGTACTTCTTCATACATGTTTCCACCACTTAGCGTCTGCACACGACATGTGCTCGGCAGACTTCAAGCGAAAACCGACGTGGGTGTAGACCACGACCTACCTAAACACTTAAGCCTCTAGTCCAGGTTTATCGCCTATTCAGGTTCCATCCGCAGGGAGTCCGGCCGAGGTTTCCCATACGGCCCCGAACGATGTGAACAGGGTTCCCGAAATACCTAACGGGTATTCGGTACACCCGGCCACGTACCTACCGCATCACAGCCCACCCCTACGGTCAGCGCTGTCCACGGCCTCCAGTAGGCTACAAACACCAGAAACTACTTGCAACTCCTGGACAGAGAGCTAGGGTGATTAAGAAGTCGAGCGGGGTCATATTTCAGGGCCCAATGCATGGTAGTAGCTGTATCTTAAATCACACATACAGATCTCAGTGCTTAAGGTCGGCTTCAATGAAACAACCCACCATGTACTCCTACATGGCCTCTCATCGATACCTTTACCAAATCGTGTTCACCACACCACTCTTATTACCGACATAATCATTTCACTCTAGCCCATCACCCAGATGAACCAGACCTGACACAACTCTAAGCATAGCAGGCATAGCAAGGTAGGAACAACACATACATATGGCTCAATCAACTCCTACACATGCTAGTGGGTTTCATCTAGTTACTGTGGCAATGACAGGTCATGCAGAGGAAATGGGTTCAACTACCGTAGCACACAGCAGTTTGAATCGCGTTGTCTTAATGCAGTAAAATAGAGTAGGAGCGAGAATATGGGATTGTATCGATATGATCAAATGGTTGGTTGCTTGCCTGATGGTTCGTTGCACGGATACGGTTCTTCGTTAGGGTAGTCACGGTACTCCTCGGGGACAGACCCTGTCGCAAAGGATAACGATACACAGGCATCACCAAACAATGTGCAACAATATGATGCATGCATGAAACATGGCAATATGAGTGTGTTGGGCTAATGCAACTAAAGCCAGAAGTGTTTGAGCAAATTTGAATCAAAGATTCAAATTCCAAATTCAAATATGGCCTTTTAAAGTGCCTTTTCTTGTTCTGTTTAAAACATCAATTTAACTTGTTTGATCATGCATGAAAATAGTACAGATGGATAGATTGGATTTTTCTGATCATTTTTCATATATAATTTGTCCAATTTGGAGTTACAGAATAAAAGTTATGAATTTTTGAAGTTTAAATAATATTCTGGAATTTCCTGATTTAATTTAAATCCAGAAATATCATTTACTGCGTCAGCCTGACATCACAGTGACATCAGCAGGTCAACAGGGCTGGCTCGGGTCAAACCTGACGTGTGGGGTCCACACGTCAGTGTCACAGGGCTAATCCCGCGTTGACCCCGGGCTGGTTAGCTTTGACTAAGCCCTGGGGCCCACTTGTCAGCGTCAGTAGGTGGTGGGTTAGTGGCTAATTAACTGGGCCACGTCAGCTCGCCGGAGTTCTGGCCGGCGGCGACCAACAGTGCGGCGGCGATAGTGGTTTTGGTCGTTTCGGCCACCAAATGGAACGCGGCGACCACCGGAGTGAAGCTGAGGACGACCCGCGGCTCTTGGCGGAGTCCGTTGGGGTCGGGGTGGCCGGAGTTGACGGCGGTGAGCTCGGCTGCGGCCGCCGGGTTTCGGTCGTGCGCGGGATTGGTGCTGGAGCTCGAAGTCGAGCAAAGTGAGGCGCTAGGGATGCTCTACTGGGTTCTGTGAACGCGTTGGACTCGCCGGGGTGACCAAATGGTCACCGGAGCTGCGTCGACGGCGAGCTCGGCGACGGCGGAGGTTCGGCCGTGGTGGAGATGCAGCTATGGTGAGGGAACGAGGGGAAGGAGAGGGGGAAACGGCTCGGGGGCTCACCGCGGTTGCAGTGGGCGTCTAAGCGGGCTCTTGGAAAGCCTGGCTATACTATGTGGTCCTTCACAAGCTCAGGGTCACCACCTGGGTCTTTAGCCTACTCGTTGATGTCAACGTCTACATAGAACCCATCAGAAGGGGTTGCAGGGTCTTCTGTAAAATGTAGATTATAGCAACATGAGTACAAAGGTACTCAGCAAGACTTACATCAGATCCTACATACATGCATAGTATCAAGAAGGGTTGGTGGAGTTATTGCAGCAAGCCAGCTTTGACTCTTGGCTAGACTATCCTACGATACTCCAGTTTGAAATAGTTTTGCGCACATGAGTCCACTATTCACCACTTCAATACACTACCGAGGATCCACCTCCGTCTTCCTACGGAAGAGCCATCCTCGGCACTCACACTTATCTTGAGGCTTTTAGTAGTTTCCATTTACTTGTCTATGAACTGTATAGGCAACCAAGTAGTCCTTTACCGCGGACGCGGCTATTCGAATAGATCATGTTGACCCTGCAGGGGTGTACTTCTTCATACATGTTTCCACCACTTAGCGTCTGCACACGACATGTGCTCGGCAGACTTCAAGCGAAAGCCGACGTGGGTGTAGACCACGACCTACCTAAACACTTAAGCCTCTAGTCCAGGTTTATCGCCTATTCAGGTTCCATCCGCAGGGAGTCCGGCCGAGGTTTCCCATACGGCCCCGAACGATGTGAACAGGGTTCCCGAGATACCTAACGGGTATTCGGTACACCGTGCCATGTACCTACCGCATCACAGCCCACCCCTACGGTCAGCGCTGTCCACGGCCTCCAGTAGGCTACAAACACCAGAAACTACTTGCAACTCCTGGACAGAGAGCTAGGGTGAATAAGAAGTCGAGCGGGGTCATATTTCAGGGCCCAATGTATGGTAGTAGCTGATTCTTAAATCACACATACAGATCTCAGTGCTTAAGGTCGGCTTCAATGAAACAACCCACCATGTACTCCTACATGGCCTCTCATCGATACCTTTACCAAATCGTGTTCACCACACCACTCTCATTACCGACATTAACATTTCACTCTAGCCCATCACCCAGATGAACCAGACCTGACACGACTCTAAGCATAGCAGGCATAGCAAGGTAGGGACAACACATACATATGGCTCAATCAACTCCTACACATGCTAGTGGGTTTCATCTAGTTACTGTGGCAATGACAGGTCATGCAGAGGAAATGGGTTCAACTACCGTAGCACACAGCAGTTTGAATCGCGTTGTCTTAATGCAGTAAAAGAGAGCAGGAGCGAGAACATGGGATTGTATCGATATGATCAAATGGTTGGTTGCTTGCCTGATGGTTCGTTGCACGGATACGGTTCTTCGCTAGGGTAAACAGGGTACTCCTCGGGAACAGATCCTGTCGCAAAGGACATCGATACACAAACATTACCAAACAATATGCAACAATATGATGCATGCATGAAACATGGCAATATGAGTGTGTTGGGCTAATGCAACTAAAACCAGAAGTGTTTGAACAAATTTGAATCAAAGATTCAAATTTCAAATTCAAATATGGCCTTTTAAAGTGCTTTTCCTTGTTCTGATTAAAACATCAATTTAACTTGTTTGATCATGCATGAAAATAGTACAGATGGATAGATTGGATTTTTCTGATCATTTTTCATATATAATTTGTCCAATTTGGAGTTACAGAATAAAAGTTATGAATTTTTGAAGTTTAAATAATATTCTGGAATTTCCTGATTTAATTTAAATCCAGAAATTCAATTACTGCGTCAGCCTGACGTCACAGTGGCATCAGCAGGTCAACAGAGCTGGCTCGGGTCAAACCTGACGTGTGGGGTCCACACGTCAGTGACACAGGGCTAATCCCGCGTTGACCCGGGCTGGTTAGCTTTGACTAGGCCCTGGGGCCCACTTGTCAGCGTCAGTAGGTGGGGGGTTTAGTGGCTAATTAACTCGGCCACGTCAGCTCGCCGGAGTTCTGGCCGGCGGCGACTATCAGCGCGGCGGCGAGAGTGGTTTTGGTCGTTTCGGCCACCAAATGGACCGCGGAGGCCACCGGAATGGAGCTGAGGACAACCCGCAGCTCTTGGCGGAGCCCGTTGGGGTCGGGGTGGCCGGAGTCGACGGCGGCGAGCTCGGCTGCGGCGGCCGGGGTTCGGTCGTGCACGGGAACGGTGTTGCAGGGCGTTAGGGGGGGTGTTGGAGCGTGCTACGTGCTCCTAGTGAGATGTGGAGCACGATGGCGTGCTCGGTTGGGCGCTACGGCGATCGTGGCCACGACGGCGACATCGCCGGCGGCGTGAAGCTCTCGGCCGAGGTGGGGCTAGGGCCTAGGGGTCGGGAGAGAGCAGGGGAGAAGGGGGAAACGCTCCGGGGGCTCACCGCGGTTGCAGTGGGCGTCGAAGCGGGCTCGGGGACGCGTCGGAGACGACGAATTTGACGGCGACGATGATCGGAGCCCGAAGAGGGGAACGGCGACGTGGCGGCGATGCAGGGCTTCCGGGGACCCGTGGAGCGGTGGGGAGGAAGAGGGAGTCGAGGCGGAGCTTCTGAGCTTGTCGGGGGAGCGAGGGGTGGTCGGAGACGGTGGCTAAGGCGAACGGCGGCGACGGTGAGCTTCGGCCGTGAGAGAGAGAGGGTGAGGGAGAGCCGGGGGAGGGTGAATGGGGTGTCGGTGAGGTCGGGGCGACGACCAGAAGACGATCCACGCGGCGCAACGGCGACCAGGGCGATGCAGAGAGGCTGGGTGGTGCGTGGCGAGCTCGGGCGCGCCATGCTCACCTCCCTGCCTGCTCTGGCGAGGGGAAGCAGCTGGCTGGCACGGGCCAGCACAGTGCTGGGCCGGCTGGGCTGGGCCGCACAGGGAGGAGCCCAGGTAAGCTTCTCCCTTTATTTATTTTCTGTTTTCTGTTTTTATTTAATATATCTGCAACTTTGTTGAATTAAATAAAATACCTAGGCAACTCCAAAAATCACCAAACTACTCCTGGTCCAAAGTTGGATTATTTCCAACATGAAACATTTTAGTTTGGAGATATTTGAGCATTTAAATATTTTATATTATTTTAAATGCCCAAATTCAAATAGCTATGATTTAATTCAAAACCCTAGGATGGCCTAGAAAAATGTGCACCACTTTTGGCAGAGGTTCTGAACCAAGGCAAAAATGATGGGCATTTTAGAAGGGCATTTCAGGTTCATTGAAAATTATTTTAGTAAACCCTAGTTGGTTTCAGAGGGGACTGGGGGTTCTGTCATCCCCATTTCAAGTTTCTGATGAATGAGTAAACATGATGCAACACTCTAATGCATGACTAGCTAGGGTGTGACATGATCGGCCAAAAACCACTCGGAATATTGAATTCTGCCACTCGGAATATAATTTCGGCCCCTAAGATGGAGTCGGACGATGATAACCTAAACATCAAAGTTGTTCCACTCGGTGATGTGAAACTTTTCATGTTGAAAATCCTTTCACTCTGTATCTTGCCAAAATCAGGCGTCAACACAAGGTATCCAATCCTTTTTGTAGCAAAGGACGGGACGAACCAATTTCTTATAGTAAGCAAAGCGTTCTTGAGGACACACGGGAATTTCATCTAGTCACTTTCGTCATGTTGGTTTGATTCACGTTCGTTACTTTGATAATTTCATATGTGGGTGGACCGGTGCTTGGATGTTGTTCTTACTTGAAAAAGCCTCCCACTCATGATTAACACCTCTCGCAAGCATCCGCAACTACGAATGAAGAATTAAATTAAAATCTAAACATAGCATTAAACATATGGATCCAAATCAGCCCCTTATGAAATAGCGCATAAACTAGGGTTCAAGTCTCTCTCAGTCTATCAGCCCATCATCTAATAATGAATGTTGTGGATGTCACTTATCGTTAGCGTGTCGGTCAGCTAGGGATTGGAGATTAATCAAAAATCAGCTGATTTTAATTGATTTTATCGGTCGACTATTAATCGGCCATTTTTTGCAAATCCCAGGTTCCCAACACTAAAATATGCTATATTCAAAAAAAATGTTGGAAATAAGTGTTACCTTAATTCCTAGCCTTTGAATCTTTGTATAACGTCAAACAAAATAGGAAAATGGTACATATTGCATAATAATGTCCATCAAACACAAATAAACATAGTTTTTGCAAACATAGTGCTAGGAAAAGGTTTGATTTATCGGTAGATTCTCGATAAATCATTTGTCAGAGGATAAATCGGCCCAAACCATAAACGATGAAGATAAGGCATAATCTTATCTGTCACCCACCGAGTGGCGATGTCACGCCCCCGATTTAATCGTACACTAATCATACACGCAAATGTGTACAATCAAAATCAGGAACTCACGGGAAGTTATCACAACACAACTCTAGTCCCAAATAAAATAATACAAATTTCATATTAGAAGCCTGGGGCCTCGAGGGCTCAAATACACAAGAGTCAGCGGAAGCAATAATACCTGAGTACAAACATAAGTTAAACAAGACTGCCTTAAGAAGGCTATCACAAAAGCAACACGATGATCGAAAAGGCGAGGCCTCCTGCCTAGGACATCCTAACTACTCCTGGTCGTTGGCGGTCTCCACGTAACAGTAGGCTCCATCGGGGTAGTGTTAGCCATCAGCGATGGCAGCTGGCTCCTGGGATCCACCATATGATCGCACCAACCGGGTATAGGGGAAAAAGAGGTAGCAAAGCAACTGTGAGTAATCATCCAAAGTACTTGCAAGCATAAGATCTATACTAAGTATGCATCAGTATCAAATCGAAGGGTTGTATCTGTGGACTGAACTGCAGAATGCCAGAATAGAGGGAAAGGCTAGCCTATCAAAGACTAGCATCTTCAAGCATCTTGCGACATTCAGAAGAGTATAGAATAGCATTTTGACATTTAACAAGCATGTTGTAGCATTAATGCCCAGAGATCCTTCCTCGACTCCCTGTGACAAAGCAATCCCATAGCCAACATATCCATCACATATCTCAAGTATCCATTTTTAGTTGTAATAGATCAGGATACCACTCCAAGCATCCATTACCGTGGACACGGCTATTCGAATAGATAACTTCCCTGCAGGGGTGCACCACATTACCCAACACACATGATTACTCTGGCTGGACACACTTTCTTGGGTCCATGCCCGGCCTCGGAAGATCCACACGTCACAACCCTACCTAGGCTCAGCAGAGAGGTCCTAGGTGGTCTACATCCTAAGCACTCCGGTGTCCGGGGCCCATTGCCGTTTGCACTCCGGGTCGTTGCATGCAGGGCAGGTACCAGCACCACCCGTGTAGTGGATGGCACGATTTGACCGTGCCATAATGCCGAACTAGATATCTAACAGAGCTTTTGGCTGATACTACGACGCCAAGTGCCCATATCTGTTCCCGCGTGGTGGTTAGTGCGTAAATGCCAGTGGCCAACTCAAAAGAAATACCCAAACCCTCCGTGTATTAGGAGCTCAAAGAGACGAGCAGAGTCACGATCATGTAATCGTTAAGGTGAACATAAGGGGAATTGTTGCATGTTCGCCAGGCTAGGGACGTGTGGAAGATGAAAGGATTGCGTATTTGGGTTCGTCTCATTTTTCTAAGGAACTTCCATGTACAAAGTATTTTCATCCGAGTTACGAATTATTTTCTATTAATTTTCAAATTTTAGTAATATTCTGAAATTATATCTACTTAATTCTATTCAAAAAAAGAAATTAGACGTCAGCATCAGTAGTCAACAGGAGCTGACTGGTCAAACCAACGTGTCGGACCCCACTGTGAGTGACCCAACTAATCTAATAGTGCTAAATTAACTAATTTAGTAATTAGGCTAATTAAGCATAGTTAATTAAATTAATTAATTACATTACTAATTAATTAATTAACTTTTATTGCTTATTTTTTTAAAAGAAAAAGGGGCATAGGGCCCCTTGGTCAGTGGCCCCGGGGTGCCAAAACGGATGGCAGTGTAGCGGTGCATGGGCGCCCGACGGGCACGTGCGGGGGAAAGCCTTCCTGGGCGCAGGGCATGGCCATCGGCCGATGGGTGAGCCTGTCGGACTAGGGCGGTAACCGGCAGGGCGCAGGGTGGTGGCGAGCCGGGCGGCGCGATGGGGTGCTGTGGGGAGAGCGATGCAGGGCAACAACACGGTGAGGAGCAGCGGGCGCGGGCGGCGGCGGGCGCGCAACGAGCGGGCGTGGGCGGCTGCAGCCGTGGCACGGAGCATGCAGCAACGCGGGGAGCGGCGGCTGGCTGAGGTGGGACCAGAGGGAGGCGAGGCGCGCACGGGGCAAAACTCTGACAAGCGCGTGGGGGAGCAGAAGGAGGGCACAGCGGGCGTAGCAGCAGCAGAGGCCGTGGGCGCACAAGCGGCCATGAAGCAGCTACCGGGAGGTAGCGAGGATGCGAGGATGCATTGGCAGGGTGTTGCATGGGTGCGGTCAGGGCGCACAGGCAGGGGGTGGCGACGGCATGCCGAAACGCGAGCCCGGGGACCAAATGTTCATCTACGAACAGCTGGAGAACCAGCGCGACTAGGCGCTTGCAGTGGTGTAAGCGGTTTGTGTTGGAGCGGTTGGAAGTGACCACGACGACAACGTCCGACGTTGGTGATGACTTGGCCTCCTCGGAGGCAAGCCAACGGGGCACCTGAAGGAGTGAGAAGAGGGTGAGGGTGACCGTGACCTCACCGCGATGCTCGTGGTGTTGGCAATAAGTCGTGGTGTGCCCGAGGCGCGGTGTGCGCGTGCGTGCGTGCAGTGGCCGCGTCGGGTTCGGCCCGCGACAGGGCTCGGGTGTGTGTGTGCGCGACCGAGCGTAAGTGTGTGTGTGTGTGTGCATGCGCGGGGCCACGCGGTGTTGTTAGTGAGCAAAGGGGAGGTGTGGACTGCGTCGGGCGTGCGGGGTGGTGGTGGCGATCGCGTTCGGGCGCGATGCGCGGGCGCGGCCAGAGCGCGCGGGACGTGGGGAAGTGGGTTAGCGAGTAGGTGCGAGGCGTGGTCTTGCAGGCCGGTGCTCGCGGGTATAAAGCCCTGGATCCTCCCTGTAACTTGCTGACATTGTCGAGTTCGTGCTCGAGGTAAGGAAAAGGTGTATGTGCGCCGGCAAAACCCTTGTGTCCACTGTCTCCTCCGATCGTTTTCCTCCTCCCATTTCTGTCGTTCGTGCGGCGAGCGGGAGAGTGAGGTAGAGCTAGGGCTAGCTAGGGTTAGGGGAGAGGCTACGGTTCCAAAAATTGGCATCAGAGCGATAGGAGAGAGAGATCGCCGGCGGTGATGGCGCTGGTTCCACACGGCGGCGGCACGGTCGGGTCGGTGTCCATGGGGATGTCGTTGCTCTCGCCGGACGGCTACACTGTGTGGGCGATCAAGGCGTAGGCCATTCTTGATGCCCACGCGCTGTGGGAAGCGGTGGCGCCAGGCGACTCACCGGTGAACAATAAGAAGTGCAAGACGGCGCGGGCACTGATCTTGCAGGGGCTGCCGGAGGACGTGTAGCTCTCGGTGGCGACGAAACCCACTGCCAGGGAGGTATGGGACTCCCTATCGGTGCGGTTCGTCAGTGCCGAGTGGGTGCGCGCGGCGAGGAGGGCGACGCTGCGCGGCGAGCTGGACCGGATGAAGATGGAGGAGGGCGAGCAGATGGACGCGTACACCGAAAGGTTTGCAGGCATGGCGGCGCAGTTCGCAGGGCTGGGGGAGATGCTGGGGGACACGGAGCTGGTGAAGAAGCTCCTAGACACTATCCCGGACCGCCTCTTCCCCGTCGTCGCCGGCATCGAGCAAATCTGCATGCTGGAGGAGCTCACCTACGACGAGGCGCTCGGGCAGCTGCACGCATTTGATGAGCGCGTGCGGCGCCGCGGGCAAAGCAGCGGCGAGCGCCAGGACGGCCAGCTCCTGTACACTGCAGCGCAGTGGCGGTCATGGGAGCGGTGTCACAGCGGGGCTCGGGACGATGACGATGACGCGCGCAGTGTGGCGACGCGGGACGGCGAGAACAAGAAGGGCCACTGCTACAAGTGTGGCGAGCACGGCCACTTCAAGCGGACTGCCCGGAGCTGCGGAGGGCGCCGGCGGCGGAGCAGGCGATGCTTGTGAACGCCGATGTCGAGGACAACGGTCTCCTCTAGGCCACGGCTTAGGGGGAGTGTGTTTGCAATACGCCGTGGCGTGCCCGGGGCGTGGTGTGCGCGTGCGTGCGTGTAGTGGCCGTGTCGGGTTCGGCCCACGGCAGGGCTCGGGTGCGTGTGTGCATGACCGAGCATAGGTGTGTGTGTGCGTGAGCTCATGTGTGTGTGCGTGGGGCCACGCGGTGTTGTTAGCGAGCAAAGGGGAGGTGTGGACCGCATCAAGCGCGCGGGGTGGCTGTGGCCATTGCGTTCGGGCGCGATGCGCGGGCGCGGCCAGAGCGTGCGGGACGTAGGGGAGTGGGTTAGCGAGTAGGTGCGAGGCGTGGTCTTGCAGGCCGGTGCTCGCGGGTATAAATCCTTGGATCCTCCCTGTAACTGGCTGACATTGTCGAGTTCTTGCTCGAGGTAAGGAAAAGGCGTATGTGCGCCGGCAAAACCCTTGTGTCCACTGTCTCCTCCGATCGTCTTCCTCCTCTCGTTTCTGTCGTTCGTGCGGCGAGCGGGAGAGTGAGGTAGAGCTAGGGCTAGCTAGGGTTAGGGGAGAGGCTACGGTTCCAAAAATTGGCATCAGAGCCATAGGAGAGAGAGCTCGCCGGCGGTGATGGCACTGGTTCCACACGACGGCGGCACGGTTGGGTCGGTGTCCATGGGGATGCCGTTGCTCTCGCCGGACGGCTACACTGTGTGGGCGATCAAGGCGCAGGCCATTCTTGATGCCCACGCGCTGTGGGAAGCGGTGGCGCCGGGCGACTCACCGGTGAACAATAAGAAGTGCAAGACGGTGCGGGCACTGATCTTGCAGAGGCTGCCGGAGGACGTGTAGCTCTCGGTGGCGACGAAACCCACTGCCAGGGAGGTATGGGACTCCCTATCGGTGCGGTTCGTCGGCGCCGAGTGGGTGCACGCGGTGAGGAGGGCGACGCTGCACGGTGAGCTGGACCGGATGAAGATGGAGGAGGGTGAGCAGATGGACGCGTACACCAGAAGGCTTGCAGGCATGGCGGCGCAGTTCGCACGGCTGGGGGAGATGCTGGGGGAAACGGAGCTGGTGAAGAAGCTCCTGGACACTATCCCGGACCGCCTCTTCCCCGTCATCGCCGCCATCGAGCAAATCTGCATGCTGGAGGAGCTCACCTACGACGAGGCGCTCAGGCGGCTGCACGCATTTGATGAGCGCGTGCGGCACCGCGGGCAAAGCTGCGGCGAGCGCCAGGACGGCTAGCTCCTGTACACTGCAGCGCAGTGGCGAGCGCGGGAGCGGCGTCACAGCGGGGCTCGGGACGATGACGATGACGCGCGCAGTGTGGCGACGTGGGACGGCGACAACAAGAAGGGCCGCTGCTACAAGTGTGGCGAGCACGGCCACTTCAAGCGCGACTGCCCGGAGCTGCGGAGGGCGCCAGCGGCGGAGCAGGCGATGCTCGTGAACGCCGATGTCGATGACAACGGTCTCCTCTAGGCCACGGCTTAGGGGGAGTGTGTTTGCAATAAGCCGTGGCGTGCCCGGGGCGCGGTGTGCGCGTGCGTGCGTGTAGTGGCCGCGTCGGGTTCGGCCCGCGGCAGGGCTCGGGTGCGTGTGTGCATGACCGAGCGTAGGTGTGTGTGTGTGCGTGAGCTCATGTGTGCGTGCGCGGGGCCACGCGGTGTTGTTAGCGAGCAAAGGGGAGGTGTGGACCGCATCGAGCGCGCGGGGTGGCCGTGGCGATTGCGTTCGGGCGTGATGCGCGGGCGCGGCCAGAGCGTGTGGGACGTGGGGGAGTGGGTTAGCGAGTAGGTGCGAGGCGTGGTCTTGCAGGCCGGTGCTCGCGGGTATAAATCCCTGGATCCTCCCTGTAACTGGCTGACATTGTCGAGTTCGTGCTCGAGGTAAGGAAAAGGCGTATGTGCGCCGGCAAAACCCTTGTGTCCACTGTCTCCTCCGATCATCTTCCTCTTCCCGTTTCTGTCGTTCGTGCGCCGAGCGGGAGAGTGAGGTAGAGCTAGGGCTAGCTAGGGTTCGGGGAGAGGCTACGGTTCCAACATCTCGATGAGGGTGATGGTGCAGCACCCGTAGCGGATATGGCGAAGCCCTGTGGCGGCCATCATCGGGGAAGAAGCAGCGGGTGATGTGAGGGCGGTCTCCTAGGTCCGATCCAATGGCATAGCCCAAGAAGACGTGGATGGCGCTCCTCTCGAACAGACTCTCTGGGCGCGGGAACAACAACGGCCATGCAGGAGACCGTGGTCAAGGAGACGACAACGACGATGCTCTTTGGATCGAAAGAGAGACGGTAGGTGGGAAAAGTGAGGGGCTAGGGTTCCAGGGGGAAGGAGAGCATCGAGAGCAGCCTTATCCATCAGGTGAGCCGCGGAATGAACGACAGCGCACCACCTGCGGCTTGGACGGTCATGCATGCGCCATGTCTTCACTACCTGTTGCGACAGGTTAAGAAAGGCCGGCGCATATGGGCCGGGCCACACTGTAGCCACTAGGAGCCCAAGTGTACAGGTAGGTTTAGTTTTTCCCCCTTTTGTTTTCTGTTTCTTTATTTCATCACTGTTTTTGTATTTTATTTTGCTATCATTTGAATTACATTTAGGTCAAACTTTGCACACAAATACTTTGTTACATACGAGAGATGCACAAGAAGTTTGGCGTCATTTGAAAAGGTTTATATTTTTTAATATTTAATTGTCCCACTTAACTGCTGCTGGGCCACTTAAGATATGCCTAGGGGCAAAATGGGAAGTCAAATAAGGTTGGTTTCTTTATTATAAATACTAGGGGATTATTTGGGATACTACCTACATTTTTCCTTGACTGTTTGAAGAAACAATATTTTGACTTTATTTTAAATATGAATTTTACTTTGATTTTTATCAAGTGGCAATTTTCATAGTTATCATGATGACATGGCCACCATTATGGAAAGATTACTGTAGCATGATTATCTGAGCGTCACAAATCTCCTCCACTACAAGAAATCTCGTTCCGAGATTTAGGAGGTAACAGGAAATAGATTGGGGTATTCATCATGAAGACGATCCTTGCGTCCCCAAGTAGCTTCATCTTCAGAATGTTTTGACCACTAAACTTAAAGAAATTTGATAGCCCTCTAACGGTGCGATGTTCAGCTTGATCGAGAACATGGACCGGTAAGATACTTCAAACTTCGATGTAGTGTTTCCAATTCTCACAAAAGGAGTAGCGTTTCGGGCATCCAAGGAATAACTCCGTGCTTTGACATTTCGAACAAGATGAGCATGGTAGCTTACTATCTCATTTGATGGATGTAGTAGATGGATAGTTTTAATGGCGCAAATGATAGAAGCGGTATGTGTTTTTAACCATTCCATTCCCCGAATGAGGTTAATATTGGAAGACTTCAAAACAATGGGGAAAACATGGAATCCCAACCATTCAATTTCTTCAATTTCAATGGGGACGTTGTGACTAACCATGGTGATTCGACATTGGCCCGCGAAATGCAGCTTTGGAATTCCGGCCAAGTGATGGCGGTTCCAATAGGTAAGGAACGACTGTGGCTGTCCCACAATTGAGCAGCGGGACCTTTCAGGTAGTAAGCCGCAAAAGTGACATACTTGGCAGGGGCTACTTCAACAGACTCCAACTCGAAAGTGATGTCACAGAGGCAGTCATCGGCATCAAGGGGCTGAGTTGAGCTACGATAGGACAGGTTTGAGACACGCAAAATATTGCAGAGTCACCGGGGCTGGTTGCTGATTCATATTGGGATGCGGGAGCGGTACCATGATTCCTTCCACGAACTAGCGAATCAACTCAACTGTTGTATCATTCTGACAATGTATATGGGAGCTGGTGGATTGTCTCAACCACGGCATCCAATGGGCCTAACCATCCTGCTAAAATGCAACAGGGTGTAGTTTAGCAAGAGGTGGAGCAACTGTATGGAGTCATTCATGATGTAACATGAAAATTGAGCAAATGTGCGGTATGTACAAAGCAGTAGTCATTAAAGACATACAGCTACATATTCGGAGGCAATTATAAGTTGTTCGTATGAGTTCAGACAAGAGAACACCCTAGACCTACTAGGCGGCATGCATGCACGCGATGGAGGGATGCAACAACAGGACATAGCAAGGGCTACATCAATGTCGAAGATAACCACTAGAGCGAGGGATTTGCAGGGGACGACGCAGGGTGCCCTCGATAAGAGGATCCTGCGGCCCATGAACAATGTGAAGCAGATCCTGGCCCTCAATTCAGGAAAGTCGTAATACAAATCTACGAGTGGAAGTGATCACGAGATCCTAATTTTAGAGTTAGAAAAAACTTAACCCAAATAGAAGAGAGATCAGAGTCCCAGAGTATAGACGAGGAATAAAAGATCCTAATAACACCCGTTGGCGACGTCGGCCCGTAATCCTGATACGTCTCCAATGAATCTATAATTTAAGAAGTATTCATGCTGTTGTATTTTCATTCTTGGATGCTTTACAATCATTTTATAGCAACTTTATATCATTTTATGGGACTAACCTATTGACCTAGTGCCCAGTGCCGGTTGCTGTTTTTTGCTTCTTTTTTACATCACAGGAAATCATTATCAAACGGAGTCCAAACACCGTGAAACTTTTTTTGGATTTTTTGTGGACCAAAAGACATCCAATGGGCCAGAGTAGCACCTGGGGGTGCCCCTAGGGGGGCACAACCCAGCAGGGTGCATCTGGGCCCCCAGGCGCACCCCGGTGGGTTGTGCCCACCTCGGTGGCCTCCCGCACCGCCTCTTCGCTCTATAAATGCCAAAATATGCCAAAAACCCTAGGACATTCAACAAAATTTTGTTCTAGCCACCGCTAGTTCCAGAACCACAAGATCCAATCTAGAGCCATTCTTCGGCACTCCGCTGGAGGGGGAATGTGGCACCCCAGCTCAGAGCAACCGGTTTACCCTGCATTGCCAGCCCAAAGATCGAGTCTTCTGGCAATGCACAACAACATGGTACAGAAATAACCGCTTTATTGATACTAGCATGGTACAAAGGTCTGATATTACATCGAGATTCAAGGCCAAGCGGCACACACGGTGCTGTGGGATAGTATGTACATTATTTAATGAACATGGCTGGGGCCTCGATCACACGAAACTACGCGGGAGCGGAAGAACAATGTAGCGGAACTCCATGGCACAGGGACACCAATGTGGAAACGGCCTAGACACGAGATGCGCTCCGATGCGAACCAACTTGCCTGAAAGCTAGCATGACATGCCAGGTCAGTACATTGAATGTACTTGCAAGCTCACAACAAACATAAGCATGACGATAGACAATATCATGATAATTAATCAAGTTAAATGAATGCAAGAATTTACTAGGAATGCAAAGCTATGCAAATCAACCAAACAACGCACCGAGTCACACGGACTCGCTTACCAGATGGTTACCTCGTAACAAACGGTGACCACACCGGGGTCACACCTGAAACCAATCACTCATGAACACCTCGAGTGTTCATGGTTCACCACGAAACAATGCATCACAACAATTACTAGTTTGCAAGATTAATTATAAAAGTTGATCCATGGTGTGACTTACTCCCGAGTCTTGCCCATAACCGAGGGCGCAGCTATCGATAGATTAAATACACTCTGCAGAGATAGCGCAGTTTACCCACACTACGGAACCCTGGCCTCGCACTCCCATTTGGGTGGAGCAAAGCATTCCGACGAAACCCTCCCTTTGTCATGCACTCTCCCTGGCCACTCGAACCAACTCCCTCTCAAGGCTAGGTCTTGGGTGGCCCCGTGTCTACCAAAGACACCAACGGCCACCGTCGTGGCAAAACGGTCCCAAACAGGGACAAGGTACCATAACAACAAAACGAGCACACAAGGTTATGTCTGCCTACCGGGCCAGGGTATGCACACCCATAACCTTCCCTCGCGGGAGGCACTGGCGAGAGCCACGATAAAGTACCGAATCAAGACCTTCCCATTAGGTAAATGTGGTCGCACTGAATTAAAACCCGATTCTGTGGCACCATGATGTGATCAACATCATATTCAAGTTGAACTTAATCAATTTTTAACTTTTAGAAAAACTTTTTATTACTAACATGATATACCTGAAATGATTATGCAACTACTTGTCATGCAAATCAAACCACTCATAATCATGGATCAAACTTAACCACATATGCATCTTGCAATACTAAGAATCAAACTTCTCTGGTTATAACTCATTTTTAAAACCAAGTAATATTTTCATTAGTTCATTATCTAAATAAAACCATTACTAGCAAAATAATTATCATTACTTTACCTAGCAAATTTTCATAGTGCAAAATATTATTCAACTTAGCCAAACAAGTTCATGCATTCAACCAGAAGCTAAAACAAGCATATCACGCATGGTAAAGTAACTAGCAATTAACCAAAGTTATTTATCAAATTTTAAATGCAAATAAAGACTCATATTCAAGTAGCAAATCATAGATATTGAAATAACACCATCCAAATGATGTTGTGGCTTGCCTTAGCGCAGAGGAGGGTCACACTCCTCCTGGTTAGCTTCAAGGCAAGATCCTCCTTCTGAAAATATTTTAAAACCACAAAAATAAATGTCAAAACAATTTCTGTAAATCACCAGAAATTCTAGGCAGCAAGGAAAAATCCACCTTTTGGTGTGCTGCTATAGATTTCTGTAACAAAGACAATGCAAAAAGAATCAATTCATTTGGACTTGTGGTTTAAAAGTTATGGTTGGTCAAAGTTTGGTCAAATTTCTGAATAAATTTGAATTAAACATAAATTCCACGAGGGGGGGAGGGGAGGGTGACGTCGAAGGCGTAAAGTGAGAGTGTGCCTCCACTCGTACCGCTTCGGGCGGGAGTAGTGAGGCTGACACTGGGCCCCACCAGTTAGGAGAGAGAGAGGGGGATCGAGATCAGAGGAGGGGCAGCGCTTCGTCGGAGCTTACGCCGACGACGAGGGGGTATGGGGCTAGGCTAGAGGGATAGATTGGAAGCAGGGCTCACGGCGCACCTACCTGTACCCGTGGCTTGGCGAGAGGTGGACGTAGCTAGTTGCAGTCGAGCTCGCAAGCTTCGGTGGCGGGCGGGGTTCGCCAGAGAGGAAGAAGACGGCGGCGAGAGGCAGCTCCGAGGGCTTGGCGGGGTCCAGGCAGCTCCAGCAGACCACCAAGGCCCTGCCCAAGCAGCTACTTGAGCTCGAGAGGCCCTGGAGAGCGGCGGCTGGCCTGCGGGGATCGCCGACGTCCTCGGGTTGGGGCGACGGCCAGAGGCCTGCCCGACCAAGTTGCGGCAATGAACTAATGAACTCCAAATTTTCATAGTTATTTTGCTAGTAATGGTTTTATTTAGATAATGAACTAATGAAAATATTACTTGGTTTTAAAAATGAGTTATAACCAGAGAAGTTTGATTCTTAGTATTGCAAGATGCATATGTGGTTAAGTTTGATCCATGATTATGAGTGGTTTGATTTGCATGACGAGTAATTACATGATCATTTCGGGTATATCATGTTAGTAATAAAAAGTTTTTCTGAAAGTTAAAACTTGATTAAGCTGAACTTGAATATGATGTTGATCACATCATGGTGCCACTGGATCGGTTTTTTAATTCAGGGCGACCACATTTACCTAATGGGAAGGTCTTGATTAGGTCCTTTGTCGTGACTCTCACTGGTGCCTCCCGCGAGGGAAGGTTATGGGCGTGCATACCCTGGCCCGTTAGGCAGACATAACCTTGTGTGCTCGTTTTGTTGTTATGGTACCTTGTCCCTGTTTGGGACCGTTTTGCCACGACGGTTATATAAAGCCACCCCGACTTGAATCCTGGCCACACACAACTCCATACAACCACCACGAACTCGTAGATCGATTGGAAAGAAAAGCTTTGAGGTGGTTTCGTGCCCTACAAACAATTTCTTCTTATGTTCTCTGCTAGATAAGAAATTTGGAGTGATTCTTCATCGCACATGAGTGATGGTTATATTATCCAATTATATTAGCACTGTTGAGAGATTACACTAGCGAAAGTACAAACCCTAGGCCTTGTTTTCAAGCACTGTAATACCGTTTGTGCTCAGTTTTATAAATTGCTACTATGGTTTTTTTATTTATTCAGATTATAAAAATATATTTCTACCATCCATATTACTCTTTCATCACCATCTCTTCACCGAACTAGTGCACCTATACAAATTACCATTGTATTTGGTGTGTTGGGGACACAAGAGACTTTTTATTATTTGGTTGCAGGGTTGTTTGAGAGAGACTATCTTCATCCTACGCCTCCCATGGATTGGTAAACCTTAAGTCATACACTTGAGGGAAAATTGCTACTGTCCTACAAAACTCTATGCTTGGAGGCCCAACACAAGTATACAGGAACAAGTTGCGTAGTAGATATCAAAGCCACACAACCCTGTTAGTAAAACAGTTTTTCAAAGACTAGACTCAACTTTGCCCAAGGAGTTGGAAAGGGGGAGTTCCTACAGGTAGCCGGCTCTGATACCAACTTGTGATGCCCCCGATTCGACGGTACACTAATCATACACGCAAATGTGTACAATCAAAATCAGGGACTCATGGGAAGATATCACAACACAACTCTAGATACAAATAAAATAATACAAGATTCATATTACAAGCTAGGGGCCTCGAGGGCCCGAATACAGAAGCTCGAATACACAAGACTCGGTGGAAGCAACAATATCTGAGTACAGACATAAGTTAAACAAGACTGCCTTAAGAAGGTTAACACAAAAGCAACACGATGATCGAAAAAGCGATGCCTCCTACCTGGGACATCCTAACTACTCCTGGTCGTCAGCTGTCTTCACATAGCAGTAGGATCCATCAGGGTAGTAGTTCCCATCGGCTGTGGCAGCTGGCTCCTGGGATCCACCATCTGATCGCAGCAACCAGGTATATGGGAAAACGAGGTAGCAAGGCAACCGTGAGTACTCATCCAAAGCACTCGCAAGCATCAGATCTATATTAAGTAAGCATCAGTATCAAATGGAAGGGTTGTATCTATGGACTGAACTACAGAATGCCAGAATAGAGGGAAGGCCTAGCCTATCAAACACTAGCATCTTCAAGCATCTTCAAGCATCTCGCATCATTCAGAAGAGTATATAATATTATTTTAACATTTAACAAGCATGTTGTAGCATTAATGCTCAGAGATCCTTCCTCGACTCCCTGCGAGAAAGCAATCCCGGAGCCAACATATCCATCACATATCTCAAGTATCCATTTCTAGTTATAATAGACCAGGATACCACTCCGAGCGTCCATCACCGTGGACACAACTATTTGAATAGATAAATTCCCTGCAGGGGTGCACCACATTACACAACACGCTTGATTACTCTGGTCAAACACACTTTCTTGGGTCCATGCCCGACCTAGGAAGATCAACACGTCACAGCCCTACCTAGGCTCAGTAGAGAGATCCCCATCGGTCTACATGCTAAGCACTCTGGGGTCTTGGGCCCATCCTCCTTTGCACTCTGGGTTGTTGCGTGCAGGGAAGGTACCAGCACCACCTGTGTAGTGGTTGGCACGATCCGACCATGCCACAATCCTGAACTGGACGTTTGATAGAGCTTTTGGCTGATACTATGATGCCGAGTGCCCATATATGTTCCCGCATGGTGTTAGTGCGTAAAGGCCAGTGGCCAACTCAGAACAAATACCCAAACCCTTAGTGTATTAGGAGCTCGCGGAGACGAGCAGAGAGTCACAATCATCTGACCCCGCCGCCCCATCTCGAGTAAATACAACAAGGTTAGGCCCAACGCTTCTCTCTAGGGCGGCCTACCTCCCCGGCCGTGCCTCGTAATTATCTCGCGGGTGCTCTTCGGGACCGCCCAACTTTCCAGAGACTGTCGGGAACTCAGGTCCACGTCTACCGAGATGGTATCGCCTGTCGCTTCAGTCCCGTAGTAACAATTCATGGGGGCTACATGTAAAGCTAACTATGTGTTCATATCATCAAGGGGGGAAACCCGAGGAATCATCCCTCGATGGATTCCACTTGATGTAATCATCAAGGTGAACGTATGAGCAATCACCCTCAAGGTTCACACTTGCGGTGTTGCACGATAGAGTAGTATCGGGAGTGGTGAAGGAGGAATCACCCTCGATGATCATGACCGAATAGCTCCACTATAGAGTTATCATCAGGAGTGCGTTACGAGGTATCACCCTTGGCACTTGATAGTATCTCAACAGAGTCGAGCAACAAAAGGGGACGTGATGTGATGCGTCGGGCTCTGTGCGTTAGTTACGTTGATCGAGTCACTGGTCATCAAGCCGAGGCAACTGGGACAAGGTGAGGGGTCACTGATGGATCACAAACCATTCTATACTAAGCAGTTTAGGATAAGCAGGTAAGGTACAATGAGTAGGTTACAAAAGCAGGTTATGCATCATAATAGGATCAATCTAATGCAAGCATGAGAGAGAATGGAATGTGTGATATCAGAATGATCAAGGGGGTTTGCTTGCCTGGAAGCTCCGCTGAAAAGGAAGAAGGGTCATTGTCGACGTAGTCGATCACAAGGGCAACATCAGTCTCGGGGTCTATCGGAGAGAAGAGGGGGAAGAAACAATAAATACAGAGCAACCAAGTGCAATGCTAAGCATGACATGACGATATGCGATGCTAGGGGTGTTCTAACGCAGGGCTACACGATACCGGCGAATAGGGAAAACATACGGAAAAGTTTTCCCGGTGTTTGGCCTTTTTGGACAAACAAACTGGAGGGGAATTATTGCATGTTTGCCAGACTAGGGATGTGTGGTGGACGAACAGATTGCGTATTCGGGTTCGTCTCATTTTTCTAAGGAACTTTCATGCACAAAGTATTTTCATCCAAGTTGCAGATTATTTTCTATTAATTTTCGAAGTTTTAGTAATATTCTGACATTATATTTACTTAATTCAATTCGAAAAACTAGAAATATGATGTCAGCCTGACGTCAGCAGTCAACAGGGAGTTGACTGGTCAAACTAACATGTGGGACCCCATTGTGAGCGACCTTACTAATCTAACAATGTTAAATTAAATAATTTAGGTAATTAGGCTAATTAAGCATAGTTAATTAAGTTAATTAGTTACATTACTAATTAATTAATTAATTAATTATTATTTTGTTAGTTATTATTATTATTATTTTTATAGAAAAAGGGCACATGGGGCCCCTTGGTCAGTGGCCCAGGGGGGCCAAAAAGGGAAGTGATGTAGCGGGTGCATGGGCGCCCGATGAGCGCGTGCGGGGCGAAGCATGCCTGAGCGCGGGGCATGGCCGTCAGGTGACGGGTGTGCCCGCCGGGTGAGGGCGGTCGCCGGCGGCGCGCAGGGCAGCAGCGAGCCGGGCAGCGCGATGGGGTGTTGCGGGGGAAGCGGCGCGGGCGGTGATGCGGTGAGGAGTAGCCGGTGGAGGCGGGAGGCAGTGGCATGGCGGGAGCGACGGCAGTGGGCACGCAGCAAGCGGGTGCGGGCGGCTACAGCCGCGGCATGGAGCAGGCAGCAGCGCGGGGAGCAGCGGCTAGCTAGGGCGGGACCAGAGGGAGGCGAGGCGCACCTGGGGCAGAACTCCGACGGGCGCGTGGGGGAGCAAAAAGCGGGCACGGTGGGCGGCGGCAACAGGCGCAGCAGCAGCAGGTAGCGCCAGTAGAGGCTGCAAGCGCGCAAGCGGGCAGGAAGTAGCGAGCCAGAGGTAGTAAGGACGCGAGCACGCGCTGATGGGGTGGCGCCTGGGTGCGGTCAGGGCGGATGGGTAGGGGGCGGCGACGCCGTGCCGGAACACGACCCCGGCCACCAAATGTTCATCTGCGAACACCTGGAGAACGAGCGCGACAAAGCACATGGAGTGGTGTAAGCGGTTCGTGTCAGGGGCAGCCGGAAGTGACCACGACGACGACGTCCAACAGTGGTGACGACCTGTCCTCGTCGGAGGCGAGCCAACGTGGCACTTGGAGGAGTGAGAGGAGGGTGAGGGGGACCATGAGCTCACTGCGATGCTCGTGGAGGGCTCAATGAGGGTGATGGTGCAACATCTGCAGCGGATCCAGCCATGGCGTGCAGTGGCCAGCGACGGAGAAGTGGGCGGCCTCCCAGCTCCGATCCAATGTCATAGCTAAAGAAGACGTCGATGGCGCTCCTCCCAACTAGACTTTCTGGGCGCAGGAAGGACCATGGCCACACAGGTGAATGTGGTAAAGGATACGACGACATCAATGCTCTCTAGATCAAAGGGAGAGATGAGAGGAGGGGAAAGTGAGAGGCTAGGGTTCCAAGGGGGAAAGGGAGTGTCGGGGGAAGCCTTATCCATCAAGGGAGTTGTGTGATGAATGATAGTGCGCTACCCGCGACCTGGACGGTCGTGCATGCGCCATGGCTTCCCTGCCTCTGGCGAGAGATTAAGGAAAGGCCGGAGCAAATGGGCCGGGCCACACTATAACCACTAGGAGCCCAAGTGTAGAAGTAGGTTTAGTTTTCCCCCTTTTTGTTTTCTGTTTCTTTATTTCATCACTGTTTTGTATTTTATTTTGCTATCATTTGAATTTAGATTTAGGTCAAACTTTCCACACAAATACTTTGTTACATACCAGAGATGCACAACAAGTTTGGGGTCATTTGAAAAGGTTTACTTTTTTTAATATTTAAGTGTCTCACTTAACTGATGTCGGGCCACTTCAAATATGTCTAGGGGCAAAATGGGAAGTCAAATAAGGTTGGTTTGTTTATGAAAAATACTAGGGGATTATTTGGAATGCTGCCTACAATTTTCCTTGACTTTCTGAAGAAACAATATTTAGACTTTATTTTAAATATGAATTTGACTTTGATTTTTCTAAGTGGCAATTTGCATAGTAATCATGATGACATGGCCACCATTAGGGGAAGATTACTGTAGCATGATTATGCGGGCGTCACAGGCGATCAATCGGACGATAAATCACTGAATTGGATGACTTTTTGAACAGTGCTAATAACTACTCCACAATGCATTCACTTAGGCCGAAAGATGGTGAAGTTTCATGTAGTCGACGTTCACATAACACCAATAAGAGAATCACAACATACATATCATCAAAATATCGAGCGAATATCAAATTCACATGATTACTTAGGACGAGACTTCTCCCGTGTCCTCAAGAAAAAAAGTAAGTACTCACAAAACATATTCATGCTCAAGATCAGAGGGGCATTGAATATCATGATAGATATGAACACATAATCTTCCACCAAATAACTGGCTTGCATTAACTACAAGATGTAATCAACACTACTAGTCACCCACATGTAGCAATATGAGGTTTTGATACAAACATTGAACACAAGAGATGAACTAGGGTTTTGAGATGAGATGGTGATGTTAATGATGTTGATGGAGATTGGCCCTCGCACGATGAAAGGGTTGTTGGTGATGACGATAGCCTTGATTTCCACCTCCTGGAGGGAAGTATCCCTGGCGGAATCACTTCACCGGAGAGCAACAGTTCTCCTGCCCAAGTTCCGCCTTGACACGGTTGCGCTCCGTCCTGGAAGTCCTCTCTTTACTTTTTTCTAGGTCAAAAGACCTTATATACCATAAGATGGGCACCGAAGGTCGGCCTGGGCCCCCACTATCCACCAGGGCGCGCCTAGGTGGCTTGCCCTAGTGCCTAGCGGGCACATGGTTGGCCTCCTCCAGTATCTCTTTGCTCAAATATTTTTTATATATTCCAAAATAATTCTCCGTAAAATTTCAGCTCATTTGGAGATGTGCAGAATAGGTATCTGTGACATAGGTTTTTCAGGTCCGGAATTCCGGATCTGAACACATAATCTTCCACCAAATAACTGACATATTATGAGACACTATAAATATCATGCCTTTGTGTAATCCTTGCATATTATGAGAGAAAAGGCATTAAAATTACTCCACAAAGTGTTATATTGCATAAAACACTATAAATAACAGTAGGAAAACATGATGCAACATGGACGCTTCAGAGAGGAGGAGGTGGCGGATGGGCTTCACTGGCGGGCCGTGCTTGGGCCTAGAGGACCGCAGTGGTTCAGGGACCTGAGGGTCAACTCTAGACTCTCAGATCACGGTGGTGGGTGGCGGCGCGCCTGCCAATGGAGGGCTAGGTTGTTCCTGAAATGGAAGTATGGGTTGGATTAAATAGGAAAGGGAGGCTAGGAGATGGGGTTTGGGGTGTTTTTGGAGCCCTCCGATAGCGATCCAATGGGACCAGTCGATGAGGTAGGGTAGGTGGGTCTAGTGGGCTGTGTAGATGGGCTAGGCTAAGATGAGAGGGAAACAAATGACCGGACAATAGTTTTATTTTGAAAAACATCTCACGAGTAAACTGGCTATAGTTCCGCTATGATTTAAAGGTTGGGCTAGCAAATAGACTTCAAATGCGATGAATATGGGCAGGCGGTCTACCTACAAGATTGCATGCCAACTTCCAACCCATTCCGAAAATGTTTTATTCCAACTTAGAAAATAATTTTCTGGAGATGCTGCGGGAGCGTGCGGGTGTGCTTGGTATGGAAACGGTCAGCGAAGAGGAGGGGGAGAACCGACAACTACGAACGGATGCAAGTTTGAAAATAATGACAGCACGGACTGCTGATGCAATGCGAATAATGCGATGATGAATGCAGCAAACAAATAAAACACACAACAACAATGAAAAAATGGAATGCATCTGGAGCGTCGGTCTCTGGTTGTTACACCCATCTCCCTTCATCCCGAATCGTTTTTGGAGGCATAAAACAGAGACCACTTATAGGCTGCGTCCACGAGGACCTCTTTCCCCTTAATCACCATTTGGCAACCGGAGTGGGGAAGAACGATGGTGGCGTATGTGATACTAGGTTTCCGAGCGTGTGCATGTATTTGTACCGGCTCTGCGCACAAATTAGAAATATGCAAAGTGGCTTAGGAATTCGATGTAGCATTGTGTTTAGGCACCAATATAGATGCACACGAGAGGGGATTCCCGACTCCCTGGGAACGCTTTAGTCCTATTGGCTTCAAGACTCTCATTTGCAACCCTCACTATTTACTTTTATGCTTGCTACATGTTTTGTTACATTACTACTGCTTTGGCTTACTCACATCTTGCACACACATTATTTGAACCATCCAAGAGACAAAAGATTGATTCCTGTGCTCCCTGTGGAATCAATACCCTTACTTCGAAGAGGCTACAACTAAACCCTATGAACTTGCAGGGCATCAAGATTTTTTGGCGCCGTTGCCGGGGAGTTGAGTGCTTTTGGTCCTTGTTTTGAATTATGTGTACTAAGTTGTTTACAGATCCAGAGCATCCATGGCTGAGTTTATACACAATTACCAACCATCAGCCATGTGCCTTATTGGACCACCTATGCAAGATATGTTCACATCATTGGGTCCCAACCCCACTGGTGTAGCTTATGAGGTGAATCCAAGTGTCCTCGGATTATTGCACAGTAAGCAATTTAAAGGTGGGGAAAGTGAGGATTCTTATCAACATTTACAATTTTTTGATGATATATGTGGGACATTCAAATTAAATGCTCTTAGACCAGATGATATGAAGCTAAAATTATTTCCTCACACAATGGCTGATGCACCAAAAGAATGGTTAGTGTCTCACACTGAGGTACTTTTGATACATGATATAAGCTTGCAGAAACCTTTTTTACCAGAGTACTATCGTAAGATGAAATCTTATGAAGCCAGGCGAAGGATCTTAAACTTCTGAAAAATACCAAGGGAAAGTATGGTAAATGCATATCAAGGTTACCAAACTTTGTAAATGACTGCCCTCATCATAAACTCTCTGACCAGCTTGTATGAAATCTCTTCTACTTAGTATTGTGGGATGATTCCAAGGAAGAACTAGGTTTGGCTTCTGCAGGTTCTTTTATTACCAGCTTGGTACCTGAAGCCTGGGAATTATTATATGGCATGCTTGCTAATCATGAAGCTTGGGGAGTGATGAGGAAGAAGAAGAGGGTAAAGTTGAGATTGATTTTAACTGCATAAAAGGTTATCTTAATTCAGGGAGGGTTAGTTAAGTTAGCAATGAACTTTATCTTGACCCCGACGTTGTTTTAAAATTTTTAAGAGCTATGCAAAACATATGGAGCTTCAGAATAAAAATGGAGCGCTATACCGATGAGGACCCCAAGGAAGTGGTCGATGTGGAGGCCTTGGAGTTGCAAACATCAGTAAATCCCATCGAAGATGATTATGAACCAGTACCAGAAAATTTCCCTTTCCAGTTAGAATGGCACAACTTGAGTACATGAGCAAAGAACATAAAGAGAAGGAAGATAAAGGTATATGTATTATTAAATAAAGCCCCAAAAATAAAAAATAATGAAAAGCCCATTGAAACAATGGAGAAAGAGGTAACGTATTTTATGAAGGGTTGCGTTGAGGCAGCCCACACCAGTAAACCAGTTGTGCCTTGCACCTTTGGTAGTACTTCTTATTTCGGTCTTTGTGATATGGTATCCTCTATTAATGCAATACCTTATACTCTTTATACTAAGCTCCATGATGAAATCTATGCTTGTGATTTGCAGCCTACATACATGGAGATAAAATTAGCTGATGGCACCTTCAGGAAACCTTATGGGATGGTGCCTGAAGTTTATGTCCTTTTAGGAACTTTCACTTACCGAGTAGACTTTGTTGTAATGGAAATTCCTGAAGACGATTTTTGTCCCATAATTTTTGGAAGACCTTTTCTTAATACTGCAAATGCAAGCATTGATTGTAAGAGGGAAGTTGGCTCTCTCAATTATGGAGAGGAGGTAAGAGAATTTTGTTTTTCAAGGTTTAAAAATCACCCCAAACAAGAGAACATGCCAAAAATAAAGAGAAAACTATTGCACGATTGGCTGCCATTTACTTTGGAACTCCGGAAGACAACCTGGAACGAGGAGCAGAAGGAAATGACAAGCGGTTTTCAGGAAGGTATTCTCTACGAGTACTGAAGTTGTCGGTAACAGATAGTTTGAAAGCAAGGTAATTTGTAATGAGAAAAAAGTAGAAATTGTAACAGAGGTTTAGCAAGGTGGCCCAATCGTTTTCATTGCAAAGGACAAGCCAGAACGGTCTCTTATAATAGGCAAGGTGTTCTCGAGGACACATGGGAATTGTCAGCTAGTCACTTTCATCATGTTTGTTTGATTCGCGTTCGCTACTTTGGTAATTTGATAGGAGGGTGGACCGGTGCTTGGGTGTTGTTTGTACTTGAACAAGCCTCCCACTTATGATTTCCCCCTATTGCAAGCATCCGGAACTACGAAAGAAGAATTAAGATAAATCTAACCATAGCCTGAATAACGCATCAACTATGGATCCAGATCAACCCCTTATGGAATAACGCATAAACTAGGGTTTAAGCTTATGTCACTCTAGCAACCCATCATCTACTTATTACTCCACAATGCCTTCCCTTAGGCCCAAGTATGGTGAAGTATGATGTAGTTGACATTCACATGACACCACTAAAGGAAGCAACAACATACATAGCATCAAAATATTTAACAGATACCTAATTTACATGATTACTTATGATAGGACTTCTCCCATGTCCTCAAGAACAAAAGTAACTACTCACAAATCATATTCATGTTCAAGATCAAAGGGGTATTCAATATCATCAAGGATCTGAACATATAATCTTCCACCAAATAAACCAAGCATCAACAACAACATGTAATCAACACTACTAGCAACCCACAGGTACCAATCTGAGGTTTTGAGACAGAGATTTAATACAAGAGATGAACTAGGGTTTGAGATTAGATGGTGTTGGTGAAGATGTTGATGAAGATTGGTCCTCCCACGCTGACAGGGTTGTTGGTGATGTCGATGGCTTCGATTTCCCCCTCCCAGAGGGAAGTGTCCCCGGTGAAATCGCTCCACCGGAGAGCAAAAGTGCTCCTATCGGTTCGACCTCGAGATGGTAGCGCTTTGTCCCGTAAGTCTTCTTCTGATTTTTTTTCTAGGGTAAATGGCATCATATAGGAGAATATGGACCTCGGAGGCCTACCAGGGGCCCCACAAACTCAGGCGGCACGCCTTGGGGGGTAGTGCATGCCCCCAGGCTTGTGGCTACCTGGCGGTCCCCTTCTGGTAATTCCATCGCCAATATTTTTTATATATTCCAAAATAATTCTCCGTTTTTTCAACTCATTTGGAGTTGTGCAGAATAGCTATCTCTGTTGCACCCCTTTCCGGTCCAGAACTCCAGCTGCCGGCAATCTCCCTCTTCATGTGGAACTTACACAATAAGATAGAAAAGGCATAACAATAGTATCATAAAGTGAAATAACAGTCCAAAAATGCAATAATTAACAATAGGAAAATGTGATGCAAAATGGACATAACAACTTGCCTTAGTCATAAAGAACTCGAACACTACACAAGAGCATCACGGTGTCATGTTGCAAAGGACTCAAAACCTAAGTACCCCGAGGGGATAGTTTGGTGGAGAAAAACCCCGTTGTTCGTCCCGGATCAACAAAACATGTTGGGTTCATCCACAAAAAGCTTTTACAATCATTCAATCACTAATCAAGCCACCACTAGAGACCCCAACTTAAGTTATTAGGTGAAAGAAAGGCAACAGTTCAAAGGACTCCTTTATTGGGTTTTTGATAAAATAATATGGCAAGGTTTTCCAGAAGATAACAAGATTCCCACAATTTTGCATGGATGTTAATCATGGATAGACTGAATACTAAGGACATTGTTGGAACAACGCACTGGAACATGGATGATGGAGTTAATTGTGTTCTATGTCCTTTGCTGACAAAAGAGACCAGGAATCGTCTATTTTTTCAATGTAAGTTCAGTGTTAGGGTTTGGAACTATCTTCAAATTTCTTGGCCACAAGGGGATGACATGAGGAGTATTGTATCCCAAGATAGAAATGAATTTGGTGAACCGTTCTTCAGTGAGGTGGTGTTTGTGGCCTGTTGGAATATTTGGATCATCATAAATGCGAAGGTTTTAGACATGAAAGGCGAGGTTTTAACAAATGGAGGTTTGCATTCATTCATGACATATCTTTGATGTAGCACGTGATAAAAGCCTGGTTCAGAGAGGAATTAATTTGATGGATTTCTTTTTTACCTCCTTGAGGTCTCATGTTTTTGGTTAGCTTTCTTTTCTTCTTTTGTGTAGTCTTTCTTTGAGGATTACTTCTTGTAATCTTTGTACTTTGTATACTTTTTTTGGCAATAAAGTTTTATTTGTTGTGTGGGATTTTCTCTATAGTTCACAGTAAAAAAAGATTCCCACAAGCTAAGTCAAACAAGTGCATAGGAAGCATGTCAAAATAGAGGGACACACTAATGCATGGAAACCATACGATGAAGAGCATTGCACAAGACACTACACATGCAAGAGTACCCTCCCCACGCTTAGAACTTTACATACTAAACTAGAGAATATTATGAAAGTAGAGAGGAAGTGTAGTTATTAAAAGAGATTGTAGGAAGTGGTTGCCTTCCTAGGCTTAATTAAGCAAAGGGTTAGACACTTTTACTATTGAGGCGCATATGACCTCTCTTCAAATAAACATGGACCTTGCTTCATGTGATTTCCTTGTCGTGGTTCGGAGGCTACCCTCCAATAGAACCTGTTGAAAACAAGCTAAAAAGAAAATGAAATATTTTTTGCTTTTGTGTTTTTCATTTTTTTAGCACAAAGGATTAGCGACACAAGTGATAAAAATATTCAGCTCAACAAGATCGGCTCATCAACCTAACCACCTTGTTTAAGTTAACAAACTAATTCTAAGAGATAGGGTAGAAACACAAGTATGTAGCTCCTAGGTGCCTAATTAAAAAGAGAGATTCTCAGTTAAGGTGAGAAAATCAAAACTAAGTAACTTTTATTTGAGCTAGGTTCATATTGGAAATTTCTACCAGGCACTTGTTGTTGAAGTTTATCATGATGAAGCAACCAAGTGGCTTTTGTGGATCTTCATACGGTTGGCACCATACCATACATGCCACCACATAAGGTCCAAGCCCCTGCAAAAGTAACACAAAAAATAAAATCATCAATTCGGTATACGAACGAAGTTCGTATATCCAACCTGTAAAAATAAATAAAGGAAAAGATAGTTGCTAAAGAGATTTTTTGGCTACAAAGTTTCAAAAGTAATTAACAGTAATTATAAAAGCAAATAATTGGTTAGAGGACACCTCATCGACCTCAAACTTCGAAAATGAAGCAACTGGAGGTGTTATTTCCTTCATACAGGCGCTCAAATGACCAGTAGCGGTCGTATGTAATGTCGTCGTTCGCTCTGCGAGATGCTCGTTGTGGACGCCAAGTGAAACAACCACTCATACGGTAGGCCGTCTTTTGCTCTAGTCTTCTTCTCTCTTGCTACCACAAGCTCATACAGGCGCTCAAACAACCGGAGCGGTCGTAAGGAACGCCGTATTTTCTCCTGGAGCTGCAGAAGCTCATGAAAAAATTTGTGCTTCCTCCTCATATTAGGCACATAGCAATATTGCAATAAAATTAGGAGGTATGCAACAAAAACAAGCTACCAACATGCTTGTAAATTTTACCAAGGAAAATATCATGAAACCAACTCAAATAGAAACTACTCAAAACAAAAACAAAAGTGCCAATGCAACAAATGCAACTAGATTCAATATACAAAGCTAAGAAAGACACCTATGGACTTCTGGGTTACCTCCCATTCAGTGCTTTGTTTATAGCCATATAGCTAGGCTTCGATGCTCCATATGGTCATCCACCCGGATCCCAAGGGATATCAACCCCGAGTAAGATCTCTTCCTCCGACCGGGTTCAAAGCACCTCATAGAAGGGCTCTGTAACAACTTGAGACTGATTCCTCACATTATTGTTATCATGATGTTCTTTTCTTTATTTTATTTTTGCATTGCATCATTTTTTCATGTCATCATGTCATTAAATTTTCCAACTCCAACAAATAAATTGCATAGACCTCTTGATATATTGAAATTTAGGGAATTCATATGGTGATTTCTCTTTATAATTTATCCTCCCAATATTTAGGGAGCTATTATGACCCACAAGTATAGGGGATCAAACATAGTCCTTTCAATAAGTAAGAGTGTCAAACCCAATGAGGAGCAGAAGGAAATGACAAGTGGTTTTCTACAAGGTAATTTCTCCAAGCACTAGAATAGTCGGTAATAGGTAGTTTGATAACAACAAAAATTTGTAACAAGTCACAATAGTAACAATAAGTGCATCAAGGTAGCTCAATCTTTTTTGTTGCAAAGGACAAGCCACAACGGTCTCAGATAATAAATCAAACGTTCTTGAGGACACACGGGAACTTCATCTGGTCACTTTCATCATGTTTGATTGATTCACGTTCGCTACATTGATAATTTGTTATGTGGGTGGACCAGTGCTTGGGTGGTATTCTTACTTGAGCAAGCCTCCCACTTATGATTAACCCCCGCACAAGTATCTGCAACTACAAAATGAGTATTAAGTTAAAATCTAACCATAGCATTAAACATATGGTTCCAAATCAGCCACTTACGAAATAGCGCATAAACTAGGGTTTAAGCTTCTGTCACTCTAGCAGCCCATCATCTATTAACTACTCCACAATGCATTCCCTTAGGCCCAAAGATGGTGAAGTGTCATGTAGTCGATGTTCACATAACACCACTAAGGGAATCATACATGTCATGAAAATATCGAACGAATGCCAAATTCACATGATTATTTGCATCATGACTTCTCCCGTGGCCTCAAGAACAAGGGCAACTACTCACAAATAATATTCATGCAAAAGATCATAGGAGTAATTGCTATGTCTTGAGCTTGCGTTGGTTTTCCCCGAAGAGGAGAGGATGATGCAGCACAGTAGCGTAAGTATTTCCCTTAGTTTTTGAGAACCAAGGTATCAATCTAGTAGGAGGTCACGCGCAAGTCCCTCGTACCTGCACAAAACGATAGCTACTCGCAACCAACACGATTAGGGGTTGTCAATCCCTTCACGGTCACTTACGAGAGTGAGATCTGATAGAGATAATATTTTTGGTATTTTTGGTATAAAGATGCAAAGTAAAAAGTAAAAGCAAAGCAAGTAAATAAAGTGATGGAGATTGATATGATGAGAATAGACCTGGGGGCCATAGGTTTCACTAGTGGCTTCTCTCAAGAGCATAAGTATTCTACAGTGGGTGAACAAATTATTGTTGAGCAATTGATAGAATTGAGCATAGTTATGAGGTTATCTAGGTATGATCATGTATATAGGCATCACGTCCAAGACAAGTAGATCGAAACGATTCTGCATCTACTACTATTACTCCACTCATCAACCGTTATCGAGCAAGCATCTAGAGTATTAAGTTAAAAACAGAGTAATGCCTTAAGCAAGATGACATGATGTAGAGGAATAAATTCGTGCAATATGATAAATACCCCATCTTGTTATCCTCGATGGCAACAATACAATACGTGCCTTGCAACCCTTTCTGTCACTGGGTAAGGACATCGCAAGATTGAACCCAAAGCCATGCACTTCTCCCATTGCAAGAACTACCAATCTAGTTCGCCAAACCAAACGGACAATTCGAAGAGACTTGCAAAGATAACTCAATCATACATAAAAGAATTCAGAGAAGATTCAAATATTATTCATAGATAAGCTGGATCATAAACCCACAATTCATCGGTCTCAACAAACACACTGCAAAAAGAAGATTACATCGAATAGATCTCAACGAGAGAGGGGGAGAACATTGTATTGAGATCCAAAAAGAGAGAAGAAGCCATCTAGCTACTAGCTATTGACCCGAAGGTCTGAAGTAAACTACTCACACTTCATCGGAGGGGCTATGGTGTTGATGTAGAAGCACTCCGTGGTAGATGCCCCCTCCGGCGGAGCTTCGGAACAGGCCCCAAGATGAGATCTCGTGGATACAGGAAGGTACGGCGGTGGAATTAGGTTTTTGGCTCCCCCTGGTCTATTGGGGGTATGTAGGTATATATAGGAGGAAGGAGTACGTCGGTGGAGCGTCAGGGGGCCCACGAGGTAGGGGGCGCGCCCAGGGGGGGGGGGGGGGCGCCCTCCGCCCTCGTGACTGCCTCTGGTGCTTCTTGGAGTAGGGTCCAAGTCTCCTGGATCACGTTCGGTGATAAGATCACGTTCCCGACGGTTTCATTCCGTTTGGACTCCGTTTGATATTTTGTTTCTTCGAAATACTGAAATAGGCAAAAAACAACAATTCTGGGCTGGGCCTCCGGTTAACAGGTTAGTCCCAAAAATAATATAAAAGTGGAAAATAAAGCCCATTATAGTCCAAAACAATAGATAAAGTAGCATGGAGCAATCAAAAATTATAGATACGTTGGAGACGTATCAGGCATTCCCAAGCTTAATTCCTACTCGTCCTCGAGTAGGTAAATGATAAAAAGAGAATTTTTGATGCGGAGTGATACTTTGGCATAATTTCAATGTAAATCTTCTTAATCATGGTATGAATATTCAGATCCGAAAGATTGAATAGCAAAGTTCATATTGACATAAAAATAATAATACTTCAAGCATACTAACCAAAGCAAATATCTCTTCTCAAAATAACATGGCCAAAGAAAGTTATCCCTACAAAATCATATAGTCTGGCTATGCTCCATCTTCCCCACACAAAGTGTTTAAATCATGCACAACCCCGATGACAAGCCAAGCAATTGTTTCATACTTTAACATTTTCAAAACTTTTTCAATCTTCACGCAATACATGAGCGTGAGCCATGGATATAGCACTATATGTGGAATAGAACGGTGGTTGTGGAGAAGACAAAAAGAGGGAAGATAGTCTCACATCAACTAGGCGTATCAACGGGCTATGGAGATGCCCATCAATAGATATCAATGTGAGTGAGTAGGGATTGCCATGCAACGGATGCACTAGAGCTATAAGTATATGAAAGCTCAACAAAAGAAACTAAGTGGGTGTGCATCCAACTCGCTTGCTCACGAAGACCTAGGGCATTTTGAGGAAGCCCATCATTGGAATATACAAGCCAAGTTCTATAATGAAAAATTCCCACTAGTATATGAAAGTGACAAAATGAGAGACTCTCTATCATGAAGATCATGGTGCTACTTTGAAGCACAAGTGTGGTAAAAGGATAGTAGCATTGTCCCTTCTCTCTTTTTCTCTCATTTTTTTTATTTGGGCCTTTTCTCTTTTTTTATGGCCTCTTTTTTTTTTTCGTCCGGAGTCTCATCCCGACTTGTGGGGGAATCATAGACTCCATCATCCTTTCCTCACTTGGGACAATGCTCTAATAATGATGATCATCACACTTTTATTTTTCTTACAACTCAACAATTACAACTCGATACTTAGAACAAAATATGACTCTATATGAATGCCTCCGGCGGTGTACCGGGATATGCAATGAAACATGAGTGACATGTATGAAAGAATTATGAAAGGTGGCTTTTGCCACAAATACGATGTCAACTACATGATCATGCTAGCAATATGACAATGATGGAGCGTGTCATAATAAACGGAACGGTGGAAAGTTGCATGGCAATATATCTCGGAATGGCTATGGAAATGCCATGATAGGTAGGTATGGTGGCTGTTTTGAGGAAGGTTTATGGTGGGTGTATGATACCGGCGAAAAGTGCGCGGTATTAGAGAGGCTAGCAATGGTGGAAGGATGGGAAAAGTGCGTATAATCCATGGACTCAACATTAGTCATAAAGAACTCATATACTTATTGCAAAAATCTAGAAGTTATCAAAGCAAAGTATTACGCGCATGCTCCTAGGGGGATAGATTGGTAGGAAAAGACCATCGCTCGTCCCCGACCGCCACTCATAAGGAAGACAATCAATAAATAAATCATGCTCCGAGTTCATCACATAACGGTTCACCATACGTGCATGCTACGGGAATCACAAACTTCAACACAAGTATTCTTTAAATTCACAACTACTCAACTAGCATGACTCTAATATTATCACCTTCATATCTCAAAACAATTATCAAGCATCAAACTTATCTTAGTATTCAACGCACTCAAAAGAAAGTTTCACATATCTTGAATACCAAGTATATTAACATTAAGCAAATTACCATGCTATTAACAACTCTCAAAATAATCTAAGTGAAGCATGAGAGATCAAGTTTCTTTAAAACAAATCCACCACCGTGCTCTAAAAGATCTAAGTGAAGCACTAGAGCAAAAATTATCACGCTCAAAAGATATAAGTGAAGCACTATGAGCAAACTATCAAGCTCAAAAGATATAAGTGAAGCACATAGAGTATTCTATAAAATTTCAATTCATGTATGGCTCTCTCAAATGGTGTGTACAGCAAGGATGATTGTGGTAAACTAACAAGCAAAGACACAAATAATACAAGACGCTCCAAGCAAAACACATATCATGTTGGTGAATAAAAATATAGCTCCAAGTAAATTACCGATGGAAGTGGACGAAAGAGGGGATGCCTTCCGGGGCATCCCCAAGCTTTGACTTTTTGGTGTCCTTGGATTATCTTGGGGGTGCCATGGGCATCCCCAAGCTTAGGCTCTTGCCACTCCTTGTTTTATAATCCATCAAAAGAATTCACCCAAAACTTGAAAACTTCACAACACAAAACTCAATAGAAATCTCGTGAGCTCCGTTAGAGAAAGAAAATAAACGACTACTTTAAGATACTGTAATGAACTCATTCTTTATTTATATTGGTGTTAAACCTACTGTATTCCAACTTCTATATGGATCATAAACTATTTTACTAGCCATAGATTCATCAAAATAAGCAAACAACACACGCAAAACAGAATCTGTCAAAAACAGAACAGTCTGTAGTAATATGTAACTAACGCAAACTTCTGGAACCGAAAACATTCTACCAAAATTAGAAGACCTGGGAAATTTGTTTATCGATCAGCAGCGAAAAGAATCAACGCAAAAGTACGTTCCTGTGATTTTTAACAATTCGTGCACTAAGCGCAAAGATTCTGGAAATTACAGCAAGATCAAATAACAATCTTCCAAGAAGATCTAATAGGTTTAACTTGGCACAAACACTTAAAAGATAAAACCACATCTAAACAGAATCTAGATGGATTATTTATTCCTAAACAGAAGCAAAAACAAAAATACTAAAAATAAAATTGGGTTGCCTCCCAACAAGCGCTATCGTTCAACGCCCCTAGCTAGGCATAAAACAAGAATAGATCTAGGTATTGCCATCTTTTGTAGGCAATCCATAAGTGGCTCTCATGGTAGATTCATATGGTAATTTTATTTTATTTCTAGGGAAGTGTTCCATGCCCTTCTTTAAGGGAAATTGGAATCTAATATTCCCTTCCTTCATATCAATAATTGCACCAATCGTTCTAAGGAAAGGTCTACCAAGAATAATAGGACATGAATGATTGCAATCTATATCAAGAACGATAAAATCTACGGGCACATAATTCCTATTTGCAACAATAAGAACATCATTAATTCTTCACATAGGCTTTTTAATAGTGGAAATCGCAAGATGCAAGTTTAGAGAGCAATCATCTAAATCACGGAAGTCTAGCAAATCACATAATGTTTTGGGAATAGTAGAGACACTAGCACCCAAATCACACAAAGCATGAAACTCATAATTTTTAATTTTAATTTTGATAGGAGGTTCCCACTCATCATGGAGTTTCCTAGGGATAGAAACTTTCAAATCAAGCTTTTCTTCATAAGATTGCATTAAGGCATCAACAATGTGTTCGGTAAAGGCCTTATTTTGACTAAAGCATGAGGAGAATTTAACACGGATTGCAACAAGGAAATACAATCAATTAAAGAGCAATTTTCATAATTAAATTCCTTGAGATCCAAAATAGTGGGTTTAGCAATATCTCGATTTTTATTTCTTTCAATCCCACTTTTATAAATTTTATCATCAAGATCTAAAAACTCAGAATTCTTAGAAAGCCTTCTAGGTAAAGGAGGATCATATTCAGTTTCATCAAGATTCATATTGCAAATCAAAGATTTAGTAGGGGACACATCAATAACTTTTAGATCTTCATCTTGATTTTCATAGGGATTAGAAGAAAACGCTTTAATAAAGGCACCTTTGGAAGCACGCATCCTAGAGGTTCTTTCTTTGCACTCATCAATGGAAATTCTCATAGCTTTGAGAGACTCATTGATATCATGCTTAGGAGGAATAGATCTAAGCTTTAAAGAATCAATCTCGAGAGAAATTCTATCAACGTTCCTAGCCAAATCATCAACTTTAAGCAATTTCTCTACAAGCAAAGCATTAAAATTCTTTTGTGAATTCATAAACTCTTTAACACTACTCTCAAATTCAAAGCGCATATTATTAAAATTTCCATAAGAGTTGTTGTAGGAATTTCCATAATTATTAGAAGGATTACTAGGATAAGGCCTAGGATTAAAATTCCCTCTATACGCGTTGTTACCAAAACTATTCCTACCAACAAAATTCACATCCATAGATTCATTATTATTCTCAAGCAAAGTACATAAAGGCATATTATTGGGATCAGAAGAAACACTCTTAGCAAATACATTCATAAGTTCATCCATCTTTTCACTCAAAACATTGATTTCTTCTATAGCATGCACCTTTTTATTAGTAGATCTTTCAGTATGCCATTGAGAATAATTGACCATAATATTACCTAGGAGTTTAGTAGCATCTCCTAAAGTGATTTCCATAAAAGTGCCTCCCGCGGCCGAATCTAAAAGATTTCTAGAAGCAAAATTCAATCCAGCATAAAATTTTTGTATAATCATCCACAAGTTCAAACCATGAGTAGGACAATTACGTAGCATTAATTTCATTCTCTCCCAAGCTTGTGCAACATGTTCATGATCAAGTTGCTTGAAATTCATGATGTCATTTCTAAGAGAGATAATCTTAGTGGGAGGAAAATACTTAGAGATAAAAGCATCTTTGCACTTGTTCCAAGAATCAATACTATTTTTAGGCAAAGATGAAAACCACACTTTAGCTCGATCTCTAAGCGAAAAAGGAAATAGCTTCAATTTAACGACATCATTATCGACATCTTTTTTCTTTTGCATATATCATAAATCAACGAAGCTATTCAGATGAGTAGCGACATCTTCACTAGGAAGGCCGGTGAATTGATCTTTCATAACAAGATTCAACAAAGCAGTATTGATTTCACAAGATTCAGTATTGGCAAGAGGAGCAATCGGAGTGCTAAGGAAATCATTATTATTGGTATTGGTGAAGTCACACAATTTGGTAGCATCTTGAGCCATCGCGACGAACAAGCAAACTAACACACGAGCAAACAAACGGACGAGGAAAAAGGAAAAGGAAAAAGAGGAGGAGGATTGGGAAAGAGAGGGCGAATAAAACGGCAAGGGTGAAGTGGGGGAGAGGAAAACGAGAGGCAAATGGCAAATAATGTAATGCGAGAGATAGGGATTGTGATGGGTACTTGGTATGTTGACTTTTGCGTAGGCCTCCCCGGCAACGGCGCCAAAAATCCTTCTTGCTATGTCTTGAGCTTGCGTTGGTTTTCCCCGAAGAGGAGAGGATGATGCAGCACAGTAGCGTAAGTATTTCCCTCAGTTTTTGAGAACCAAGGTATCAATCCAGTAGGAGGTCACGCGCAAGTCCCTCGTACCTGCACAAAACGATAGCTACTCGCAACCAACGCGATTAGGGGTTGTCAATCCCTTCACGGTCACTTACGAGAGTGAGATCTGATAGAGATAATATTTTTGGTATTTTTGGTATAAAGATGCAAAGTAAAAAGTAAAAGCAAAGCAAGTAAATAAAGTGATGGAGATTGATATGATGAGAATAGACCCGGGGGCCATAGGTTTCACTAGTGGCTTCTCTCAAGAGCATAAGTATTCTACGGTGGGTGAACAAATTACTGTTGAGCAATTGATAGAATTGAGCATAGTTATGAGGTTATCTAGGTATGATCATGTATATAGGCATCACGTCCGAGACAAGTAGACCGAAACGATTCTGCATCTACTACTATTACTCCACTCATCGACCGCTATCCAGCATGCATCTAGAGTATTAAGTTAAAAACAGAGTAACGCCTTAAGCAAGATGACATGATGTAGAGGAATAAATTCATGCAATATGATAAATACCCCATCTTGTTATCCTCGATGGCAACAATACAATACGTGCCTTGCAACCCTTTCTGTCACTGGGTAAGGACACCGCAAGATTGAACCCAAAGCCATGCACTTCTCCCATTGCAAGAACTACCAATCTAGTTGGCCAAACCAAACGGATAATTCGAAGAGACTTGCAAAGATAACTCAATCATACATAAAAGAATTCAGAGAAGATTCAAATATTATTCATAGATAAGCTGGATCATAAACCCACAATTCATCGATCTCAACAAACACACCGCAAAAAGAAGATTACATCGAATAGATCTCCACGAGAGAGGGGGAGAACATTGTATTGAGATCCAAAAAGAGAGAAGAAGCCATCTAGCTACTAGCTATGGACCCAAAGGTCTGAAGTAAACTACTCACACTTCATCGGAGGGGCTATGGTGTTGATGTAGAAGCCCTCCGTGGTAGATGCCCCCTCCGGCGGAGCTCCGGAACAGGCCCCAAGATGGGATCTCATGGATACAGGAAGGTACGGCGGTGGAATTAGATTTTTGGCTCCCCCTGGTCTATTGGGGGTACGTAGGTATATATAGGAGGAAGGAGTACGTCGGTGGAGCCCACGAGGTAGGGGGCGCGCCCAGGGGGGCGCCCTCCACCCTCGTGACCGCCTTTGGTGCTTCTTGGAGTAGGGTCCATGTCTCCTGGATCACGTTCAGTGAGAAGATCACGTTCCCGAAGGTTTCATTCTGTTTGGACTCCGTTTGATATTCTGTTTCTTCGAAATACTGAAATAGGCAAAAAACAGCAATTCTGGGCTGGGCTTTCGGTTAATAGCTTAGTCCCAAAAATAATATAAAAGTGGAAAATAAAGCCCATTATAGTCCAAAACAATAGATAAAGTAGCATGGAGCAATCAAAAATTATAGATACGTTGGAGACATATCAGTAATAAATATTATAATGGATCTAAACATATAATCTTCCACCAAATAAACCATCTAGCATAAACTACAAGATGTAACCAACACTACTAGTCACCCACAGGTACCAATATGAGGTTTTGATACAAAGATTTCCCTCAAAAGATGAATTAGGTTTTCAGATGACATGGTGTTGTTGAAGATGTTGATGAAGATTAGCCTCCCAAAGATGATAGGGTTGTTGGTGATGACAATGGCTTTGATTTCCCCCTCCCGGAGGGAATTTCCCCTGGCGGAATCACTCCGCCGGAGGGAAAAAGTGCTCGTGCCCAAGTTCCGCCTTGAGACAGTTTTGTTCCATCCCGAAAGTCCTCTCCTTATTTTTTCTAGGTCAAAAGACCTTATGTACCAGAAGATGGGCATCGAAGGTGGGCCAGGGTCCCCACAAGGCACCAAGGCGCGCCTGGAGGGGGTAGCGCGCCCTGGTGCCTTGTGAGCTCCTAGGAGGCCCCCTCTCGTAGTTCTTTTCTCCAATATTTATTATATATTCCAAAAAATTATCTGTAAAATTTTAGCTCGTTTGGAGATGTGCAGAATAGGTATCTTTGACATTGCTTTTTCAGGTCCAGAATTCCAGCAGCCGGTATTCTCCCTCTTTGTGTAAACCTTGCATATTATGAGAAAAGGCATTAGAGTTACTCCACAAAGTATTATAATTCATAAAACATTATAAATAATAGTAGGAAAACATGATGCTAAATGGAGGTATCAAATCCCCCAATATTAGACCTCGCTTGTCCTCAAGCGAATGCCAATATTGGAAATCATGTCCACATGTTTAGAGAGATGTCGATAAAAACAAAACACAAACATAGTAGCGTCATGCATATTATTATAACAGCAAAAAACTTTATCATAAAACTTTATCATATAGCTTCTCATGAACAAGTAACAATTCATCACAACATCGAAGTAGACAGCATAAAATTTATTGAAAACTAACAAACTATGTTCTCAGTCCAATTTGCAACTACAATTCATCATATTTTCAAGAAGGGTTTCGTACCAGAGCCTTTTGGCAAGTCCACATACTCAACCATCATTTAATCTTCTATGATTGCTAACACTCACAACATATATATGAGCAAAGAGTTTCAATCAGACACATAGAAAGATAGGGGATTATAGTTTCGCCTCCCAACTCATTCACCTCAAGGGTGATGTCAAGAATAATAACTCATGCCAACTCACATTCAACTAGATATATTTGCCTATTTCTTTCCCCACCACATGATGCTTGCCAAAGAGAAAAAAAAGGAGTTGAGGAAAATACTTTGACTCTTGCATAAAAGGTAAATACATAAAAGTAAAAGATAGGCCCTTCGTAGAGGGAAGCAAAGGTTGTCTTGCATCTTTTTGGTTTTGTATGCACAATCTTTTAATGCAAAAGAATGTCACATTGTATTACCCCTTATGATAGCAACCTTTGTTATGTAGTCTGTCACTTTTATTACTTTGCCATCACAAGTTTGTACAATGCTTATTTTCCCTCACACTAAAAAATCAAACACATTTAGCCTTTTTGCACCGATGACAACTTACTTAAAGGATCTTACTCAATCCATAGGTAGATATGGTGGACCCTCAAAACATGAATTTGGGCTTAAGGGTTTTTGGATGCACAAGTAGTATATCTACTTAGTGCGGATTTTTGGCTAGCAAAGATATTGAGCAAGCACCACATGTTAAAGGATCTATGATAATATAACTTCTATGTGAATATTAACTATGAGCATTAACAAACATAAATCATTACACTGTCTTCCTTGTCCAACGTCGATATTCAATGGGGGATCACAATCATAAAATTTGTCCAAGATTGTGTATTTGCATGTGAATCTTCTCTTCCCTTATTAATTCTTTCATGAATTGCATGATTGACCAATGCTATGTTTGTCATCTTTCAATATATTTTACCACTTATACTTTTCCTTATGTGGTGTCATTACTTACTATAAGATTAGCATATGATCTTTTTCATTATTTTCCTTTATTTTGATTGGAACAAAAAGTAAAGAAGCAAAAACTCGAACTAACTTTTGTCAACATATCGTTACTACTACAAAATCACTGCTATCACTGTTACCGTTACTGTAGCTACTGATGCTATCATCAAAACTATCATAATACTGTGCTACTAATAAATTTGATGTAGATAACTAATCTTCAGGTGTGGTTGAATTGACAACTCAACTGCTAATACCTTCAAATATTCTTTGGCTCCCCTTGTGTCGAATCTATAAATTTGGGTTGAATACTCTACCCTCGAAAACTGTTGCGATCCCCTATACTCGTGGGTTATTAAGACCTTTTTCTAGCGCCGTTGCCGGGGAGAATAGCTATATTTGTTGAGTCACCTGGGATTATTATCATATTATCACTATGAAGAATTTGAAGGATGCTAAGACTAAGATTTTTCCCTTAAAGACGATGGGAGGTAAGGAACTGCCATCCATCTCCACTTTAGATTCACCTTCTGTTATAAGTAAACCTGCAACACCACAACATGCTATTAATTCTGATATGTTGCAAGTTATTAATGATGCTACTTCTGCTATGGATGCTACTCATGATGATGCTAGTACCTTGCTTGATGATGATGTGCCACTACGTGAATTTCTTGATTAACAAATTGCTAGAGTAAGACAACATGATATTGTTGAATCTGATGATGAACTTGAAACAGAACATCTTGAAAGACCTACTAGAACTAGTCCTCCTAGATATGAATTGCCAAACGTACTGGAAGTTATACTATGAGTGAGGAGGCAACTAGAGATATTCTTGCTTGTAAGGATAGAGATGATCTAGAAAAATTATTATGCAAGTATAAGGAAAGATCTCTGAATGATAAAATGAAATGTGATCCTAAGTTTGCCACTTCACCTATTTTTATTGGTGATAAGGATTATGAATTCTTTGTCGACCCAGAGTTAATTACTTTGGTTGAATCTGATCCTTTCCATGGTTATGAAACTGAAACTATTGTGGCACATCTTACTAAGTTGAATGATATAGCCACCCTTTTTGCTCATGATGAGAAGATTCGCTATTACTATATTCTCAACTTATTTCCATTATCATTAAAGGGTGATGCTAAAGCTTGGTACAATATTCTTGCTCCTGGATGTGTGCGTAGTCCCCAGGATATGATCTATTACTTCTCTGAAAAATATTTCCCTGCTCATACGAAACAAGCTGCCTTGCAGGAAATATTTAACTTTGTGAAAATTGAAGAAGAGAGTCTCCCACAAGCTTGGGGGAGGCTTCTCCAATTGCTTAATGGTTTGCTTGATCATCCTCTTAAGAAAAATGAAATACTTGATATCTTCTATAATGGACTAACCGATGCTTCTAGGGATTTCCTAGATAGTTGTGCTGGTTGTGTTTTCAGGGAATGAACTATTGGGAAAGCTGAGGAATTATTGAATAACATATTGAAAAATTATGATGATTGGGATCCTCCTGAAACAACTTTTAAACCCACTCCGAAGAAGAGGGTTATATTATATCTCAGTCTTGAAGATATGCAAGAGGCAACAAAATCTATGAAAGAAAAAGGTATTAAGGCAGAGGATGTTAAAAATTTACCATCTACCAAAGAAATACATGGGTTTGAAGCACCACCACCACATAAGGTGGTAGAGGTAAAATATTTAATGAAATTCAATGATAGTGATGATCCGCATAATGAACATCCTAGTTAATGCCTTTATGAGTTTGATAATTGCATTAGAAAAGCAAGATCACTTCAGTGCAAATGTTATGAAACAATTGAAATATAACTCTAATATGATTGCTCGCTTAAGTGACTTGTTATTTAGAATCTCAAATGATGTTAGAGGTGTAGGAAAGCATGCCTCTATGGTTCAAACTCAATTATAAAATGTTTCTAAATCTCAAAGAGAGTTGCTTGATGAAATGAACTATAATATAAGTGACCTTGCTGTTAGAGTAGCAACTAGAGGAGGTAAAATGACTCAGGAACCACTTTATCCCGAGGGACATCCTAGGAGAATTGAACAAGACTCTCACAGAATTAACACTGATGCACCTAGTCCTTCTAAAAAAAGAAGAAAAATAATAGGACTTTGCATGCCTCTAGTGAACCTGAAATAGAAAAACCTCCAGATAAAGATAATGAAGTATCTGTCTCTGATGGTAAAACTCAATCTGCTAATGAACACTCACCTTTTGATAATGAAAAATATAATAATGAGGTGCATGAAGACACTCAACCAAATGATAAAGAACCAGTTAATGATGTTGAGATAGAACCAACTGTTGATCTTGAGAACCCACAACCTAAGAATAAAAGATATGATAAAAGAGACTTTGTTGCTAGAAAACATGGTAAGGAAAGAGAACCATGGGTTCAAAAGCCTATGCCCTTTCCACCTAAGTCACCTAAAAAGAAAGATCATGAAGAATTTGAACGCTTTGCTGAAATGATTAGGCCATTCTTTTTGCGAACTCGTTTGACTGATATCTTAAAAATGCCTGCTTATGCAATGTATATGAAAGACATCATCACTAATAAGAGAAAAATACCGGAAGCTGAAATCTCCACTATGCATGCTAGTTATACTTTTTAAGATGGAGTACCTAAGAAACTTGGAGATCTGGGAGTACCAACTATACCTTGCTGCATTAAAAGAAATTATGTGAAAACTGCCTTATGTGATTTAGGAGCTGGTGTTAGTGTTATGCCTTTCTCTTTATATAAAAGACTTGATTTTAATAAACTCACACCTACCGAAATATCTTCGGAAATGGCTCACAAATCAACTGCCATACCTATCGGTATTTGTAAGGATGTGCCCGTTGTTGTCGCTAATGTTACTATTTATACTGACTTTGTTATACTTGAGATGCCCGAGGATGAAAACATGTGGATTATCCTTGGTAGATCCTTCTTGAATATTGCAAGGGCTGTTATTGATTGCAATAAAAGCAAGGTCACATTTCATATCAATGGTACTGAACATACGGTGCACTTTCCGAAGAAACAATTCCAAGTGAATGGTATTAATGCTATTGAAAAATCTCCGACAATCACTATTGGAAGTTTTCAACTACCTCTACCTACTATTAAAAAGAAATATAAAATGCTTATTGTTGGGGACATTCATATCACCATTGAGGTAACTTAGTGATTTACGTAAGTTCTTCGGTTTCATGCTAATCGAAAGTGGTTGTTAAGAAGACTTGATCAACCTTATTAATGGATCATTTTTAGAGGTATGAAGTCGATGAATTCAGTAAGCACTAACTTCTATCCCTACCTTTTGTTTTCTGTTTTCTTAAGTTAAATAAAATAAAATGCCATGCATTGTCTGTTTTCTAAGTTTTCCGTGCAATAAAAAAATGACCCAAAAATAAAAGTTCTCAGAATGCTCTGAAAATCTGATACTATTTTTTTCTGAATATTTCTTAATTTCTAGTGGAAATAGTATCAGAGGGAGGTGCACCAGGTGGGCACAACCCACTTGGGCGTGCCAGGACCCCCAGTCACGCCCTTGTGGGTTGTGGTCCCCACGTGGGCCCCCTCACTTACTTCTTCTTCGCACATCACTCCATTCACCCAGAAAAAAAATCACTATCACTCTCTCCTATGTTCTTGCTCCCGAAACCATGGATTTCGATCTCTTTTCTCAAAGCTCCATTTCCGAAACTTTTTCCGGGATTTGTTGCTTGTTATGTGGCTCCTCCATGTGTCCAATTAGTTTTCGTTTTAGTGGTTTATATTTAGAATAATTAGCTACTCTTGGTGCTGCTGTAGATGAGCATGCGTGTTGAGTTCTTAGAGTTATAAGTAGTTTGAATGCTTCCTATGGCCTCTATACATCTCTATGAGTAGTTGCTATCACTTTTGTGAAGTTTTGTTGAGAAAAATTTTGTGGACTAAAAATTTCAGAATTTTGTTCATAGGAAAAGGATGAGTTTATTTAGGAAGTTTGGTTCCAAGAAGAACACCAAGGGGGTTATTGGGCAGTCATCTGACAATGATCTCCATGCCCCGAGGTTGGCAGAGCTACGGCCGTGTGAGTGGCCGCATAATGTGTTCATGGAAGAGGCTGTAAGCCTCCAAGAGTTCAACCAACATCCTGCTAATGCCGGCCTCACCGACTTCATCGCAGCTGAATGCGAACAGTATCGTCTCCTCACAAACTCCTTTGTGCAAAACTCTCATTTTCATTCTAGGAATAACCCCCTGAGGTGTCATCTAATTTATAAGTTGAACACCGCCAGATCCCACTTACTAATTTTTGTGACATATGCATGTTTCCTTCTGATGGGGATTTGGTAGAGCCTAGGCCCTCAGAGTTTGATAGTTTTTACCGTACTCTAACAGTGGGGAATGAGAGAGGAGTATCAGGCACCACTACTGTTAGCTTGCAGTTTCCCGTTGTGCATTATTTTGCCTTATTTATTGCGAAGTGCTTTGTAGAGAGAGAGAAGGTGGGTTCACTTAGTGCCCCAAACTTTGCTATTTTGCATTGCGCACTTTATGGCGACAACACTTATAGCTTGGGAGCTATTGTGGCACGTCGCCTTCACCTTAATAGGTTCAAGGGTAAAATACATGGGAGCATTTTTGCTACTCGCTTGACGACTTACTTCAATGTGTAGATACGCCAGCATGATCACTCCTTGACCAAGGTTTACCTAGACAGAGCAGCTATCAAGGACCATCAGTTTCTTGTAGCTGATTACCCTGATATTGACTTGCCTTACAACTTAGTTTTTAGTGAGAAAACTCGTGATATTATTCCCTTTCCTGCACCTGCTTTGTTTGATTATGTTGCCTAGAACGGGTACAGGATTATGCCTGACGACATTGTCGCTTACCGGAACAACCTGGCGGTGGCACAGGCGGAGCCTCAGCAGTGGGACCATATGGTGCCTACTCCGTAGTACTTCAACACTAGACCTCACGGCTTCTACGACTGGTGATTACCAAGCTAGGCCAAAAGCCTAAGCTTGGGGGAGTACGTATTCCCACCGACATTACATTCATGTTCACACATTTCATTCCAGTTGTCGGTGTCCACACTTTTTCATTGTATCATCCATGCTTAAATTATTTTTCTTGCTTTCTTCTTGTCTGTTTGAAAAACTTTGAGAAAATCCCAAAAATATGTTTCTTGCTTCTTTTTGAATTTTCTTCCTAGTTTAATTTTTTGTAATACTAAAAAGAAAACCCAAAAAGGTTTCCTTGTTCTTCTTTTACTTGTTGGGAGCTTTCCCGTGTAAATAGTTTTTGTCGTTTCTGCCTTTTCCTTTATTCATTTGCTTGCTTTCAAAAAACCAAAAACTCCAAAAATATTTCACTGTGTTTCTCTTAATTTCTTTTTCTTTTATCGAGTCATACCGAGGAGAAGACCACGATGAAAATCTTGAGTGGCTCTCATTTGCATTATTGTTGATCTAACAAAGAGCCCATATTGCCTTGTCCTCCTGTTGAATAAAATGTTTGCAGATTCCAGCTTAGTCTATGGCACTCTTGCACTATTATTATTTCAAATCATTCGGTCGTGCAAGTCAAAGGCAATAATGACGATATTAGATGAACTGGTCGTGGCAGAGAGAAGCGGGTATGAACTCGACCTGTTCTGCTTTTGTAAATATGTTTAACCTAGTATCCATGATTTAGCCTATTATGATCAAACAAGTTTGCAATGACAACTAGAGATTATAGTTTCTCATGCCCTGTATAAGTAGCTAGGAGTGAATAATGATTTGTCTTAGATATCAACTTTGTGTTAAAATGATTTTGATGTAGTATGAATATATGGTATCCTCCTCTGAATGTTCGAGTGGCTTGACTTGGCACATGTTCATGCATGTAGTTGAATCAAAACCAACATAGCCTCTATGATATTTATGTTCATGGTGTTCATATCCTACTCATGCTAGTATCTGTCGGTGTACTAGAATAGGGGTACCCTAGTATCCCGAACTTGTGCACGGGCAGTTGTAGCGCCCCGCGGCAAGGCTTGCCGGGCGACCGCCAAGGTCCTCCAGGGTTCCTTTGGAGCCATTCAAGAACAAAGTATTCAAGCCAAGGCCCCGGCAAGAGGAGCTTGCCGAGAAGGCCAACCAAGGCATCCCAAGGAACTTGCCGCGACGCGCTGCGCGTCCCGGCAAGGCAACAAGGCCCCGGCAAGAGGAGCTTGCCGGGAAGACCAACCAAGGCATCTCAAGGCCTGGTGAGCGACAAGCCTCCGGGCGCGGCAAGATAACGGCCGCGGCAAGGCGCTTGCCGCGGCAGGCCACCACTCTGTGCCCACGCTCCAGCACATCCACCAACGTGTCGCTCTGGGGGCCTTTCCAGGCGCGCGTGGCGGAAGGCTGTGCAGCCAGCGGTGCGCGGTGGCATGCAAAGCTGACAAGACTACCATCGTGGCAAGCGGTGGCGTCCCTGACGGTACCTTTTTGCACTATTTGGGCGACGCAGACGGGCATTTAATGCCTTTGTCCCCTGCTGTCAGGGTTAGGTAGGATACACTGTGCAAGTAGGTGTACCAACCGCAACACTTTTTACACTTTTAGCCTTCTCTGCGTTGCCACCTGTCGGTGACCCCTTTAGCGTATAAAAGGAGGCCCATGCGCAACGTAGAGGGGGTTCGACTCATTCAAAAGCGGGTTCGACTCATTCGAAAGCCAGAAAAACACTTAGCTCTCTCGAGCAAGAACGCAATACAATCAGACAAGCAGCAGTAGGAGTGTTATCTCTCCGGAGAGCTCCGAAGCTGGGTAAACTGCTCGTGTGCTTCGCCTCGATCCGCTCTTCGTGCGACCTCCGCCCCCCGCCGAACCGAAAGGGGCTCGGTCCGCCGGCCCCATAGGTGTTCGTGGATCAGTTTCCCCGACATCTTTGGCGCGCCAGGTAGGGGGCGTCGAGATTGCATGAACATGAGCTAGATCTTCATTCTCTTCATCGACATGCCACCGAAGAAGAAGACTTCGGCGGCAGCTGCTCCGTCCCCTCCGGCAAGATTCTCGGGTTCTTTGTGTCTCAACGCGGAATTGAAGCCAATCCCGACAAGATCAAGGCCATTGAGCAGATCGAAGCACCAAAGCGCGTCAAGGATGTACGAAGGCTTGCTGGTTGCATGGCTGCTCTCAGCAGGTTTATCTCTAGGCCTGCTGAGCGCGCCCTGCCATTTTTCAAAATATTGAAAAAGGCATGTCCAATGAAATGGACTCCGGAGGCAGAGGCTGCGCTGCAGGACTTGACGAGATACCTGTCCTCCACTCCAACACTTGTCGCACCTAAGCCACAAGAGAAGTTGCTGCTGTATATAGCGGCAACCAATCAAGTGGTTAGTGCTGCGTTAGTGGCGGAGAGGGAGGCAGATGATGAGCCAGCAACCACGGCAGATGCATCCAGCGACAAGCAGGGGGCTTCACCGACAAGCTCTAGTCCCGACAAGGATGGATCTGCGCAGGAGCATGAGAAGGTGCAGAAGAGAATGGTGCAGCGCCCAGTTTACTTTGTCAGTTCCCTTCTGCAGGGGGCTAGGTCAAGGTACTCTGGTGTGCAGAAATTGCTTTTCGGCCTCCTCATGGCCTCGAGAAAGCTGCGCCATTACTTCCAAGCACATGAGATCACAGTTGTCACTCGCTTTCCGTTGAAGAGGATACTGCAAAATCCAGAAGCAACAGGCAGGATTGTCGAGTGGGCATTAGAACTGTCAAGCTTTGGCCTCAAGTTTGAAAGTACTTCAACTATCCAAAGCAGAGCATTGGCAGAGTTCATAGCAGAGTGGACGCCAACACAAGATGAAGAAATTCCAGAGACGAGCATCCCCGTCAAGGAAGCGAGCAAAGAGTGGCTCATGTACTTTGATGGTGCCTTCTCGCTGCAAGGCGCCGGTGCGGGCGTGCTACTTGTAGCACCCACCGGAGAACACCTCAAGTACATAGTCCAGATGCTCTTTCCCAAGGAGCAAGCAACCAATAATACTGCAGAGTATGAAGGATTGCTTGCCGGTCTTAGGATCGCAGCAGACCTTGGGATCAAGAAGCTCATTGTCAGGGGTGACTCACAGCTTGTCGTCCGCCAAGTGAACAAGAACTATCAGAGTCCATTGATGGAAGCATATGTTGATGAAGTGAGAAAGCTGGAAGAGCACTTTGACGGCCTACAGATGGAACATGTTCCGAGAGCTCAGAACGACATTGCCGATGGCCTGTCAAAGTGCGACGCATTAAAGTTACCTGTGGAACCAGGGATCTTTGTGCTCAAGCTGACTCAACCATCCGTAACACCATCAATTGGACAAAGCAAGAAGAGGAAGTTGATTTCTGGTGACTACTTTCCGGCAGAGCTCTCTGAAGCCGCCACCAAGAAGGTCCCCAAGATCAACACCAAGGATGCTGAGGAGCAGTCTGCTCCGGCAAGCCTTAGGGCTTGTTCCATTGAAGCAGACGCTCCCGACAAGTTTTGCTCCGGCAAGCTTGCCGGGGAACATCAAGCTCTGGCAGAACCGCAGGTTCTCACCGTAGAAGCGGATGTTCCCGCAACAGCAGATGTGCCTTTAGTCCTTGCTGTCGAACCACAAGCTCCAGCATGGGCACAGCAGATTGTCCATTTCCTTCAGACAGGAGAACTTCCCGAAGAGCAAGAAGAAGCAGAAAAAGTAGCCCGGCAGTCAAGTATGTACCAGTTTGTCGACAGCACACTGTACAGAAGAAGACTCAACGGTGTGAAATTGAAGTGTATTTGCCGGGAAGACAGACAAAAGCTGTTGGCAGAGATACATGGAGGCATATGTGGCCACCACATTGGCGCAAGAGCACTTGCCGGCAAAGCGTTCCGACAAGGTTTCTTTTGGCCGACAGCCCTCCAGGATGCAACTGCACAAGTAACCAAGTGTGAAGCGTGCCAGTTCCACTCCAAGCAGATACACCAGCCAGCTCAAGCTCTCCAGACGATCCCTTTATCCTGGCCATTTTTGGTCTGGGGGCTCGACATCCTCGGCCCCTTTCCCCGAGCTGTCGGGGGCTTTGAGTACTTGTACATTGCAATCGACAAGTTCACAAAGTGGCCGGAAGTGGAACCAGTGAGGAAGGTGACAGCACAGTCAGCAGTCAAGTTCTTCAGGTCGATTGTTTGCCGTTTCGGGATCCCTAACAGGATCATCACTGACAACGGCACGCAATTTACGAGCCGCACCTTCATGCAGTACGTCCAAGATCTTGGCGCCAAGATCTGCTTCGCTTCTGTTGCTCATCCGAGAAGCAACGGTCAAGCGGAGGGGGCAAATGCTGAAGTGCTGCGCGGGCTCAAGACCAGAACTTTCGACAGGCTGCGCAAGTGCGGAAGAAACTGGATCGAGGAGCTGCCGGTGGTTCTTTGGTCGATCAGGACGACGCCAAATCGAGCCACTGGCCAGACGCCTTTCGCTCTAGTCTATGGAGCAGAGGCAGTTCTCCCCACGGAACTCGTATACGGGTCACCTCGAGTGCTCGCTTATGATGAGCTTGAGCAAGAGCAGCTGCGACAAGATGACACGCTGCTCCTTGAGGAGGATCGTCTTCAGGCTGCTGTACGAGCTGCTCGATACCAGCATGCTTTGCGCCGCTACATAGCCGCAAAGTTAAAGCCAGAAGCTTCAAGGAAGGCGACCTTGTTCTTCGGCGCGTTCAGTCCACCAAGAATTCCAGCAAGTTGACGCCGAAGTAGGAAGGCCCTTACCGGTGAAACGAGTCACTAGGCCTGGTGCTGTCCGCCTTGAGACCGAAGATGGCACTCCGGTGAGCAACTCCTGGAACATTGAGCATCTTCGTAAGTTTTACCCGTAGGGCGCGGTTGCCGGAACCCGTTCCGGCAACCACCTTTTGTACAAGTCTTGCCGATGTTGCATGTAATCCTTTGTACAAAGCCGGGCGCAGATCCCGTGCATAAGTAAAGCTCATGTGCTCCACACATCTTGTCAATTTCATGCATTATATTCTTTCTTGCATGCGTTATCTGAAACTTTGTGCAGCACCTACCCCCGGTAACCAATAACGAGCCGAAAGGTTCCATATCTTTATTTTCTCTTCTTTCTTTTTCTCAACAAAGGAAAGGAAGGTTCCCTCGCACACAAGTTTGCCGGGGGGGGGGGGAGGAGAAGATAAGGGTGTGGACCAGGCGTCGTTTAAGGAAGTTTCGCCTTGCCGGGAAGCGAACGACAGAAAAGCTAAGTTGCCAAAGTTTGAGCAATTAGTTTTAATTTTTAAGTTATCTTCCTCGAACGACCTGACTTTGTATGGAAAACCTGTGCGCGGAGGAACCAACTCGTAGCTAGTTGCACCCTTACTTTGTTTTGAGTCCGCTCAACAACTTAAGTGTGCTGCAACTAGTCGCGACAAGGTTTCTTGTCGGAAGCGGCACCGCCAGCAGGCTGCTAACGTCCCGCACTCAGCGCTCGCGGCTTGGGTGCCCGCGCCGACAAGTCCCCTAAAAGCGTAGGGTAAAAACATACAAAGGAAGGAATATAGTAAAGGAAATAATGTAGCAATTGATAACAGAAATAGAGTTGCATTACAAAATAACTTGTCGCAGCTCTAACAGATTGATCTTATAATATGGCTAGCAGCGACAAGGAGAAAGAGAAAACGGGCGGCCTAGTCTACGCGATCGCCCTCAACCCTCTTGATCTCGCTCACCTTGTCCACAATGGGTGCGACAAGGGCCTTGAGCGCATCCAGATCGGCGTCAGGCGGCAAGGACTTGAGGACGTTGGTGAGGTTGAGGCCTGGGTTGCGGAAGGCCACCTTCATCAGCACCTTCTGGAGAGCCCCCGCGCAAATCCTGCGCGACTCGTCGGCCAGCTGCTTTGGGATCCTCTCCCGGAGCCGCTGGAGTGCCGTCGCCACGCCCTTGAAGAACAGGCTGAGCTTGGCGCTGGGTTGGAGATGCTCGTCGGAGGGATACCCAAAGTCCTCCATCCCCAGCTGCGCTAGCTCCCCGTCGATGACTGCGGCGATATTCACCAGCCCTTCAGTCCAATGCTCCACTGTCTCCCTGAAGGCGTCATGGGCAGCAGTAGCATTCGCCAGCAGCGCCTCGTCGGCCTTGACCTTCTTCGACAAGGTCACCTCTCGCTCCCTGGTGATGTCCAGCGTCTGAGTCAGCGTAGCCAGCTTCAACTCGAGATCCGCGTTGGAGTCCTTGGCGGCGCTGAGCTCCTTGTTCCTCTCAGTGAGAAGACCCTGCAGCTCACCATGGGCGGCATCATCCTTCTCGCGCTCACGCTTGAGCGCGGCAAGCTCCTTGCCGCTCTTCCTGATATTGGCCTCCAGCTGCACCACCTTCGCCTCCAGCTCTTTCTTGGCGGCCTCAGCAGCTGCGGCAGCGTCCTTTGTTTCCTTGAGCGCCCTGCCGATTGCTTGCTCACGCTCGGCAAGCTCCTCTTCGTGGCTGTCAAGGTTGACCTTGCACTGTGCCAACTCTCCCTCCTGCGCAGATAGCTTCTCGGAAGCAAGCCGCTGCTGCTCTTCAACCTCAGCCTTCGCGAGGAGGAAGGCTTTCCTCTCCTCGGCGACTTGCTCCCGCTCCTCTGCCAAGCTCCGGAGAGTTTCCTGCCTGAGACCCCGGAGCTCCTTCGCGCGCTTCTCGATGTCGACTCCCGCCCTCGCGACGAGTGCTTCTCGGGACGCCAGCTTGGTTTGTCGGGTCCGGTAGAGCGACAGCAGCTTCCGCAGCAGCCGCTCCTCCTCAGACTCGCCGCTGCTGCTGCTTGGCGCATCGACCAGCGCCAACCCAGCGGAGGCGAGCACCTCCTTGTCAAAAGCTTCTCCTTCGACCGGCGCCCTGGAGCTTGACACCCAGGGAAGCTTGATGAAGATTCCATCGCCGGCCTTCAAGTAGGCACCTGGCTGGGGCTCTTCGGAGCCTGGCTCCGCAGCAGCGGCGGAGGGGTCGGCGGTCGGCGCAGCGCCTGGCGCTCCTGCAGCCTCAGGGCCGTCAGTGCGATCGCCCGACCCCTCGCCAGCTTCTGCGGCGGCAGCCTTGGCGGCCTCTTCGCCGGCGGGCTCATCAGCACCGGCCCCTTCTTCGTTGGCGGTAGCGTCGTCGTTGCTGCCACGCGCGCCTTCCTCCCCGGCGTCCTCGGTCTCCATTGGCTCCGCAGCAGATGGATCTGAAGAACGAAGAAGGGAGAAAAGTCAAGCAAAAATCCAAGAAAGGGAATTCAGAAGAAGAAGAGCCCAAGGGAAGATTTCAGGCAAGAAGATTACCTGTACTAGGATCTGCGGTCGCGGTCTCAACCGCCGGAGGATCACTGGTGCCGTCCCTTGCCGGAGAACTGTCCCTTGCCGGGGAGTTCTCCCTTGCCGGAGAGCGCTCCCTTGCCGGGGACTCCTCCCTTGGCGGTGTAGTCGAAGCAGATGGCACTTCGGGGGCGGCTTCCGTGCCCTCCTGGTGAGGTTGTTCTGCTCCTACACAAATCAACAAGCAAGATATCAGTAGAGAAAAGAGCACCCATGCGCGCACGACAGCAGGAAGTAAACTACAAACTTACGCTGGGGGCTGCTTTGGGGAGTGGCTGCAGGGTCCGTCAAGATGGTCTCAGACACACCACCTGCTGACACGGTGGGATCATCTTCGATGACAATCACCGGGGCCTTGGCTCTCTTTGCCGCTCTCTGGGCCAGCGTCCTGAAAAGGAATGGATTCAGATCGAAGCAAGTCAGATACAAGACAAAAATAGCAAGAATTGAAGAACTACAAGAGCACCAAAGAAACTTACTCTTCCTCTTCCTCGTCGGAGCTGAGCGCGGAGAGGTAGAAGTCCGGCTCCCCTCCGGTGCGGCGAGGCGGAGGAGTAGGATCCCTTGCCCGCTTGGCAGGGGCAGTGGCGGTGGACCGGGAAGATCCCGCCCCAGTTGCCGCAGCAGCGTGAGGCGCTCCCGCGGCAACATTGCTTGCCGCGGTAGAGCGTGTCGCACGGCTTGGCGGCTGTTGGCTCGTTTGCCGCCCCGCTACGTCCCCGGCCTTGCGGAGACACCTTCTTGGTGCAGCTGGGGGCTCCACTTGCGGCGCGGTATCTGAAGATTCGGGCCTGACAAGGTCTCCCTCGCCGGGCTCGCTCGGTTCGTCTTCAGGACCCGCAAGCTCTTCCTCGCCGACAAACTCCTCGCGCTCGGCAAGGCTTGCCGCCTCTGCCGCCTCTTCCTCCTCTACGGTGAACCCGAACGCGCCCGCGGCAGCTGCTGCCGCAGCCTCTTCCGCCCTAGTGGCGATGTGCTGCAGCTCCGCGTCGGTAGTGTCGTGGGTGAGGCTCTTCTGTTCGTCGGCGCGGACCGGCACTTCTACCAAGTCGTCGAAGAACGCTTGTACAACATCATCCGCAGGTTCTTGCCAAGTTGGGGCGATTCCGTGCGAATCGCACAACGGCATCATCACGCGGATCCGGTCAAGCGACGAATTGTTGCACAATGAAACGACGCTCCTCGGCAGCGTGAATGGATGTTGGGGATCTCGTTTGAACAACTCCAGGAGCATCGCATCCAGCTCCAGGACGGTGAAGTTGAAGTTGAGGCCCGGGCGCAGCCTCATGATATCCACCGAGTTCTTGAACTCCCAGGCTGGTCTCCCCCTCTCCTGCAGGGGGGTGATGCGGCGGCGAAGAAAGTCTGCGCCAACTGCGCCTACAGTAAGCCCGGCAAGCCTGAGGCAAAGAATCCGGGTGACGGCAATCTTCAGCCTGTCGTCCTCCGGGGCCACATTGCTCCAATCATTGCCGCGCACTATTGGGGCTTGGCGCAGGGCAGTGAACGACTACGGGTTCTCCTCGCAGCACCACTCCGCTCTCCACTCCTCCCACTTGCTGCGGAGCTCACCCTCCAGATACGCCTCCTTCTTGCCGACTCTCGAGATCCAGGCGATCCCTCCGGCAAGCGGCTCTCCTCTCTCGACCCGAGGCATGAAGAAGTGGCAGAAAAGGGCTACATTTGGGTGGACTCCGACAAAGTATTCGCACAAATGTGCGAAAACTGCCATGGTCAGAACGACGTTGGGGGTGAAGTCAAGGAGGCGGAACCCGTAGGTGTTCATGATGTCGCAGAAGAAATCAGAAAAGGGCGGGCAGAGCCCACAGTAGAAGAACAATGCGAAGAAGGGGTACCCGCTTGGAGCCAGTTCCGAAGCTGTAGCCGGGAGTACCCTCGTGCGCGGATGCGCACGCGTCTCTGTCGACCAGAAGAGGCAGCAGTACTCCCTCAGCTCCTGCGCACCGAGCTGAGGGGGGAAGAGGGCCCGCTCCTTCCGCAGCGCCGCGAGTCGCTGCGCCTCGGCCGACTTCACGCCCTTCCCCTTGTCGGCTTTTGGAGCCATGGCGGAGGTGGTGGGGTAGATCGGCGGCGTTGGTGATGCTGGTGGCAATGGGGAGCGGAGCGATGCTCTCTTTCTGCTTCGAGAAGAAGGGGGGAGCGGCGGAGATTTCTGGAGTTGGAGCAACAAACGGCGAGATGGGCGAACTACCCCTGTTTCCTCTGCTTATAAAGAGGGAGGGGGCGGACGTTTCGCCCTTCCGAATAAAGAAACCACCCACGATCTCTCCCACGACGCTGCATTCGACGCGTGCCGTTAGGGAGGGCACGGTGGATACGGAGTCAGATACGGTGTAACCCAGGCCGCGTGTGCCCGTGCCCTGTTTTGGGCCTGGCCCAACAGCGCTCGGCACCGTGTATGGCCCAGGCCAGGGGGCTCCTGTCGGTGTACTAGAATAGGGGTACCCTAGTATCCCGAACTTGTGCACGGGCAGTTGCAGTGCCCCGCGGCAAGGCTTGCCGGGTGACCGCCAAGGTCCTCCATGGTTCCTTTGGAGCCATTCATGAACAAAGTATTCAAGCCAAGGCCCCGGCAAGAGGAGCTTGCCGGGAAGGCCAACCAAGGCATCCCAAGGAACTTGCCGCGACGCGCTGCGCGTCCCGGCAAGGCAACAAGGCCCCGGCAAGAGGAGCTTGCCGGGAATACCAACCAAGGCATCTCAAGGCCTGGTGAGTGACAAGCCTCCGGGCACGGCAAGATAACGGCCGCGGCAAGGCGCTTGCCGCGGCAGGCCACCACTCTGTGTCCACGCTCCAGCACATCCACCAACGTGTCGCTCTGGGGGCCTTTCCAGGCGCGCGTGGCGGAAGGCTGTGCAGCCAGCGGTGCGCGGTGGCATGCGAAGCTGACAAGACTGCCATCGTGGCGAATGGTAGCGTCCCTGACGGTACCTTTTTGCACTGTTTGGGCGACGCAGACGGGCATTTAATGCCTTTGTCCCCTGCCGTCAGGGTTAGGTAGGATACACTGTGCAAGTAGGTGTACCAACCGCAACACTTTTTACACTTTTACCCTTCTCTGCGTTGCCACCTGTCGGTGACCCCTTTAGCGTATAAAAGGAGGCCCATGCGCAACGTAGAGGGGGTTCGACTCATTCAAAAGTGGGTTTGACTCATTCGAAAGCCAGAAAAACACTTAGCTCTCTCGAGTAAGAACACAATACAATCAGACAAGCAGCAGTAGGAGTGTTATCTCTCCGAAGAGCTCCGAAGCTGGGTAAACTGCTCGTCTGCTTCGCCTTGATCCGCTCTTCATGCGACCTCCGCCCCCCGCCGAACCGAAAGGGGCTTGGTCCGCCGGCCCCATAGGTGTTCGTGGATCAGTTTCCCCGACAGTATCCAATGTTACTTATGCATAATGCATGTCATGACCGTTGTTGCTCTCTAGATAGCCACTTCTCAACCTATTTGCTAGCCTTCACCTGTACTAAGTTGGAACTCTACTTTTACATAAAAAACCTGAACCCAAGTAATTCCAGATGAGTCCACCATACCTACCTATATGCGGTATTACCCTGCCGTCCTAAGTAAATTTGCATGTGCCAACTCTAAAAACTTCAAATAAATATCCTTTTTGTGTGCCTGGATTGTTCATGGAATCACAGGAGGTAGTCACTGTGACACCCCAAAAATTTTAACCTTGTTTTATTAATTAAAATTTGGCCAGGAACTTAAACTTTTGTTTCTGGATTTTCTTTTGATTTCAGAACCATTCTTCCCTTATTTTTATGGAGTTTTTACGTCAAGTGAAAAACTTCTCAATTTTATTGGACTCTCTTACCCTCTCAAATAAAACAATTCTTTTATCAGTAGGATTATTTATATAATATTTTTTCCTGAGCTTTATTTCTCTAATTTGTTTTTTCATAAGTTTAGGGTCCCATTTGCATTGGAACCCTTTTATAAATCCATTCAAAAATCCCACCAAATTTTGGAAATGTCATGTGATGTTTTTAAAACATTTTTATGCAAAAATATATTTCAATCTCTGGATATTTTGAGTTCCACTCATAATTTTCAAATCTGGTCTAGTGGGCAGTTTTACACTACACCTATTTAAATATTTCTTTAAAACTTCCACCAAAATTTTGGGTTGTCAATATGAGAATGTTAATTAACTTTTTGCAAAAACCCAGTGTTGTCCTTTGAAAAATTTGAGTGAATCAACCTCTTTTCCATTCTAGTCCAACTTGATGATTTGTATAGCAACTATATTTTAAATTGCTCCTTTATCCTTGATTTCTTTTCCTACTTGTGTAGTCCTCCCTGCTAAACCCTTAAGTCCAAGAGGTTGGACTCATTGGTGCAATTCTAGTTCCTGCAATCATGCCTTGTTCTTTCTGTCCTAATCTGAAGTTTTGCAAAACTTGCACTAACAAGTTTGTTCTTTTTACAAACTAACCTCACCACCCTCTTTATGAATCCAAAGAGACCCCAATATGGAAGATTTGACAACTCCAAGAAATTCCTAGGTGCCTGTGGCATTTTGTCAAACACCTAGAGAGCATGGATAGATTGGGCATGAGTTTTTGTTTACATTGTGAACCTGACCCCCTGACCAGACCAGCATGTCCCATGTTTTTGCCCTAGCCTACAACTCTACCCTGCTAACGCTCTTGTGGTTTAGAGCCCCATAGCATGCATTAGCATTTTGTCGAGCACATTCCGTGCGTGCTCTGGGCGCGAGCAGAGCACGCGTTTTGCACGTGTCGCGCCCGAGCCGCCGCGTCGCGCCCCTGGTTTTGCCCACACTGCACAGCCGCACAACGCACTCACCCTCTCACCAGAACATGCCAAGCACCCCTCGCCACGTCTCCGACAAGCCAGGAGCTAGCCGCCACGGCCGCCCGACAGCCCCTGCTCTGGTTGGCGCCGCCCGAGCCTCTCCCACTCGCCACCTGCCCCCTGGAGCAGCGCGAGCTCATCCACAAGCGTGTTCCGTAGTGCTCGTTGCCGCCACGTTCCTCTGATGCTACAGAAAGACGGTCGCCGGCGAGCTTCTGCATGGCCACCGAGAACCGACTTGGATGTGCTATAAAAAGAGGCCCCCGAGCGCGTCCCGTTCCCCAGGTATCCTCAGATCACCCCCCCTCGTTTCCCCGTGGCAGCCAGTCGACCCGAGGAGGTCTTCATCCCCATCTCAGGCAACCACAGCCGCCGCCACTGTCCCGGTCATTCCGGCACCACCAGGGCTTCCCCCTCTCCACTCTCTTCACCAGGAGCCCCCTCTCCCCGTCGTGAGTCCATCCCCCTACTCAATTTTGATCGGGACTCGCCGCGGGCGACAACTCACTCTTCCCGACGGCCACCGTCCGCTGCGGAGCTCGCCGCCGGCAGCTCCGTCCACCCCAGAGACCAAAGCGACCACCGGAGTGACCGCCTCGACCCCCTGAGCCCGCGGGTGACCTCTGTTTCTCGAAAGGTGCCGCCGTTCGCCGGCGAGCGTCGCCGGAGTCCCGCCCCCTCTCGGGCAGAGGAAGAGGAGGGAAGGTGGACTAGTCAAACCTGACCAGTGGGCAGGGCGGGCCCACTGTCAGTGACCACGCACGGTCCATGCTGGATAAGTGGAGGCGTAAAGTCGGAATACGCCTTCGACGTGTACGTATATTCGAATCGTTTTCTTTTTCTGTTTTATTTTTTAAATAACAGATTTTGACCAAAACTTTGACTGTCTATAACTTTTTAAATATAACTCCAATTGAATTGATTCTTTTTCCTACCTCTCCCAAATATTGTCTAGTTTATTTTAAGATTTATTTCAAAAGAAATTAGACAACTTTTTGGTACTGTTTTTGAAACTATTTATTGATTCAAAAATCTTTTAAATAGGATTTTTGGAGAAAGGAGAAAGCCTTCAAAAACTTTTGGAGTGCACCTTGCCTGCCCACAACTTGAAGGCAAGCATCTTGAACCCTGGTATAATATTTTTGATGTGTTGGTTGACACGATTATAACACCACCTTATTTCGGAAAACTCGTTATTTTATGTGGTGATACGATCCTTTGCATGAATGCATATTAGTGACTTCCTTGCTGGTGGAAATGAATATACTTGAGATGGTAATCATCCTCATGTGCCTTGCATGCATGTCGGAAAGGAATCCAGGAAAACTTCTGCCTTGGGTAGGCATGAGCTTGTCGCCGGTCTCCGTCGGGACGGTTATGTCCGGTATGGCATAGTAAGGTGTAATGAGCGGTGATTCTGTTGGTTGAAATATAATTGTTATACATGTCATACAGGGAATTATTAACCTCCTGAGTCGACCGTAGATCGAGTCTTGTTCCAGTAACCCCCACACTTGTTTCGTGCTACCACTTGTCCCTGCCACAGGTAGGGTACGGTTCAGTAATTTGTCAACCCCTTTCTAGCACACACCGTACAGAGGGGCCGGGATGAGGGTACCATGGCCATGGATTAAAGCCAGTCATCCGGTCAGGGGGCATGGGTGTTTCGGTTGTAGCCGAGGGGGTAGCTTCCCCAGTTTTGCGCGCGGTATAAATTTTGTGATCCCATGCTAATCGAGGTTGTAGCCTCCCCACTTAGAGTTTTGCTTAACGAGTGTCGTGGGTGATTCCAGACACCGGTAAGTTAAGCTGGTGTGTGCAAGTCAGGTGCGTTTTCATTTAAAAGACCGTAGACGGAATTAGTCCCGATGGACTAAAGGAATCCGTTACTCGTGGGTAAAGAGTACACCCTCTGCAGAGATTAAACCTATTCGAGTAGCCGTGTCCATGGTTAAGGACTTACAGTCTGGGTTGGGTCAAGTGTCGACCTTAGTGTCGGTCTTCGGAGGAGAAACCGTTAAAACAAAACTTGGATCATGACTTGCACTGATTATGATGATTTTGATTATTATTATGGACTAACCCATTATATTATTTGAATTATTGAGTATCCCTGGGACGGTTCTATCCCCTGGATATTCATTGTGATTATTTGTTTTATAAGCCCTTTATGCGGTGTCGCTGAGACGCCCGACTGTGGCATTGTTTGTTATTTATTTACTTTATAAGCCCTTTATGCGATGTCGCTGAGACGCCCGACTGTGGCATTGCTTGTTATTTATTTACTTTATAAGCCCTTTATGCGGTGTCGCTGAGACGCCCGACTGTGGCATTGCTTGTTATTTATTTACTTTATAAGCCCTTTATGTGGTGTCGCTCAGACGCCCGACTGTGGCATTGCTTGTTATTTATTTACTTTATAAGCCCTTTACGTGGTGTCGCACAGACGCCCGACTGCGGCATTTTTTTCCACTCCATTATTGCTCATTCATGTTGCATGTAAATAACCTGTTTGCATGCATAAGAGATTTTATTTATGACTGACGATGTGATCATAGAATATTTCAGTGCATGATTATCATTTATATTATCCCAGTGTTCATAATGTTTGCGACTACATTCAAAGTACTCACTGGCTTGTCCCTGGCTATTGTCTTGGCCAGATTTCTTGCACGGAGAGGAGCGACGCGATGACAGCCCCGGAACCTAAGCAGTGGTGGTAGCAGCCTCGCGAAGATAGGAGTTACCTGGTCAGCTGTTCTTGTGGGAAATGGAGTCCCATAGACACTGATGATTCACAAACCGCTTCCGCCATAAACCACTAGAAACCATTTGTTGTACTCACAGGCCAGAATGGTCTTGTACTACATATTTGTATTTTGCTTGGAAATTCTGTATCAAGTCGGTGTCTCATCAGCTAACAGCAATCCTGGGGCTGGTGAGCACAACGGCCATTTTCTGGAAATTAATAACTGGAAAACCGGTCGTGACCAACTTGGTATCAGAGCCAGGCTGACCATTGGCTAATCCTATCTTAGCCAGGTCGAAAAACTTAGGCAAACCAATCCACCAGACCTTAACCAAACCCCAGCCAAGCTTCTCGTGCAAGATAGCCACACAGTGACCCCGACACTTTTGGCAGTCGGTGCCCAACCTATCAACCTAGCCTGTCTATCACGCACCTATGATCAGCACCCAAGATGTCTCATTCGCAAGCGTGCGAAGGAAGACTCCATCCCCTTTTCCTATAAAAAGGGCACGCTAGCCCCAACCCAGCACAGCACAGCCTCTACCCCATACCGAGCCATAATGTCTGGCCCCGTCGTGCACAATGAGACCACAGCAACCAACCTTGGAGGTTTTGTGACCATACTCGCAAACCTCACCCGTCATGCCTATGCGTTAGAAGAGCGCCCAGAATATGTTGTGTACCAAGGACCCATGAGCGGTGAGGACCGTCAATTCTGGGCCACTGTGCACATCTACGGTAGGAGTCTGTCGCCAGAACGCCCCTACAGGTTCACCGGAAGGACAACTTCCTTTGAGCCACAAGCCATCCAACTAGCCGCTCGAGAAGCTATAGTTCAACTCCGGCACTTGTCGCCCAGAGTTAATTGTCGCTCCTTCTACTACTACCCCAGGCGTGAAGGGTACGGTAGACCACCCCAAGTTGCCAATGGAGATCACGAGACGGATCCTGCATTGTTGCACCTAGTACGCTATGTAGGTGCACTAGAGGCACTGTTCAATCAAATCACCATTGATCTGATTGCAGCTCGTGGAGAGCTGGTTCGCCAAGCCCCGGCAAGTAGGGAAGACGAGCCCGATGCGGACAACCCAGTCGTGCTGTTCGGACACCCGATCGAGACCCTGAGGTCAGCCCCAGCCATCAACCAAAGTGCTTTGATGACCCCAGAAGTGCTTCGTCGCCTTTTGGGAGCCCACTCCAACGGGATTGTGGCCAACAATCCCCGCGATGGTCATCATCGCCACCCCGACCCTGCAACCCCTCAACCTCCTCCAGCTAATCCCGATAGTGAGACCCGAGGAGAAGCCTCGACATCCACAAGGCACGCCCGCTTGGATATAAACGAGGTAGACTAAGTCACTCGAGTAGTGTCGAGTCCCAGTGTATCCTCGCTTTGTAATCGTGTGACCTTGTAAATAAACGCAGCCTGTCGTCATGCCTCTGTTATTTAAATAGTAACCTTGCAAGGATATATCAACGTGCAGTTGCATTTCATTCTGGGCACAGCTACCAAAACCACCTCGACGACCCCCACAGTGATACGTCACTTTAGTGAGATGTGTGTATCTGTGGCTTTGACCCCGACCCTTGGAGCTGAACTGGCAAATTCATTACCTTTCACCACGGTAAAATGACCCAGCTCCATTGCTATAAGAAAGGCCACCTCGTGACCTTGCCAAGCACCCCTCACCTTGTGCACCATTTCCTACCATGCCGAGCCCTAGTATTTATCTGAGAACCCCAGATGCAACCCCAGGTAGCTTTGTCAAAATATTGTGGGATTTTACCTGCAGTACCATGGGTTCTACCCAGCCACCCCAGTATGAGCTGTTCAAATCGAGAATCACCCAGTCCACCTCGAGATATTGGGCAGCAGTACACATCCCTCGCGTAGACTCAAACCAAGACCAAACAGAGGTCTCCTTCGTGGGGAAATCTATGCCGACCCCGCATATGGCCATAGAAGCTGCTGCGTACGAAGCGCTTGCTCGCCTTCGATTCGCGGTACCCTATGCCAGCGAACGAGGGTATTATTACTTTCCGAGCCGTGCAGCACCCGGAGAAGTAACATCCTTTCTCGGTGGACGAATTGAGAGAGACCCAGTACTGGCCAATCTTGTCCAGTACGTCATTGCTCAAGAACGTTTAACCCAACGTGTGATGGGTTATCTCCAGAGCCTCGCGGATTTAAATCCTCAGATCGCCATCGGCAGATCACTGAGGCCCGACCAGGAGAGACGCATTCATCGACTGGTCAATCCACTTCCCCGATAGAAGAGGAGTGTGTCCCAGTACCAGAGACGTTTTCTAGGGACCCCGTCCAGTTACCGTTTGCATTATAGACGTCGCTGCTGTGTTTATTATTGCAACATTTATTTATAAGTTGTAACTTATGTGTGGTACCCCGAGTTTGCGCGGCGAGTAAATCATTTAGTTTCTATTAATGTGAGTAGTTCTGTTGCGGTTTGACTCTAATATATTACTGTTTTCTCTCGCGAAAAATCCTGGAGTGAGATTTCTTTTCCCTGAGCTGCTGCATCATACACCTTCTCACGACATGGATTATTTTATGTCACACAGCACCACGGCAGCAGACTCCCAACCGCTCGAACACATACCCTGCTTGCAAAAACACGTAACCGTGGAGTATTTGTTTTTCAAAACAACTCCTAACAAATCTCGAGGACGAGATTTTTTTCTTAAGGGGGGTAGTGTTGTGACACCCCAAAATTTTAACCTTGTTTTATTAATTAAAATTTGGCCAGGAACTTAAACTTTTGTTTTCTGGATTTTCTTTTGATTTCAGAACCATTCTTCCCTTTATTTTTATGGAGTTTTTACCTCAAGTGAAAAACTTCCCAATTTTATTGGACTCTCTTACCCTCTCAAATAAAACAATTCTTTTATCAGTAGGATTATTTATATAATTATTTTTCCCTGAGCTTTATTTCTCTAATTTGGTTTTTCATAAGTTTAGGGTCCCATTTGCACTGCAACCCTTTTATAAATTCATTCAAAAATCCCACCAAAATTTGGAGATGTCATGTGATGTTTTAAAACATTTTTATGCAAAAATATATTTCAATCTCTGGATATTTTGAGTTCTACACCATAATTTTCAAATCTGGTCCAGTGGGCAGTTTTGCACTACAACCTATTTAAATATTTCTTTAAAACTTCCACCAAAATTTTGGGATGTCAATATGAGTATGTTAATTAACTTTTTGCAAAAACCCAGTGTTGTCCTTTGAAAAAATTGAGTGAATCAACCTCGTTTCCATTCTGGTCCAACTTGATGATTTGTACATCAACTATATTTTAAATTGCTCCTTTATCCTTGATTTCTTTCCCTACTTGTAGTCCTCCCTGCTAAACCCTTAAGTCCAAGAGGTTGGACTCATTGGAGCAATTCTAGTTCCTGCAATCATGCCCTGTTCTTTCTGTCCTAATCTGAAGTTTTGCAAAACTTGCACTAACAAGTTTGTCCTTTTTACAAACTAACCTCACCACCCTCTTATGAATCCAAAGAGACCCCAATATGGAAGATTTGACCACTCCAAGAAATGCCTAGGTGCCTGTGGCATTTTGTCAAACACCTTGAGAGCATGGACAGATTGGGCATGAGTTTTTGTTTACATTGTGAACCTGACCCCCTGACCAGACCAGCATGTCCCATGGTTTTGCCCTAGCCTACAACTCCACCCTGCTAACCCTCTTGTGGTTAAGAGCCCCATAGCATGCATTAGCATTTTGTCGAGCACGTTTCGTGCGTGCTCTGGGCGCGAGTAGAGCACGCATTTTGCACGTGCCGCACCCGAGCCGCCGCGTCGCGCCCCTGGTTTTGCCCACACTGCAGAGCCATGCCACGCACTCACCCTCTCACTAGAACACGCCAAGCAGCCCCTCGCCACGTCTCCGACAAGACAGGAGCTAGCCGCCACGGCCACCCGACAGCCCCTGCTCTGATCGGCGCCGCCCGAGCCTCTCCCGCTTGCCACCTGCCCCCTGGAGCAGCGCGAGCTCTTCCACAAGCGTGTTCCCTAGCGCTCGTCGCTGCCACGTTCCCCGGATGCTACAAAAAGACGGTCGCCGGCGAGCTTATCCACGGCCGCCGCGAACCAACTTGGATGTGCTATAAAAAGAGGCCCCCGAGCACGTCCCGTTCCCCAGGTAGCCTCAAATCACCCCCCTCGTTTCCCCGTGGCAGCCAATCGACCCGGGGAGGTCTTCTTCCCCATCTCCGGCAACCATGGCCGCCGCCACTGTCCCGGTCATTCCGGCACCACCAGGGCCTCCCCCTCTCCACTCTCTTCACCAGGAGCCCCCTCTCCCCCTCGTGAGTCCATCCCCCTACTCAATTTTGATCGGGACTCGCCGCGGGCGACAACTCACTCTTCCCAACGGCCACCGTCCGCTGCGGAGCTCGCCGCCGGCAGCTCCGTCCACCCCAGAGACCAAAGCGACCACCGGAGTGACCGCCTCGACCCCCTGAGCCCGCAGGTGACCTCTGTTTCTCGAACGGTGCCGCTGTTCGCCGGCGAGCGTTGCCGGAGTCCCGCCCCCTCTTGGGCAGAGGATGAGGAGGGAAGGTGGACTAGTCAAACCTGACCAGTAGGCCAGGCGGGTCCACTATCAGTGACCATGCACGGTCCACGCTGGATTAGTGGAGGCGTAAAGTCGGAATATGCCTTCGACGTGTACGTATATTCGAATCGTTTTCTTTTTCTGTTTTATTTTTTTTAAATAACAGATTTTGACCAAAACTTTGACTGTCTATAACTTTTTAAATATAACTCCAAATGAATTGATTCTTTTTCCTACCTCTCCCAAATATTGTCTAGTTTATTTTAAGATTTATTTCAAAAAAATTCAGACAACTTTTTGGTACTATTTTTGAAACTATTTATTGATTCAAAAATCTTTTAAATAGGATTTTTGGAGAAAGGAGAAAGCCTTCAAAAACTTTTGGAGTGCACCTTGCCTCCCCACAACTTGAAGGCAAGAATCCTGAACCCTGGTATAATATTTTTGATGTGTTGGTTGACACGATTATAACACCACCTTATTTCAGAAAACTCGTTATTTTATGTTGTGATACGCTCCTTTGCATGAATGCATATTAGTGATTTCCTTGCTGGTGGAAATGAATATACTTGAGATGGTAATCATCCTCATGTGCCTTGCATGCATGCCGGAAAGGAATCCGGGAAAGCCTCTGCCTTGGGTAGGCGTGAGCTTGTCGCCGGTCTCCGTCGGGACGGTTATGTCCGGTATGGCATAGTAAGGTGTAATGAGCGGTGATTCTGTTGGTTGAAATATATTTGTTATACATGTCATACAGGGAAATTATTAAACCTCCTGAGTCGACCGTAGATCTAGTCTTGTTCCAGTAACCCCCACACTTGTTTCATGCTACCACTTGTCCCTGCCACAGGTAGGGTACGGTTCAGTAATTTGCCAACCCCGTTCTAGCACACACTGTACAGAGGGGCCGGGTTGAGGGTACCATGGCCATGGATTAAAGCCAGTCATCCGGTCAGGGGGCATGGGTGTTTCGGTTGTAGCCGAGGGGGTAGCTTCCCCAGTTTTGCGCGCGGTATAAATTTTGTGATCCCATGCTAATTGAGGTTGTAGCCTCCCCACTTAGAGTTTTGCTTAACGTGTGTCGTGGGTGATTCTAGACACTGGTAAGTTAAGCTGGTGTGTGCAAGTCAGGTGCGTTTTCATTTAAAAGACCGTACACGGAATTAGTCCCGATGGACTAAAGGAATCCGTTACTCGTGGGTAAAGAGTACACCCTCTGCAGAGATTAAACTTATTCGAGTAGCCGTGTCCATGGTTAAGGACTACAGTCTGGGTTGGGTCAAGTGTCGGTCTTAGTGTCGGTCTTTGGAGGAGAAACCGTTAAAACAAAACTTGGATCATGACTTGTGCTGATTATGATGATTTTGATTATTATTTTGGACTAACCCATTATATTATTTGAATTATTGAGTATCCCTAGGCGGGTTCTATCCCCTGGATATTCATTGTGATTATTTGTTTTATAAGCCCTTTATGCGGTGTCGCTGAGACGCCCGACTGTGGCATTGCTTGTTATTTATTTACTTTATAAGCCCTTTATGCGGTGTCGCTGAGACGCCCGACTGTGGCATTGCTTGTTATTTATTTACTTTATAAGCCCTTTATGTGGTGTCGCTGAGACGCCCGACTGTGGCATTGCTTGTTATTTATTTACTTTATAAGCCCTTTATGTGGTGTCGCTGAGACGCCCGACTGTGGCATTGCTTGTTATTTATTTACTTTATAAGCCCTTTACGTGGTGTCGCACAGACGCCCGACTGCGGCATTTTATTTCCACTCCATTATTGCTCATTCATGTTGCATATAAATAACCTGTTTGCATGCATAAGAGAATTTATTTATGACTGACGATGTGATCATAGAATATTTCAGTGCATGATTATCATTTATATTATCCCAGTGTTCATAATGTTTGCGAGTACATTCAAAGTACTCACTGGCTTGTCCCTGGCTATTGTCTTGGCAAGATTTCTTGCACGGAGAGGAGCGACGCGATGATAGCCTCGGAACCTAAGCAGTGGTGGTAGCAGCCTCGCGAAGATAGGAGTTACCTGGTCAGCTATTCTTGTGGGAAATGGAGTCCCATAGACACTGATGATTCACAAACCGCTTCCGCCATAAACCACTATAAACCATTTGTTGTACTCACAGGCCAGACTAGTCTTGTACTACATATTTCGTATTTTGCTTGGAAATTATGTATCAAGTCGGTGTCTCATCAGCTAACAGTAATCCTGGGGCTGGTGAGCACAACAGCCATTTTCTGGAAATTAATACCCGGAAAACCGGTCGCCACAGTCACTATCTTCCATGCTAAGCAGGTTATTCTCAGGTCAAGTGTTTATTCACTCGCCATCGCATGAGAAAAGGGCGGTAATAGGGATGCCCAGTCCAAAACTGCAAAAAGAAAAGAGCTTACAAATAATCAAACAAAAACTCCCAATGGAGTCATAACCTTTACATTTCCGCTTAGGAACCGCTACTAGTGTGTTTAATATGGAAGATATTGAAAACTGATAGTTGTGAAGTAAATGAGAAGGGTGCATGTCTCAAAATATCATTTACCTTTGTTTAAAAAAACTTGAGCTCTGGCACCTCTGCAAATCAGTGCTTCCCTCTACGAAGGGACTTCCTATTTACTTTAATGTTGTGTTATCACCTTCTCAAATAAGCGCCATAACTAGAGAGCACTACTGTCTTGCTGATGCATTGTGCTGCACCGGCTTGCTCACTGCCTCAACCACCGCCTGTTGCGGGAGATGTAGCTCACAGGGTGCCTCCTCCGCCCCCAATGTAAGACGCCGTCATTGAGCCAGGGCGGGTGGCGCCTCTGCATGATCCGCAGCGTCAAGCGCCCACGCGTGATGAAGCAAGTTGCCAGGTTGTCCAGCGGCCATAAGAAGATGCGTGCGTGCTCCCGGCGCCACGTCAAGACCGCACGCCGCTTGTGGTGGAGGTGCGCGAATGCCAAGACCAGGCTCCACCTCCACGGCGGGCTCTCGTGACCACAACGGGGTGTCGTGCGTTCACTCCGGAGTTGCGCAGCGTCATCGGACCATGGAAGTTCAAGCCTGACCTGCCTCCATGCTACGACAGCACCGCCGACCCCACCGAGTTCCTGCAGCTCTACGAGTTGAGCATTGAGGCGGCGACCAGAAGGTCATGGCGAACTGGTTCCCCAAGGCCCTCAAGGACGGCGCACGCTCCTTGCTCCTGAACCTGCCCGTAGGATCGATCTCCTCCTGGGCTGAGATACGGGAACATTTCATCGCCAACTTCCAGGGCACCCGTAACCACCCACCAGCCACGGGAGACCTGCGGCGCGTCAAGCAGGAACTAGGAGAGACCCTGCAGAAGTACATCTAGTGCTTCAACAGCGTTCGCCGCAAGATTCCCAAGGTGTCAGATGAAGCCATCATCTTGTCATTCAACGATGGCGTCAGCGAAGCCAAGATGAAGGAGGAGCTCACCATACACGAAGACCTATGCACGGCCCTGGAGATGTTCAACATGGCAACCAAGTGCGCGAGAGCTGAGGAGGGACGCCTCTCCCTCCCCGGGCTCCCTTACACAGACCCACAGGACAAGAAGGCCAAGGCCAAGGACATGAAGCGCAAGGCACCGGCCATGCTCGCAGCCGAGCTAGAGATGAAGCGCGGCTGTGATCACCCAGAGTCATCTAAGGGCAGCCGCCCGTTCTGCGTCTTCCACAACATGCACACCCACAACACCAACAACTGCCAGGAGCTCAGGGCCATCTGCAATGGGCTCCTCGGTCGTCGCCTCGAGCGGAACGATCGAGGCTATGGTCATGGACGAGGCCGAGGTGGAGGACGCTGGGACAGCCGTGACCATCATCAGGAGTGGCGCGACCACTCTTGCAAGGACCGCTGGGAGGGCCAGCCTCGCGAGGATGCCTAGAGGGATCAGCCACGCGAGGATCAGCCTCAGGGCAACGCTGGTCTTCCTCCGCTGCCACCGCCTCCAAGAAGGAACGAAGACCACCACTAGGACGAGGGGGATGGGGCCTTTCAAGGGCCTCATGCCATCGCCTGCATCATGGGTGGCTCCTAGGCCCCAGCCTCTCATCGCATCTTCAATTAGTTTGCGCGTGAGGTGAACGCAACCCTTCCAAAGCTCGAGGTGACGTGCCTGCTCAGGTGGTCCAAATACGCCATTACCTTCGACTCCTCCGACCAACTCAAGTCCGCGGCCACGTCTTGCGCGCTCCCAATGCTTTGCTCACCCATCATTAGCAACGTGCTCGTCACCAAGACGCTCATTGATGGGAGTGCACGGCTCAATGTCCTCTCTGTCCAGACGTTCAAGAGGCTCCAATTGTCGTATCACCAGCTTCAGCCTACCAAGCCCTTCTCAGGAGTGACCGATGGCTCCACGCACCCGATCGGGCAGGTCCGCCTCCCCGTCACCTTCGGCAAGTGTGACAATTACCACACCGAGCTCATCGACTTCAACAACGCCAACATTCGCCTACCATACAATGCCATCCTTGGTTACCCAGCTCTCGCCAAGTTCATGGCGGCAACGCACCACTACTATAATATCCTAAGGATGCCAGGGAACTGCGACATCATCATGGTCGCTTGTGAAGAAAAGGACGCGGTGTGCTCCCTCGAGTGAGCCTACAAGGTAGCAGTGATAGAGAACCCAGGTGATGAGGGCGCCGTCCTCCCTCCTGAGACTATTCCCAAGACGAAGAAGTAGCTGCTCTCCCAGGGACCTCAAGAGGATGGGGCATCCGGCGGGGCCGCCTCCAGCCTGGACTCTATGGATGGTGTGCCTTCCCCTCTCGCATAGGAAGGCATGCCCGACGCCCCTCTCAGGCTGGGCCCGGGGTCTCCCCTCTGGAGGGCCTCTGACCTGGCTAAGGTCATGAGGGAGGTGCTCGGGCGTCATGTGGAGGCATGTTTCAGCGCACGCTTCTGCGGATAGAGCGCTGGGCGCGAGGCGCCTGACGCTCAGGAGTTCGTCCACAAGGCAACCATGGAGATTCAGGAGGCAAGGGCCATGCGGGGCGATTGCCACCCACCGCCAGGCGCGGCTCCTCACCCAGGCAAGGACGAGAAGCTACACATCTGCATCGACATCCCGGGGCTCAACAAGGATGTGTCTCAGGAGCTCTTCTGGCCGTCCTACATTGGCCGATGTGAGGGCCGCCCTCGCAGCTACGTCAGCATGCCCTTCGGTTTGCTGAACACAGCAGCTGCATCCCAGTACCACATGCGAGGCATCCTCGCAGCTCAGGAGGCCAGGCGCCAGGTGATCCAGGCAGAGATGGCAGCAGATCCTCATGAGCCCCCCGGGCCTCCAAAGCATCCCGAGGTTCAGGGCCAGGTAGCTCATGAGGAGCGACTTCTACAGCGCACGCCTTCGGCTACTCCAACACCTCTTCAGCAACGCTGCCAGGTGACATCTTTTAGTTCATTTAGTTGGGGGCGCCCCTCGGGCTGCACTGTCCCCAAGCCGTGTGGGCCCGTCCCTGTGCCATGTATCCTTCTTGCATTTATTTGAGCTAGCTAACCGTCTCCCATGAGTTGCTTTATGATTATCACCTGCTTGTTTCAAGTCATATACCCTTCGCGGCCTCTCTCCATTGCTGACTCGCCCTTTGCTCAACCCGCAACAGGGGCTACACATGCTGGCACGGCGCTTGTGCTCGGGTCCGTCAGCAATGCTGACAAATCTGAGAGACCGAGCTCTGGCTCGCGACCCGCCTCACATACGCCACCTCGCCAGGTCCTTGGTGCCTTCATCTTCCTACGGAAAGATCAATGGATAGGTAGCAAGCTCTGTTCGAGGTCGTATTCTCCTCCACAGGCTAACTCGCAAGTGTATCTGAAGCCTAGCAATGGGCGGGCCCAATGGCCACCCCCTTCTCACGTGAGTCGCTTACACGTTAAAGGCAGGGCTCTTGAGAATCACGCCTCAGGAGCTCCTACTGGCTCTCCAGACCTCACCCCTGGCCTTGACCACGGCATCGCGACCTCGCATACCAGAGGCAGCCAAGCCTCGCTCAAGGGCTGGGACCGAGGACGTAGAGCACCCAGACAAGCGAGAAAAGGGAATGACCGTCGTGAGCCCTACCTAGAGGCGCCACCACTAAGGCATGAATGGGTACCACACCAGGGAAGCACCGAAGCTCACTAAAGATAAGTAACTCACATGTTAGCATGGACTAGCGACCCAATTGCACGACCTTCGCAGTTCCGCTCGAGCAATGTTGCTTTCCTTTCTGGCCCTTAGGCAGCTGCTTGCACGCTAAAGGGGACCTCGTGAGAATCATGTCTTAGGAGCTCTCACTGGACCTCGGGCCACTCTCCTCCTAGCCTTGACCGTGGCATCGCGACCTGGCATACCAGCGATGGTTGAAGCCAGCATAGGGAGTAGGTCCTGTTGGCGTAGAGCACTGAGCTACCTCAGGAACGGGAAGGGGAACCATGCCAGAGCGGGATACGCGATTTCAACACAGTGCTAGGAAGAATATCGTTGGAACAAAAGCATCATGGTTTTTACATACCCCCCATGGGGCTTGTCATAATTCCGCGCAGGGAAACAAAAGAAGTAAGACTTCGGAGGACCGGGCCAAGGGGCATCGCCTGCGATGCCGGGAGAAGTCCGCTACTGCACTCCGAGCACGGCGAGAGCATAGCAGCACGTAGCTATCATCGCTGGACTCCGGAGAATCACTGGGCTCGGGAGAGTCGCTGGATTCCCAGGAGTCATCGCTGCTGCTGGAGGGGACACCGGCGGAGTCGGAGGCGGGCTCAGCGCTGGCGCCCACGCCCCGCGGGCTGCTTCCTCCAGGGCAGCACTCCAGCCGCCGACCCTCCTCGTCAAAGACCTTGAAGAGCAACATGGAGGTGCCATCCTACTCGAAGTGGATGGCGAGATCCCCTTCAGCGCGACAGGCGTGGGCGACCTCGACCCATCCATGGGTAATGAAGATACCGCCGGGAGGCACTACCTCGACCTCAGCTCCGGTGGCCAGGCTGCAGCACCCGGCGTGTTGTAGCCATAGCTCTAGCAGCACCCTCGGCGGCATCTCGTCAGTGATGAATCTCGGGAACCGTATAGACGCGGGAGGAGGCATCGCTGCCCACACCACGAACTCACGCGAGCTACCCTTAGCGTGGGTTCATGGCCCTGCTGGCCGCTCAACTTCGACTCGCCCGCTGCTGCCTGGAATCGCTCCACGGTGGGCATTGTTGTCCTGCGCATGGGCGTATAAGGGAAGCCGGAAGCCGAGTGGAGGCCTTTCGTGCCAAGGTCGGGTCACCTCCTGCCCTACGCCGGCGTTGCGACGGATGCAAAACCTTTTCTTCGGCGGGAGCGGTTCTGGCTCCTCTCGAGGGGCTTTCCCCTTTTCTGCCACAGAGAATCTCCTGATCGGCACAATGGATGCTACGGCAAGGTGGATAAGAAGAAGGAACGGGCAGCGAGAAGATGACGATGGAGATGAGCAAGGGGGGCTCCACCCCTCCCCTCATTTATAGCCGGAGAGAGGCCAACCGCCAGCCTCCACGATCCTGTGCAATGATGGTTTTCCCTGCATGCAGCATCGACTCGTCCAGTTGGGCAGTTGCCGAGGCAGCATGGGGAAGCGAAGACGCCCACGTCCCATCAACCGCCACATGTGACCCAAGGCCACAGGAGGTTGGGGCGCGGTGCTCCGCACTTGCCTTTTGGCTTCGCCTAGAAGCCAAGGCCGAGCGCGCCTTGGGCCCAAGGGCTACTGTCGGTGTTCTGGATACGGGGTTACCTAGACTTGCTTGCCTACGGCCCGCGGCGTGGCTCCATCGATGGCCTGGTACGACCCAGTTTCGACATCAACAACCCAAGACCCTCGCGAGGCGGACGACACCAAGACCTCCAAGGGGGTCAGCCTCCTTAGGCTGGCTCCCGAGGAGCAGAGATTTCTATGCAAGGCTCATCTCGCGAGGTTTGGGTGACGTGAGCCACGACGATCAAGGCTAGGTGGGCGCCAGTGGGTGTAGTGTAATAGTTTCCTCTTTGGTGCAAAGGAGGCAAGCAGCAGGCGCGGAGTCTTGAGGAAGCAGCCAAAGGTTTCTATTCCCGTGCAACAAGACCAAGACCGCCAGGACGGCAGGACGAAGGTCATCGCCGAGCCCAACGCAGCGTCACAACTAGAGGCTTTTGCAGGCGAAGACCACTTTAGTCAGGTTAAGATGTACTTGCTGTCTCCCATCAAATTTGGCCGTTGTGGGCCCCTTCCCGCCTCCATTCGGGAAGAGGACCAAGGCCACTATAAATAGGACTTAGCCACCACCATAGGAAGATAGGATTCATTCCACCATCACCAGCTCACCAGGTCACTTGATCCCACGAATACACCTCCTGAGGTTGTTCTCCATTGTACTAGTTCTTCCTCAGCCCCTCGAGGCAAATCTACCACAAAGCAGGGGTAGGGTTTTTCACCGCAACGTGGCCCAAACCTGGGTAAATTGTTGTGTCCCATTTCCTTCGAGCTCGCCGCTAGGCTATGAGATCGGTGAGTAGGCAGGTCGGGGAGAGTGAGATCGTCGCACACACCCCAGAGTTCAAACCTCTCATTGGTTTGTGGAACCCGAAATCGGACAATATGGATCCAAATTAGCCCCTTATAGAATAGCGCATAAACTAGGGTTTAAGCTTCTGTCACTCTCGCAACCCATCACCTAATAACTACTCCACAATGCATTACCTTAGGCCCAAATATGGTGAAGTGTCATGTAGTCGACGTTCACATGACACCACTAAGGGAATCACAACATACATATCATCAAATTATCAAACACATATCGAGTTCACATGATAACTTGCAACATGATTTCAAGAACGAAAGTAACTACTCACAAATGATAATCATGCTCAAGATCAGATGGATATTAAATAGCATAATGAATCTGAACCTATAATCTTCCACCAAATAAGCCATATAGTAATCAACTACATGATGTAATCAACACTACTAGTCACCCACAAGCACCAATCTATTGTTCCGGTACAAAGATTGAACACAAGAGATGAACTAGGGTTTGAGAGTGGATGGTGCTATTCAAGATGATCATGGAGATTCCCCTCCCCAATATGGGAGAGTTGTTGGTGATGATGATGACGATGATTTCCCCCTCCGGGAGGGAAGTTCCGCCGGCGGAATCGCTCTGCCGGAGGGCAAAAGTGTTCCTGCCCAAGTTCCGCCTCGAGACGGCAGTGCTTCATCCCGAAAGCCCTCCCCTTATTTTTTCTAGGTCAAAATGACTTAAATACTACCAGAGGTGGGCCGAGGGGAGCACAACCAACCAGGGCGCGCTTGGGCTCCCTGGCACGCCCAGGTGGGTTGTGCCCACCTGGTGGCCCCCCTCTGGTACTTATTTGCTCCAATAATTCTCATTTATTCCATAAAAATTCCTTGTGAAGTTTCAACTCATTTCGAGTTGTGCAGAATAGGTAGCCTGGCTTAGCTTTTTCAGGTCCAGATTTCCAGCTGCCGGAATTCTCCCTCCTTGTGTAAACCTTGCAAATTATGAGAGAAAGGGCATTAGAATTACCCCAAAAAGCATTATTATGCATAAAAACAACATAAATAACAGTAGGTAAACATGATGCAAAATGGACGTATCAACTCCCCAAAGCATAGACCTCGCTTGTTCTCAAGCGACTACCGAAATCGAAAAACATGTCCACATGCTTAGACAGAGAGGCGTCGATAAAAACAAAATACGGACATAGAAGCATGATGTAACTTATTATGACAGCAACAAACTTTAACATAAAACTTTTATCATAGAACTTTTATCACAGACTTCTCATGAACAAGTAACAATTCATCACAACATCGAAGTAGAAAGTATAAACTCTATTGGAAACAAACAAACTATGTTCTCAGTCAACTTTGCAACTACAATTCATCATCTTTTCAGGAAGGGTCGCGTATTGGAGCCTTTTTGGCAAGTCCGCATACTCAACCAGCATATAGTCTTCTATGATTGCTAGCATTCACCGCATACACATAAGCAAAACCTTTCAAGCGGACACATAGAAAGATAGGGGCTTATAGTTTGCCTCCCAACATACTCACCTCAAGGGTGATGTCAATAATAATAACTCATGCTACCCATATCCAACTGGATATATGTGCCTAAATCTTTCCTCACCACATGATGCTTGCCAAAAGAGAAAAATAAAAAGGAATAGAGAGAAAAACTTTGACTCTTACATGAAAGTAAATGCATAAAAGTAAAAGATAGGCCCTTCACAGAGGGAAGCAGAGGTTGCCGTGCGCTTTTTGTTTGTATGCTCAGTCCCTTAGTGCAATAGATTGTCACGTTATATTGCCCCTAATGATGGCAACCTTTATTATGCAGTCTGTCACTTTTATTCTTCACCATCACAAGTTTGTACAACACTCAATTTTCTGTTACACTAAATGATCTAACACTTTTAGAAGCAATTTTTATTGGCTTATTGCACCGTTGACAACTTACTTGAAGGATCTTACTCAATCAATAGGTAAGTATGGTGGACTCTCAAGACAAGATTTGGGTTTAAGGGTTTTTGGATGCACAAGTAGTATCTCTACCTGGTGCGGAATTTTTGGCTAGCAAAGATAGGGGCAAACACCACATGTTGAAGGATCTATGACGATATAGCTTCGATGTGAATATGAACAAACATAAATTATTATGTTGTCTTCCTTGTCCAACGTCAACAATTTTGGCATATAATATTTTGATGGGTGCTCACAATCACAAAAGATTTCCAGGATAGTGTATTTGCATGTGAATCTTCTCTTCCCTTATTAATTCTTTCATGAATTGCATCATTGACCAATGCTATGTTTGTCAATCTACAATAAAATTTTCTACTTATACTTTTCCTTGTGTGATGTCATTACTTACCATAAGATTAGCAAATGATCTTTTTCAATTATTTCAATTCTTTTTATTGAAACATGAAAGTAAAGAAAGCAAAACTCAAACTAAACTTCATTATAAATCTCGCACAATATTACAAGGGTAGATCACTAAGCAAACTCTCGAAAAGAAAGGATCGAACTAAAATTTTATTCATCTAAAGGAAAAGATAGTTATGGATTGAACTAAGAAAAGTAAAAGCAAAACTTAGTGGAGGTGATACCATACCGGGGCACCTCCCCCAAGCTTGGCGGAAGCCAAGGGGAGTGCCCATACCCGATACTCAATTTTCTTTTGGTGGTGAAGAAGGAGGTGCTGGTGATGAAGTGTTAGCGATCTTATCCTTGGGTTTCCATGGCAAAGGCTCACCATCATAAGAGGAAGAGTGAGTCTCTCGGGTCCTGCAACTGGCAGCCAAACTCATACATTTAAACCTTGCCTCATATTCAAAGACTAGGTTTTGAAGGTCCACTACTAGGGAACACCTTATACATAGAATCTTAGCAGCAGCGCGGCACAAAAAGAAGCGCTACTGCTAATTAGCAGTAGCGCGGGTAACAAAAAGTCGCTACTGATATAAATTTAGCAGTAGCGCGTGCGGGCTAAACCGCGCTGCTACAAAAATCGACTAACAGTACCCACCAACCTAAGTTTGACGACAGACACAATAGTAGTAGCATGCTTTTTACTCAGGTCGCTGCTGCTAATTTTGAAATTGGCCACACGGTTGGCCCCGCTTAGCAGTAGCGTGTGTGAGAAAAGCAGGACTTCTATAACGCTCTTATCAGTAGCGCGTTTTTCCTCCCACGCTACTGCTAAGATGCAGCACACCACCACCTTTTCCCACCCGTCCTCCCCTCCCCCATCGCCTCTCTTCCCTTTCCCCTACCTCCCACATCCTCCCTCTCTCACTCTTCTTCTTCCTCAATACTTCTCCCCCCATTACTCTCCCTCTTCTACCTACCTTTCTCTCTCGTCATTACTCCTAGCTAACTACACCACCTCCATTAATGTATCTCCTTTCTCTTTTTCCTTCCCCCTCCACTAGTTGAAGTTGTCTCCTCCCAAATTAGCTAGCTAGGTAGATGTAGCATTTAGTTAAGTGACCTATTTGCCCCCAAACAAGATCTATCTTTGTGAAGAAGAGCTTTGTGCACTTTTGATCTCTCTACATCATCATCTCCATCATGTGCTCGATCTTGAGATAGAGGTGATTAAAATTTCATGCTTTTGCAAAATGGAAATATGTGTGTGTGTGTGTGTGATACGATAATTGGGCGATATGATGGAAATTGTGTGTGTGGCATGAGTTGACGCCAAATTGTGCTTTTGAGTTGCCTATGTTTTACCGAAATGTCGATTTATTTCCGTTTCGTCGAATTCCGGGCAAACTCTAGATCTATATGTCCTATTTTTAGGGAAGGTCATGCCGAATTTTTGTATGACTTTGATGCATGCATTCATTTTTATAATCAATTTGTTTATTATTACCATGCAGACATTCATGATGGTCAGTGGAACGATGGTGGACTGGTGGTTGTAGTCGGCGGTGCAGGACATGAAAGAAAATAACCGGACAGAGGTTTTATGTCCGTGTCGAGAATGCAAAGGAATAGTTTGGCTCGACCCCTATGACGATGGTCGTGTCGAAGCGCACCTGCTCATGACTGGTTTCATGGATGGCTATACTCGATGGATAATTGAAGACGAGGATGACGATGTTGAGGACGCCGACGGGGCAGGCAATGATGACACGGGGCAAGATGAAGAGATGATCAATAATGGCGGCGGGGAAGAGGCCGGACATGGCGGCGGAGAAGGGGCCGGACATGGCAGAGGATAAGGGGCCGGACATGGCGGCAGAGAGAACGTGGACTCCACGCAGTAGAGTTCGTCGGTACTGAGTTCAATCGTGCAGGACCCTCATGTTCAAGCACTGCTTTGCAAGGGGACGAGTACTAAGAGAGCTGCTTCTAGAGAGGAGGCTAAGCTGGAGCAACTGGTGGTAGACTCGAGCACTCCATTGTATGATGGTTGCAATCCTGAGGTGACCCGCTTGAGTTTCACGCTCCAACTCCTGAAGACGAAGGATAAAAACAAATGGACCGACACTAGCCTCGATGGGCATCTCAAGTACCTAAAGGATGTTCTTCCCACGGGGAATCTATGTCCTACTAGTGTTGATGAGGCCAAGAAGATCGTGTGCCATCTTGATCTGTCGCATGTTAGATACCATGCATGCATCAACGATTGCATAAATTATCGGGAGGAGCATGCGAAAAAAACAAGTTGTCCAGTGTGCAATGCTTCTCGATACAAGAAGGCCGGGAAGAAATGTCCCCAGAAAGTTGTATGGTACTTACCGATCACTTCCCGTCTTCACTGGTATTTTGTAGATCCCAAGGAAGCAAAGCTAATAAGCTGGCACGCGGAGAGGAAGGAGCCCGACGATGGAGATGATCTGAAGCTGAGACATGTCAAGGATGGAAGCCAGTGGAGGGCGTTGAACAGCTTCTATCGGTATTTCAAATGTGATGCAAGGAACATCATGCTCGGAGCGTGTACCGATGGCATGAATTTGTTTGGCAACCAGAACACCAACCATAGCACATGGCCCGTATTTGTATGGATGTACAACCTCCCCCTGGTTGTGCATGAAGTCGAAGTACATTCACATGAGCATGCTGATTCAAGGGCGGAAACAACCAGGAAATAATATTAATTTGTATCTGGGGCTACTTCAAGAGGAGTTAGACACGTTATGGAAAACATCGGCCAAGACATGGGACGCCAGCAAAGGCGAGTATTTCTACATGAGAGTCACACTGATCACGATGGTGCATGACTATCTTGGTTACGGATATGTCGCAGGCCAGGTGTGCCATGGATATTGCGGATGCACGCGGTGCATGGATGATATGACGTTTAAGCATCTAACGTCGAGGAAAGATGGCTGGTCTGGGAAAATCCTGTACATGGGGCATCGAAGATGGCTCAAACAGGACAATGAAAGCACAAGTGGTCCCTGGGTCATTTTGGTAATTAATGTCAACATATCTCTGGTTGGCCTTTACATCTAGTATATTTCAGATAAGTCCAACAGTGCAGTGGCATGGACAAGAGGATGTGGAACCCCTTCAAGATGCTAAGGACAAAGGATTGGCTCAAGCTCGAAGCTCAGGACTCTACATTTTCTATTTTCAGTGATCCAAGATCACATTGAGTCTATAGGAAAGCCAATACTATTAAAAGGGGATGAGGTGTTGCTTAATGGCTTGCTTGCTCAAAATGCTTAGTGATATGCTCCAAATCCCTCAACCACTTTCTCATATCCACATATGTCCAAAACCAAAAGTCAAACTCGGCCCCACTGATTTGATCCGTCAGGCGCCACCGAGTTCAGTTGACATAGCCACTGCTAGAAACCCTAATCAATTCGCTCACACCGATGGGATCTCGGTCCCACCGAGATGGGCTTGCAAACTCTCTGTTGTTTATTGCAATATTTTCGGTCCCACCGAGAAGATGTCATCAGTCACATCGAGTTTTCCTGGCCAACTCTCTGTTTTGCTTATTACCAAATCGGTCCCACCGAGTTGTGTAATCGGTCAAACCGAGATGAAGTTTTACCCTAACCCTTGCACATCGGTCCCACCGAGTTGTGTAATCGAAGATGAAGTTTTACCCTAACCCTTGCACATCGGTCCCACCGACTTTATCATATCGGTCCCACCTAAATTACCTCATGGTCACATTATGTACTGAATTGGTCCGACCGAGTTTTCTGATTCGGTCCCACCGAGTTTGGTATATTGTGTGTAACAGTTAGATTTTGTGTGGAGGCTATATATACCCCTCGACCCTCTCGTCATTCGTGAGGGAAGCCATCAAAACGTGCCTACACTTCCACTACTCATTTTCTGAGAGAGAACCACCTACTCATGTGTTGAGGCCAAAATATTCCAATCCAACCATATGAATCTTGATCTCTAGCCTTCCCCAAGTTGCTTTCCACTCAAATCATCTTTCCACCAAATCCAATCGTATGAGAGTGAGTTGAGTGTTGGGGAGACTATCATTTGAAGCACAAGAGCAAGGAGTTCATCATCAACACACCATCTATTACCTTTTGGAGAGGGGTGTCTCCTAGATTGGTTAGGTGTCACTTGGGAGCCTCCAATAAGATTGTGGAGTTGAACCAAGGAGTTTGTAAGGGCAAGGAGATCACCTACTTCGTGAAGATTGTTGGTGTCAAAACCGGCGGATCTCGGGTAGGGGGTCCCGATCTATGCATCAAGGCAGATGGTAACAAGAAGTAAGGGACACAGATGTTTACCCAGGTTCGGGCCCTCTCGATGGAGGTAAAACCCTACTTCTTGCTTGATTAATATTGATGATATGGGTAGTACAATAGTAGATCTACCACGAGATCGTAGAGGCTAAACCCTAGGAGCTAGCCTATGATGGTATGAATGTAATTGTGATCGTCCTTCTAAGGACCAACCTCTCCGGTTTATATAGACACCGGAGAGGGCTAGGGTTTACATGGAGTCGGTTACAAGGAAGGAAATATAACATCCGGATCGCCAAGCTTGCCTTCCACGCCAAGGAAAGTCCTATTCGGAGATGGGCCGAAGTCTTGAGTCTTGTATCTTCACGCTTCAATAGTCCAGACATTGTATACAGTCTGGCTGTCCGGATACCCCCTAATCCAGGACTCCCTTAGTAGCCCCTGAACCAGGCTTCAATGACGATGAGTCCGGCGCGCAGTATTGTCTTCGGCATTGCAAGGCGGGTTCCTCCTCCGAATACTCCAAAGTAATCATCGAACACTCAAATCGTGTCCGGATCTGAAAAAAATGATCTTCGCATACCACCGTAGAGAGAATGATACTTCACAAATGCAATCTGCTGACAACTTTTCCTGATGACGTGACACATTATTATGATCGAATGCATTATTCGAACCGTTTCCACACAACTAGCTACAACGTATATCACGCGGCGGTTTTTGTGACACGTCTTGTCAAAGGAGAGATCGTGTCCCCTTATTACGGGATTCTCATCAATACGGGTATGGGTAATCTCACCATGGCATTAATCGTGGCGCTTGGGAAACAAGCGATTCCTAACAGGCAAGTGGGGAGGCGCACCGCTTCAGGCGACTCTATAAAGGGATAAGGTTCCCCCATGTTCACCCACTCCTTCTTCCTCCTTTGCCTACTCTTGCCCCCTCGAGCTCCAGCGCCCGAGCCCAAGCATTCCCGCACAGCTAAACATGTTCGAAGAAGGAGGCAAGTGGGTGGCTTCCGCCGTCAAGGAGAAGCACATCACCGATCTTCGGGCGGCCGGATACTTGGCCGCAGACATAGCGCACCGTCTACCAGACACCGGGCAAGTCATTCCAACCCCAGGACCCCATGAGAGGGTCGTATTCATCGCCCACTTCATCCGTGGACTGGGATTTCCACTCCATCCCTTCATCCGCGGGCTTATGTTCTACTACGGGCTAGATTTCCACGATCTAGCCCCGAATTTCGTCCTCAACATCTCGGCGTTCATCGTCGTGTGCGAGGCCTTCCTCCGCATCCGGCCTCACTTCGGCCTATGGCTGCAAACTTTCTACGTGAAGCCGAAGGTGGTAAGAGGCCAACAGGTGGAGTGCGAAGGGGCCATGGTGGGCTGAATGCCCAACGTCACATGGCTCGATGGCTCCTTTGCGGAGACCGTAAAAGGATGGCAATCGGGGTGGTTCTACATCACTGAGCCGCGCGGTGCCAACTGGGCGGCGGCCCCCGAGTTCCGATCCGGAGCCCCCATGCGGCTCACCTCCTGGGAGAGGAAGGGCCTGTCCTGGGGTGATTCCGCGGAGCTGGCCAGACTCCAAACATGCGTCAAAAGCATGAAGGACAAGAACATCAAGCTTGTCAACGTGATCCAGGTCATGCTCGTTCGCCGAATCTTGCCCTGCCAAAGGCAGGCAGTCAATCTATGGGAGTTCATTCCCACCGAGCACCGGACGCTCCAGAGGCTCTACGGCATGACGCACAAAGGCGCATGGAAGGAGCTATTCAAGGCCTCCGAAGTGCCTCCTCCGACATCCGAAGACCGCAGGCTTCACGCCGCGTGGGCTCCTAGGCCGGTGAGTTCTAAGACTGACACCGGACCCATTACTTCCCGATATATTCATGGGAGTGCCTTAAATAGTTGTGCATATTTCCTTCAGGATTCCGTGGAGACAGCGGAGCAGGTTTACTTCCCGGCTCTGCTGCCAGAAGACCCAGCAGATGTTCTCCTGACGGAGATGCTGGTCCTGGCGCCGTTCAAGGTGCCAGAGAAGAAGGCCGAGAAGAAGGCCCCGGGGATCCGAAAGGGTCTCCGGCGTAAGGTTGTGCCAGAAGCCTCGTCCGAAGACGACGAGGCGGACTCCTCCCACAAAGGGGAGGAGGAAGAAGAAGAAGACGCCCCATCGGGAAAGGATGAGGGGTCCGGGGAGGCAGACCCGGGGGCCGGAAAAGGTCCTCGGCGCAGGGCCGTCATTCCCCTGTCGTCTGATGACGACGAGTCGGATTCCTCCCGCAGAGGCAGGGGGAATCAAGAAGAGATCCTACCTTCCCCCACCGGGGGGAGAAGAAGAGAAAAGCCGCCCTAGGAGGGGAGGCTAGGGCGTCCAAGAAGGGGAAGGGGCCCCTTCCGGACTATTCCGCCACGGCTGCTGTCAGCAAGGAGGGTTGGCTACCGAGGGGAAAGCCCCTAGCGCGATCGTAAGTGTTTGCACTCTATCATGACTTCACTTCACAGTTTTTGTATTTATAATGCCGAACATATGTATAGTCCGGCCATGGATCACCCCGAGGTATCCTCCTCCGGGTCCCTAAGCAATTCGGAGATGAATTCGCTCCCGACGGCCACCACTCCTCAACCCACGGACGACGTGGAGGTGTTGTCCCAAAGGCTCCCAGAGTGGGGGGAGGTGACTCTGGAGATGCCCCGAGGCGGGGTCCCAGATGTCGGACACGCGGGGTTCAATATCCCCGCGGATCGTGTCGACGAGAGCCACGGCCAGCCGGGCTCTCAGCGAACACAATTCCGGAACCTTCGATGGTTCCAGTCTCAGGCAGGCGACCCCTCGCTAAGGAGGGCGAGCCGTCTATGTCGCGGACTTCCGTTGTGCATGAGGCGTCGGACGGTATGCGGGAAGCGCTTTGCGGCGCTTCCCTGGACGAAGGGCGCCGTACTCTTATGAGTATGGTGATTCGGAAGGTTTCGTCCGCCAAGAGCGGACTAACCGAAGCTTGCACCAGCCTCCTAACAGGCTTCGAGGTGAGTAATAAATATGTGCAAAATTCCCACCTGATAGGTAGTAGCCCCTAATACTCTGTTTGGCGTTCGGAAAGAAAAGCCGAGCTGAGGGTCAATTAAAATCCGCAGGAGTCTAATCATAAGTATTGTTTTGAATAAGCAGGGTGTGCTGCTTGCTGCTGCTGCCCGTATTGCCGAGGTTGCCGGTCTGAAATGGGACCTGAAGTAGGCGCAGGGAGAGCTCGACCTCACGAAGAGGCAGCTCGAAGAGAACAAGGGTAAGTAATTCGCGTTCTTATGTATTTAAGGATAGGCAGAATTGGTGGGTCTAACAACTAAGTGTCGTGACCGTGTAACAGGGGCCCCTGCCGAAGTGGCGGCCCTGAAGAAGGCGCTGTCCGAGGCCGAAGACAAGGCGGCCTCAGAATGTAAGGAGCGCGAAAAGCAAGGTGCTAGGGTAGGTGAGGTATAGAAGGAGCTCCAGGACCTCGGCAAGAAGTGCGAGTCCGTGGAGCATGATCTGAATGTCAAAGAGGGCCGAGCTTGTGAAGGCCCTTATGAGCTTAAAAGACGCCAAGGCCGAAGCCGAGAAAGCACAGCAGGAGATGCAGGAGGCCAAGAAGATAGCAGCGTGTAAGAAGTTCTTTATTCAAAGCAAACATGTGGAGGAGGCGTTTCTATTACTTAGTCGAATTTGGAGCTCTCCAGGGGCATTCGCAGATCTGCCATGCAGCATATCAGACGCTGCGGAGTTCTACCGTGCGTGGGAGGGGAACTCAACAGAGAAGCTGTTCTGGTCCCAGTATACTGGGGACGAACACCCGATGCCTCTGAGTGACTGAGGGAGTCCTAGATTAGGGGGTGTCTGGATGGGATAAAAACGAACGGAGAATTATTTTGGAATATTTGGAATTTTCCGGAGGAAGAATCAACGCGAAACGGTGCCCGAGGTGGCCAGGAGATAGGGGGGCGCGCACACCCCCCTGGGCGCGCCTGTGTGGCATCCCGGCTCAGAGAAAACCGGAACGCCCCGTATTCCAGCCCAGAGATCGAGGAGAAGTCTTCTGGAATAGGGCACTGCTTAGCATAGAACAAACCAGCTCTTTATTATTACACGAATATGAATACAAGGTTGCCGATATTACAATGAATAACATCGGTACGGCGACACTACGCCATCCTCGGTTGCTCTATGCAACTAGCAGAACAACTCGAAGCAGTGGAATAACTCTAGCAGCGGAACAACGGCGACGGTGGTGAACTCCACTCCGCAGGGACTCTGGCTGGAACGCTTATCCTTGCTCGCACGAACGGAAACCACGACATGCAAGCAATCAAATCCGGAATGACCTGCAAACTGGCATGACACGCCAGGTTAGTACATTGAATGTACTTGCAAGCTCACAAAAACCAGAAGCATTCAAGACAGATAATAGCATGGCAATTACAGGTTAAACAGGAATTAACATGATAACATCAGCATAACATGGCATGACCAACATAAACATGATACAACTATCTCAACAAGAACATATTAATCCGACAATACTAGCATGCAATATGAAACCACTATATGCACCACTTATACTGCTCGGGCTACGTTGTAACCAACTTATGCATCACTTACCGACCTCGGACATCACACGATCATCTGAGGATCAAATCAAGCTTGGCATAAACAATACCTTAGAGATCATTAAATAACCACAAGGAGCTTGATCTTTACCCACGACTCTCGTACAACATCACAAATATACAACAACTCGGTATCCTCGATACCATTGTGATCCTTACGGCGATCACCACCCGACCAACACTTGGTCCGTGATCCTTACGGCGATCACAACCCGACCACTACATGCCCCGTGATCCTTACGGTGATCACCACCCGACCAACACTTGGCCAACTTATCTCACTGTTATTAAGCACATTATTTTTATTACTGTTGACTCATGGTGTGACCTTCTCTCGACCTGGGCCCTTATCCGCGGGTGTGGCTATCGATAGATTAATATACACTCTGCAGAGGTTAGTACACTGTACCCACAGTACGGAACCCATGGCCTCGGCCTCCCATCCGGGTGGACCAACGACGTTCGGACAAAATCGATCTACTGCCATGACACTCTCCTGGCCACTCCGACTTACTCCTCTCTGAGCTAAATCATGGGTGGCCCCGTGTCTACCTCCAGACACCTCAACGACCACCGTCGTGGCCCGTCCCACTCTGGGACACGTGCACATAACAACAACAACGGGCACACAACGTTATGCTTGCCTACCGGGCCAGGGTACAGCACACCCATAACCTTCCCTAGTTGGAGGCACCGACGAGAGGCATGACAATAGACCCAGTTAGGACCGTCCCATTCCGGTAAGTGTGGTTGCACTGGTCAGTATCGATTCAGCGGCACCATGACTCAGCCAACAGTTGTTCAAGTTCAATTTAATCCGGTTAAACTTGAATGTAAATATGCTGAGCCATGATAAAATAACATGATGCCAACAATAGTACATGAACATGATATCAACATCATCATGAGGGTATCACATAACTATCCATCATATCCACAATAACTTATATCCACTGAACAACGCATACCGACTAGCATGACCATCTCCAACATCAACATGTACTACTAACCAGCATAATCATATGAAAGGTAATACTAGCAGGTATAACATGATCACAGACTATAAGACAACATAGCACAAAAGTAAACATGCAAATCTGAACATCACCGGAACAACGATAACCATCTTTTCAACAAGCAAACATTTATTAAATATTCAAGCTGAAAACCATGGCTACTGCATGACTATCATGCAAGTGGGTATTGTGGCTTGCCTGGGGATGAAGAAAGCACCGGGGAGAAGTGCGGTGAAGCCGCGGATAGATTCACCGGAAATCGTTCTCTCTTGGAGGGGGCTGAATAAGGGCAAGGGCATAAAGGTCATTTTGTCAGTGCCAAACCATAGTAAAAACATGGGCAACAGAACGGGCTCGATGAAACGAAGATGTGGGCGTTGGATTCACCTCAAACGGAGTTACGGTTAAAAAGTTATAAGGGTTTTACTGCTAGGGACCTATCTGCAAAAAATGATTTTACAGACTGGGCCAAAACAGAAAACTGGAAAGCGTATTCGCGGGAATATGTATCCACTTAAATGACGTGGCAGTGGCGGGGCCGGGGCTGGTCAACGGGTGAGGAGATGACAGGTGGGTCCCGCCTTATCCACTCCCTCTCTCTCCTTTCTTCTCTTCTTCCTCTCTCCTTCTCCCGACGCCGCACGCAGAACAGAGGAGATGCCGCCGGCGCCGGCGCTCGCTCCGGCCACTCTGGCCACCTCTGGTGGATCTTGGACCGCCGGAGTGTTCAGGACAGGGAGGCGCGCCCGTCTGGACAACTCACGCCTGCTGAGATGCACTGGAGGGAACGCAGCCTCGACTGCGGCGGACGGCGGCTACGGGTGGAGATGGCTCCGATGATGCTGTGGTGGAACGGAGGGGTTGAGGGTCGGGGCGGACTTGCGAGGGTCTAGGAGGAGCTCTAGGGTGGAAAGGGAGAGGGGAGGAGCTCCACACGCCGCGAATCCAAGAAGGGCAGAGGCGGCGGCCATGGCGGCAAGGGCGGGCTCATGAGCTCCTTGGGCTCGAGGGGATGGTTGGGCGGGCTCCTGGAGTGCTCGTACGGCCTCGGGGGTAGCCATTTATAGGTGGGCGAGGAGGGGAGGCCATGGACGCGTGGCCGTGGCTCGGGTGCCGCCGTGCATGTCCGGCCGAGGCTCTAGCGACGGCCAGCGAGCACGGGTGGCACGGGAAGGCGACGAGGGGGGGGGGTGCGGACGAACTGCAGAGGTCACGGAGACGAGCAACGCTCGAGGACACGAGGAGGAAGAAACCGAGCGCCATTATGGCTCGGTCGGCCACAGTGCGCCCGTGGGCACTCATCGGCGAGCGTCGGCGAGGAAGGTGCCGGAGGGGGAGAGGGGTCCAGGGCGAAGAGGACGACGATGCTGAGCTGTGAGACACTTGGGGACAAGCCAGAACCGGCCGGAGCGATGATGCCGAGACCAACAATGGCTAGACCATCGTTTCTGGCTGTCCTCGTGGTCACCACTGGCATGGCGTGCTCTGGAGTTTTTACTGAGGTTAAACCATGTCTACCGTGTAGTCCTTCGAAGGGTGGTAACAACTGAGGGGGTAACTTGGTGAAAGGCGCTCTGGTCAAAAAGATATAACCCTCTGAAATTTACTGTAGTAAACTTCATCAGCTCAATGAGGTCAACAGGGAGTTATTGGAGGACAAACAAGATGTCAGGGATGTTTCGGATAGGAAGGACTACAGTCCTGGAAGTTGGGAGGGGAAATGGACCAAGATAAATCATGGTTGCTTCGCAACTGCTTATTTGGTCTACAAATGAAGATCATGATGGTGCACTCACATGGAGTGTCCACTTGAGCTAAGATTGGGCAAGACTTAGTCATTTGGTCATATGATGATGCTGTAAAAATATCATGCCAAATGGGCAAACCAAAGTAGCACTTGCTTCACAAACATCTCTGCTGACCAGAAACTTGAAATAATTATGGTGGTCAAATAGCATCATTGAAATGATTCCAAAATGGGTGGAGGGATGTTTTATGGGCATAAGAATGATCTGGTAATTTATCAGTATTTTTGAAGCAATATAAAATATACTTGCTTCACAACCTGAAAATTTTGCCAAACACAAAGATTTGCTCCTGTGCTCACATAGATGATTGGATGGTGCTGCAAATGGGTGGAGGGAGTTAATATGAGCACATTAAGGAGTGTGCAAAAGTTCAACTCATTTGGGTACTCCTAGCTAGTACTTCCTTCACAAAGCCTTTTGTTTGGCAGAAACTTTGAAAAATCACTGAGGAAGATTGGCTGGGCAAATAACTTTGAACTTGTGCATGAGGCAATTATTTGGAGATATAAACATGCCCAAAAAGGTCAGGAGTCAATAGGATAAATATAAATGACACTTCCTTCACAAAGTGCCATTCTGGGCAAAATAGGAAATGAATTATTGGGGAATTATTTTTGAACATGGAAATGAAAAGTTTTGCCATATTTGATCAAGATATGACCCAAAAAATTTATAAGAATTATTTGGGAATTTTAGGAGTGATGGAAATATTGGTTGCTTCACAACCTAGGGCAATCTGAGTTATTCCTTTAATAGAAAAGGAATATTCCCAATAAAAAGAATATTGGGATTTGGGCTAGGATGGAAATGACAGGGTCTAGGGAAATATTTGGATATGACAAGCCACTCTGGAAATAAAGAAGAGGTCATCTTCTTCGGTTTCTAGACCACAAAGCCACGGAAAAAGAAAACTCAGGCAAAAACCTCGGAAAAACAAAAGAAAAAGAAAGGGCCAAAAATCAGGCTGTGACAAACCTTACCCCCTTAAAGAAATCTCGTCCTCGGGATTTGGTTGCTTAGGGAACTAGTATGATTATTCTGACTTAAGGAAACTGTTTCCATCTTGGGTATCCTTTTTCCTTTATTGTTGTTCCCATTAAATTTTATCTGACTGGCCCTGGGATAGTTTTATTTACTGTATCCGCATTCTGACAGATCTTACCTGGCTTGCTCATTCTTATATAGGCTCCAATTTCTTTTGAGATCTGTTGACTAGTTGAGTGTGATTTAATCATCACGACTGAAATAGATGTCCGTCTCACAAATCCAAAAGTGATTTCCGCTGGGTGTGCCACTTGGCACTGACAACCTTTTATGTAATGATGATCAGAATTTTCTGATGAAAACTCAAACTCTGACTCACCGCATTGGGTTTCTCCACTAAATGCAGGTTCTTTGGGTTCCAAACAGCGAGCTAAACATAACCGTTTCCTGATAGATTCTGACTCACTGCAGAAGTTTCTGAATCATCTTAACTGGTTCCACTATCATGAGTATCAGATCCGTACCAAATATTTGATTGTCTCCTGTCGCGGCCAGCATAAAGGGTTTGGCCTGTATGATAATATAAGTGAGGACTCAGGCTTCCAGACTGTTATTCCTCATGCCGACTACTCATGCTGTAGGCATATCCATGCAGATCAATACTGACTTAGACTGTCCGGGGGATCTGCACCATGGGGTCGTGCAACAATTTTCATACCTGCATCACTGGTCTTGCTCCTTCATTATTGTTTTCTTGGTCTGGATCCTTGGCTGAAAGAGCCGGGTCATATTGCTTCTTCGTATGACCATAGCTACTGTCGGGCAATTTTTCGGCAATTGTAGTTTATCTTAATTTTTTTGATAAGGTAATCCATTAAATGACAGATTCAACAACTCTCAAGTTCTGACCGTTGGGAAATGATCATCTGAAACCCTTGCAGGAAATCGGAAAATAAATCAGTAGCCACCAGAACGGTCTTTACAACTCAGATCTGGGACATTACTGAAATAACTCAACCACGGCTCAGGACGGCCGAAAAACAGCTCAAAGCATGAGACCATGTCGATAAGAAGGTGGTAGGTCCCTAAAACAGCCAAAAAGCAGCTATAGGGCTACTGTCACAAAAAGGAACTCAACAGCTGTACGAGACGGCCGAAAAGCATCTCACACTCGTGACAGTCGTTGAAGAGAGAAACAAAAATAGGCATCCACCCCGGATAGCTAGAAACAGCTCAGATCACAGGCGTGGTGCCGTCATTGGAGAAAAGGGGACAAGGGCTCATCAAGATCATTTTCCAGGTTCACGGGTACTTGTATTAAGCTCATTGATGTCGTCAATCCTCATACTCCATTATCACACTATGGTGTATACTGGCTTTATTCTCGTAACCATCCTCACGTTGTTATCAGATCCTCATCCGAGTGACTTGTAAGATCTTGGTGGTATGCTGACCGCATATATATGAGAATCTGATTCCCGAGACAGACGTGCATTCTGACTAATTCTTGATTCTGACCAAAATGTTGCGGATCTGATTCTTGGGATTCACTGCCATATGCTGTCAACTCACAGTGTACTACATTGTACCAATGCCTTACTGAGAAAGATTGGTTGTCTTGCACTCGAAACTTTCATCGGACAGCTTGCTGAAGAAGACTGGGTATCGTGCTTCAGAAGCTTACCCCTTAAAGACTTTGCTGGGGAAAGACTCGGTACCTTATGCTAGAAGCTTTTGCAGTTGCTTACTGAAGAAGGCAGAGTACCTTGCGCGAGAAATCATCCACGTATCGTACTAAGGAAGATAGATGAATCTTGGCTTGGAAGCTTCTCTGGTATCTTGAGAGGGAAGATTGGGTTGCTTACACCAGAAGCTTCTTATTATGATATGCGGACCGATTTCCACATATATAACCATCTGAATATTTTTGCTATTGATTTCTTGCATGAAACGGGGTTTTACTGGACTATTATCCTTTCTGAGTATATGCCATATTTTTGCTTGCTTCCAGATACATAGAGTTCCAAAATCATCCTCAACAGAAAATTAAACTTGTATCTGAGCCATACCTTTGACGGTTAATATTCTGTCAACCTTGCACACAATTTATCTTCTTGCTGATTTAATCATTTCGTAGTGATGAGTGCACGCTAATGCAAACTTGATACTGACGGTCCATCCAGGATTTCTTTTGCATTCAGACGAGATATCCCAATTTCACTGCATTCGGCTGATAATTCCGTTCTGTTTAGCTGAGTTTCCAAATATATGCATTTCTTGCTGACGCTTCGGGTCCAGTGTCCGCTGACGAGTAACTTTAATAGGGGAAAATTTGTAACACTGAAGGCCCAAAGAAAGGAACAACAGAAACGACTGAAACAAAAGCACACAAGCATTCTATTAATATAATAAATCAAGCAATCATCACATATTACTGCTAGTCACACAATATTATGCATGCACACCTAAGCACACAAATCTCGCGGAAACTCCGGTATTGCGGTCTAATATGCTGTGACGATGTGCACGAGGACGAATAAATGTGTGGAAGAGTTGGTGTAAACAGCGCTACACCAAGTGCTAGCTTAGCCAGATAGCAACCTGAACTAGCTCGGAGACGAGGACGTACTCGGTAATCATGTATTGGGACACGAAGGTCGCAACTACATTATTATCAAGCAGACGGAGAAAGATCCGTACTCGTCCAAGAAATAGGATAGCGGGGAAAACCTGAGGCTGCTAACATTACCCTTTCTTGATAACTAAGATCATTAAGGGTTGTCAACATGACAAAACAAAAGAACGATCCGGGATAGACACATGTCCATCACCGAAATGATAGACGGGACTGAAAGAAAGACATCGGTGCGATATCTGAGAACCATTTTTGCAAACAGTGTCGGGATCACTTGGCACCACTCTGTTGGGACAGAAGTAACACCAAGCACTGAAAGAAAAAGGAACTAGAGAAATGCAAAGGTTGAGCTATAGTGGATCCGAACCGATGCCAGCTACACTCACCAGATTAACCATTAGCGACTAAATAATAATTTATATGCATGCTATGCGACAAACAAATGCAACAATAAAGTGCAACAAACAAACTGGGGTCTATACTACCGCTTTCTAACTTCGCGCGGTCTAGGGCGTCCTACAGCCAGACCTGCTCTAATACCAAGCCTGTGGCACCCCGGCTCAGAGAAAACCGAAACGCCCCATATTCCAGCCTAGAGATCGAGGAGAAGTCTTCTGGAATACGGCACTGCTTAGCATAGAATAAACCAACTCTTTATTATTACACGAATATGAATACAAGGTTATCGATATTTCTGATGCCTGGATAATCAGGCTACAGTAATCCCACGTTAGCGATGCCACGTCACCCCGGTTTCTGTGCTAATATCGTTTTAGTTCGAAACCGATCCAAATTAAAATTTAAAATAAAAACAAACAACAAAAGTTTTCAAACGCTAAAAACTAAAATGTTCACAATATTGCAAAATTACCAAAGCTGTTATAAAAATAAAATCAACACTTTAGAAGCTCCAGAAATGCCCTTAGGAATTAAAACAGTGGACCAACAGCACATCACTTGGCCTTTTCACTTTCTAAAAATAATTAAACCTTTTCGGAAGACCTTCAGCTTTTGTGGCATTGTTGCTATATAATGCAATGATATTCATGTGACAAGCTACATGATTTACAAAAGTCATTTGGTGGTTAAGCAATTAACAAACCAGAGCAAATATAAAATAAAAACTGTAGAAAAGGAAAAAGAAATAAAAGACACCCCCCGACTGGGCCTTAGCCCAGTTGGCCGAAGGAGCCAGTCGGCCCAGCCGACCCACCCCCGCACCCCCTGGCTTACTAGGCCTCCTCCCCTCCCCGTGACCTAGCGCCACCCCCCACTACTCCCACTCGCCCCCCACCTCTGCCTTCCCCCGATCCAGATCGGATCGGGGCATGGGGGCCCGACCTCGCCGCCTCATCCCTACGCCCGTCCACGCCGGCGCCTCCTCGTCTCCTCCCCACGCCGGTGCCTCCTAGTCTCCTCCCCACGCCGGACCTCCTCGACCTCCTCCCCGCCGGCCTCCCCAAGCCACGGTGCGCCCCGTCGCCGCCCCACCACCTCTTCCTCACCGGACCGCACCGAGCCTCGTCGGCCACTGCTTCCTCGTCTTCGTCGTCACCATCGCCACCTCGAGCCCACTATCGCACACCTGCAGGGCCCAGTGAGCATCGCCCCTCTCCTCTCCCCCTCTGCTTCCCTCGCCGGAACCGAGCGCGCCCGTCGTTCACGTCGTGGCCTGCTGCCGTCCCTGATGGCTACCGGCCTCGTGCTGCTTCGCCACTGCTCGCGCTCCTCTCGCGCCCATGTCGCCGCGTCCGCCTGGCCGAACCCCCTTTGCCCCAGCCCTGTTCGAGTCACCGCCCGCGCGGCCCCTGGCCGTCGGTGCTCGCGCCCGCGAGCCCCGTGGCTCCGCTCCACCCCCCGTTAACCCGAGCCCAGTGTACCGCGCCCGTTTGGCCTTGGTGCCAATGACAAAGGGGGCCCACGCCCCTGAGAACAAAAATGGATTAAAAAGAAAAGGTTTTAGAAAATGATAATAAGAAATAAAATATATTAAGTTAATTAAATCCTGAATAGTTGACTAGTTAATTAAACTAAGTAACTGTTAATTATATATCAGTCTATGACAGAATGGACCCATGCGTCAGTTTGACCAAGTCAAACTGACTGTTGACTGCTGACGTCATGCTGACGTCATGGTGACATCAGCGTGCACTGTTCTGGATAATGTTGAATTTAAATATTTAAATAAATCCTAAAAATGATTTAAATCTTTTAAAATTAATATAAAATAAACCGTAGCTTGGATGGAAAAACTTTGTACATGAAAGTTGCTCAGAACGACGAGACGAATCCGGATACGCAACCCGTTCGTCCGCCACACATCCCTAACATATCGAACACGCAACTTACCCCCTCCAGATCACCTGTCCGAAAACGTAAAACACCGGGAATACTTTCCCGGATGTTTTCCCCCGGATCGTTACTTGTCATGTCATGCATCGATATGCATCTGTTTGCATTATATTCATTGTTTCTTCCCCCTCTTCTCTCCGGTAGACTACGAGACAAACGCTGCTGCTGCCCAGTTCGACTACGGAGTTGACGACCCCTCTCTCTTGCTAGAGCAACCAGGCAAGCCCCCCTCTTGATCACCAGATATCGCCTATTCTTCTCTATACTGCTTGCATTAGAGTAGTGTAGCATGTTACTGTTCGGTTACTCCTATTCTATTGCATAGCCTGACATTGTTGCTACATCTGTTGATACCTTACCTGCAATCCTAAATACTTAGTATAGGATGCTAGTTTATCATCATTGGCCCTACATTCTTGTCAGTCTGCCTTGCTATACTATTGGGCCGTGATCACTCGGGAGGTGATCACGGGTATATACTATACATACATACATACTATACAGATGGAGGCTAAAGTCAGGTCAGCTCGATGAGTACCCGCAAGTGATTCTGATGAGGGGGCTGAAAGGACAGGTGGCTCCATCCCGGTAGAGGTGGGCCTGGGTTCCCGACGGCCCCCGACTGTTACTTTGTGGCGGAGCGACAGGGCAGGTTGAGACTACCTGGGTGAGAGGTGGGCCTGGCCTTGGTCGGCGTTTGCGGATACTTAACACGTTTAACGAGATCTGGGTATTTGATCTGAGTCTGGCCATTTGGTCTATACGCACTAACCATCTACGCGGGAGTAGTTATGGGTATCCCGGCGTCGTGGTATCAGCTGAAGCACTTCGTGACGTCAGCGACTGAGCGGCGCGCGCTGGATTGGACTGGAACGCCACTAGGCTAGATCTGCTTCCGGCCGCCCACGCAACATGCAGGTGTGCTCAGGGCGATGGGCCCAGACCCCTGTGCGCTTAGGTTTAGACCGGCGTGCTGACCTCTCTGTTATGCCTAGGTGGGGCTGCGACGTGTTGATATTCCAAGGCCGGGCATGACCCAGGAAAGTGTGTCCGGCCAAATGGGATCGAGCGTGTTGGGTTATGTGGTGCACCCCTGCAGGTAAGTTAATCTATTCGAATAGCCGTGATCTTCGGTAACAGGACGACTTGGAGTTGTACCTTGACCTTATGACAACTAGAACCGGATACTTAATAAAACACACCCTTCCAAGTTCCACAGACAACCTGGTGATCGCTTTTCCACAGGGCGACAAGGGGAGGATCACCGGGTAGGATTATGCTATGCGATGCTACTGGAGATGCTACTTGGAGATGCTACTTGGAGATGCTACTTGGAGGACTTCAATCTACTCTCTTCTACATGCTGCAAGACGGAGGCTGCCAGAAGCGTAGTCTTCGATAGGACTAGCTATCCCCCTCTTATTCTGGCATTCTGCAGTTCAGTCCACTGATATGGCCTCCTTACACATATACCCATGCATATGTAGTGTAGTTCCTTGCTTGCGAGTACTTTGGATGAGTACTCACGGTTGCTTTCTTGCCCCCTTTTCCCCCTTTCCTTTCTTTCTGGTTGTCGCAACCAGATGCTGGAGTCCAGGAGCCAGACGCCACCGTCGGCAACGGCCCCTACTACACCGGAGGTGCCTACTACTACGTGCAGCCCGCTGACGACGACCAGGAGTAGTTAGGAGGATCCCAGGCAGGAGGCCTGTGCCTCTTTCGATCGGTATCCCAGTTTGTGCTAGCCTTCTTAAGGCAAACTTGTTTAACTTATGTCTGTACTCAGATATTGTTGCTTCCGCTAACTCGTCTATGATCGAGCACTTGTATTCGAGCCCTCGAGGCCCCTGGCTTGTATTATGATGCTTGTATGACTTATTTATGTTTTAGAGTTGTGTTGTGATATCTTCCCGTGAGTCCCTGATCTTGATCGTACACATTTGCGTGCATGATTAGTGTACGATTGAATCGGGGGCGTCACAAGTTGGTATCAGAGCCGACTGCCTGTAGGAATCCCCCTTCCAACTCCTTGGCCGAAGTCGTGTCTAGACTTTACAAAACTTTTACTAACATGGCTGTGCGGCCCATGGGCCCACGTCGCCATTGGGTGGTATTAGGATCTTTTACTCCTTGTCTATACTCTGAGGCTCTGATCTCTCTTCTATTCGGGTTAAATGAATTTTGCTAAATCTAACATTAGGATCTCGTTATCACTTTCACCAGGAGAGCCCCTTATTTCTGATGATCGTCTGCTGCACGTGAAGACCCTGAAGATACTCTCCGCTGTTAACCCGAGAACTTATGTTCATCGCATTTGCAATTCCCCTTCCACCGTCAACCCTTATGGATAACTACTTGCAGTTTTTATTCTTACATTCATCCCCAGTTGATCTTGTTATTACAAGATACCCTGCAATTCTCTCTATTGATCCGAGAATACTTTGTGCCTACTGCCTTGCAGTTCCTTTCCACCTGAATACCCCTACGGATAATTTCTCGCCCTTATCGAGTATCCAATCATCCCCAGTTGTTCATGTGTTTCACAATGGTCTTTGAAATACTATACGGTCCTCCAAAATTCCTCAGTAGCTTATTGCTCTGCAATACTTGTCTACTTGCATTATGGATGCTTTCCATATGTCTGGCAATATTCGTTAGTATCCTTAGACACTGTCATTTTGATCCTATTGATTCAACAGGAGTGCGAATGCACACAATCATCAGTTGATCCTTTTAAATTATCTTTCTGGCCCAGACGTCATTTTGAACATGGGCTTGTTCTCGACCAATCAGATTGCCATCGATTGTTCCCCTAAGTCTATTCAACTTATCCATCCTTGATCAGAGCGTCTACTTCTGATCCTTCGATTTGGAATCATAATTCCTTTGCATTTAAGCTTCGAATTATCAGATGATTCCATAACCTGTTGCCTTTGCATTCTTTCTTCTTCTGGTTGAGTACGGATGCTCACATAAGATCCCTTATGGGCCACCAGATCCTTTGTTGAATGATATCCGACAATGTCCTTCATATTCAATAACCTTGTGAGCCTTTCCTTGGATACATAACGCCTTTGGTAAATTGTATCCTCTGCTTTCTCAACCATGCTTTGCTTTCGAGCTTGAGTTATTTATTTCTGCAGTTTGTGGTATATGTTCCTAAGATGCCCCGATGGGTTGAACCTATGCCTTCCCTAACCGTATGCACCTGAGAGTTTTCACGAGTCATACTCTTCTAGTGTTTTGCCAGATAAAATTTCAACACTACAGCTTCATCGAACGTGAGAAGTGAATGAAAGATTATACATTGAAGAAGTGGGAGTCGACCTTGAACCTTGTGTTCATGCCCATGGACACGATGTAGATCTTATCATTAAAAGCTTCTCCTAAATTAATTATTCCCTTGGTATAAGTTCAACTTATATTTGGGATCTGGCCTTTTGCAATCGTGGTTCCGACCATATGTTCTTCCTTGATGCCATTTCTTGGGCAAGTTTAAGCACTTGTCCTCTGCAAAGAAGTACCCCAGTCCAACCTCTACGTTGGTCTATTGTCGAGTATTACCCCTGGTATCTCGAGGATATCATGCCATTGCACTACATTACCCTGTCCTCTGATGGAGTACTACCTTTACCCTGTCTTTGTCACTTCATGCTTCTGGGTTGTTTGTTAACCGAGAAAACCGATAAGTGAATCGATTCAGCACTCCGATTCAATAACTCTAAGTAATTTTCGTTGCTTATGAGTTTAATAATCCTTTAAGTCATTACTAGCCTGATCAGCTATATCATCATCATACTAATTTTTTTTAACTGTGCTACCTGGTCCTTATTCCCGGAGCACAACTTTCAATGATGAACTAAGCTTGCGTCGATTTTCGTCATCATATCATTTCTCCTTGAACAGCAAATTTGATTTCGAGTTTGTGCCCTAACCGGGGTTCCAATAACCTTTCGCTTCATCATTCGTTTGACTTGATGTCATAGTCGATCGATTACATCTTCGTGTAACCTCTCGACAAATGTGTCGTGATCATCATCAACATTTTGACTCCTTCCAGGATATCAATGGAATTCTTGATGATAAGTGCCATCCTCGTTCCTTGGTAATTTCAGTTACCATCAACAACATCCTTACCTTCCTTTCATCACAAACTTGTTCATGTTATGGATGCAACTTACTATCCAGCCCGTATTATGATCTACCTTGAAGTATTACTGCCTTTTGTCAAGGATGTTGTGAGAATTTCACCACCTCTTGAGAATTCTTGATAAAAGTGATACTTCACCATCACCATTCTTTTCTTGGTCCCCGTGTTGTTCCTAACAGGAATACCGACAGATGGACTAGTAATTTTAAAACTTCTGGCAACCTTATTGCTTTGAAGTTAATGGTCAACATTTCATTCTTAGACCATTGGTTATCGAACCGCCATTCTAACATTGTTTGTGCTACCTAGCCCAGATTTCGGGTGCACATTTCAACCAATGTTTAATTGTGTATGTTTTCCTCGAGCATACATCATTATACCATTTGATCTGCCAAATGTTATCTTCTTGTTCACATAATTGTGGAAATCCATCTTTTGTTAATCTCGATAAATTGCCGCTGATTCCATCAGCCACCCTCTCATCCTCTCCTTGGTTTAATGATGATGAATCCTTGTCTTCGAACTCACTTCCATAGTTCATTGCCCGAGAATCTTATAATGTTATCTCGTCAATTGCGTTGCACCTTTTCTTCTCAGGCATCCTAAGACGGAGATTTCCTGACACCAATCGGATCTGAACCTCGGTCAGATATGATGGTTGGAACATATTTCCAAGAGTTATAACATTGGTCTTTATATGACCCGGTAAGATGATGTCATGCCTAGCACACCTGGCCGGAGGACCTATTGTTATAGTTTCCTTTTGGCAAGGTTAGTCATTCTTCCGTGAGGAAATTGTAAGATTTATTCTATAAGTTGTTCCTGATGGATCCTTTTTGTTTCCAAAGTCTGACCTTCACCTGTTGACCATGTCAATGCTATCTCGAAGCATGTCTATGGTACTCCGATTTTCAACAGGAACATTTGAAGCCCAATGTTAAATGTTTCCTGCTCAATTATCCAAACACCGCTGTATGGGTAATGTCATGAAAATTCTCTCCCGTACCTAAAGAGTTTTCTACATTATATCCTGTCTTGGATATCATGCTCTAATTGCCGTTGGGAAGGATATACCCTTGAAATATGTGTTTAAACACATTTTCCCTTCCATTGTTCTGTTTAACCTGGTAATCATATTTTCCTTTCCATTGTTTGGTTTAACCTCCCTTGTGATCCATATGATCTAAGCAGTAATAAGTCACCGCTTTTGTAAGCACCTCGGTGTACAACTCTGTCAGAAAGACCTTGATACTATTGTTGATGAAATTTTGGTAGCCGCTGATGGACGAGAACTTTGCCTATTGGTCCGCCTCGTCTTAATGAGCAGGAAAATGGTTCTCTTCGTCCCTCACCCTTGGTACCAGCGTTGTTGCCAACATAACTGACAGGCTATCCACTGACCTGCCTTGCTATCATGACCGTGCAAATGTTGGCACCCTTCCTGATTTTACCCCACATGGTGGGCCCATAACCCACAGTTCCACAGGATCGAAACCTGACTCTTCTTTATAACCCGGATTCTAATGTATCCTTTGCACCTGCCTTCGTATGTGATTCACGAGCTGAATGCTATACCATTGTTCATCCTGGAATCAAACACCATGTTATTCTTGTGGTTCAAGCCCCCATTCCAGCTTCTGTCTAGTCATCGAATGATTGCCTACCCGTTTGGAACTTTAGTACCATCGTATATTGCACTCAACGAATTCACTAAAATACAACTCGTGGGGTACCTTGTGTATTTCCCATTGAGTTCACCGTCAGATGCCTAGCTTTGTGGAGACGCGTTCTTTCGGAGTTTTTCCCCTTGGTCGCGTTCGTAGGACGATGGAGATCCCGAAGAAAGGATGACGAATTGATCATGATGACCTGGAGCAGAGAAATAAAGACTTCAACGTAATGGATCAACCTCTTCGATAAGAGCAAGCCAGGATGAGAAGACTCGCTAGATTCGTTACCAAACCTTCCCCCCTTTCACTACCGCTTAAATCTCGGGACGAGATTTCTTGTAGTGGAGGAGAATTGTGACGCCCGGATAATCATGCTACAGTAATCCCACGTTAGGGATGCCACGTCACCCCGGTTTCTGTGCTAATATCATTTTAGTTCGAAACAGATCCAAATTAAAATTTAAAATAAAAACAAACAACAAAAGTTTTCAAACGCTAAAAACTAAAATATTCACAATATTGCAAAAATTACCAAAGCTAATATAAAAATAAAACCAACACTTTAGAAGCTCCAGAAATTCCCCTAGGAATTAAAACAGTGGACCAACAGCACATCACTTGGCCTTTTCAGTTTCTAAAAATAATTAAACCTTTTCGGAAGACCTTCAGCTTTTGTGGCATTGTTGCTATATAATGCAATGGTTGCTATATAATGCAATGATATTCATGTGACAAGCTACATGATTTACAAAAGTCTTTTGGTGGTTAAGAAATTAACAAACCAGAGCAAATATAAAATAAAAACTGTAGAAAAGGAAAAAGAAATAAAAGACACCCCCCCCGATTGGGCCTTAGCCCAGTTGGCCGAAGGAGCCAGTCGGCCCAGCCGACCCACTCCCGCACCCCCTAGCCTACTAGGCCTCCTCCCCTCCCCGTGACCTAGCGCCACCCAACACTACTCCCACTCGCCCCCCTCCTCTACCTTCCCTCGATCCAGATCGGATCGGGGCATGGGGGCCCGACCTCGCCGCCTCATCCCTACGCCCGTCCACACCAGCGTCTCCTCGTCTCCTCCCCACGCCGGCGCCTCCTCATCTCCTCCCCATGCCGGACCTCCTCGACCTCCTCCCCGATGGCCTCCCCAAGCCACGGTGCGCCCCGTCGCCGCCCCACCGCGTCTTACTCGCCGGACCGCACCGAGCCTCGCCGGCCACTGCTTCCTCGTCTTCGTCGTCACCATCGCCACCTCGAGCCCACTATCGCACACCTGCAGGGCCCAGTGAGCATCGCCCCTCTCCTCTCCTCCTCTGCTTCCCTTGCCGGAACCGAGCGCGCCCGTCGTTCACGCCGTGGCCTGCTGCCGTCCCTGATGGCTACCGGCCTCGTGCTGCTTCGCCACTGCTCGCGCTCCTCTCGCGCCCATGTCGCCGCGTCCGCCTGGCCGAACCCCCTTTGCCCCAGCCCTGTTCGAGTCACCGCCCGCGCGGCCCCTGGCCGTCGGTGCTCGCGCCCGCGAGCCCCGTGGCTCCGCTCCACCCCCCGTTAACCCGAGCCCAGTGTACCGCGCCCGTTTGGCCTTGGTGCCAATGACAAACGGGGCCCACGCACCTGAGAACAAAAATGGATTAAAAAGAAAAGGTTTTAGAAAATGATAATAAGAAATAAAATATATTAAGTTAATTAAATCCTGAATAGTTGACTAGTTAATTAAACTAAGTAACTGTTAATTATATATCAGTCTATGACAGAATGGACCCATGCGTCAGTTTGACTAAGTCAAACTGACTGTTGACTGCTGACGTCATGCTAACGTCATGGTGACATCAGCGTGCACTGTTCTGGATAATATTGAATTTAAATATTTAAATAAATCCTAAAAATGATTTAAATCTTTTAGAATTAATACAAAATAAACCGTAGCTCGGATGGAAAAACTTTGTAAATGAAAGTTGCTCAGAACGACGAGACGAATCCGGATACGCAACCCGTTCGTCCGCCACACATCCCTAACATATCGAACACGCAACTTACCCCCTCCGGATCACCTGTCCGAAAACGTAAAACACCGAGAATACTTTCCCGGATGTTTTCCCCCTTCGTCGGTATCACCTACTACCGCGATTGGGCACACCTAGCATTGTTACTTGTCATGTCATGCATCGATATGCATCTGCTTGCATTGTATTCATTGTTTCTTCCCCCTCTTCTCTCCCGTAGACTACGAGACCGATGCTGCTGCTGCCCAGTTCGACTACGGAGTTGACGACCCCTCTCTCTTGCCAGAGCAACCAGGCAAGCCCCCCCTTGATCAACAGATATCGCCTATTCTTCTCTATACTACTTGCATTAGAGTAGTGTAGCATGTTACTATTCGGTTACTCCTATTATGTTGCATAGCCTGACATTGTTGCTACATCTATTGATACCTTACCTGCAATCCTAAATACTTAGTATAGGATGCTAGTTTATCATCATTGGCCCTACATTCTTGTCAGTCTGCCTTGCTATACAATTGGGCCGTGATCACTCGGGAGGTGATCACGGGTATATACTATACATACGTACATACTATACATATGGAGGGTAAAGTCAGGTCAGCTCGATGAGTACCCGCAAGTGATTCTGATGAGGGGGCTGAAAGGACAGGTGGCTCCATCCCGGTAGAGGTGGGCCTGGGTTCCCGACGGCCCCCGACTATTACTTTGTGGCGGAGCGACAGGGCAGGTTGAGACTACCTGGGTGAGAGGTGGGCCTGGCCATGGTCGGCGTTCGCGGATACTTAACACGTTTAACGAGATCTGGGTATTTGATCTGAGTCTGGCCATTTGGTCTATACGCACTAACCATCTACGCGGGAGTAGTTATGGGTATCCCGACGTCGTGGTATCAGCCGAAGCACTTCGTGACGTCAGCGACTGAGCGGCACGCGTCGGATTGGACTGGAACGCCACTAGGCTAGGTCTGCTTTCGGCCGCCCACGCAACGTGCAGGTGTGCTCAGGGCGATGGGCCCAGACCCCTGTGCGCTTAGGTTTAGACCGGCGTGCTGACCTCTCTGTTATGCCTAGGTGGGGCTGCGATGTGTTGATCTTCCGAGGCCGGGCATGACCCAGGAAAGTGTGTCCGGCCAAATGGGATCGAGTGTGTTAGGTTATGTGGTGCACCCCTGCAGGGAAGTTAATCTATTCGAATAGCCGTGATCTTCGGTAACAGGATGACTTGGAGTTGTACCTTGACCTTATGGCAACTAGAACCGGATACTTAATAAAACACACCCTTCCAAGTTCCACAGACAACCCGGTGATCGCTTTTCCACAGGGCGACGAGGGGAGGATCACCGGGTAGGATTATGCTATGCGATGCTACTGGAGATGCTACTTGGAGATGCTACTTGGAGATGCTACTTGGAGGGCTTCAATCTACTCTCTTCTACATGCTGGAAGACGGAGGCTGCCAGAAGCGTAGTCTTCGATAGGACTAGCTATCCCCCTCTTATTCTGGCATTCTGCAGTTCAGTCCAGTGATATGGCCTCCTTACACATATACCCATGCATATGTAGTGTAGTTCCTTGCTTGCGAGTACTTTGGATGAGTACTCACGGTTGCTTTCTTCCCCCTTTTTCCCCCTTTCCTTTCTTTCTGGTTGTCGCAACCAGATGCTGGAGTCCAGGAGCCAGACGCCACCGTCGGCAACAACCCCTACTACACCGGAGGTGCCTACTACTACATGCAGCCCGCTGACGATGACCAGGAGTAGTTAGGATGATCCCAGGCAGGAGGCATGCGCCTCTTTCTATCGGCATCCCAGTTTGTGCTAGCCTTCTTAAGGCAAACTTGTTTAACTTATGTCTGTACTCAGATATTGTTGCTTCCGCTGACTCATCTATGATCGAGCACTTGTATTCGAGCCCTCGAGCCCCCTAGCTTGTATTATGATGCTTGTATGACTTATTTACGTTTTAGAGTTGTGTTGTGATATCTTCCCGTGAGTCCCTGATCTTGATCGTACACATTTGCGTGCATGATTAGTGTACGATTGAATCGGGGGCGTCACAATATTACAATGAATAACATCGGTATGGCGACACTACGCCATCCTCGGTTGCTCTATGCAAGCAGAAGAACAACTCGAAGCAGCGGAATAACTCTAGCAGCGGAACAACGGCGACGGTGGTGAACTCCACTCCGTAGGGACTCTGGCTGGAACGCTTATCCTAGCTCGCAAGAATGGAAACCACGACAAGCAAGCAATCAAATCCGGAATAACCTACAAACTGGCATGACACGCCAGGTCAGTAGATTGAATGTACTTGCAAGCTCACAATAACCAGAAGCATTCAAGACAGACAACAGCATGGCAATTACAGGTTAAACAGGAATTAACATGATAACATCAGCATAACATGGCATGACCAACATAAACATGATACAGCTATCTCAACAAGAACATATTAATCCGACAATACTAGCATGCAACATGAAACCACTATATGCACCACTTATACTGCTCGGGCTACCTTGTAACCAACTTATGCATCACTTATCGACCTCGGACATCACACGATCATCTCAGGATCAAATCAAGCTTGGCATAAACAATACCGTAGCGATCATTAAATAACCACAAGGAGCTCGATCTTTACCCACGACTCTCGTAAAACATCACGAATATACAACAGCTCGGTATCCTCGATACCATTGTGATCCTTACGGCGATCACCACCCGACCAACACTTGGTCCGTGATCCTTACGGCGATCACAACCCGACCACTACATGGCCTGTGATCCTTACGGCGATCACCACCCGACCAACACTTGGCCAACTTATCTCACTGTTATTAAGCACATTATTTTTATTACTGTTGACTCATGGTGTAACCTTCTCTCGACCTGGGCCCTTATCCGCGGGCGCGGCTATCGATAGATTAATATACACTCTACAGAGGTTCGTACACTGTACCCACACTACAGAACCCATGGCCTCGCCCTCCCATCCGGGTGGACCAACGACGTTCCGACAAAACCGATCTACTTCCATGACACTCTCCCGGCCACTCCGACTTACTCCTCTCTGAGCTAAATCATGGGTGGCCCCGTGTCTACCGCCAGACACCTCAACGACCACCGTCGTGGCCCATCCCACTCTGGGACACGTGCACATAACAACAACAACGGGCACACAAGGTTATGCTTGCCTACCGGGCCAGGGTATAGGACGCCCATAACCTTCCCTAGTTGGAGGCACCGACGAGAGGCATGACAATAGACCCAGTTAGGACCGTCCCATTCCGGTAAGCATGGTTGCACTGGTCAGCATCGATTCAGCGGCACCATGACTCAGCCAACAGTTGTTCAAGTTCAATTTAATCTGGTTAAACTTGATGTAAATATGCGGAGCCATAATAAAATAACATGATGCCAACAATAATACATGAACATGATATCAACATCATCATGAGGGTATCACATAACTATCCATCATATCCACAATAACTCATATCCACTGAACAACGCATACCGACTAGCATGACCATCTCCAACATCAACATGTACTACTAACCAGCATAATCATATGAAAGGTAATACTAGTAGGTATAACATGATCACAGAGTATAAGACAACATTGCACAAAAGTAAACATGCAAATCTGATCATCACTGGAACAACAATAACCATCTTTTGAACAAGCAAACATTTAATAAATATTCAAGTTGAAAACCATGGCTACTACATGACTATCATGCAAGTGGGTATTGTGTCTTGCCTGGGGATGAAGAAAGCAATGGGGAGAAGTGCGGTGAAGCCGCAAAAAGATTCACCGGAAATCATTCTCTCTCGGAGGGGGCTGAATAAGGGCAAGGTAATAAAGGTCATTCTCACAGTGCCAAACCATAGTGAAAACATGGCCAACAGAACGGGCTCGACAACTAAGAAGTGGGTGTTGGATTCACCTCAAACGGAGTTACGATTAAAAAGTTATAAGGGTTTTACTGCGAGGGACCTATCTGCAAAAAAATATTTTACAGACTGGGCCAAAACAGAAAACTGGAAAGCGTATTCGGGGGAATATGTTTCCACTTAAATGACGTGGCAGTGGCAGGGCCGGAGCTGGTTAACAGGGATGGGATGACAGGTGGGTCCCACCTTATCCACTCCCTCTCTCTCCTTTCTTCTCTTCTTCCTCTCTCCTTCTCCCGACGCTGCACGCAGAACAGAGGAGATGCCACTGGCGCCGGCGCTCGCTCCGGCCACCTCCGGCGGAGCTTGGACCGCCGGAGTGTTCAGGACGGCGAGGTGCTGATATGTCTCTAATGTATCCATAATTTTTGATTGCTCCATGCTATATTATCTACTGTTTTAGGCAATATTGGGCTTTATTATCCCCTTTTGTATCATTTTTGGGACTAACCTATTAACCAGAGGCCCAACCCAGATTTGTTGTTTTATACCTATTTCAGTGTTTCGAGGAAAAGGAAGATCAGACGGAGTCAAAACGGAACGAAATCAACTGGAGAAGTTATTTTTGGAAGGAAAGAAACCCAGGGAACTTGGAGTGCACATCAGGGGAGATACGGGCTGCCCACGAGGGTGGGGGCACCCCCCGGGCGTTCCCCCCTGCCTCGTGGGGCGCTCGTAGCTCCGCCGACATACCCCCTCCACCCATATATACTCTTGTACCCTAAAACTTCTAGAACAAAAGATAGACCGGGATTTCCGCCGCCGCAAGCCTCTGTAGCCACCAAAAACCTCTCGGGAGCCCGTTCCGGTGCCCTGCCGGAGGGGTAACCCATCACCGGTGGCCATCTTCATCATCCCGACGCTAGCCATGACGAGGAGGGAGTAGTTCACCCTCGGGGCTGAGGGTATGTACCAGTAGCTATGTGTTTGATCTCTCTCTCTCTCGTGTTCTCTCTCGTGTTCCCTCGATGGCACGATCTTGATGTATATCAAGCTTTGCTATTGTAGTTGGATCTTATGATGTTTCTCCACCTCTACTCTCTTGTGATGAATTGAGTTTCCCCTTTGAAGTTATCTTATCAGATTGAGTCTTTATGAGAACACTTGATGTATGTCTTGACGTGATTATCTGTGGTGACAATGGGATATCATGTGCCACTTGATGTATGTTTTGGTGATCAACTTGCGGGTTTCGTGACATTGGGAACCTATGCATAGGGGTTGGCACACGTTCTTGACTCTCCGGTAGAAACTTTGGGGCACTCTTTGAAGTACTTTGTGTTGGTTGGATGAATCTGAGATGGTGTCATGCATATCGTATAATCATGCCCACGGATACGCAACAACATCTACAAGAAGAAGGTTGTGCAGTAGACATAAGGCGCGCCCGTCTGGATTACTCACGCCCACCGAGATGCACTGGAGGGAACGCAACCTCGACTATGGCGGACGGCGGCTACGGGTGGAGATCGCTCCGGTGATGCTATGGTGGAACGGAGGGGTTGAGGGTCGGGCAGGACTTGCGATGGTCTGGGAGGAGCTCTAGGGTGGAAAGGGAGAGGGGAGGAGCTCCACACGCCGCGAATCCAGGAAGGGCAGAGGCGGCGGCCATGGCGGCAAGGGCAGGCTCAGGAGCTCCTTGGGCTCAAGGGGATGGCTGGGCGGGCTCCTGGAGTGCTCGAACGGCCTCGGGGGTAGCCATTTATAGGCGGGGCGAGGAGGGGAGGCCATGGACGCGTGGCCGTGGCTCGGGTACCGTCGTGCATGTCTGGCCGAGGCTCTGGCGACGGCCAGCGAGCACGGGTGGCACGGGAAGGCGACAAGGGGGGGGGGTGCGGACGAACTGCAGAGGTCACGAAGACGAGCAGCGCTCGAGGATACGAGGAGGAAGAAGCCGAGCGCCATTATGGCTCGGTCGGTCACATTGCGCCTGTGGGCACTCGTCGGCAAGCGTCAGCGAGGAAGCTGCCGGAGGGGGAGAGGGTCCAGGATGAAGAGGATGAAGATGCTGAGCTGTGAGACACCTGGGGACAAGCCAGAACCGGCCAGAGCGAAGATGCCAAGACCAACAGTGGCTAGACCACCGTTTTGGCTGGCTGTCCTCGTGGTCACCACTGGCATGGCATGCTTTGGAGTTTTTATTGAGGTTAAACCATGTCTACCGTGTAGTCCTTCGAAGGGTGGTAACAACTGAGGGGGTAACTTGGTGAAAGGCGCTCTGGTCAAAAAGATATAACCCTCTGAAATTTACTGTAGTAAACTTCATCAGCTCAATGAGGTCAACAGGGAGTTATTGGAGGCCAAACAAGATGTCAGGGATGTTTAGGATAGGAAGGACTACAGTCCTGGAAGTTGGGAGGGGAAATGGACCAAGATAAATCATGGTTGCTTCACAACTGCTTATTTGGTCCAGAAATGAAGGTCATTATGGTGCACTCACATGGAGTGTCCACTTGAGCTAAGATTGGGCAAGGCTTAGTCATTTGGTCATATGATGATGCTGTAAAAAGATCATGCCAAATGGACAAACCAAAGTAGCACTTGCTTCACAAACATCTCTGCTGACCAGAAACATGAAATAATTATGGTGGTCAAATGGCATCATTGTAATGATGCCAAAATGGGTGGAGGCATGTTTTATGGGCATAAGAATGATCTGGTAATTTATCAGGATTTTAGAAGCAATATAAAATATACTTGCTTCACAACCTGAACATTTTGCCAGACACAAAGATTTGCTCCTGTGCTCACATAGATTATTGGATGGGGCTGCAAATGGGTGTAGGGAGTTAATATGAGCACATTAAGGAGTGTGAAAAAGTTCAACTCATTTGGGTACTCCTAGATAGTACTTCCTTCACAAAGCCTTCTGTCTGGCAGAAACTTTGAAAGATCACTAAGGAAGATTGTCTGGGCAAATAAATTTGAACTTGTGCATGAGGGAATTATTTGTACATATAAACATGCCCAAAAAGGTTGGGAGTCAATAGGAGAAATATAAATGACACTTCCTTCACAAAGTGCCATTCAGGGCAGAATAGGAAATGAATTATTGGGGCATTATTTTTGAACATGGCAATGAAATTTTTTGCCATATTTAATCAATATATGACCCAAACAATTTATAAGAATTATTTAGTAATTTTAGGAGTGATGGAAATATAAGTTGCTTCACAACCTAGGGCAATTTGAGTTATTCCTTTAACAGAAAAGGAATATTCCCAATAAAAAGAATATTGGGATTTGGGCTAGGATGGAAATCATAGGGTCTAGTGAAAGATTTGGATATGAAAAGCCACTCTGGAAACAAAGAAGAGGTCATCTTCTTCGGTTTCCAGACCACAAAGCCACGAAAAAAGAAAACTTAGGCAAAAACCTCGGAAAAACAAAAGAAAAAGAAAGGGCCAAAAATCAGGCTGTGAGAGCCTGGCACTCTACTGGGCCACTTGTAAGGCGGTTGACGCTCTTCTTTTGCCGCAAGAAAGCTAATTTTATGAGAAAAATCTGGGTGAAAGATTCACCCCAATCGGAATTACGGTTCTCCGGATATAAAAGAAACGGTTAAGGGGCAGAATCTGAGAACGTAGAAATAGAGAGATAGATCCAATCTCGGAGGGGCTCTCGCCCCTCCCAAGCCATGGGATCCAAGGACCAGAGGGGAAACCCTTCTCCCATCTAGGGATAAGGTCAAGGAAGAAGAAGAAGAAGGGGAGCTCTCTCCCCTTTGCTTTCGGTGGCGCCGGAACGCCGTCGCGGGCCATCATCATCACCACGATCTTCACCAACACCTCTGTCATCTTCACCAACATCTCCATCACCTTCCCCCCTCTATCTATAGCGGTCCACTCTCCCACAACCCACTGTACCCTCTACTTGAACATGGTGCTTTATGCTTGATATTATTTTCCAATGATGTGTTGCCATCCTATGATGTCTGAGTAGATTTTCATTGTCCTATTGGTGGTTGATGAATTGCTATGATTGATTCAATTTTCTTGTGGTTATGTTTCTTTCCTTTGGTGCCCATCATATGAGCGTGCGCGTGGATCACACCATAGGGTTAGTTGTATGTTGATAGGACTATGTATTGGAGGGCTAGAGTGACAGAAGCTTCAACCTAGCATAGAAATTGATGCATACAGATTTTTTTTTGCGGGGGACATACGGAATTGAAGGGGGACCAATATATCTTAATGCTATGGTTGGGTTTTACCTTAATGAACGTTAGTAGTTGCGGATGCTTGCTAATAATTCCAATCATAAGTGCATAGAATTCCAAGTCAGGGATGACATGCTAGCAGTGGTCTCTCCCACATAAAACTTGCTATTTGTCTAGTAAAGTAGTCAATTGCTTAGGGCAATTTCACAACTCCTACCACCACCTTTCCACAGTCGCTATATTTACTTCATTGCGTCTTTATCTAAACAGCCCCTACTTTTTATTTAAGTGTTCTTTATTATCTTGCAAACCTATCCTATCACACCTACAAAGTACTTCTAGTTTCATACTTGTTCTAGGTAAAGCGAACGTCAAGCGTGCGTAGAGTCGTATCAGTGGCCGATAGGACTTGAGAAAGTATTTGTTCTACCTTTAGCTCCTCGTTGGGTTCGACACTCTTACTTATCGAAATAGGCTACAACTATCCCGTATACTTGCGGGTTATCAGGCCCCAGCGCTCAACCCCGACCCCGACCCCTCCCAACCTAGCCACGTCGGGCATGCACCCACTGTAAGGCCCCCACCGCTCCTCCTCTCTCAGGTAGCTAGGTTCTTTGGTTAATTTACTTAGGTTTTAGTTAGGGGCAGATGGTTAATTAGGTTATATATTTAGTTATGAATTTAGCTAGGTTTTTCTTCAAGTTCTATATTTTTCTTCCTTTTATATGCAAATTTGAAGTGGACATGTGATATGTGGACATGTGATGGACATGTCATATTTGGAATTTGGACATGTCATTTGGGCATGATGATTATGTGTAGGGTAAATCATCCGAGTGGCCTATGTTATGCCGAAATGTTGATTCATTTCTGTTCCGGTGAATTTCAGGCGCATGATATGTCCATTTTTAGCAAAGGTCGTGCCGAATTTTTCCGTGAAATTTGGCATGATTTGTGCTTAGATAGTAGGCATATCGAGTGCTGGTAGTTGTTGGGAAATGACATTCCGGCAAACATAGGTTTCTTTTTTATGTCATTTCTCATTTTTTTCGAAGTTTTAGAATTAAACGAGGAGACTTAATCATAGGAAACATGTCGAATAACGAAGAAACTAGGCCTTCTGACCAAGATGCAGACGAGATGGATTATGAGGGTGAACAAGAGTACCTCGACTATTTGACTGCTAAGCAATTGCAAAGTTGTGACGCCCGGATAATCAAGCTACAGTAACCTCTGCTAATGATGCCATGCCACCTCCGTTACTATCGCTAATCTCGCGTTAGTTCAAAACGATTCGAATTCAAATTTGAATTTTTGGCAAACAAACAAAGTTTTCAAGATTTAAAACAAAAATGTTCGGACCGTGTCAAATATTGCATAGATAATTATGGTGAAGTAAACACATTTTTAGAAAATACATAAATATTTTAATTTGAATAAAACAGAAGGGAAAATAAATAAAAAAATAAACAAATGAAAGGAAAACAAAACAAAACGGAAACAACAGAACCCCTCCCCCCCTGGGCCAAGTGGCCCAGCTGGCCTCCGCCGCACGAACGGGCCGGCCCAACCGCCCCACACCCCCACTCCCTATACCCACTGGGGGCACCGAACCCTAGCCCCACGACCACCACCCCCCCCCCCACTCGTTCGTCCCCCCCGATCCAGATCTGGATCGGGGCTCGACGCCAGTCCCCGCCGCCGACGTGCTCGTCGCCGGTGACGCATTGCCACCGCTTAGAGGACCTCCCCGCCATCGCCGTTTGTCGGGGGCAACCTCACCGGAGCTCCTCTGCCTCGACCCCGCCGTCGCCGCAACGGCACCTCCCCTCGAGCAGCGCCGCCCTCCGCAGCCACCACATCGCCGGTGCCACCCCGCTGCTGCCACGTCGCCGTCGTCTTCGACCTCCTCCCCGAGCATGCTGCCTTGTCCCCTACGAACCCCTGTGAGCTCCACCGCACGTCCTCCATTCCTCACTGCTCATGTGGTCGTGCCACTCGTCGCCGTAGCCCGTGCTCCCCTCGCCCCCCCCCCCCGCGCTTGCTGCAGCTGTTACAGCCCCGCACGCCTCCACGCGCTGACCGACCCCGTCCTCACCTCCTCCTCCCCGCGCTGCGCCTGAACGGCGCCCCGACGCGCGCCTGGCTCTGCCCCGGCCTCGCCTTCCCTCTCCGTGCGCCGCTCCGTCCATCCCCGCCTCCTCTGCACATGGCTCGCGGCCACCCTGCCGGCCATCTGCGCCCGCCTCGACGTGCCGCCTCCTGTTCCGGTTCCACACCTCCGCCGCTTCTGCTGGACGGCGCCGTGGGAGCCGGCGGCCGCGCCGATGGCCTCACCCGATCCCCAGCGCCTGGGCTCGCCCCTAGTCGGGTGCGCCCCTGTCGGCCACGCCCGCTGCGCCCACTCGGGCGCGCGCCCGCACACCCGTAACCGCTAAGGCCCCTATGGGCCTATGACAAACGGGGCCCACGCCCAGAACGAAAATAATAATAATAATAATAAAATAGATAAGTAAATAATTAAAATATTAATTAATTAATTAATTAAAGAATTAATTAACTTAATTAATCCTGATAGGTTAACCTAATCACTAAGTTTAGTTAATTAATCTGTTAGGTTAGTTAACAGTCAATGACAGCTGGGACCCACTGGTCAGGTTGACCAGTCAACCCCCGTTGACTGCTGACGTCAGCATGACATCATGCTGATGTCATAGATACATTTTCGAATTAACTTAAATAATCAATTAAATTCCAAAAATTCATAAAAACTTTAGAAAATCATATCTTTTAATCCGTAACTCGGATTAAATTATTTTCAACATGAAAGTTGTTCAGAACAAAGAGACGAATCCGGATACGCAGCCCGTTCGTCCGCCACACATCCCTAGCATAGCAAACACGCAACTTTCCCCCTCCGGTTCATCTGTCCGAAAATGCGAAACTCCGAGAATACTTTCCCGGATGTTTCCCCCCTTCGTCGGTATCACTTACTACCGCGTTAGGGCACACCAAACACCGCGTATTGTCTTGTTACGCTTTGTGATGCTTTGATTGTTCTGTTATTTATTGTGTTCCCTCTCCGTTACTTCTTTCCGATAGACCCCGAGACTGCCGGCGACCCCCAGTTCGACTACGGTGTTGGTGACTCGTCCTTCTTGCCAGAGCAACCAGGCAAGCCCCCCCTTGATCACCAGATATCGCCTATTCTTCTCTATACTGCTTGCATTAGAGTAGTGTAGCATGTTACTGCTTTCCGTTATTCCTATGCTGATGCATAGCCTGTCCTTGCTACTACTGTTGTTACCATTACCTCCTATCCTACTGCTTAGTATAGGATGCTAGTGTTCCATCAGTGGCCCTACACTCTTGTCCGTCTGCCATGCTATACTACTGGGCCGTGATCACTTCGGGAGGTGATCACGGGCATATACGATATACTTTACACAGTTACATTACCTGTGATACAGTTCGGAGATGGGGGCTGAAGGGGCAGGTGGCTCCATCCCGGTAGAGGTGGGCCTGGGTTCCCGACGGCCCCCGACTGTTACTTTGTGGCGGAGCGGCAGGGCAGGTTGAGACCAGCTAGGAGACAGGTGGGCCTGGCCCTGGTCGGCGTTCGCGGATATTTAACACGCTTAACGAGATCTTGGTATTTGATCTGAGTTGGCTACGAGCCTATATGCACTAACCAACTATGCGGGAGTAGTTATGGGTATCCCGGCGTCGTGGTATCAGCCGAAGCCTTCTTGACATCAGCGACTGAGTGGCGCGCGCCGGGTTGGACTGCGTTAACGCAACTTCCTTTGTAATGGAGGTTGCTAGGTCTGCTCACCGGCCGCGTACGCAACGTGCAGGTGTGTTAAGGGCGATGGGCCCAGACCCCTATGCGCTTAGGTTTAGACCGGCGTGCTGATCTCTCTGTTGTGCCTAGGTGGGGCTGCGACGTGTTGATCTTCCGCGGCCGGGTATGACCCAGGAAAGTGTGTCTGGCCAAATGGGATCAAGCGTGTTGGGTAAGTTGGTGCACCCCTGCAGGGAAGTTAATCTATTCGAATAGCCGTGATCTTCGGTAACAGGACGACTTGGAGTTGTACCTTGACCTTATGACAACTAGAACCGGATACTTAATAAAACACACCCTTCCAAGTTCCACAGACAACCCGGTGATCACTTTTCCACAAGGCGATGAGGGGAGGATCGCCGGGTAGGATTATGCTACTGCATTGCTACTGGAGACGCTACTTGGAGATGCTACTTGGAGATACTACTTGGAGGACTTCAATCTACTCTCTTCTACATGCTGCAAGATGGAGGTGGCCAGAAGCGTAGTCTTCGACAGGATTAGCTATCCCCCTCTTATTCTGGCATTCTGCAGTTCAGTCCACTGATATGGCCCTTTACACATATACCCATGCATATGTAGTGTAGCTCCTTGCTTGCGAGTACTTTGGATGAGTACTCACGGTTGCTTTTCTCCCTCTTTTCCCCTTTCCCTTTTACCTGGTTGTCGCAACCAGATACTGGAGCCCTGGAGCCAGACGCCACCATCGACGATGATTCCTACTACACTGGAGGTGCCTACTACTACATGCAGGCCGCTGACGACGACCAGGAGTAGTTAGGAGGATCCCAGGTAGGAGGCCTGCGCCTCTTTCGATCTGTATCCCAGTTTGTGCTAGCCTTCTTAAGGCAACTTGTTTAACTTATGTCTGTACTCAGATATTGTTGCTTCCGCTGACTCGTCTATGATCGAGCACTTGTATTCGAGCCCTCGAGGCCCCTGGCTTGTATTATGATGCTTGTATGACTTATTTTATTTTTAGAGTTGTGTTGTGATATCTTCCCGTGAGTCCCTGATCTTGATCGTACACGTTTGCATGTATGATTAGTGTACGATTAAATCGGGGGCGTCACAAGTTGCTATCAGAGCCGACTGCCTGTAGGAATCCCCCTTTCCAACTCCTTGGCCGAAGTTGAGTCTAGTCATTGCAAAACTTTTACTAACTTGGTTGTGTGCCTTATGGGCCCACGTCGCCATTGGTTGGTATTAGGATCTTTTATTCCTCGACCTATACTCTGGGACTCTGATCTCTCTTCTATTCGGGTTAAATGGATTTTGCTAATTCTAACATTAGGATATCGTTATCACTTTCACCCGGAGAGCCCCTTATTACTGATGATCGTCTGCTGCACGTGAAGACCCTGAAGATACTCCCCGCTGTAACCCGAGAATCTGTGTCCGTTGCTTTTGCAATTCCCTACCACCAAAATATCCCTATGGATAAATACATACAACTGTCATTCTTACTTTTGTTCCCAGTTGATCTTGTCATTGGAAGATACCCTAAAATTCTCTCTATTGATCCGAGAATACTTTGTGCATACTGCCTTGCAGTTCCTTTCCACCTGAATACCTCTACGGATAATTTCTCGCCCTTATCCAGTATCCACTCATCCCCAGTTGTTCATGTGTTTCACAATGGTCTTTGAAATACTATTCAATCCTCCAAAATTCCTCAGTAGCTTATTGCTCTGCAATACTTGTCTGCTTGCATTATGGATGCTTTTCATATGTCTGACAATATTCGTTAGTATCCTTAGACACCGTCATTTTGATCCTATTGATTCAACATGTGTGTGAATGCACACAATCAACAATCGACCCTTCTAAATTATCTTTCCGGCTCAGACGTCATTCTGAACATGAGCTGGTTCTGGACCAAACTATTTGTCGTCAATTGTGCCTCTAGCCTATCCAACTTGTCCATCCTTGATTAGAGTGTCTGCTTCTGATCCCTTGTTTTGGAAATCATAATTCCTTTGTTATCTAAGCATCGAATTATTCAGATGTTCTATAATCTGATGCTCGTGCAACCTTTCTTCCTCTGATTGAGTACATATACTCACATCAGCTCCATTGTGGATCGCCTGATCCATTGTTGGATTTCATCCGACATCGTCCTTCATATTCAATAACCTTGTGAGCCTTTCCACGGGTGTATATTGCCTTTGGTAAATTGTATCCTCTGCTTAGCCAACCATGCTCTTCTTTCGAGCTTGTGTATTTACTTTTGAAACTTGTGGTATATGTTCTAAGATGCCCCGATGGGTTGAACGTATGCCTTCCTTAATATGTGTGAACTCGAAGGTTTTCATGAGACATACTCTTCTGGTATTTTGCCAGATAAAATTTCAACACTACAGCTTCATCGAACGTGAGAAGTGAATGAAAGATTATACATTAAAGAAGTGAGAGTCGACCTTGAACCTTGTGTTCATGCCCATGGACACGATGTAGATCTTATCATTAAAAGCTTCTCTTAAATTAATTATTCCCTTGGTATAAGTTCAACTTATATCTGGGATCTGGCCTTTTGCAATCGTGGTTCCGACCATATGTTCTTCCTTGATCCCATTTCTTGGGCAAGTTTAAGCACTTGTCCTCTGCAAAGCAGTACCCCAGTCCAACCTCTACGTTGGTCTGTCGTCGAGTATTACCCCTGGTATCTCGAGGATATCATGCCATTGCACTACATTACCCTGTCCTTTGATGGAGTACTACCTTTAGCCTATCTTTGTCACTTCATGCTTCTGGGTTGTTTGTTAACCGAGAAAACCGATAAGTGAATCGATTCAGCACTCCGATTCAATAACTCTAAGTAATTTTCGTTGCTTACGAGTTTAATAATCATTTAAGTCATTCCTAGCCTGATTAGCTATATCATCATCATACTAATTTTTTTTAACTGTGCTACCTGGTCTTTATTCCCGGAGCACAACTTTCAATGATGAACTAAGCTTGCGTCGATTTTCGTCGTCATATCATTTCTCCTTGAACAACAAACTTGATTTCGAGTTTGTGTCCTAACCGGGGTTCCAATAACCTTTCGCTTCATCATTCGTTTGACTTGATGTGATCGCGGATCGATTACATCTTCAGGTAATCTCTCGACAAATGTCTCGTGATCATTATCAACTTTCTGAGCTATTCCAGAATAACAATCAAATTCATGATAAGAATTACCATCCTTGCCCCTCGATGAATTGTGTGTCATCGACTACTTCCTTGCCTTCTTTCCAACACAAACTTGTTTGTGTTGTGGCTATACCTTGAGTTCCTTGTTAACCGACTTATGTTATGTTCTACCTTGAAGTATTACCATCTGCTATGTCAAGAATGTCGTGAGAAATTCACCACCTCTTAAGAATTCTTGGTATGGTGATACTTCTCACCCTCACCATTCTTTCTTGGTCCTCGTGTTCATTCCAACCGGTGTTCCAACAAGTGAACGGTGCTGTTTGAATTCTGCCCTTCTAGCAACCCTATTGCTTTGAAGTTAATGGTCGGTCATTCGTTCTTGGACTATTGATTATTGAATCACCATTCTGACATTGGTCGTGCAAACTCGACCCATATTTCGGGCGCACCTTTCAACCAATGTTTAATTGTGTTTGTTTTCCTCGAGCATACCTCATTATATCATTTGATATGACAAATGTTATCCCCATGTTCACATAATTGTGGAAATCCATCTTGTTGGAAGTCTCGATGAAGTGTCGCTGAGACCGTCAGCCACCTCCCCATCCTCTCCTTGGTTTAATGATGAACTCTTGTTTTGGACTCGCTCCCATAGTTCATTTCTTGAGAATCTTACATTGTCATCTCATCAATTTGTGTTGCACCTTTTCTTCTCTGGCATCTTAAGTCAGAGGTATCCTGACACCAATCGGATCTGAACCTCGGTCAGATATGATGGTTGGGGCATATTTCCAAGAGTTATAACATTGGTCTATGTATGACCTGGTAAGGTGATGACATGCCTAGCACCCCCGGTAGGAGGACCTATTATTATAGTTTCCTTTCTGGCAAGGTTAACCATTCTTCCATGAGGAAATTGTAAAGACTTACTCTATAAGTTATTCCTGATGGATCCTTTGTGTTCCCAAAGTCTGACCTTTGCTCGAAGACCATGTCGATGCTATCTCGAAGCATGTTTGTGGTACTCTGATTTTCAACAAGTACATTGAAGCCCAATGCTAAATATTTCCTGCCCAATTATCCAAACACCGCTGTATGGGTAATGTCATGAAAAATCCTCTCCCCTACCTAAAGAGTTTTCTACATTATATCCTGACATGGATATCATGCTCTGCTTGTCCTTGGGGAGGATATACCCTTGAAATATGTGTTTAAACATATTTTCCTTTCCATTGTTCTGTTTAATCTGATGATCATATTTTCCTTCCATTGTTGATTTAACCTTTCTTGTGATCTATATGATCTGAGCAGTAATATTCTCCTGCTTATGTAAACACCTCGGTGTACAACTCTGCCAGTGAGACCCTGTTGCTTTTGTTGGTGACATTTCGGTAACCACCGATGGACGAGAACTTTGCCTACTGGTCCGCCTCGTTCAACGAGCAGGAAAATGGTTCTCTTCGTCCCTCGCCCTTGGTACCGACATTGTTGTCGACATAACTGATAGGCTACCCTCTGACATGTCTTGCTATCATGACCGTGCAAGAGTCAACACCCTTCCTACTTTTAACCACATGGTGGGCCCATAACCCACAGTTCCACAGGATCAAAACCTGACTCTCCTGTACAGCCCTGTTACTAATGGTTATTTCCCACGCTTGGCTTCATATTTAATTCACGGACCACCTTCCTAATGCTCTATTCTGGTATCAGACGCAATACTTACTCTCGTTGCTCTGAAACCCTTTCTCACTCCGGTTCAGACTTCGATAAACTATCTATCCGCTTGGAACCTCTTATTGTACCTTCGTACCTTACCCTCGACATATTTTATTGGTTCAACTCAAGAGATACTCTTATGCTCATTCATGGGTTAACCCCAGATTGTCTCTCTCATAATCATTTTGTCGTAGCCGAGCTGCCCCTTACCTATTCGTAAGTACGTTGGAGTTCCCGAAGAAAAGGACGACTTCACCATGATGACCTGGAGCACAGAAATAAAGACGTCAATATAACGGATCGACCTCTTCGAGAAGAGCAACCAAAGACGAGAATACCCGTTAGAATTTCGTAACCAAAATTTTCCCCTTAGTCCCCCTCTTAAATCTCGGGACGAGCTTTCTTGTAGTGGAGGAGAATTGTGACGCCCGGATAATCAAGCTACAGTAACCTCTGTTAATGATGCCATGCCACCTCCCTTACTGTCGCTAATCTCGCGTTAGTTCAAAACGATTCGAATTCAAATTTGAATTTTTGGCAAACAAACAAAGTTTTCAAGATTTAAAACAAAAATGTTCGGACTGTGTCAAATATTGCATAGATAATTATGGTGAAGTAAACACATTTTTAGAAAATACATAAATATTTTAATTTGAATAAAATAGAAGGGAAAATAAATAAATAAATAAATGAAAGGAAAACAAAACAAAACGGAAACAACAGAACCCCTTCCCCCCTGGGCCATGTGGCCCAGCTGGCCTCCGCCGCACGAACGGGCCGGCCCAACCGCCCCACACCCCCACTCCCTATACCCACTGGGGGCACCGAACCCTAGCCCCACGACCACCACTCCCCCCCCCACTCGTTCGTCCCCCCCCGATCCAGATCTGGATCGGGGCTCGACGCCAGTCCCCGCCGCCGACGTGCTCGTCGCCGGTGACGCATTGCCACCGCTTAGATGACCTCCCCGCCATCGCCGTTTGTCGAGGGCAACCTCACCGGAGCTCCTCTGCCTCGACCCCGCCGTCGCTGCAACGGCACCTCTCCTCGAGCAGCGCCGCCCTCCGCCGCCACCACATCGCCGGTGCCACCCCGCCGCTGCCACATCGCCGTCGTCTTCGACCTCCTCCCCGAGCACGCTGCCTTGTCCCCTACGAACCCCTGTGAGCTCCACCACACATCCTCCATTCCTCATTGCTCATGTGGTCATGCCACTCGTCGCCGTAGCCCGTGCTCCCCTCGCCCCCCCCCCCGCACTTGCTGCAGCTGTTACAGCCCCGCGCGCCTCCACGCGCCGACCAACCCCGTCCTCACCTCCTCCTCACCGCGCTGCGCCTGAACGGCGCCCCGGCGCGCGCCTGGCTCTGCCCCGGCCTCGCCTTCCCTCTCCATGCGCCGCTCCGGCCATCCCCGCCTCCTCTGCACATGGCTCGCGGCCACCCTGCCGGCCATCTGCGCCCGCCTCGACGTGCCGCCTCCTGTTCCGGTTCCACACCTCCGCCGCTTCTGCTGGACGGCGCCGTGGGAGCCGGCGGCCGCGCCGATGGCCTCACCCGATCCCCAGCGCCTGGGCTCGCCCCAGTCGGGTGCGCCCCTGTCGGCCACGCCCGCTGCGCCCACTCGGGCGCGCGCCCGCACACCCGTAACCGCTAAGGCCCCTATGGGCCTATGACAAACGGGGCCCACGCCCAGAACGAAAATAATAATAATAATAAAAATAGATAAGTAAATAATTAAAATATTAATTAATTAATTAATTAAAGAATTAATTAACTTAATTAATCCTGATAGGTTAACCTAATCACTAAGTTTAGTTAATTAATCTGTTAGGTTAGTTAACAGTCAATGACAGCTGGGACCCACTGGTCAGGTTGACCAGTCAACCCCCGTTGACTGCTGACGTCAGCATGACATCATGCTGATGTCATAAATCCATTTTCGAATTAATTTAAATAATTAATTAAATTCCAGAAATTCATAAAAACTTTAGAAAATCATATCTTTTAATCCGTAACTCGGATTAAATTATTTTCAACATGAAAGTTGTTCAGAACGAAGAGACGAATCCGGATACGCAGCCCGTTCGTCCACCACACATCCCTAGCATAGCAAACACGCAACTTTCCCCCTCCGGTTCATCTGTCCGAAAATGCGAAACTCCAGGAATACTTTCCCGGATGTTTCCCCCCTTCGTCGGTATCACTTACTACCGCGTTAGGGCACACCAAACACCGCGTATTGTCTTGTTACGCTTTGTGATGCTTTGATTGTTCTGTTATTTATTGTGTTCCCTCTCCGTTACTTCTTTCCGATAGACCCCGAGACTGCCGGCGACCCCCAGTTCGACTATGATGTTGGTGACTCATCCTTCTTGCCAGAGCAACCAGGCAAGCCCCCCCCCCTTGATCACCAGATATCGCCTATTCTTCTCTATACTGGTTGCATTAGAGTAGTGTAGCATGTTACTGCTTCCCGTTCTTCCTATCCTGATGCATAGCCTGTCCTTGCTACTACTGTTGTTACCATTACCTGCTATCCTACTGCTTAGTATAGGATGCTAGTGTTCCATCAGTGGCCCTACACTCTTGTCCGTCTGCCATGCTATACTACTGGGCCGTGATCACTTCGGGAGGTGATCATGGGCATATACGATATACTATACACAGTTAAATTACCTGTGATATTGTTCGGAAATGGGGGCTGAAGGGGCAGGTGGCTCCATCCCGATAGAGGTGGGCCTGGGTTCCCGACGGCCCCCGACTGTTACTTTGTGGCGGACCAGCAGGGCAGGTTGAGACCACCTAGGAGACAGGTGGGCCTGGCCCTGGTCGGCGTTCGCGGATATTTAACATGCTTAACGAGATCTTGGTATTTGATCTGAGTTGGCTACGAGCCTATACGCACTAACCAACTACGCGAGAGTAGTTATGGGTATCCCGGCGTCGTGGTATCAGCCGAAGCCTTCTTGACGTCACCGACTGAGTGGCGCGCGCCGGGTTGGACTGCGTTAACGCAACTTCCTTTGTAATGGAGGTTGCTAGGTCTGCTCACCGGCCGCGTACGCAACGTGCAGGTGTGCTAAGGGCGATGGGCCCAGACCCCTGTGCGCTTAGGTTTAGACCGGCGTGCTGACCTCTCTGTTGTGCCTAGGTGGGGCTGCGACGTGTTGATCTTCCGCGGCCGGGCATGACCCAGGAAAGTGTGTCCGGCCAAATGGGATCAAGCGTGTTGGGTAAGTTGGTGCACCCCTGCAGGGAAGTTAATCTATTCGAATAGCCGTGATCTTCGGTAACAGGACGACTTGGAGTTGTACCTTGACCTTATGACAACTAGAACCGGATACTTAATAAAACACACCCTTCCAAGTTCCACAGACAACCCGGTGATCGCTTTTCCACAGGGCGACGAGGGGAGGATCGCCGGGTAGGATTATGCTACTGCGTTGCTACTGGAGATGCTACTTGGAGATGCTACTTGGAGATACTACTTGGAGGACTTCAATCTACTCTCTTCTACATGCTGCAAGATGGAGGTGGCCAGAAGCGTAGTCTTCGACAGGATTAGCTATCCCCCTCTTATTCTGGCATTCTGCAGTTCAGTCCACTGATATGGCCCTTTACACATATACCCATGCATATGTAGTGTAGCTCCTTGCTTGCGAGTACTTTGGATGAGTACTCACGGTTGCTTTTCTCCCTCTTTTCCCCTTTCCCTTTTACCTGGTTGTCGCAACCAGATACTGGAGCCCTGGAGCCAGACGCCACCGTCGACGATGATTCCTACTACACTGGAGGTGCCTACTACTACATGCAGGCCGCTGACGACGACCAGGAGTAGTTAGGAGGATCCCAGGCAGGAGGCCTGCGCCTCTTTCGATCTGTATCCCAGTTTGTGCTAGCCTTCTTAAGGCAACTTGTTTAACTTATGTCTGTACTCAGATATTGTTGCTTCCGCTGACTCGTCTATGATCGAGCACTTGTATTCGAGCCCTCGAGGCCCCTGGCTTGTATTATGATGCTTGTATGACTTATTTTATTTTTAGAGTTGTGTTGTGATATCTTCCCGTGAGTCCCTGATCTTGATCGTACACGTTTGCATGTATGATTAGTGTACGATTAAATCGGGGGTGTCACAAAAGTGAAGGATTGCAGGTCGGCCTCTGATACGTCTCCATCGTATCTACTTTTCCAAACACTTTCGCCCTTGTTTTGGACTTTAACTTGCATGATTTGAATGGAACTAACCCGAGCTAATGATGTTTTCAACAGAACTACCACGGTGTTATTTTTGTGCAGAAATAGAAGTTCTGGAATGACCTGAAAATCCACGGAGCAACTTTTCAGAATTAATAAAAAATACTGGCGAAAGAATTAGCGTCAGGGGGCCCACACCATGCCCACGAGGGTGGGGGCGCGCCCCCTGCCCCTGGACGTGCCCCCTCCCCCTGGGCGCGCCCCCTGCCTCGTGGGCCCCATGGAGGACCGCCGACCTCAACTCCAACTCCATATATTTACTTTCGCAGAGAAAAAATCAGAGAGAAAGTTTCATCGCATTTTATGATAAGGAGCGGCCGCCAAGCCCTAATCTCTCCCGGGAGGGATGATCTGGAGTCTCTTCGGGGCTCCAGAGAGGGGGATTCGTCGCCGTCATCATCATCAACCATCCTCCATCTCCAATTTCATGATGCTCACCGCCGTGCGTAAGTAATTCCATCGTAGGCTTGCTGGACGATGATGGGTTGGATGAGATTTACCATGTAATCAAGTTAGTTTTGTTAGGGTTTGATCCCTACTATCCACTATGTTCTGAGATTGATGTTGATATGACTTTGCTATGCTTAATGCTTGTCACTAGGGCCCGAGTTCCATGATTTCAGATCTGAACCTATTATGTTTTCATGAATATATGTGAGTTCTTAATCCTATCTTGCAAGTCTATATTCACCTATTATGACAATAATCAGGATACTTCTCGGTGATGACCATAGTTTGATGAGTTCTTGTATTCACTAAGTGTTAATGCTTTGGTCCGGTACTCTATTAAAAGGAGGCCTTAATATCCCTTAGTTTCCATTAGGACCCCGCTGCCACGGGAGGGTAGGACAAAAGATGTCATGCAAGTTCTTTTCCATAAGCACGTGTGACTATGTCCGGAATACATGCCTACATTACATTGATGAAATGGAGCTAGTTCTGTGTCACCCTATGTTATAACGGTTACATGATGAACCGCATCCGACATAATTATCCATCACTGATCCAATGCCTATGAGCTTTTCACATATTGTGCTTTGCTTATTTACTTACCGTTGCTACTGTTACAATTACTACAAAACTTCTACTGTTACTTTTGCCACTGTTACCGTTACTTCCATACTACTTTGCTACTAAATACTTTGCTGAAGATACTAAGTTATCAGGTGTGGTTGAATTGACAACTCAACTGTAAATACTTGAGAATATTCTTTGGCTCCCCTTGTGTCGAATCAATAAATTTGGGTTGAATACTCTACCCTCGAAAACAATTGCGATACCCTATACTTGTGGGTTATCAAGACTATTTTCTGGCGCCATTGCTGGGGAGCATAGCTCTATTCTTTGAGTCACTTGGGATTTGTACCTGTTGATCACTATGAGGAACTTGAAAGATGAAAGAACTAAGATTTACCCCTCAACTATGAGGGGAAGTAAGGAACTGCCATCTAGCTCTGCACTAGATTCTCCTTCTGTTATGAGTAAGCTTGCGACACCTAAACCTGCTTTTGCCATTAATTCTGATATGTCGCATGTTATTGATGATGCCACTTCTACTGTGCATGATAGTTATGATGAAACTACTTCTGTGCTTGAAACTACAGTGCCATTAGGTGAATTTCTTGATGAACAACTTGCTAGGGTTAGAGAGAATGAAATTATTGAAGATAGTGATGATGAAGGTTCTCCCCCTAAGTATGCATTGCCTGTTGTTCGAGAGGGTTATGTTATGGATGAAGAAACTAGTAGAGATAGTCTTGCTTGCAATGATAGATCTGATCTTCAGAAGTTATTAGCTAAACTAAAATACAAATCTCTAAATGCTAGAATGAAATATGACCCTGCTTTTGCTACTTCACATATCTTTGTTACTGATAAGTACTATGAATTCTCTGTCGATCCTGAGATAATTACTTTGGTTGAATCTGATCCTTTTTATGGCTATGAATCTGAAACTGTTGTGGCACATCTTACTAAGTTAAATGATATAGCCACCCTGTTCACTAATGATGAGAAATCTCGCTACTACTACATCCTTAAGATATTTCTGTTCTCATTAAAGGGTGATGCTAAAACTTGGTTTAATTCTCTTGATCCTGGTTGTGTGCGTAGTCCCCAGGATATGATTTATTACTTCTCTGCTAAATATTTCCCTACTCATAAGAAACAAGCTGCCTTGAGGGAAATATATAATTTTGAGCAAATTGAAGAAGAGAGTCTCCCGTAAGCTTGGGGGAGGCTTCTCCGTTTACTTAATGCTTTCCCTCATCATCCTCTTAAGAAAAATGAAATACTTGATATCTTTTATAATGGACTAACTGATGCTTCCAAGGACCACTTGGATAGTTGTGCTGGTTGTGTTTTCAGGGAAAGAACAGTCGATCAAGCTTAATGGCTATTGAATAATATGTTGACTAATGAAAATAATTGGACACTTCTTGAGCCAACTCCTGAGCCAATTCCTGAGCCAACCCCTAAACCAACTCCGAAGAAGAGAGGTGTTCTATTTCTCAGTCCTGAAGATATGCAAGAGTCAAAGAAATCTATGAAAGAAAAAGGTATTAAAGCTGAAGATGTTAAGAATTTACCTCCTGTTGAAGAAATACATGGTCTTAATTTACCACCTATTGAAGAAACAGATTATGTTGATAACCCGACACAGGTAGTAAAGGTGAATTCTCTCTATAGATATGGTAAAGTTGAAATCCCGTCTACTAAGTTTCCTAGCCAATGTTTGGATGAATTTGATGACTTTATGGCTAGACAAGAAAACTTCAATGCTTATGTTGGTAGAGAATTAAAGAGTAATGCTTACATGACTGGACGCTTGAGTGATTATATGGCTAGAGTTAAAGGTGAACTTAAACTCATTAGTAAATATGCTTCTATGTTTACCACTCACGCAGAACAAGTACTTAAGGCTCAAAGTGATTTGCTCGATGAATTAAATAATAAACATGATTTTGCTGTTAGAGTGGCTACTAGAACAGGTAAAATGACTCTGGAACCTTTGTGTCCTGAAGGCCACCCTAAGAGAATTGAGCAAGATTCTCAGAGAAATAATTCAGATGCACCTAGTTCTTCCAAAAGAAAGAAAAAGAAAAATGATAGGACTTTGCATGCCTCTAGTGAACCTGTTGTAGACACATATGAGAATCCCAATGATGTTTCTATTTCTGATGCTGAAACACAATCTGTTGATGAACATGAACCTAGTGATAATGTTAATGATGATGTTCATGTTGATGCTCAACCTAGTAATAATGATGTAGAGATTGAACTTGCTGTTGATCTTGATAACCCACAATCAAAGAATCAACGTTATGATAAGAGAGACTTTGTTGCTAGGAAGCATGGTAAAGAAAGAGAACCATGGGTTCAGAAACCCATGCCTTTTCCTCCTAAGCCATCCAAGAAAAACGATGATGAGGATTTTGAGCGCTTTGCTGAAATGATTAGACCTATCTTCTTACGTATGCGCTTAACTGATATGATTAAAGTAAATCCTTATGCTAAATATATGAAAGATATTATTACAAATAATAGAAAGATATCGGAAGCTGAAATTTCCACCATGCTTGCTAATTATACTTTTAAGGGTGGAATACCTAAGAAACTTGGAGATCCAGGAGTACCAACTATACCATGCTCCATTAAAAGAAAGTATGTTAAAACTGCTTTGTGTGATCTTGGAGCCGGTGTTAGTGTTATGCCTCTCTCTTTATATCATAGACTTGAATTGAATAAGTTGACACCTACTGAAATATATTTAAAAATGGCTGACAAATCAACTGCTATACATATCGGTATTTGTGAGGATGTGCTTGTTGTGGTTGCAAACGTTACTATCTTAATAGACTTTGTTATTCTTCATATTCCCGAGGACGATAGTATGTCGATTATCCTTGGTAGACCCTTTTTGAAAACTGCAGGGGTTGTTATTGATTGCAACAAAGGCAATGCCACTTTTCATGTTAATGGTAATGAGCATACGGTACACTTTCCGAGGAAACAACCTCAATTTCATAGCATCAATTCTACTGGAAAGATTCCAGCTATCATTATTGGAGGTTTTGAATTTCGTCTTCCTACTGTCAAGAAAAATATGATATTCTTATTATTGCGGATGTGCATATCACCATTGAGGTAACCTAGTGTTATTCAAAATTTCTCCGGTTCCATGTTATTCGAAATGAGTTTGTTAGCAAGACTTGATCAACCTTGTTAGTGGATTCCTTTTGATTATCATGAGATGGATGAAATTAGAAGGCACAACCTTCTGTACCCTCCTTCCACTTTCTGTTATTTAGATTAAATAAAGTAAAAATAGTATTTTCTATCTGTTTTCTGAATTATCCATGCAATAAAATATATCCCAAAAATAAAATTTCTCCAAATGCCGTCCAAATTTAGTATGGTTTTTCTAGAATATTTGAGAATATCTGGCACTAAGAACACAACAGGGGGAGCAAGCACCTGGCCATGAGGGTCCAGGGCACGCCCCCTACCTCGTGGGCCCATGGTGGATCCCCTCCACTTATTCCTGCACACACACACTTCATCTTCCTCCCAAAAAATCAACATCCAACTCAAGCACGAGTTCTAGCTCACTTTGCTGCCATTTTCGATCTCCTTGCTCAAAGCTCCATTCACAAAACTGCTTTGGGGGATTGTTCTTTGGTACGTGACTCCTCCAATGGTCCAATTAGTTTTTGTTCTAGTGCTTTATTCATTGGAAATTTTTACTGCCTAGGTGACCCTGTTCTTGAGCTTGCATGTCAAATTTATATTCCCTAGTAATTCTAATGCATGATATAGGCTCTAGGAACTTGTGGGAGTAGTTGCTATCAATTTTGTTAAGTTTGATTCACTTTTATTTTGAGTTACTAAAAATTTCAGAAATTTTCAGAAAAAAGATGAAGAGATTGTTCTTGAGGGGCTCTTCTAGCCAGGGCTCTAAGGATAAACAAACTAAGGAGAACGAAAAGGCCAAGTATAATCTTCCTTGTGTGGCGGAAGTACGGCCGTGTGAATGGCCTTGTGATGATTTATTGAGAGCAGTTAGGATTTATGAAGACTTTTATTCTTCGGCTGATAATGCGGGTCTCACCGACTTCCTCCACGACCGGATCGAACAGTATCTCTTACTCACCAATACCTTCATGCAAAACTTCTACTATTATCCTAAGAAATCACCTCCTTCAGAAGCTATTCATTTATATGATGTGGCTAGGGAGATGTCATTACGTGATTTTTGCGGGGTTTGCAAAATACCCTTCGAGGGCAGCTGAGAGGAACCGCATCATATAGATGTGGATGGTTTTATTGATACTATTACTATAGGGGAATCGATAGAGGTTTCCGATGCAAGAATTACTAGCATACATTTTCCTGTTTTACGCTACTTTGCCATATTTGCTAGTCGATGCTTAATTGGTCGCAGAAACTGTGGAAACCTTAGTTTTCCTGATATTATTATTTTGTTCCATGCTTTATTCCGTGATAGTATGGGTGCTATTATTGCTAAACGATTAAGCCTGAACCGTACAAAGGGCCCCATCTTTGGAGGCACGCCATGCTAAACATTTCAGGATACCTATTAGGCATTTGGGAAAGAGGAAAATTGTTGCCCCCTACCTTTTTAGATTACAGGAGCATGGTAGAGCATGAGTTTATTATTAACAATGATGATAAGATGCTTTTGTATAATTTGAGATTTCATAAGAAACACAATGAGATTATTATCCTGCCTGTGCCCTCTTTGTTTGATTTAACTGCAGGCCATTACCTTGTCTTGCGGGAGGCCGTCTACTCGCTCCGTGGCCAGACATCAGCTCCAGAGCCTGAGACGGAACCACCACTTAATCCTTATGGTCCATCATCTTATCAGTGGGATCCAGAGGAGATCGCCAGCCAGTGGTAGTACAATGACACTCCTCAGTACACCGGGGAGAGTAGCCGCGATCCATGGGCATAGACCAACTTAGGCCAAAAGCCTAAGCTTGGGGGAGTACGTATTTCTCACCGACATTACATTCATGTTCGCACACTCATTCTAGTTGCCGGTGCTCATACTTTTTCATTGTATTATCCATTCTAGTTTAATTTCTTTTTCTAGCTTTCTTCTTGTGTGTTTGATAAACCTTAAGAAAAACAAAAAATTAGTTAGTTTAATTTCCATGTCTGTAGTAGTAGTAATTAAAAGAAAACCCAAAAAGATTTCTCGTTCTTCTTTTGCTTGTTGGGGGATTTCCCGTGTAAATAGTTTTATTTCTTTTCTTTCCTTTGGTGGTTGAGAGGAGAAATGATGAAAAATGCTTAGTGGCTCTCGTATGCATGATTGTTGATTTAACCAAGAGCCCATATTACCTTGTCTTCTCCCTTGAATCGAATGCTTGCAGATTCCAGCTTAGTCCAATGGACGTGCACAATTATTATTATCCACACCATTCGGTCGTGCAAGTGAAAGGCAATACTGACGATATATGATGGACTGATTGAGATGAGAGAAGATGGTATGAACTCGACCTCTCTTGTTTTTGTAAATATGATTAGTTCATCATTCCTGACTCAGCCTATTATGAATAAACATGTTTGCAATGACAATTAGAGATTATAGTTGCTTATGCCATGCTTAATTAGCAAGGATCTTATAATGGTTTACCTTGCGTGCCAACATGCTATTAAAATGGTTGTGATGTGGTATGATAGGGTGGTATCCTCATTTGAAATATTCTAGTGACTTGACTTGGCACATGTTCACGCATTTAGTTGAAACAAAATCAACATAGCCTTCACGATATTTATGTTCATGGTGGATTATATCCTACTCATGCTTGCACTCAGTGTTGATTAATTTTAATGCATGTTCATGATTGTTGTCTCTCTCTCAGTTGGTCGCTTCCCAGTCTCTTGCTAGCCTTCACCTGTACTAAGCCGGAATACTGCTTGTGCATCCAAACTCCATAAACCCCAAAGTTATTCCATATGAGTCCACCATACCTTCCTATATGCGGTATTTACCTGCCGTTCCAAGTAAATTTGTATGTGCCAAACTCCAAACCTTCAAATGAAATTCTGTTTTGTATTCTCGAGTAGCTCATGTATCAACTAGGATTGTCTGTATATTCCATGCTAGGTGGGTTATTCTCAAGGGGAGTGGACTCTGCTCCTCATTGACGAGAAAATGGCTGGTAACCGGGATGCCCAGTCCCATGCTCGAATCAAATAAAAATAATTAAACAAAACTCCCCCAGAATTGTTGCTAGTTGGAGGCACCAATTGTTTCACGCAAGCCATGGATTGATACTTGTTGGTGGTGGGGGAGTATAAACTTTACCATTCTATTTGGGAACCGCCTATAATGTGTGTAGCATGGAAGATATCGAGATCTCATAGTTATGTTGACAGTGAAAGTATACCGTTCAAAATTTTATTCATCTCCATTTCAAAATCAAGCTCTGGCACCTCTACAAATCCCTGCTTCCCTCTACAAAGGGCCTATCTATTTACTTTTATGTTGAGTCATCACCCTCTTATTAAAAAGCACCCGCTTGAGAGCACCGCTATCATTTGCATGCATTACTAATATTTATATTGGGTATGAATATGACTGGATCTCTTTTACCATGAATTAAAATGTTTAGTTAGTCCTTGATCTTCAAAGGTGCTTTGCATTTATGTTTTGCGGTCTCAGAAAGGGCTAGTGAGATACCATATTGTTATATCATATTATGATTGTTTTGAGAAAGTGTTGTCATCCGAGTTTTACTATTATTGCTCGCTAGTTGATTATGTCATTGATATGAGTAAACATGAGAACCAAGTGTTATTTTGAATATGGTTAGTTCATAATCTTTGCTGAAAACTTGAATGTTGGCTTTACATATTTATAAAGTTTGTAAAAGTTTTTCTTTATCACTTTCAGTTTGTCAACTAAATTGCTTGAGGACAAGCAAAGGTTTAAGCTTTTGGGGGAGTTGATACGTCTCTGTCGTATCTACTTTTCCAAACACGTTTGCCCTTGTTTTGGACTCTAACTTGCATGATTTGAATGGAACTAACCCGGACTGATGTTGTTTTCAGCAAAACTGCCATGGTGTTATTTTTGTGCAGAAATAAAAGTTCTCGGAATGACCCGAAAATCCATGGAGCAACTTTTCAGAATTAATAAAAAATACTGGAGAAAGAATTAGAGTCAGGGGCCCCACACCCTATCCACGAGGGTGGGGGGCGCGCCCGCTCCCCCTGGGCGCGCCCCCTGCCTCGTGGGCCCCCTGGACGTCCACCAACGTCAACTCCAACTCCATATATTTGCTTTCACGAACAAAAAAATCAGAGAGAAAGTTTCATCGCGTTTTACGATACGGAGCCGCTGCCAAGCCCTAATCTCTCTCGAGAGGGCTGATCTGGAGTCCGTTCGGGGCTCCGGTGAGGGGGATTCGTCGCCGTCGTCATCATCAACTATCCTCCATCACCAATTTCATGATTCTCACCGCCATGCGTGAGAATCCCATCGTAGGCTTGCTAGACGGTGATGGGTTGGATGGGATTTACCATGTAATCGAGTTAGTTTTGTTAGGGTTTGATCCCTAATATCCATTATGTTCTAAGATTGATGTTGCTATGACTTTGCCATGCTTAATGCTTGTCACTAGGGCCCGAGTACCATGATTTCGGATCTGAACCTATTATGTTTTCATGAATATATATGAGTTCTTGATCCTATCTTGCAAGTCTATAGTCACCTATTATGTGTTATGATCCGACAACCCCGAAGTGACAATAACCGGGATACTTCTTGATGATGACCGTAGTTTGAGGAGTTCATGTATTCAGTAAGTGTTAATGCTTTGGTCCAGTACTCTATTAAAAGGAGGCCATAATATCCCTTAGTTTCCTTTAGGACCCAGCTGCCATGGGAGGGTAGGACAAATGATGTCATGCAAGTTCTTTTCCATAAGAATGTCCTATATTCGGAATACATGCCTACATTACATTGATGAACTGGAGCTAGTTCTGTGTCACCCTCTGTTATAACTATTAGATGATGAACCGCATCCAACATAATTATCCATCACTGATCCAATGCCTACGAGCTTTTCACATATTGTGCTTTGCTTATTTACTTTACCATTGCTACTGTTACAATTACTACAAAACTGCTACTGTTACTTTTGCCACTGTTACCGTTACTTCCATACTACTTTGCTACTAAATACTTTGCTGCAGATACTAAGTTATCCAGGTGTGGTTGAATTGACAACTCAACTGCTAATACTTGAGAATATTCTTTGGCTCCCCTTGTGTCGAAACAATAAATTTGGGTTGAATACTCTACCCTCGAAAACTGTTGCGATCCCCTATACTTGTGGGTTATCAGCCTCGATGATGGTACTGACGCCGACATCGACACCGACGCTGTCGGCACCGATGGCGATGCCGAGACCGGCGGGGAAGGTACCGGCGCTGATGCCGCTACCGAAAAGAAGAAGCAGAAGAAGCAGAGGATACGAAAACCTAACAAACTAGGTATTGGACAAGTGGTGATCACAAAGAGTGAAGCTGGCAAGTTTGAGCCATTGGAGCCGAAAGAACCTTACAAGTGCTATGGGAACCAAGTAGGATGCATCCTACGGGAATGCGCGAGCTTCAACGATGATGACTTAAGGAGCAAAGAACATTCGACGCAGTTGGTCTTGATGAAGTTGCACAAGAGATTCAAGTTCCCCGACCGGGATGATAACATAGAACAATTGTGGGTTGATCCAAAGATGAAAAAGATTAACAATCACGCCATGGGCATGTTCATCAATGATTTGGCCACCTGGAAAGGGAGGGTGAAACGAGCTATTGAAGCCGAGGAACCCCTGTCCCAGATTCTAGAGGAAAACCCGACACTTACGGAAGAGGAGTTCGAAAAGTTCAAGGACACTTGCGCTACCGAGTCAGCCAAGGCTAAGCCTGCGAAATTCAAGAGCCTTCAGCAAAGGAACACGGGGAAGCATCGCCTCGAAAGCCATGGCTACCTCGGTAAAATGCACATATGGGATAAGGAGGACGCGGAACATGAAGCCGCGGGTATCCCACACCCCTTCACGAATTTCACCAACCCCATGGAGCGTGACTTCATCAGGGCCCGCTATAGTGGGACAAGGAAAAGAAGGTCTTTTACACGGACCAGATCACGAGGAGATTGATTAGACTATAGTAATTATTATTTTACCACCTTACATTTAGCTCTAGATCTAGTCGACTACACATTCCAAAACGGTTCACGCTCCTTCTGCCGAAAGCCCTACTTCTCCGATGAGGCCCAAGTGGGACACCCCTCTCAACCGGGCCTTGAACAAACTTAAGGGACTCCCTTTGGGCCAGCAGCCATAATATGGTCGCGTGCACGGCGTTGGAGACGGCGCCACGTGCAAGGTGTTTTACAACGAGGACCCGAAAAGAACAGCCGAGGAGAAAAATGAGTTTTTATAGCAGGCAGTCAATGCAGCTGTAACTGCCTACAGAAATGATGTCGCTACTAACTTGGTTCCAACTATCATCTACTGGATGAAGGAAAATCCAGACAAGACGGTACATGATTTCCCATTGGCCAGTTTTGCCGGGAGCAACTTCGTGAACAACAACACCACCGCACCATCACTTGCTCATGCAACCGGGCCTCCTCTCACACTCGCTCCTGCTCATAGCAGCCCGTCCTCAGTCTCTGGCACGGTGGGTGGGCCTTCGTCTTTGGCTGAGCTCGACGCCCTCATGGTAATTACATGTCGCACCAACATATATATATAGAATATTCCATTTTCATTGCCTTTCGGATGTTTTACACCACAGACATGTGTTTGCAGGCCGAAGAAACCCTGTGCACCATACTCTACTTAATCAAAGGCCAGAAGGTGGACGTGGGAAAGGGGGTGACAATGAACCCCTTGCAACCCACATTCCACAACCAGCCGATCCCCGCTGGGCACTTCAGGGTTAACTTGTCCAGTGTGAAATCGGGGCACGAGGATTTGCCTCCTCCAGTACAACATGTGGAAGAGGACGATGAGACCCAGCCGTAGATTGGAAGCTGCAAGTGTTGGGTGCTGCTATGCCGAAGAATCTTATTCATCTGGAGCCGGCCGAGAGCACACCAATAACCACACATCAACAAGCATGTGCGGAGACCACCACCCCGCCGATGCAATTACCATCTCCTGTAGTGCCGGGCGAGAGCGGCGGACGATGTGATGAAGCGGGAGCAATAGTACTGGCTGATGTAGTCGGTCCTGTAGAACAGAGAATGGATGATGAGACGGAGGTCGACCCAATGGCTTTCCTCAATACAAACATGTATGAGTGTGACTTAGATATGATGAGTCAACCATATGACGAATCGGGCTATCAGCATGCTAATGAGGATATGGATGATTTGCCCGGGCAGGAAGGTCGTAGCAGGGATTGCAAGTAGTTTCTCTTCATGAAATCCTCATAGGACACGCCTAAAGATGCCACCTCAACACAGGCTCAACTAGCCGGGGGTCGTACAGTGCTTAGCCCGGCAACACTGGGGCAGGGGTTAAGGAAGGGTCTGGAAGGTGTGCCCAACAAAAAGGAGAGGAAGAGATAGCGGAAGACAACTACCTCCAGACAAGCCAGAGCACATAGCAGCCAGATGATGGATTTTGAAGAGCGTGTACCCGTGAAAGGTGCGGCCATGTTCCATCTCATGGGCGAGCCGATGCTACCACCGAAACCGCTGGAGGCACTATCAGGGGATCTGAGGAGACTGCATGACCATGTGTTGTCGACTGAGAAAAGCCTACTAGCTTCGAAGGATCCAGGATATCTGACATACGCGGCTCGTGTGCCTGATGGGAAGTGCTACATCAACACACGGCCCGCAGAGGTGTTCTTCCTGTGGTTTGACCATACCTTTGAGATGTTTCTGACAAGGGCCACAAGGCGACTCGATTTTACAATCGCCCGCCTTTTTTTGCTACATATGAGCTCTGTCATGAAGAGAGAAGAAGTCTCGCAAATTTGTGTGGCAGATCTGTACTACATGCACGAGTCTTTCTTGAGTCTCGGCGACTTTGAGCGTGAAACTCCTAGGGACTACCTCCAAAACTTCATGGTAGAGAATAAGGACCAGGAAATTGTCCTCCTGCCTTATCGTCCAAAGTAAGTCAGTTCTGGACAACCCTTTCATACATTTCAATCATTCCTTCTCGCTCATATGGAGAATAATTTGAGGTGTCTTTTCCCCGCAGCAACGGGCGCGTCGTCCTTATCGTTCTTTACCCGTGAGTCTCCCACGCCGTGTATTTCGACCCTTCTAGAGACTACGAGAAGAAGGACTATGAATATTCTAGATGATGCTCTCCAAGGCTTCATCATTAGAGGTGGCCACATGCAGATCAGGAAAGAAAGGAACAAGAAGATGGGTTTCGCGCATAAAACTAACTTCTGCTGCATCCATGTCCCAAAACCAAGCAAGAAAGATGGATTCTCATCCTCCATCTCATGATTGAGTTCAGCACGGATCACCAAAAGCTTCGCATGACAAGCAGAAATGATGATCATATCCACAAGTGGGTAGAATCACATGGAGAAGCGGATTATAAACTTAGAGATGATATCTTTCACATCCAAAGGGACATTGCAACGATGATCATGAAAGAAGTCGTCGATGAGAAGGGGATGTTCCACCACGGCCCTATATCATGAGCTGACGTCCGAACTCACATAGGCATGCAACGTCATGACCTCACACCATTCAAGAAGCTAGGGTCCATCCTCGACGATATGGAAGGATGGAACTTCTAGTGATTTACGGTGCTGATGATGATGATATGTGTCGGTTGAACTTGTATACTTTCTGTAGCGATGAAACTTTGTGATGTCCACGGTCCCTGCCGAACTTGCGTAAAGCTACTTTGTTAGTTTGGGTATGATGACCTGCGTACCTCTAGTTAATTAGTTTGCGTACTGTATGTTGCATCTAGTTGCTAACCCTTTCTTTTTCGTGTTGCTCTAGTATATTTTGTTGCATATGATTGTACATCCTCTTGATGAAGATGCATCTCTAATAGGTACCTAGCTTCTTGATGGCGAGATGTCAATTCTATGTCGTGTACAAAGGGAAGGTTCAAGTGGTGTACAATGAGTGGCCTGAGTGTCAGGCGCAAGTGGATGGGGTCTCGGGCGCCAGCCATAAAGGCTTCAAAAGCAGACAAGAAGGAGAAGCTAGTTACTTGAGGTTCACGCTAGCGCGAGAGAGGACTCGTAACCACCGGCTCATGTACTGCATAGTTCCGCCCTCACTTGTAGTGATAGCTCTTCTCGCGTATATCATTGTTTAGATGGATAACATTGTAGTTGCAAGTATTAGAGACTTGCATGTATCGCTATTTCCGAGATGATGATGAGATACCACTTTGTGTTGGATGATTATTATGATGAGACTATTTATATGTATATGCTATTATTACATTTGTGGTCTCGCAGCCATTTTTATGTGTATCATGATGACATTTGTATGTGCTAAAGATTCTTGTATAAAGCTTGTTCAAATACAAAACAAATATGCAGAAAAAAAATCAAAAACTACTAAAATTAGCAGTAGCGGGTGGAGAAAAGTTAGCAGCAGTGTAACAGTAGCGGTAGCGCGTCCAGGCAAAGCGTGCTAGAGCTATTAGCAGTAGCGAGCTTCCACGCAGCACGCTACTGCTACACTTGTATAGCAGTAGCGCGGGCGTGCACGCGCTATTGCTACGGGTTAGCTGTAGCGCCGGAGCCCGCGCTACAGATGTACCTAGAACCCACGCTGCTACTAGGATTTTCCCTAGTAGTGGTCGTAGATCTAGCTCTGGAGGAAGATGATTTGGTCGTTGAAGGAGAAGATGATGTCCTTCATGCACTTGCCATCCACCTTGAGATCGCTGGTGTAGTCTGTGATCATGAGGTGATTGGCATTGAGTCCATGTTCCACCATCCCCTTGCACCGGAAGACTTCCTGCTCCATAGCTTCAAGCCTAGCCTTCACGGATCCAGCCCCCTTGGGGCCTTGCACATCGCGGATGTGCAAAACCTCCTCACACATTTGGATAGCTTGAGGGTGCTGCATCACCTCCCGCTGAAATGGGTTGATGACATTCTTGAAGAACTTCTCCTTGGAGGAGCTTGATGCGGCCATGGTGGATTAGATCTCTCAAAAAATAGCAAGAAAAGAAAACACGAGATTTCTCCACGATACGGAGGTCAATTGGTTCAGGGAGTATATAAAGATTTTTTATCTTTGGAATTAAACGAACAGAAGAAGAACGGAGTCCGGAAGGTGCCCGAGGTGGGCACAACCCACCTGGTCGCGCCTGGCTGTTCTTTTTCCAGGCGTGCCCTGGTGTGTTGTGCCCACCAGGGTCACCTTCCTGGTAGTTTCTTATTTTCCTAATTTTCTAAATATTCCAAAACTGGCAAAAAATATTTTTGCGGATTTTTCGGAGTCCATTTACTGACCGTATCACATACTTCCTTTTTTTCATGATTCTAGATCCTTCCGGAAGGTTTCTTTTATGTGTTCTTCCGGTGTCATAGTTCGGATAACATTGCTTTCAATATTAATGGGCGTACCTAAGATATAATGTTTTATTAGTTTCCCATTGACAACCTTCAGGTTAGTACCTTCAGCATTATTTATTTTGATAGCTCTAGATCGATAAACCTCCTCAATAACATAGGGTCCTACCCATTTGGAGAGGAGTTTTCCTGCAAAGAATCTGAAATAGGAGTTGTACAAAAGAACATATTCTCCAAATTTGAACTCACGCTTTTGGATTCTTTTATCATGCCATCTTTTAACTTTTTCTTTAAATAACTTGCATTTTCATCAGCTCTGGTTCTCCATTCACCTAATGAGCTAATATCAAATAACCTCTTCTCACCAGCAAGTTTGAAATCATAGTTGAGTTCTTTAATTGCCCAATATGCTTTATGTTCTAACTCAAGAGGCAAATGACAAGCTTTTCCATAAACCATTTTATAAGGAGAAATACCCATAGAATTTTTATATGTTGTTCTGTAAGCCCTAAGTGCATCATCTAATTTCTTAGACCAATTCTTCCAGAACCTATTGACAGTCTTTTGTAAAATTAATTTTATTTATCTACTGCTAAGTTCAGCTTGACCACTAGACACTAGTAGAAAAACACCTAATAGTCCCGGTTTGTGAGGGCCTTTAGTCCCGGTTCATGAACTGGGACTAATGGGCCGTTACTAATACCTCCACCCATTAGTCCCGGTTCAAACAAGAACCGGGACTAATGTGCCTCCACATGGCTCTGTGCGCCGAGCCCAGTCAGGGGGCCTTTGGTCCCGGTTGGTGGCACCAACCGGGACCAAAAGTCCATGTTTTTTTGGAAAGTGGCTGCTTTAGAGGTTTTGGGGGTTATTTTTAGGTTGTTATATTAGCTAGCTAATAGAGAGAAGTGTCCTCTCTTATATCTTCATCCTTGGTTTACCAACGCTGCTGCTATATATGTTCATTTTACCTGCTGATATAATAACTCACGCATGCTCGCATACATCAGCATATATAATAACAAGTACTCGTCCTACTAATCATGCATCATCATACAACTTCTACCCGTTATTAATAAGATGTCATACAATCATCATCCTCATAGTCATCGAACTCGACCCTACATAATTGTTCTTAACACATGATCATCAGTATCAGGTAGGACCTAAACACCCTTAAGGTAAAATAGCATAAAACAATATAGACCCTGACTCTCCATTATGAAGAATGGCGATCATCCTGTCTCTAATTTTTGCCCTTCGCTGAATGTTGCTTCCAAGAAGCTCCTTACGACTGTCCATACATTTTTTCCATTCTTTGATTGTCATGTCTGCACTTCTTTTAGAAACCCGGTATGGACAGTTCAGATTCGTAGGAAGACCTGGTTGTATGTTCAAAACATGAAGGCTACCGTGTGTATACATCAGATGAGGCACACAATCATTCGGGATTATCTGTTGAAAAACATAGTAATAACTTCGTAGTTAGCAATGATATGATGTACTAGTTTTAGAAGTGTGCAAAAAGATGCACGGATGTCGTAATAGTAAAAAATCTTACCAGGGTATCTCCATGGTAGTTACCGTAGTTCAACACGTGCACTAGTGGCACGTATTGACCATAATGTTGAGGAGTTCGATTGTAGACATTGTAATTCTCAAGATCAGTACAAAATGCGACCAGATGATTTTTCTCCTGATAAGTTAGTTCGGAGCCTTCGGTGTAGTAGGTTCTGTCTACCATCTTCCGCACATTCTTTGAAGAATGAAAATAAGCTGTCAATGTAGAATAAGTTGTCAACTATTTTGAAATAAACAATATAAATTACTTAATAACTATGTTAAGCTCACATGGGGGAAGAATTGGAGGTGTATCCACAAGGACGAAAATCGTAGGTCTCTCTTGCTCGATTGTAGGATCACCAAGATCCATGGTAACAAGCATACCCTCATCAAAACCATACATCTTGCAAAGTGCTTCCCAATTTTTGCAACCAAAATGGGTTACACTCTAAGCATTGTACAGCTTTACTTGAAAATCCACACCATGATGGGTACTTAGGATAAGTTTTTTGGTTTCGAAACTTTCATGGTCTTCAAAACCCATCCTCTCCAAGACATAGCGTCTTGCAAAGCATGGGATAAGCTAGTCGAATTGGAAAAGATGAAAAATATTGTCATGATTAAAATAGTTGAAGTCATGAGTAATTAAGAAAAAATGTTGCAGATACCTAATCATCGGTTGCGTACCGTATGAACATCGAAGGTCTCCTCGAGCTTAATGCTAAAGCGACGCTCTTCGTCCAGCTCAATGAACCTGTCGCAGATACCTCGGTCGTCGTGGCACCAGTCGCACTCCCCCGGGCGGTTTTCGTCGTCCGAGTACGACATTTCCGGCCTATGTTCATAATTCAAATATTAAACTAGATTATTAATTACGGGTTGACTATCAGTGATGTACGTAGCTCCTCCTTTCATTCCCGAGTGCATTATTACATCAAATTGTCTAGCACACGGGAATGAAGGAGAACTTATCCAATATGAGCATTCAGTAAGCAAAACCAAATCATAAAATAAGCAAAACCAAATCATAAAATAAAGTAGTATTCAAATTAGCATGCATTCAATAATTATAAGCAAAAGTACATCATCTCTTGGTGTCCGTACATTGTCGAATATTATCACTAATATAGCATGACTAATACAACTAGAACCGTAGCGCCCGACGGGTATCGACGTGGGCGGTGGACACCCAAAGATAAGGAACCATCACAGGATCATAGCTGCAGTAATATCCCTGGAGAACCTGCCAGGTATTGTCGAACCTGCCCTCCAATGCAACCATGTAGCGACGGACGTGCTCGTCCTCCTCGTTGACACGGTGACGTACCACCTCCGCGGTGTCCAGAAGCCTCGGCACCGTCACTGAACCACGCGACCGCCACCAAACAAGGATCAGGTCAACAATGGGTTGCCTCCTCACCAACCTACGTCCCCCAGAAGGTAGCACCTCCCAATACCAGCCCGGCGGAGCCCAGTCCCAAACATGGCCCTGATCTAGCAAGCCTCCACCGCCGAGTCGACGATGACGAGGATGCGGGATAGGCATCACCGACATCAATGCGGGAACTACTTCTATATATAGTTAAATAAAGTAGTTTTATTAACTAAATCAACTAGCTAGTTCAACTACTAAACACTTACTATAAATAAATAAAGTAGTACTTACTAAAAAGAAACTACTTCTATATA